>NC_080843.1:65251126-65888288 GCF_030435755.1 Ochotona princeps | reverse complement strand
ATAAGCCTCCAAGGTGTGAACATCATTTGTCAGCCCTTCAAGCTGCTGACTGTATTCCTCTATTTTCTGTGCAAGTGCCGTTGGTTTCACATCTTTGTCAGACTTGCCCCTCACCGCATAGTCGGCTGCAATCAGTGCTAACTTGGTAGAGAGGTAACACTTAAAGCACACCCACTCGTTGGCATTTTTATGGAGGTCATTCCGGGCAGCTGAGAAATTTGCTCGGGCTTGTCTTAACCATCTCCGTGCCTCAACAGGATTGCCAACCGACTTGAATGTGGGAGGCACAAAGAACCTTTGGGAGTAAGTCTGTCCACCTGAAGGAGGGCATTTTTCTTTATTTTGTTGTTGCCTTTCAGACTTATGGCTCGTGGCTTCCTGATTCCACGAAGTGTAAAACCTCTGAAACGAGTACTTGTCTGATTGGAATCGGGAGGCCGAGGTTGAAAATGTCCGTCTTGAGGCTCTGTCTGCATTTTGATCGAGAAAAGCCTGCTTTTCCAATCTGTTGATTTCATTCTGCAAATGCTTAAAAACTTCATTGGCGATGTCATGGTTCTCCGGATTTTTGTCAGGATGCCATTTCAAATACAATCGTCTGATAATCTTTTTCCGTTCTGACTCTGGAAGCTTCCAGGCTTGCTCCACTACCGATGTCACTTCTTTTAAGATTTCTGGTAAAGAATTCACCTTAAGCTTCTTGGGAGACTGATGCTTTGAAGATGAAGTTTTGTGGCTCTCTTTGCCAGGGAAAAGGGGTGGGATGCTTCGCAGACCAGGTGCAAGGAATTCTGTAGGGCTGGTGGGTGTCGAAGGAGCACTCTCCCTATTTTGAGAGCTTTCATCAGGCCTCGAAAACTTGTACAAATCAAGAGAGCTAACTATCTTGTACTCACTATAACCAATATCAATCTGGTAAATCTTTCCTAGAAAGCTAGAATTGTCAGCATCTTCCCTTTCAACTTCTTGCACAATAATTGCATACGTATACGTTGGCTGGTACGATCCATAGATATCACCACCTTCAGCATCAACAAGGTACCCAACATACTCTCCAGGGTAGAAAACATTCATTGGATCCATCAGCAGAGTATAATGAATTTCGGCAGGTATCGGGGTGCCAGGCATTGGAAGTTCCAGTTTGGATGGTTCTGAAGAGTCATATTTCACACCCAGACTGTCAAGCTTCTCACTGATCCTATAAATATCATTACATCCTAGCATCGCAATTAAATACGAAGTGTCAGAAATCAAATTGTCAGTTGCTGACTTCAGTGTCATCGCTAGCGCCAGCAAGAAGTTAATGTCTTTGCTGTCTGAATGTTGAATGTAGAGCAGGATGACCGCATTGCCAAATCTCTTCAGGAAAGCAAACGTTTCACTTCGGCTGTGGGGAATGGGATTAAACCCTTTAACCCTTAATGTTGTTTGAAGCTTTTCAAAACAGGACACTTTCAAACCTTCTCTTAGGGCTTTGCAAAGTTTTACGGCTTTTTCTTCATTGGCCAAGAAAGCGTTATCATTTTCATGCTTCATAATCCTGATCAGTCCCGTGATGAACTGCTCCGAAGACAAGAGCAGCTGCAGTCGTCCCTGAAGGGAACACAGGGCCCCAAACTGACACACCTTGGGCGTCTCCTCGTCTAACTGCTCTTCAAGTATGCTGCTCAACAGACGAGGGCGAAGCTTTTGTGGAAAGAGCATGATTAACTTTGTGTGGAAACCGTGGTCTTTCCCCAGGTAGCACTGACTCAGATCAACGAGCATTTGCACACCAATGTTTCCCTGGATCCTACTTTTATAGTGTGGTGCGTCATCAAACACCAGGATGCTTGACTTGACCAGTCTACCATCCTGGCTTGGGAGGTACAGAGCAAGGTCTCGTATGTTCTCAAGGTCACCCCTCACCTTGACGGAATCATTCTGTAGACTCTTGAAGAGCCCAGAAACCACCCTCTTAACTGTACGCATTTCATTAGGATCTAATTGTTTTCCTTCTGAGTTCTTGAATATGCGGCTCAGTACTTCCACGTATTGCTTAGTTGAAATAATGTCTTCAGTACCTAAGTGTTTGAACAACTGATGAAATGTGCCAAGTTCTAACGGAAGCTTGTACAAATAGGGCTTAAAATCAGATTCATACTCCAAGTTGATCACTACCTCCTCAGGCTTGAGAAGTTTCCAGCCATCTTCCACCATCACAAAAGCAACCCCCCGCAGCTGAAACCGGAACTCCCTTTTCTCTGCGCTGAGAAATTCATATATGCTCCTTAAGACCTTCGCTCTGGTTTTCACCATTTCTTCATCCAAAGTTGTCACATTGCATATGTTTCTGCAATTATTAATAACCTTATCAAGAGGGGGGTCCAGGTTCACGTTAAGCATACTTAGAACTTGCTCAAGCTGCTCTTGTGGACCCAGGTCACTGCCTTCTTGTTCTCTGATACTCAAGGGTGTAGCTTTCTCTGGAAGAATAGGGCAAGATGTCCATAAGAGCTGCAGCACATCACACTGCTTGAATTTGGGATTTACCTGTGCTCCGTTGAATTTTATGAGAGGAAGTGTTCCATTCACCTCTTGGTACTGAGGATGAAATCGAATGTATTCAGCAGGAGCCCGCTCGGGACATAAGAAAGGTATTAAAGATAGTTCTTTCAGAAAGTTACCAGATAACAAATCCATTCGTTCTTGGAATATATGATGGAGAAGAATGTCAACTGTACTTTGCAGTGTTTCCTTAGTCCAGTTTTCTGTATTAGCTCTCACACTGATCTCTTTAGCAAACTGCAACAATTGCTGCTGTGAAAGTATGTATTTTAGTCCAATATTTCGTAAGAATTCCACCCAGGATGTCATAAATGCAACGTGATTCTTGGGTTTTATAAGGTGCTCCAATTTTTTAAAGAAATCTTTCGGAATAAATAACTTTTCAGGAAGCATAACCTCAAAAACTCTCACAGTTCTGTCATAGAAATGTTTTGCTTGTTTTAGTCGGCTGTTGGCGTCATGGATTATTAACAAACCTTCCAGTTTTTCAAAAAGCTGTTCTTTCATCTCTGATACTTCCTCAACATTTGATAATCGATTCTTCAGATAGATCAAGTGCTCTATTTTCGCCTCATAGGAGAGATTTTCAATTTTGGGTAAGAGGTGTTTCAAGTACACTTCCAGATCATCCACAGGCACACAGCCCAGCACCTCATACAGCTCCTTTAAATGCACCTTCTCCTCCAGAAACGCAGACGCCGACGACTGCGTCCACTTCTCCACCTCCGCTGCAGGGATGCTCTTGGTAAGCACGTAACAGGTCCCGAATTTTGCGATGCTAATATAGCGACCGCTGATGGATTTGTAGCATGGAAGAGACTTCAAAATTTTTATATCCTCTTGGGACATCAAGTGACTCAAACTGCAGTTGAAATACATCAAAAGTGCTTCGAAGTCACTTTCCACTAGTTTCTCGGTTCTAAATGTTGATGTTTGCACCATGTAATGCAGAGCCTTCAAAATGCTCGTGGGGCTCTCTATGTTTGCTGTGTGAGAAGACAGCAGAGGAACAAACGCACTGTCTTTGGAGCAGATTTTGTTCAAGGCAAGCTGGATGCAGCCGGCTTTCATCAGAGCATGAAAAATTTTATCACTCTGGGCATTTGGAAACACTGCGATGTGCATAAGGCTTAGCGGCAGTAAAACATCACCTTCAGGGACCACAAGCTGATTGGCCGAAACAGTAAACTTTGTTCCAGGCAGCAAGGCCCAGTCTTTCAGGGTCTCAACCACAACGTCAAACATTGGTTTTGTGTCCTCCTGATCTTCTTTCACACTTACAGATTCACTGATAAAATGCCATGCATTCTTAAGCCAAGATTCACTTGCAAAATTGTCTTTCCACTTTGTACAATTTTTGGTCTTATATTCACGAGGCAACACAGAGGATAACAAATCAGCAAAGCTGGAAATGTCAAATACTTTTGCCACTTTACTGTTCAGTAAAATGTTACTGTATTTCAAATACAAGGTATTCATAAACAAATCTTTGCGGGACGGAATCAGTTCATGGTATGTTGTCAGGAACTTGGATCGCTTTGCATCAAACGTTTGCAAAACACTGTCCAGCGTAATCAGAAGGGGCAGGCCTTCCACTTCAATCTCATTTTCTTCAGCATCCTTAAAACAATAATCAACTAGAAGCTTTAAGCTATGAAAAAGTTTTAGGTTCGTCTGCTGAAGACGACAAGGCAGCTTCCCGATATGGCAATTGGTGTCAGGCGAGGAAAACGTCATTAGAAAAGATCTGACATCAGCAGGGGTCACATAGCTAACAGGAATATCGGCATCTATAAGACAGTGGTAAAGATTGGCAGTTTCATCACAATTATACACCAAGTTGAAGCCAATTTCTAAAAGCAGATGCTTCAATCTGTAGACATTCTCTGCCACTGTTTTCCGTGTCGTGATATTATAATCTGCATTTTTAAGATGCTGTAATTCATCTTGTAGCAAATTGTCAAAAAATGGTCTGGTTTTATTTGACGTTGACATATTAATCCAAGTAATTATAACTGCAGAATGCAAATCGGAGCCATCAATATTTGGAGCCCGGACAACAGGTAAAAGACGCTTCATGTCTTCGTGAATACAGCTATAAAGCGCCTTCACCAGGCAATATAAATCTGGCTGCAAATCAAGCCTGTTCACTGGGAAGAATGATAAGAATTTCTTCAAAGTGTCCTTTACCACATGAATAGGCGTGTTCTGTAAAACAGACAATGTTGGGTCGGATCCAGGGAAGTAGCGCTTTTTTAACTGTATTAATAATTCCACATAGGCAGGAGCTATTAATGCTGTCATTAAGCTGTTATTCCAGTCACTTCGGACCCCAACTCCATTATCATCACGCCACAGGTTTCTTCTGGCCGAGTCGAGCGCAAAGTGGCCATTCACGTGAAATGGCAGTCCCGTCTCCAAAGACAGAGGCAAAAAACAGAAGGCCCGGTGAGGCTTTTTATAGTTATGAGTGATGCAAGCGGCGACTCCACCTCGAGGGAAAAGGGTAATATCTTGGTTCTTGTGAGCTGATATAACACTTTTAGATACTTTGTCCATGCTTGAAAAACCAGCCCTATTACAAATCAGCCACGTAGTGAGATTTCCTTCCGAGTCCTCGGTATCCATAGTGTAGGTTATCTGTTGGACTGGGATGTCTTTGAGCTGCCTCTTTTTAGTAACGCTGTCAATGACAGAGGCATGAAACTGTTTCCTTTTCAATCTGTCTCCATCAGTAATTTTACCCTTGACCGAATACAGCACATTGAGAGCTCCTGTACCTTTGTCTATTTCACAAATAGAAATTTTCTCCATATGATTGAGAAACATGAGAAGTTCTGCCCCATCTGAGCGTAATTTGTCCAAAAGATTCTGGACCATCCTGTCTGATGACGGGACAGAGGAGATTTCTGAAACTTTGGCCATTTCTGTATTACGAAGAGGAAATCTGAACATGGTGCAGTTTTCGAGCTTAAAGTGGGTTCCCAAGTAAAGATCCAGAACATCGGAGAACTGTGTCCTGAAGTCCGCATCTAGATCTCTAAACATGCGCCCAGGGCTGACCGATGTGGCTCCCGGTGCGTATCGCGCATGAGGATCAAAAATACACAGGATGTCATTGCCAGAAATAAAAGAAGGGCAGTCTGTAATATGGTACACAGAGTTGAATCCTATCCCATACTGTCCGGTTTTGCAAGGATTCCCCTCCTTGGTGCCTTTGCCGAGATTCTGGATCCCTCTCACATCATCCTCTGTGAAGGGCTGGTTGTTGTACACACACAGAGCTGGCCCTTGCAGTGGGGCCCACTTGTCATCAAATATTCGATCAACCGGATGCTGTCTAGGATCAAACACAAAACAGATTTCGGTAGCTTTGGCGTCATCAGCATTTTGAAGAAGCTCTTTCAGCATTTCCTTTTCTGAAGGATAGGCGTTTAGGATGCTCTTAATTCTGCTGGTTAACTTTTCTTTCTGTCCAAATTCCGTGCCAAGCGTCGTAAAGCAGATGTTGGAGGCATACCTTTCTAAGGCCTTATGTCGCTTTGGTATTGCTCCTAATTTGACGGCTACCTCCCGGGGTATGTCAGCGTGACAATATTTTACAGTGGTGTCCTTTACTTTTATCCAGGGACAGTCATTGTAGCAGAGTGATTTAGCAGGGAGGAGCGTAAGGTTCGAATCTGGCAGCAGTATTTTGCCATAATTTTTCTCACAAAACTCTTGTTTCTTTTCTCTGATGAGGCTCCATATTCCTTCGCTGATGATTCTTCGGCAGAGCTGGAAATTCTCCTCGGTTATTTGCTTCGTTCCCCTTTCTTGATCAATGCGTTCTAAAACAAGAGCAAAATCTTCCACTGTAAATGCCTGCCTCACACCCACACTTTCAAAAAGCTCACGGAAATTATTTTTGTATTTATTGGGCAGCTGATACAGGTACGGTGCTGCTTCAAAATTCAAATGGAAAGAAACTTTTTCTGAGTCAACGTAAGCGTTCTCAACGAGAATGAAGCGAGAGGATTTTAACTTCTCGATGATGGCTATCTTAGTGCCCTCATTCTGCGTCATCGCCTCGTGCAGGTACTTGTAGCAAGCGTTGGTGATATTCTCTTGGTACAAGGTAACTCCGTCATCAACTGATTTTGCCACTTCTCTCAACTGGCTTACAACCAGATCCACTGTCGGCTTCTTAAGCAATCCCAAAAACTCTTTCACAGCCAATGACACTGAACCGCAGCCTCGGAAGGAATGAGAATTTTCATTGAGAATTGGTTGCAACAGACAAACTATATCTTGATACTCGGCCGTGTAAAGGGCAGTCGCAGGGAACATGGTTTCCGGCTGAAAACTATTACCTTTCCAGTCCAGAGAAAAACCTGCTGGTTTTGTCAGAAATGGCAGGAAGGGAATTGTTTGATATTTTGCAGCAAAATCCTTTGCTCGAGGGTCCCTTATTTTCAACTTCTCATCGATGAGACTCAGCAGGATGCTGCTTCTTAAGCAAGCAGCAGCGTGGTCACGTGTATTGATTTCAGCCACAGATTCTGCTCGCTCCAGCATGTCATCCCACAAAATATCATCTTTCGCCATGCCCAGCTGCACGAGTTTAATCAGAATGATAGGATTGAGATAGTCCTGAGTTGAACCATACGGGAACCGTCCATCTTTGGTATCGAACAGCTTCGCAACCCGTCCTTCGGGGTGGATCAGTCTTGACGGCACAACCAAAGGATGCCCCTCCACGGAGCAAGGGATACATGGAGTGACACGAAGAATTCCCGAGAACTCATCGATTTTTTCATTTAGAACATAATTCATTAAAGGATCTCTAAGTTCTGCTTCAATCTCTTGAATGTTTGGGAAAAACACTTCTGAAAAGAACTGTTGCTCTGAAAATGTGTTTTCGAGCAATATCTGTCTGCAGCCAGCTTCTTCAAACCCTAATTTTACTGAAGAAGGAAGTTCAACGGCACAAAGGTTTTTGGACCCAGTCTTCTTGAGATATTTCAAAAATATCTTGAAGGCTGCTGGGCCGACGTCTCTTCTCTTCAATATAGAGTCATCCAGAAATCTCACATTCTTCATGGAAACCCAAGCAGACCCATCAGAAAAGACTCTTGTCAACTCCTTCCCTTTTCCATGTGCTATGTCTTCATAGAAGCCTTGACAAATGACAGAAAAATCATCATGCACCGAGTCGGGATCGGGCCACACTGCATAGTAAGTGTAATCGCTTAGCTCCCCGCTCGTGGCCATGTCCCGTAAGACACTGAGGGCCTGTAAGTAAGCTTTCACAATCACGTGCCTCATGAATGTGCTATTCCAGCGGCCCTTTGTATCTGTCTTCCAGATTTCTTTCCTATTTGAAGTAACAGCAAAGCATCCATTGATGTGAACGGGCAGGCCTGTCTTGATTCGCAGAGGTAAATAGCAAAACACCTCTCCAACATGGGGTTTTACGGTCCACTTCTGGTCCTGCATCTCAGATAGGAGAACTCCTACAGCCCCACAAGGAACCAGTCCTAGTCTTCTTCCACTTTCACTCAGGGAAAACTTCAGAGCCTCTCCCGTATCCATGCAGGAGCTCAGGAGCCACGTGGTACACTCGACGGTTTTTTGTGGCAACTCATCTGATGGCTTTTTGGATTGGCCCGACTTAGCCATTTCGAAGAGAGAAGCTGGGTCATCCTCTGGACCTCTGAACAGGGGCGACTGTAAATCAGCAATCCGCCTGAAGACATGGTGAAATTCTTCAACCGTGATCTGAAGAAGGCAAGATGCCTTCGGGGGCTCGGCGATGGGCTTCTTATTACTGCTGCTGCAAGTCTTCATGAGCTTAGCAGCTTCTTTCAAAATGCTCAAGACAGGTGCAGTCAATGCTTTAGAAGAGCAGACCTTCTTTTTAATTACGACTGTGTCTTGTGCTAAGCTGGGATTCGCTTCTTCAATTTTCAAGTACTTCAAATACATGGAGTTCACGCTCTGAGTGAAAATGATAAGCCTGTGGCCACAGAGGCTAAACTCATCCACAAGAGAGTAGATGTCCGCGGTATTGTAGCAGGTGCTACTGATTTCACTCACTTTTGCTTCCTGCTGAGTTCTAAAGGACAGTCGGAAAAGAGTTCCGTGGTAGCTGTAAGGCGCTTCCACAGTCAGAGGTAACTGACAACCAAACACATCAATGAAGGGTTTGAACTGATTCGGAAATTTCCTAAGTCTTTTCTGTTGTTTACTCCAATTAATTTTGATCCCCGGATTAGACTTGTCTTTAATGTGTTTACTAATATGGTTTATGTTCGGGTCAAACATTATCATGAATTCTCGACTCATAATGATGGGGATGTCAGTGAGATGGTACACAGAATTAAACCCGAGACCAAATTTCCCAACTTTGTCAACTTCTGCCCTTTTTAATGATTCTCCTAACCTGGTTATGTTCACAAAATCTGAATCTGAGAATTCCGAATTATTGAATGACCACAAAGCAGGCCCGTGGCACGCTGCCATCCCCGGGTCCAGGAGGTTCTCTCTGATGTCCATGTTCCTTCTCATGTCGATCAGGAAGCTGCACTCTGTCGCATCTGCATCATCAGCATTCTGAAGCAGTTCTTTAAAAATGTCTGACACGGAAGGGTACTCTTCCAGAATATTTTTAATTCTGACAGTCAGAGGTTCTCTCTGCCCTGACTGCTCGAACCCCATGTTCTCAGGATTGATCAGTCGTGTGCTGAGACATGGAACTTTCAGCCACTCTGCAGTTTTCATGGGTATGTCCTCATGCACCAAAATGATTGGTTCCACTGAATCCTCCAGTAAGTCATTCAAGTCATCCACTTTGATGTCACAGTAACAGCATTCATGAATCGGCTTCATGATAAGCTTAGAAGGGTTCTTGCTGTGATGGACAGGAACGGGTGTATTGGGGCTCGCTGGAATCTGATTGCTATACAGCCATCTGATGATATTCAACATCAGATGAAGATTTTGTTTGCTTTCTTGTTCACTGAGATCTTGGTCACTTCTGAGATACACCTTTTGAATGACCATGGAAATATGATCCGATGTCAACTCCTCTATTGAACCACAGACTTTGAACAGCTGATGGAATTTTGCCATAGTTTTTGGCACATTGTGCAAATAAGGCTGGAGGTCAAGGTCGTGGGTTGGTTTTATCACAGCCTGGGCGAGGGGACAGAATTTTTTGCCTGTCCAAACCCACGGAAACTTTAAGGCTCTGAAAGACTCTTTCCCTTCATTTAAATGATCATGCATGAATCCATAAACTTCAAGCAGAATATGCTGGAATTGGTAGTAGTCTTCATCACTAAAGGTATTTGAAGAATACCAGTCAACTACAGTTTTAAAGTGTTTCAAAACAGCACTGATGCTAGGCTTTGTGAAGATGCCTAATGCCTTTTCCAAGTTTACATGGATGCTTTCAACAAGAGGAAGTGATGAGCCAACGAGAATAGCGTGGGTGACGTCACACATATCCGGTGGTGCACAAAGGTGACAGGCGTCTCCCTTCCAGACCAAAGAGCCAGGATAATTTGGAGGCCTGTCCTTGCAGGCTGGGACCCACTTGATTTTCTTCAGTGTTACCTTTCCTTCAGGTGACTGCAACAGCGCAGGATTCTTATTCAACACATATAAGAGTGTTTTGGCTTTCTTCAGAAGAAACTCTTGGTCCGGACAAGAACTTGCTTGTAAGGCTTCAATATGTTTTGCCACCTGCACAACATCTTCCTCTTTCAGGCTGGCTTCATTTTTTAAACCAATCTGTCTCAAAGAGTGAAGGATATCCGGTGACGTAAAGTCTGAGGGTGGAAAACAGATTTCCTCTTCATTGTAAAAGAGATCCTTGAGTACCGCGATGTCGGGATCGAAGAGTTCACTAGCAGAAACCACACGGTCCTGGGAAATCGGAATGAACCTTAAGGGCATTAGCCAATCGAGAACATTGGGATTCTCGTTTTTAAGAGAAGACAGATTGTCGAGAATCCATAACATGAGGTGTGTTACCTCTTCATTTGAATAAAATGCATTTTCAATATCTTTCAAAACAAGCTTCAAGCAGCTAGTGGTCTTTAACTTCTCTATTTTCAACATGTTTGCCAAGCGAATGGTGGCCTCATCACTGCTGTCTATCACCGCGATGGAAAGCCGCAGATCTGGTGGGAGCTTGGCGGTATGGTGCAAGACCTTGCAACCTTTCAGTTTTGTGTAAGAAGAAACGCCCTGACCGGGTGAATGGTTAATTCGCTTAAATATTGTCAATTCTTGGATTATTCTTTTCTCTTTTTCACTGCTATCAGACAGGCTAGCTAAGAATTTCCTCAGAGCATCTTTGTGTGTTGGAAGTAGTGATGCTATCTGATTACACAATTTCTGCAATGGCATCTTCTCCATGATCTGCAAAATGGCACTTGGCAATGGTGAGTGGATATATTTTTTAATAAGCGGATGCTGTATTGAGGAATCCAACTTTTTAAGGACAATCCCTCCAAGTTTGTGGACAATGTCTGCTAGGAATTCCGGAAGTTGTGCTTCAGATTCATCATCTAACATGACTACTGAGGGAATCCGGAGTCTAATGAGCTCCACGCATGTCTGACCCTCCTCGAGCGCAGTTCTCGGGATCAGTGGCATCTCATCAAATCCAGTCAAATCCTCAGAAAAATGGATATAGAGGTTCTTCCAAACCATCTTCAGCCATGAAACAGGTGGGTGATTTCTGTCCTCGTCAGATGGATACCACTGAACAATCAACTCTCTGCCAGGCCAGAATCCATTCATTACTTCTTTGATAAGACGTGCAAATCGTTCTGGATTTAAAAGCTGTAGCTGAGTGCATGGTCTTCCTGGAAATCATATACATATATATAAATGTTATAAAGACATACAATTCTCAGATAATACAAGCAGTAGTAAAAGCTGCTTTTAGAGTTCTAAGTACGTGCCGAAATTCAGCACAACTGGGTAACACAATCCTCAAATAATCATACTTTATGCATAAATCTGTATTTATAATAACCTATGGAAGAAATAATTCTCTCTGGAGTGTTCACATGAAGTGTGTACAGAGAGTTCACAGAAAAGGCATATCATAATAAAACTACACATGGATTAAAGCAAGTTCTTTGCTTTGCTCTACACCAAAAGAAACATCTCAATTTATTCCCTATAAATTTTTTCAAGTTCCCTCTTATGAAATAAACATATAAGATGCACGTAAATGTGCTAGTAGGGAATGCAACACCCGACCAGCACTCCTCCCACTGGTTTAGGTGAGGGACGAGAGTGTGATGGGCAGAGCCGGGGAGAGCTGCGATACTCATTGGTTCCAATAGAGGTCGGGGCTCAGAAGAGAACCAACCCAGGGGTTAAAACCATCAGCTGATCGGAGTGATGGACGGTGGCGGGCACTGTGCTTACTAGTAGTACATGTAGGAGCCTGGACTGGGAATGCCTCAAAGTTTTTTTAGGGGGATTCCCATGAACAAAATGGAGGAATCAAAGCATTAATCAAAAAAAGATGGAAAATGGAGTAGATGAATCAACCACCTCAGCTTTATGCTTGCAGCGAAAAACTGGACAAGGGGAAACCCTAAGACGGACTATGTCAATCAGTGGACTCTGCACCAGCCTCATCATACCTGGACTGTTGCTGATGATATGTTGGAGCTTATAATTGATCGAGGTGACGCTCTGCTGGCTCTGCCTACAAACCTGGGAGGGCCTCCCTAAGAGGCCGTGGAACTTGAACTGGACAAGTGGGATGCTGGACTCTGTATGGTGTAAACTTTTAATTAGGGAAACTCAACGGAACTTGAGCTGTGGTTATGCATCAAGGTGAAGGAATTCATGATGGGGGAAGGGTTTGGGGTGAAGGGGGGGGAATCCCAGTACCTATGAAATTGTGTCATGTAATGCAATGCAATTAATGAATAAATGAATATTAAAGAAAAAAAAAGAAAAAGAAAAAAAAATAAAATAAAAAAAAAGAAAAAGGCAAAAAAAAAAAAAAAAAAAGCTCTCAGAGTCAGCAGATGAATCCATTTGAAAAACAACATGTGGTGCTTATCTGTCACAGACAAAAGCACCAAAAACACTGCAGATAAAGCTTAAACACCTCTTCATGTGAAGGAAAAACGGGATAAACAAGGCCAACCTGAATTGTTTCCTGTGCGATTTCCTGCTGCCAGGGGCAGAAAGCAGGGTGTGACATCAGGGCACAGTGGGGGATGTCTCGGCCTCAGCCGACCAACGCCTTCTGCAGCTGAGGCAGGAAGAGGTCACCAATGCTTCAACCACTAATGATGTGCATAAGTTAGGGGTCATTTAATCCTTCTGGAATTGACCTATCTGGAAAAGCAATGGGGATGCCCTTCTAGTACTCTGTAGCATACCTAAATGGGAAGCTCACCACAGCTTCTCCAAAGAAGCACTTACCTGGCTATTAATGATTTATCACAAATTAGCGTGTGTTCTGCAGAACAGCTGCAGGGACCAACAAGGAAGCATGTGGAACAGTGCTGCAAAGGCTGGGTCACTGCCCACCAGAGCGACTCCACTGTCGGACATTTCGTACGTAAGGACACCAAAAACACACTGAGACTGAAAACAATATTGTCTTTCTAAGCGCATGTTTTTGTTCCGGAGTCTTTACATATTTAGAACATCAGCAGGAACAAAATAACAAAAGCTTGAGAAGGTGTCAAAACCAAAGCTGGAACAGTTTCAGCTTCTACACAGTGCAACTGATGTTAATGCAAGCAGTAACATTTAAGAAATTTTAACTTCTTGTGAGTAGTCTGACTAATGTATTGATTCTGGTTTATGAAGTCCACTAAAATACTTCTGCAAAAACACTCTTTTAAAACATTAAATTGTATGAACTATAGTAGAGTGAATAACTATTAGGCAAGGCAAGGATATAAAAATACTAAAAAGTTAGAAATTAAAATGCAGAACATTCAGAAATCCAAACATTAAATATGGACCATGCATTGTGCAGAGAAACCTACTCGGTATGCTTCCAGGGAATACAGTACATCTGTAACACATATACCTACCTTCAGGAAAATTACCTTATATTTCTGAATAAATAAAATGCCAATAACACACACACATACACACACACACACACAATCCATAATTAGCATGCAACACATCAGTCATGCTCAACTAAAAAAAAAAAAAAAAAAAACGACAGTAAAGGAGAGAGCAAATGTCACCAGACACCAGTCCGAGGCCGTTAGCTCAATTTAATCTGAAGCCCTGACTTTCACCTATTGTATATCTAAGATATTTATCTTTTAATCCTAAAGTGTAAATATTCGCACAAAAAGTCTCCATGCCAAGATTAGAGAGCCCTCGAAATTATAAAGCACCTTGAATTGGATCAGCAACATGATTTTCAGAGCATTTTAATAAATGACCTGTGCTTTTTCAAGGCCATAAAAATTGGCACTGGAAAAACTGCTTAATGTTAGCACCTGGAGACAAAAAGCTTCTCCCTAGATTACCAAGTATGACCACTTAACCTGGAAGACATTCTTTTAAGAGCAAATTTTTCCTTATTATACAGAGCAGTTCAATAACTTACATGGTCAGAATTGTTCCAACACAATGAATCACAAATCAAAGATTACATTATATTTTTCATTGTTTATAACTACTTATGTTTATGCTTAGTGCTATCCTTGAAAAGAAGTTTCAACATGGAAGGAAATATTAGAGCCTACTTAAACATTTAGTCAACCAAGAAATCTGGGCTCTCCGGTAAACTGTAATTTACCACACTGCGCTACAATCCCTCCGAGTGGCAGCAGCGGGGTACAGTGATGGGCCCAGAACTCAGTTCCAGAGCCAGTTTTGTAGAGTTGTCTACAACCCAGGGCAGAAACAACAGCTCTGAGAGCTGATGAATCCTAACAGTGCCCCACTGGGTGGCAAGGTTTCAGTCTCAACATACGATGTGATACAGTCACGGTCCAATTAACGGTGTACCGTAAATCAGATCTAGTGTACCTCTGAGGAAACAGGTAGGGAAAAGAAACTAGCAAGGGAAAAACCAGGAAGAAAAAAGCAGTCTGCCTGCCAGCTGAGAACGCCGGCCGGCACTCCAGGAAGACAGCAGCTTGGCATGCATGTGGCCCAGAGGCAATGGCTCTCTCTGGTGTGAAGAGATCACTACATTAGCTCCAGTGCAAAACACCTTCTTCCAAAACTGGCAACAGCACTCCACTTATAGAATTTTTTTAAAAATTTTTATTGCAAAGTTAGATATACAGAGGAGGAGAGACAGAGGAAGATCTTCCATCCGTTGATTCATTCCCCAAGTGGCCACAACAGCTGGAGCTGCACCGGTCTGAAGCCAGGAGCCTGGCATCTGGGTCTCCCACACGGGTGCAGGGTCCCAAGGCTTTGGGCTGTCCTTGACTGCTTTCCCAGGCCATAAGCAAGGAGCTAGTTGGGAAGCGGGGCCACCGGGATCAGAACTGGTGCCTACATGGGATTCTGGCACGTTCAAGGCGAGGAATTTACCCAGTAGGCTACCACACCAGGCCCCTAGCTCTCCTCTTACAGAAGATGCACCAATAGAACGTGATCACTAACATAACCAAGACAGACCCTTGGAAAGGTGCAGCTGGCTTCCCTCTGACAGGACTACACATCACAAAACCTAAGATATGTTGACAAAGCTTTAAGAAAAGTATGGTAATAGTAGCTGTGAATGGCAAACTGTGTTTAAGGTAAGCCAGCACCAAACTAAATATTTATATAAATGATCAGTGTTAAGAATGACTTGAAAGGGGCCTGACCTGATAGCCTAGCAGCTAAAAGTCCTTGCTTTCCATGCACCTGAATTCCATCTGGGCACCGGTTTGTGTCCCAGAGGCCCCGCTTCCCATCCAGCTCCCTGCTTGTGGCCTGGGAGAGCAGCTGAGTATGATCCAAAGCTTTGAGACCCTGCACCCACATGGGAAACCCTGAAGAAGCTCCAGGCTCCTGGCTTTGGTTCGGCGCTGCTCTGGCCATTGTGGCCACTTGAGGAGTGAATCAATGGATAGAAGATATTCTTCTCTGCCTCTCCTCCTCTTTGTATATATGACTTTCCAATAAAAATAAATAAGTCTTAAAAAAAAAAAAAAGGAATGACTCAAAGGCCCGGCATGGTAGCCTAGTGGCTAACGTCCTCACCTTGCACTTGCCAGGATCCCATATGGGTGCCGGTTCTAATCCCGGCTGCCCCACTTCGTTTCCCATCCAGCTCCCTGCCTGTGGCCTGGGAAAGCAGTGGAGCATGGCCCAAAGTCTTGGGGCCTTGCACCCACAGGGAGACCTAGAAGAGGCCAGAAGAGGCTCCTGGCTTCAGACTGGGGCAGCTCTGGCCGTTGCGGTCATTTGGGGAGTAAATCAACAGACAGGAGACCTTCCTCTCTGTCTCTCCTCCTCTCTGTATATCTGACTTTCCAGTACAAATAAATCTTGAAAAAAAAGGATGACTTGTTTTCTAAATTAATTTTAGCCTAGGTATGGTCCATTTCAGAAAATAATACTCATCATAAAAGTTATTTCTGTAAAGTAAATCTTACATCTTCTAGCTTTCCAAGTGAAATAAGAGTCTGGGAGAAGTAATTTTGGGGAAATAATGCCACAAGTCAAAATTGCTCTATCATTGTTGAAAAAGGCAGGCAGTGAAATGAACCTCCAGCATGGGAAGAACCCTGGGCCCTGGCTCCTAAGGAGTGCGGGCGCTTCTTGGCTTTCCTGGCTGTGCAACAGCAGAGCTGCCCTGCCCCTAGCAGCCACTGCACACCAAGGGCCGTGAGTTCCCTACCTCCATCCTCAGGGCCCTGCCCCTAGCAGCCACTGCACACCAAGGGCCGTGAGTTCCCTACCTCCACCCTCAGGGCCCTTGCCCCTAGCAGCCACTGCACACCAAGGGCTGTGAGTTCCCTACTTCCACCCTCAGGGCCCCTGCCCCTAGCAGCCACTGCACACCAAGGGCCGTGAGTTCCCTACCTCCACCCTCAGGGGCCTGGCGCTTCCTGCTCTAACCCACCATCGCAATCTAAGAATCTGTGTGCAACTTGTAACAGTGGGGCAGTCAGTGTCATGTGCGCCCAGTAGATTCGGCAGCTTTCAATAGAATCTGAACACAATGACTTCACTTGAAACGAAATATTTTGTGAAATGAGTATTCCTAGGCCATCTAAATGTGGTTTTACTGTGGTCTTTGGAACAACATATGCATATGTTGGTAGTTTCCTCTCTCCTTTAGTCGTTACTACCACCAGAAAACAAAATTGGTCACATTATTTCTAGTTGCTTATGTAAATGAAAAATAAGTCAAAACCAGGATCCAAAGACACAAACAAACAAGCACATCAGGTTTCAATGAACATCACATTCAGTCGGGTGTCCTACCTGAATATCCCCAGAGAAGCTGTTGTGCTAGAATATAATTAAAGGTTCTTAGAAAAATCCAGAATTGTCATACTTTCCACATGATGGCTGCAAAATTATTCTGGATCTTAAAATATTGCTGTTTGCCTTTACACATGTAAGAGAACACTATACACAAAACTTCAAACATAGCAGAATATGCACTTAAGACAAAGATGTTTCCCACTGCAAATTATGTTCAAACTATAAAAGAGGAGTCTTAGTTCAGAAAGGAAACAAAGAAACAGGAAATAGAATGTTACACACATAAATCAGATGACACCACCGAAGCCAGCTGATAAGCTACCGAGGGGCTTTCAGCACAGGGTACTAGGGTACAACATTCAGAAAGAAGAGAATCCTAACTTTTTTAACTTGTGGAGAATCTATACAAAGTAAGTGTGCAATACTTTATGACAAAGAAAAGGAAATTTAATCTTATTCTCACATTTTCACTGCTTGCTTGTGGTGGGCACCAATAATTACCACCTTTCTAAGAACTGTTCTATGAAAAATAGCAGTATGTGCAAGCCCAAGGTCATTTAAATCCTTCCATTTCTTTGGAGGTTCAGGGCCACACTCTGCTATCCCATGGAGTAAAGAACCAACATCACAGGAAACGCCAATTTCAAAAATACTGAATCACACGTACAATGAGAGAACTGCCTTTTTATATTTGTTGAAATACGTTCAAATCGTGAGCTCACGTTGTCACCTGTCCCAGCTCAGAAGATGGCAGAACAGAAGTTAGCTGGGCAAAGTGGAGGATGCAGAGGAAGCCAAAGGAACATCAAACATAAAGACTTAAACACCTGCTCCGAGTGAAAATCACTACCTGAATCTACCTTCACATGGCATTAGTGCTACCTGGTGAAGACAAATAGGACAGGTCCTGCAGCTCTCATGAAATTAAAGGCGGACTCACAGTGATCACCCTACATGTGCCGGGACTAGAAGAGCAGAGCAGGCACGAAACAACATCGCACAGCCATCAGGTTCACAGCCATGGCAGTCAGACTGCAACCACAGGAAGCCTCCCAGTCCTGACAGAATCCGCATGCCCTGGGACACTGCAGCAGATAAACAACACAGTCAGGTGAAGAGCAAGCACCGGAAGCAGACATGTCTATTCAGTGTAGAAACAAGTCAAAGCAGGTTCAGCAGCACGTGCAGCCTCTGTCTGTGGCCCCAGTGTCCCACAAGCACATCAGGTCAAGCCCTGCCTACTACTCTTCCAATCCAGCTCCCTGCTAACGTGCCTGCGAAAGCAGTGGAAGACGGTTCAAGCACTTGGTCTCCTGAACTCACACCTAGGAGACCCGGAAGAAGCTCCAGGATCCAGCTCCCAGACCCGGGCACTGCAGCCATGAGGAGAATGAAACAATGCCTCTCTCTCTTTCTCTGTCTCTCTGCTCCTCATTCTGAGATTCTGCCTTTCAAATAAGTAAATAAATAAAACTTCAGAATAAAAGAAAGCAGTCGCATCAAAGTAAAGGCCTGAATTGCAACAGAGACAAAGGGACTGATACAAAAAGTTTCAAGGGGCTGATCAGCAGAACCTGGACACTAGGAAAGAAAAGCAATAAACTCAGGACTCACTTTTGAACAACTTCGTGGACAGCAGTGTCATTAGCAATAAGGATACTCAAAAGGAGGAACAGCTTTGGAGCAGGAAGTTTTCACAATGTGGACTTGAAAACTACAGAATGCCAAGTGCCAACTGATCATGAGAATTGCTATTTGTCAGTATTTATTTAGAATATTCCAGGTGCTGTGTGTGTGTGTGTGTACAATGTTTACATCCTTTGGTCTTCAGAAGAATGATAGATATATTGCAGTAAGACTTCCCAGCGGCCTGCCTCTGCAATAATGCTCATGTGCGGAGGTGCAGGCGGTAACTTGTGACTGCCGTCATCTTCCAGCCAGCCTTTTTCTCATTACCCTGCAATAAAGCAATCCTGCTAGAGGTCACTGAGTCCTGGGGGACTCAGGCAGCCTCCTGTAGCAGGATGTCACTGTATTACTGTGCTGCTGACAAGGAACCAGGGGCTGGGACAGCTGGGTCATTTGTTCTCAGTTACACAATAAGTACAGAGAAAACTTTGAGCCCACATCTGTATGACTACAAAGACCAGGTTTCAACTCACTGTGCAGTATATCCCCCCTCCTGAACCCGGGACAGCAACTAACAATGGAGAAGTCATGAACACACAGAGTTACTCGAACCAACTAAGGAACAAACACAAGAACCAAAGGAGGAGCCCCCAAGCCAACCATGTGCAGGGGATGAAGAAAGGAACAGGGATTTATATGAACACTTCTGAGACGACAAACAAGCGGGACACCAGGGAGGCACCTTCCAAGCCGAGGGTCCCAAAGGGGAGTGATGAGCAGGATGGCAGCTTCAGGGAACGCAGGGAAGAGAAACAAAAATGTCCAATCGATTGAACGCCACGGAGTTCAGCCAGTTTCAGTGGGATGCGACATGACAATGAACGACAAGGAAATTAGACAGTAAGACTACCCTTCTATAAACCTGACTATGCTAGACTACAGGAAATGAAATCAATGGCAAGGTTTAGCTTCAAAGGGGAGACACTTCAACACAGTTCACCACTAGAGAAAAGGGAGCTGGCAAGGCATGCCCTCAAGCAGCGGGTACTCAGGACAGGAGTCTGGGCACTGGGAACACTACACCTTGCATGTCAGACTCTGTATTCTAGCACTCCCAGTTCTGGCTCTGACTCTACCTTCCCACTAAGGAGCAACCTGGAAAACAGCGATGCTGGCACAACAGACTGGGTCCCAGCACCCATGGGAGATGTGTCCTGCTTTTAGCCCTGTCACAGCCCTGATCACTGCAAGCATCTGAAAGTGGACCAACTGACAGGCACTTGCTCACTCGCTCTCTCTCTGCCTCTCAAATTAAATAATAATAATAATAATAATAATAATAATAATAAGCATATAGTGAATATAAGCAACGATTTAATATTTGATTTAGAAATTTAAATGTGATAAAATAAGGGTAAGATTATCAAATAGGAAAACAGATTTTGCTGTAGAATCAGGAGGAAAACCACATTTCAATTTTTTTCAGTGTACCTCAAAGTACTTGTTTTCTAAGTACTTTTCAGTCTTCTGCCCATTAGGAAACAGGAGTCCAGGCGCTCTGTGTCAGCAACTCAATGGCACAGCTACTGCTCACAGTAAGAAACATCAAATGCTGTTCCACAGCTGTGGTGCTTCCCACCACACAACGGCGCTCCAAGGATGTGGCGCTCCTGGCCTATCGTCTCCCCAGACCTCAGCAAGTGGAAGGAGTCACCAGCTTAGTCACTGTTGGGAATCTTCCCGCCCCACACTGGCAAGGGCAGACTCACAGGACTGCTGCTCCCGGGGGTGGCCTATGCAGGATGCGTGAAATAACCCTTTTCATTCTGGAGTTTGGCCAGAGTCCATTGCCTTCCACCAGCCATCTGCCTCACTAGTACCAACAGCAGTGTCGCTAGCGGCCACCTGCACTGAGCCTCTGCTGACCTCTTCGCTGGCTCCGATCTCAGTCTGGGGACCTCCAAAGTTCCTACATTACGAAGTGCCTCAAACACTGAAATTGTTCATATCAAAAACAAAGTTTTCAGGCAGATGCATGCAGCACAGTGCTATTGATATTTGATTTTGCAGGACCTGAGGACACACTTCCAGGTGTCCATGCCCACCAGCACAATCACACCACTAACCTCAGGTCCGGCTTCAAACAACACACCTGCCGCACTCTAGGATACCACCGATGCTGAATGCTCACAGAGAAATCACCCAGGCCTCCGAGCTCACCTCGACCCAACAGCAAAGCACCTGACATCCCACAGCCTGCCCACAGAAAAAGGATTTTCCAGGAGAACAGCTACCCCATCGCACTGGAAGAAGCCACTGTTACACACCCGACACACAGACCCAGAACTACAAGGAAGAAGGCAGTCTGGCACCACCAAAGGACACACAATAATTCTTTGGAACTTGAAGAGATGAGGAAAATAATTCATGATATAACAGATTCAGCAGAGACAAATTATAAAAAAAAATCAACAAGCTTAGAACTGAAAAATCAATGAAATAAAATAAACCTAATTTTTGTCTGAAATAAAAATACCTTGGAAGATGTCCAGGAAAAATTATCTGTAAATGTTATGACCAGTTAGCACCACTGCAATGTCTACAGATGGTGGTTGCTAAACCCTTCCAAGATAGTAACCCAATATTCAAATCAGATAAAGAAAATGAACATGAGGACAACTTCCGGCAAGAGTGGGGCATCCTTACGGGTGACAAACAAGCATCAGACAAACAACAGCTGCTAACAGTACAAAAGAAATTAACCAAGAACCAGCAACAAAACATGGTGTTTATTGTATGACCTTAAGATAGCCAACTGGATGCCACAGTACAAAAGAAAATGAAGACATAAAGACTCAACTTTGTAACAAGGTCCAATTTTAAATCAATTACAAATTTAACTCACCTGTAGAAATACAGCACTGGGTTCATGCCTACTCTCACCAAGGCTGGGGGGAAGCGTGGCCTGGCTACCCACCGCGCCTAGGAGCTCTAGACACTCGGAGTGAAGGGACGTGTGGCCTGGCTACCCACCGCGCCTAGCAGCTCTAGACACTCGGAGTGAAGGGACGTGTGGCCTGGCTACCCACCGCGCCTAGGAGCTCTCGGCACTCGGAGTGAAGGGACGTGTGGCCTGGCTACCCACCGCGCCTAGCAGCTCTAGACACTCGGAGTGAAGGGAAGTGTGGCCTGGCTACCCACCGCGCCTAGCAGCTCTAGACACTCGGAGTGAAGGGACGTGTGGCCTGGCTACCCACCGCGCCTAGCAGCTCTAGACACTCGGAGTGAAGGGAAGTGTGGCCTGGCTACCCACCGCGCCTAGCAGCTCTAGACACTCGGAGTGAAGGGACGTGTGGCCTGGCTACCCACCGCGCCTAGCAGCTCTAGACACTCGGAGTGAAGGGACGTGTGGCCTGGCTACCCACCACGCCTAGCAGCTCTAGACACTCGGAGTGAAGGGAAGTGTGGCCTGGCTACCCACCGCGCCTAGCAGCTCTAGACACTCGGAGTGAAGGGACGTGTGGCCTGGCTACCCACCGCGCCTAGCAGCTCTAGACACTCGGAGTGAAGGGACGTGTGGCCTGGCTACCCACCGCGCCTAGCAGCTCTAGACACTCGGAGTGAAGGGAAGTGCGGCCTGGCTACCCACCGCGCCTCAGGAGCTCTAGGCACTCGGAGTGAAGCATACTAACTGCTGGTCTCCTACTTTTAATTTGATTTGACTCTGAGTAACTTTACGCTAATGTCCAATTCCGTATCCACCACAGAAACTATCGCCATCAAAAAAAAATTATCTTCAAAAGACAGTAATACATCACAGAATCAAATGATTGAAAAGAATCATCCACAGCTACATGCATCTTGTCAAATTTCACTGACAAAACAATACAAGTAAATAAAATGGAAGCCACACACAAAGATGGCATATTCTGTGACTGCTTTTCAGAAGGTGCAATGAGCTCACCTCTACTATTAAAAGACAAAATCACAGTTCCTTGTGAGGGTGGGCCTAGAAGAGGCCAGAGGGGCTCCGGTGCCAGAGCTGGTCGTCCAGCTGCAGGGCTCTGTCTGTGACTTAGCTAAGCCCACATTTATAACACAAGCACTTCTCTGTATGGACCGTGTCTTGCTATGCAAAGTTTTTAAGAATATAACAAACAATGTTTTTAAAGGGCAAAGGGTTCAAAAACATTGGCACGGGGAATGGAAATCTATGTTTACATTCCCAAAAAGGCATTTTGAAAAGAATAATTCAAAATTAAATATGTGAGCTAGGTTTTAGTAAACTCAGCCTCACTGTGACTAACTCACAGAAACAGGCTCCATTCAGTAACACACATTTATACTCACTTTCTCTTAGTCTCACTTTAATTCCAAGCTACTGTGACTACCCCGTCCCAATTCCTTCCACTTGCATTGAGACAGTAAAGATGTATAATTATTCACAACTTTTCTTTTCCTTTGAAAGGAAAGGAGCACAGACTAGAAAAGGTGTTATCACAGTGACCCACAGTTTGCGATGGAAGCAAGCAGTGAGACAAATCGACGATTTTTCTGGCCAGTTTCTAACTGAGAAAAGAGCCAAGCAACAATTTTACAAGGGACAGTGCCTGCAAAAGTGGAAGCCAGTTTCCAAGTCAGAGCATGTGACTTATCTTCCCAAGCTGTTGGCTTTTCCTGATAAAAATTCTCAAAAACGGACACCCGCAGTTTCCCTAGCACTGCCATGGAATTAATGTGATCTGTTCCCACTTCCCACGCAATCACAGCTAACTTAAAGCCAGCAAGGACAAAAGCAGAAGACTTCACTCAAGGCACCCCGCTGATGACCCTGCACTTAACTGTCCTCTCCTCATCTGTGCCACCTCACAGTTACTGTCCGCAGTCCTACCCAGGCTGCAAGAGAGGAAGACGGGAGGCCCCAAGACAGACGTCGTGGGAAAGCACTGGAACAAAGCACCAAGAGGGCAAGATGTCACACCTCAGGCCAAGAGCCAAGACAGGAGACCTCTTTAAAAACGGCCATCTCCAACTCTTCTAGATGCTAGAAAAGCTTCTGACAGCTTAAAAGATATAACAACTGCGTTAGGTTGAATCGCACAAAACTATTGATTTACAGAAATAAAATAATACCAACAAAAAAACCTTTTAAAGCCTTGATCTTCTTACAAAGAGATCTTTTTAAAAATATACCAAACAACCATAATACCTCGGGTCTGGGCAGCTTCCTTTAAAGCAGCTAGCAGGTGAGGCTTCAAGTTATCCAAAAGGAATCTTCCTTCCAAACCTGGGAAAAGGGGCCTAAAGAGTGAAAGTCACATAGAATCACCATAATCTTCCACATATTCCAACATTTAAGAAAGATCCACAATTTTCAAGCCAGAGGGTCAATAAAATAACCTGCTATTTGATTTTACCTGAGTGATAATATATGCATCAAATGAAAATACTTCCTGTTTAAACATTCTCTGGGCTTTGCTTTGAAACAAGCGCATCGGGCACCCCAGATTCAGAAACACTCTTAGCATCAAGGAACAAAACTCATTTTAGCTTCTTACATGCCAATACACACTCTCAGTTACGAAAGTGCAACACACTAAAATTATATTTCATCAAAATAATTTATTAGTAAATATTCTGACCTAGTTAATCATTAGCACTTAATGATCACTATTTCCAAGGCCTGCTATTGAAATTTCTAAAGGAAAAAACAAACATTCCGTAGATCATTTTTTAACTTATAAAGCTTTCAGTGCTTTTCCTCTTTAGGGGTGAGCACCGAGCCTAGGGGTTCACATGAGGCTAGGCGCCTGCAGCCCACACGGCAGTACCTGGTGGCTCCCTGACTCTCACTCCAGTGCCTGCGTCCGGTGGCCTGCAGGTGCGGACCCTGGGAGCTCAGCAGACACAGCTCCGTCAGTGATGCCCACTCCCTAAGCGGAAGGGCAGTCTGAGTTCCCAGCACCTGGCTTTGGCCCCAGATTCAGCCCTGCTCTTACAGGCACGTTAAGGATTGAGCCAGTAGCGGGGTGCTCACTGTTCCCTCTCTCTACCTCTCAAATGAAACTGTAAAATAACTAAAACTATGAAACACATCCTTGAGCATTTTACAAGCTATTTCTGCAAAAACCTTCTTGATAACTGACAAATTCACAACAAACAGATCTAAATGCGAGCAGGGGCAGTGAGTCCCAGGGTTAACAAACATTTCAGAAACGTCATCTACCTTGGGTATTCTTCTGAGGTAATATAAATAACATCTTGATCTGATACAGATGAGGAAAAGGGGACGAAATTTCCATTTTGTAATGGTAGCAGCTCCAGCCCCAGCAGGTCGCTGTAGGCCTGGTCAGAAAGCACAAACTCCAGGAGGAGGAGCTTGTCTTCAGCACTGCCCACGTGCGCAGCCTTCCGCAGCACCTGCCGCACCCAGGCGGGCGTCACCTTCCTCGTGGGCGTCACGCCGGGGCCGGCGGCAAGCTCGACCGCAGCAAGCAGGTTCGCTGGCACCTGGGCAATGTGCTTCCCTGAGCTCTGGAGGTAGTTGAGCACAGCTTTCGTGTATTCCAAACTGTCATCAAGTTCTGAGAAGTACGCCTGCTCCAACTTGACCCACTCATGGCTGATGGTGTAAATGACAGCGTTCTGGAAGAGCTCACTGAACAGAGGCCCCAGCACGGGCTGCCAGTGGACCTTGATCTTGCTCGCCTCGGGCCACAGCTTGTAGATGGTGCCAACCGACAAGGGGAAATCAGAGGTCTTTTCCGTCTCCAGTCGCTTGATGGAATTTAAGATGAGCGTGGCATAAGCTTTGGGGACAACGTTTACCACAAGCAGCTCATTCCACAGGGCCGCTGGATCCCTCCACTGGTCCAGCTCTCTCCACTTGATGCTCCTGCGGTTGTCAGTCAGGCCAAAGAAGCCACTGATGTGAACGGGGAGTCCAGTCCTGCTTTCCTCGCCAGGCGGCAAGGGAAGAAAACAAAACGCTTTTCCTGAGAACTCCGACATGGCTCCTTTGTCCTCGTCATCTGTGCTGGCTAGTGACACGGCTATGCCAATGATTGGGACAAATTTCAGTTCATCTGCTAAAGAGTCAAGTTTGCTACTGATCCCTCGCCCACCCACACTGTTACACACCAACCAGGCGGTCTTCTGTGCATCCTTGGCACTCTCATCCTCTAACACTATGTTGATATGATATGTTACACAAGTGATACTATTGCTTGGAATCTTTTTACAATAGTTACTTATGGCACTTTCCAGAATCTTGATAGAGTTGGGTCGTTCATGTTGCAGGGCCTTATTCTCACTTGCAGTCACTCGAAATACCAGCTTCTCTGTCCCGTCGGCCTCTCGGACATACAAGGAGACATCCTGCACGCTTTTTAGAAAGAGCAGCACTGTGTCTGCATCCGCCTTAAACGAGTCAAACAACTCCAGAACCTTCTGCTTGTTGTAGAGGTTCCCGCTGAGCTGTGAGGGCTCTAAGCGGAGAGGGAAACGGAAAAACGTTCCTGGAAAACTGCCATTTATAAATGTTTCCTTGGTGCTTCCAAAAATGCCGATAAATGGTGCAAACTGGTCTGAAAGTTCACTCATTTCTTTGCTGTCATCTTTGAGGTTCCAACACTGGCCTGATTCCTGGGGGCCAAACAGTGTCTGATGAGGATCTAACATCCCAATCTGATCACCACTGAAGATACAGGGAACATCTGAAAAGAAACATGCTCATGACCGCTCCGAAATGGAATGGACAATTATAATGAATATTGTCACCACATCAAAACACTGTATCGGATAAAGCATAAGCCATGAAAAGGCTTGAAGAAAACTAACTCAGCTTTGGAAATTAGTGCTTTGAACATCAAAATGAATTATTTCTTTTTTTATTTAACCTGATAATGCATGCCAGGCATGGACTCTCCATGATTCTTGTGAAAACCTAGCATGCCCCTTCAAACACCCACGAGCAAAAAAGGAAAGAGGATTTAGACAGCTCCACGCCCACAGCCTCACTGCGCGTGAACCCAGTGAAAGACAGCAGAGTGGCTCACAATTAAAAATTCAACTACAGACCCTGAGGAAGAGTAGAAGGGGAACGACACAGAGCAATTCTGCACCCCGCCCCCATCACCAGCAAGTTCGTGCCCTGAGTGAGTGTGACGGGAGCTGCCATGTTGGTCCTGACCCCAATGCCTCGCAAAGTGGAAGTCATCTTACGCTGGGAGCGTTTCACAGAGTTGAGCCTAACTGCAGTACTTACATACCTGCAGACTTACAACGCAACCCTATTTTTACATCAACTACTTCACCTATTTCTCAGCCAAAGTCTGATATTTCAACACTATCAGAAACGCTAGCTGTACTGACCCCACTACACCCCTGAGGACTCTCCAAGGGGCTGACTATGACGTATGTTTTGTCTCACACACTGACTCTAGCACCCAACCTCCATGTAAGACGCAGTTCCAGGGAGGTCCCCGTTAGCTTCTCTGCATGCCAAGTGCTGGCTGCTGTGACCACACCCTCTGAAGCTCTAGGATATTTTACGCAGCAATTGTTACATCCACCAACTTTCTAGGAAAATCCAGCAAAGGTACAACTGAAACATGGCTGTTCCTGTCCTTGTTACACAGTGCCACACCCCTGAGACTGCACTCAGGCCAGACAGACACTCCTAACACTGACAGCAACTCCTCCAGTTAGAGAACAGGCCTCCGGTTAACACCGTCCACCAAAGCGCTCCTTCTCAACTAGAGAACAAAACCACACTGCAATACTGACACTGCACCCTGCCTACATGGCTCACACCTGCACAGCTGTGTCTCCTCACTTGTGCAAGTCACATGTACACTTTCCCCAACATGAACTAACCACTACATATCACAGACTCACAAAATGACAAGTAGGCGAGCATGTGTTAATATTAATGTATAATCACTATTATTTTCAGCACATAATTCAATAAAAATAATCCAACAGTTTTATTATGTACTTTATAACATGCTCAACATTCTTTAATAATGAATATTAAAGCAAATGAAACAGGCTCAAGAAAACTTGTCTTTGAGTTGAAACAACCCTATTTCCCCCTTGCCCAGGAAAGTCTCAGTTTAAGCCAGGGGTCTGAGAATACGTCCACCTCTTTTGCTCTCAAATGGACCCCACTAAGGATGATAAATACAATGGTCAACCCAGCTCTAGTGCTAGCCCTGTCTGCTCGGTCAAGCCCTGATGCCACCAACTCCAGAAAAGAATCTTTAGGACAAACTGTATATATTATATGTACTGAGAGCTCTGATTCTAGAATAGCCAAAAGTTTTTATGTTTACTTAAACTTTTTAAGTATTCCACACATAAGCGCAAGCCAGAGACTTTATATGCATTCTAAATTAAAATGAAATCTTAAAGTAATTTTTAAAATACTTACAAATCCAAGAAAATAAAATGTATATTACATAAAAAGGTAGATACCAGAACCACATGAAACAACCTTCATCTTCTCATGGAATTCCATTAGAGAAGAGAGAAGAGACCTTCTTAAATTTAGAACTATGTACAGTAGGAAAGGATTTCAAAATATTTTGCATCAAAATTAGCATAACTTAATTTTGCACAAACATTTAGAAATAACCTCAAAGATGAAAATCTGTTATAATCAATTTGCCTGAAGATTCCCAACATAAAAAATTTTCGGAATAATAATTCTGGATATTTCAAATCTCACATACCATAGTGCTATATTATACTGACTTTACTGGTTCATGGGTATTAAACTTTAGCTTTCAGTACCAATCAATGAAGTAAAACTTGGGCAGGCTTGCATTAGAAATTATAGAAAATTCAAGACTCACTGATATTTCATTTACAGACTTGTTGGCACCAACAGAATTTGGGCAAGATACTTGTAAAACAACATCATCTCTTACACTAACCAAATACATTACAGGTTATAAGTCAAAATATTTTCCGCTAGTAAGAATGAAAGGCCAAAATCATACCTGTTATGTGGTAGACAGAGTTAAACCCAATTCCAAATCTCCCAACCTTCAGAGGGTCATCCTTTTTCCTGCTCCTCGCTATTTCCTGAATGCCATGCCAGTCCTCCGGGGTGAAGACCGCATTGTTGTACACGTACAGCGCTGGCCCTGGGGGGTGAGAGCAAGGCCCAGGATTCAGTCTGTTCCAGGAGCTGCCTCTCTACACAATCACTTACTTGACGGGACAAGGGAGAGAAGTGAATGCAGGAACAGCATTCTGCACTGTAATTCCAATTATGCTCACAGAAAAATGTAAGCAGGAGTTAAAGGTAAGGACAACCATTGTGGCAAACACACGCTGTTGGCCAGAAATCCCAAAAGGGAGGAAGCAATGGAACTGTGGTACTGAAAACACGCCAACGCAGACTAAACAAGGGAGGAGTCACGGCATCCTATCATCATGAAAACCATGGCATACTTTTTAAAAAGATTTATTTATCTTTATTGGAAAGTCAGATATACAGAGATGAGGAGAGACAGAGGGAGATCTATCCGATGATTCACTCCCCAAGTGACCGTAATGGCCAGAGCTGAGCCGATCCAAAGCCAAGAGCCTGGAGCCTCTTCCAGGTCTCCCACAAGGTACAGGGTCCCAAGGCTTTGGGCCGTCCTCGACTGCTTTCCCAGGCCACAAGCAGGGAGCTGGATGGGAAGTGGAGCTGCCGGGATTAGAACCAGTGTCCACATGGGATTCTGGCACGTTCAAGGCAAGGACGTCAGCCACTAGGCCACCACGCCAGGCCCTATGGCATATTTAAACTACTAGTTTTGCATGTGGAATTATGTGAAAATGTATTAAGGAAACTCATTACATATAGAAACCTTGTTAATACAGGAGTACAAAAAGCACAAGGAAGAATAGAATTAATAAACTTGATTTTGAAACAAAAATTTTTTTTCCAGAAAAGCATAATAAGGAATGTTATAAAAACAGGTATGGACTTAATACTTTCTGCATCAAAATTCACTCTTCATTTAATTCCATTTTCCATGAACCTTCTGAAGTACTCACATATTATTTCGTAAGGTGAAAAATCAATCCTATAGTAATATTAATATTACGGCTTGGAGTTTTGTGGTTTGGGTTACCTTCTAGATTCTTCAATAAAATGCACTACGGGCACAATTTAAAGCATTAATGTAATAAATGTTTACATTAGTTCTTGAAAATACCACCTCCCTATCTTCAAAGTAGTTTCTTCAAAAAGTTGCATTTGTGGGGCAGGTATTACAACGCAGTGGTTAAGCCACCACTTAAGAAATCAGTATGCCATTTTAAGGTGCAGGTTCGAGGCCAAGCTACTCCACTTCCAATGCAGATTTCTGCTAACGTGCTCGGGAAGGTGGAAGAAGAGGCCGAAGGACTTTGCTCGCTGCTACCACTTGGGAGACGCAGATGAAATCCTGAGCTCCTGGCTTCAGCAGGACACTGCCCTGGCTGCTGTAGCCATTTGGGGAATGAACCAGGGGATGGAAAATATTCTCCCTTTGTCTCTCTCAATTCTGTCTTTCAAATAAATAAAATCTAAAATACTATCCTAACGAAAAGAATGCTGACTCCTGAAAGTGAAACAAGAAAGAAACCTAGAAGGCTGGCTGGGAGGCGAGGCTAACAGGCCACTCTGCCTTCAGCTAGCAAATCCCCACGAAGAAAGGAGAGGCTGGAGGCACATCCAGCATCGCATACACCTGCTAGGACACATCTCCGTGCACACTCTTCTTCCGTATGAAGGGGAAAGTTCTGAGCTACGGCATACTTCCAAATGGCAGCTTACTGTAAACAAGCCTGGAATCTATATTTCTGAGGGACTGCTCCCTCGAATAATGATCACACGAGCTGCGTGATCATCAGAGAAGAACATTCCCACATTTTCTAACCACCAGGTTTTGTGTGGGTAATGGCCTTGAGACACGGCCAGAGACCATCTCTGCTAACCGCAGGCCAACTCATCCCAGGACAACTGGCTCCACCTCTATGCACCTGTGGGTCTTAATTAATCATATGCCTGAAAGCCTTAGCCAAGTGTGATGCTAAGCAAGATCTATTACTGTTTGACAATCTGAGCCTTTTGTTAACCTACTGAATAAAACAATTTGCACTCAAAAACTCTCACCAAGTATCAGAAAAGCAAAAACGATCTGAGAAAAAAACAATTTACATGAATGCAAAAGGAAGACAAGCAAGAATATGAGGGCCCTCAGAAAACGTTTCTCAAATAAGGGTATCGAAGACCACCACCACTGACTTTCACATGCCCACGGTTATCTTAAATTAGCTGAACCTGATGTCACTTTTTAAAGAATTTATCCATAGATATGCACAAACTCAGGCAAATAACCTTGCTTCAATTTTTTTTTTTAAATGAGGTAAAATCAAGGATAGAAATAAAATACCCCTAGACATTGGCTAGAATTTTGAAGTCAAGTACTTCTTGCTTTGGGCCCCTGCACCCATGTGGGGGACCCAGAGGAAGCTCAGGCCCCTGGGTTCAGCCTGGCCACTGCAAGCATTAGGGAAGTCAACCAAATATGAAAGATCTTCTCTCTCTCCTTCTCTGTATATAACCCTGGCTTTCAATTAAATCAATATGTCTTTAAAAAAATGATCTGGTCTCTGAGATGACTGGCCCAGCATGAGCAAGCCGAAAGCGACAGGACTAGGCCCCGACACTTCTTATGGTATCACATCTCATAAATCTCTCTTTATAGAATGTTTTTTAAAGAAACATTTCTTTTTATTTGAAAGGCAGAATTTACAGAAATACAGAGATCTTCCACCGCTGGTTCACTCCCCAAATGGTCACAATGGCTAGAACTGAGCCAGTCCAAAGCCAGCACCAAGAGCTTCCTCCAGATCTTCCACCTGAGTGCAGAGGCCCAAGGACCCCATCCTTCACTGACTTCCCAGGTCATAAGTAGGGAGCTGTATCCGAAACAGCCAGGACTTAAACCAGCACCCATAGGGACACCAGCACACAGGAGGATTAGTGTGCTATGTCACTATGCCAACTCCCAGAATGACGTGAAAAAGAAAAAAAAAAAATCACTGAACTTTCAGGTCACGAATGATCTAAAATTACCACCTTACCTACAGTAAATAGTAAATATTTAATCAACCACATCAGTTAGCATCCTAAATCATAAAACAGCTTTTTAAACACAAATGACTGGGCCCAGCATGGCAGCCTAGTGGCTAAAAGTCCTCACCTTATATGCGCCAAAATCCCATATGGGTGCCAGTTCTAATCCCACAACCCTGCTTCCCCTCCAACTCCCTGTTTGTGGTCTGGGAAAGCAGTAGAGGACAGCCCAAAACCCTAGGACCCTGCATCCACGTGGGAGAACTGGAAGAGGCTCCGGGCTCCTGGCTTTGGATCGGCTCAGCTCTGGCCACTGTGGTCACTTGGGGAGTGAATCAATGGACAGATCTTCTCTGTCTCTCCTTCTTTCTGTATATCTGACTTTCCAATAAAAATAAAATAAATCTTTTAAAAAATGACTTACATCTATTTAAAAATTGGGCAAGGATGGTCTGAAGTGTTAGTGTTTTTCCCAAGTACTTTCCGTCACAGTCTTTCACAACCACCCAGCTAACATCAGAGCTGTACTGAAGTGACGGACACCTTTCCAACCCAGGGCTTCGCAGAGCTCACTGACCACCCCTGTCTCACCGCCTTCCTGTTCACTCTCCTTCATCCCTCCTCTTCCTCAAGCTTTCTTCCAGACAGCATTGACAGCCATAAAGCAGAAACATGGACACAAAAGCACAGCCTCTTACAGCGTATGATGTGGAAGAGACAGGCCTTCATCCCACTGGCAATGCAAACGCTGACTGCATAGGGTAACAGGGGTTACGAAAGTATACAGTGTTTTATTTGATCTTGAACTTAAGGGTTTTTATTCTTTGTTCTCTGAAAACAGCACAAGCAGAGATAGCTTCCCACCACACACAGAAAAACATCTGAAGAAGTAGGCTGCAAAACGCTAGGAAGTGAAGTTCAAATGACGGGATGTGCTGTGACAGAGTACCGCGAGCCATGGCAAAGCACAGCACGGGGGACGGCAGCTGCTCCTCCGCACGACTGCTTCTTACCCTGATACGGCGCCATGTCCTTGGACCACAGCGTCTCCGTTCCATACTGAGTTTCATCATACAAAAACTTAACTTCTGTGGCCCCAGCGTCTTCTGCATTCTGAATTAATTCCTGATCACAAAATATGCCGAAAGACAATTATATTTAATAACACGGTTATCTACTGCCCATGTTTGTATTTACCTAAAATATTTTGAAAGTAATACTTAATGGAGGTCCACTGCTTGCATCATTATTGTTAACAACAGCAACGTCATCACTGAAAGTAACCGTCACTTATATACCAGGGGACTTCAAAAAGTACATGAGAAATGGTGCGTTTTTATGCAAAATATTCTCAAGTTCATGCCTAGTTTTTTCAGAATATGCATTTTCCATGGACTTATTGAACACATGCTTCAAAAGTCCTTCTCTAGTTATTTTCACCTGAAATTCACCTTTTGGTACTCTGCATTTTGTCAGAATATTAACCCTGGAACTATTTACAACTCTGCCACTTGTTTGAATAGTACTTCTACCTTCATTCAAAGAAATGAACCCACTTTCAAAGTTGTACACATCCATTCTCTAGCTGTACGCCTGTATAAGTGTTGTGCGAAAGGTTTGCAAAAAAAAGACCTTCATTATCATTTGCTCACCAAACTAACCTTCTCTTAGAAAAAAAAATTAGACCAAACAGTATCAATCTAAATGTGCCCTTTAACAGGCTGTGATCCTGACAGGAAAGGGAAGCCTGCAGGTTTTACGCTCGCTTGTCTAAGCCTCACCAAACTGTCCAGTGTCGACAACCCTAGTGACCTGTGGACACACACCACAACCACCCCGGACATGTTCAATGCAGCAGCCATCAACCCATGCTCATCAGAATGTCAAGTAAGCTCCAGTGATAGTCTCTAACTTGTTCTGGACCTTATATAAAAGTAAGGAAAATTCAGGAGCAGGATTTGGGTGCCATGATTCAAATCTCACTGGGAAACCTCCATCCCCTTTCAGGGTACGGACTGAGTCCTGCCTTGGCAGGAGTCTAGCCTCCTGCTGATGGGCACCCCAGGAAGCAGCAGACGACACTGCAGGTCTTAGGTCCCTGCCATACATGTGAGCGACCCAGAATAAGTTCTCAGTTCCCTGCTTCGTTCTCACCCCGCGGCAGCTGCAGCAGGCATTACAGGGGTGAATCAGTGGACGAGAGATCTCTGTTTGCCATCTCTCACTGCCACTCAAAACAAATACATAAGGTAAGGAAAAACCAGCAAGTGATAATTTTCTGAAGTGACAAAACCAACGAAAAGCATTATGTTTTAAACCGTTGGGTCTTTAGCAATATTAGAATGGCCATGCGTTATTAAACTCATGAGCCTCTGACTTTGAGGAGAATTACATTTTTACTGCCCTAGAAACTTAAGAACAGTAAATTGAGCGTGGGGATAGACAAGAAATGAGAAGAGCTTATATGATACTGCAGCAAGGTCACAGGCAAAGTCTTTATCAGATCAGAGTGGAACGGGGATGTGACAACGACAAGAACCAAAATAACTATAAGGACAGAAAAAAGATGATAGAACCAAAAAGTCAGTTTGAGGTCAGGCCTTCAATTCATCCAGTGCATTCTAAAGGATTAGGGCATCGCTCACCAGCTGTATAATAGCAAACACACCTTCTTACAAGTTATTAAGGGCTCCAATCTATGTAACTGCCCGTTTTCTACCTTATTTCTACCTTATTCAGTCTCACAGAATCACCCCAAATCATCCACTTTATTTACATTAGAGCATTATGGGAATATAAAGCAGAATTAACTGAGTAGAAAAGCACAATATTAACTTTCAAAATCAACAGTAGTTAGGAGTAGAACCTACTTTCTCTTCAGACATCTATTTGTGATTTACATGTATTTTAGCTAATACAGCTAGCAAAAAAGTAAGATGAAACCTCAGGCTCCAACCATCCACCCCACGTGAAACAAACAAAACAGAGCAAAAAGACAGGAAGCTCTTCCCCCTCTCGCCATAATCCTCAGAGGATCATGAGCAAACTGAGAATCAGCAACAACAAACTCCTCATTGGTTCTCAGGTCATTCTAGATCTGTCTCAGTAAATGGAAGATGGTGACCAAGGTTTAGGCGATAGAGGAGATTCCTATTAACCGTCCGAGGAACAAACATTATTCTGACCAGATAACCCCACACACACACACACACACACACACACACACACACACGCCAGAAGCAGCGGGAGGAGCACACAGCAGCCACCTAGTGGACCATCCCACATCCTGCCTACTTCCTATTCTCCGGGACACACAATGCCTCTCCCGTAAAGACCGGCCAGGTCTTCATTTCCAATCACCTGCATTCACTCCTCTCTGTACTCCTCACAGCTTGTAACCACACCCTTGCTTCTCGTTTGCCCAATACATCAACAAAATAATGTTTAAATTAACCTTCTACATAAACCCTGGTGACTCTTCTGGATGGACTGTCACCGTGCCAAGACCCTAACTTACTCAGGAGTCGGTGCCTGGCTAAACCCGCCAGGTACTCATAAATGAAACAGAGATCCCATCCAACCCAGAAAATACAATGAAGGTGAGGAGACTGATGGGAATAAACGCAAAGTTCATGAGATGGAAAATACACAACTAGCTTTTATAGTACACTAAGATTTCTTGTCAAGCTCAAACACAAAACACAATGTTCATTACTGTTTAATGATTATTTGAAATCATTTTGGTTTTGAGTACACTCAAATATTCTATAAGCAGAAATAAATAACTGAAATAATTATCTTATTAGATAAGCCCTCCCAGAAAAACAAACCTCTAAATCCAGGGCTCAAGGGAGCCCCCGTTGGTGGCCACTTACTGCAGACTCCATGTGCCCTGCCTGCTGGGTTGGCGTGACCCTGCACGGGCTCTGTGTGAGAGCTTGCCGCAACGACACAGCGCTAACCACACCAGTCAGCGACTACCTGGTGTGTCTCCTGGTCCTGGAAATTCCACTTGTACCGACTGCAGTCATGGAGGAAAACAAATACAACCATTCCAGGCCTGACAACACCTTAGAAATGCAAACACGACCAGGATCTCTAAGTAACTGTGCCAAGTACTGACAAGGAAAAGCATACAGGAACTCCACCCATGTGAGTTACCTTAAGAATCTGGCCTCCTTCTGGGTATCTTCTTAAAATGTCCCTGAGAAAATCAACCAGTGGCGGTGTTGTTTGACCAAAACGACCTAAAATACAGGACATATTTTTAAATGACTTATGAAAAAACTCATACTGACTTATCACCAATGAGTATGTTGGTTCTAAGACAAAGTGTGACTGTTACAAGCTACGGTATCAGACACCTCACTCCAGCACCCTGGTACAGAAAGCTACATGAGCAGTTCAGTAGCATGTATAGCAGATTCCATTGGACCAAACGTTGAGACTTTTAACTGAACTAAAAATTGTGTCTCCAAGAACATTCAAAAATACAAAAACTATCACAAAAGATTATGCATTCAAAAATAAAACACATGTGAGAAGGACAGGAGTGAGTGCTACAATTTTCCCAAAACTATGAAAAACTGATGCTGTTTCGTCAGTTACCTTGTGGGCGTGGCTGCCGAGTCAGACCGGAGACACCACATGCCGAACACCCTCCAAGTCGGCCGGCGCTCTGATGCCTGGGAAATTCAGCAGCCACTGTCCTACTGTCTAAATTAAGCTGAAGTCCCGGCTACACCAGCTCTTCTGACACTGACTTCCCAGGACCCCTTCAAGAAGTCCCAGAAAGACAGAGGGGGAGAGGGGCAAAGGGAACTAATGGCTCAATCACACAGATAAAAGTGTACATAAGTGCTCAAGGCAAGCCGTGCTTTGAAGATCCAAACCCATCACTCCAACTGAGTGCTCCTTTTCAGTGTATGGGATCACAAGTGTTTCAGATTCTGAGTATTTTTTGGATTTGGAAATACTTGCATATATATAAATGAGGGATTCTGGGGAGGCGGCCCATGTCCAGACACAAATTCATTAGGTTTCACACACACCCCAGACACACAGTCTCAACTTCATACAGCACATTTTGTGTGACTGCATTGCGACCGAAGCCTGTCGCATGACGTGAGGTTGCCGCTTGTAGCATCACAGCACAAACACTCTGATTCTAGAGCATTTCCAATTTTAAGTTGAGGGATATTCGAGCCAACATGCATGTATTCGTATGATTTGCACACAACTGTCCAGCATCAAGTCCATGTTCAAACAACGCTGCTCCTCACCGCCTCCTCCCCCCTCCTCTCTTGTGTCCCGACTAGCCCCAGCCCATTTTCCTCTTGGCTCATTCTTCATTAAACCCAAGCATTACATGCTTCCCTTCACTGTTAACACAGCATCGTGTTTAAAATCACTACTATGAGGTACGAATCTCATGCAGAGGCTGCAAACATGCATACATCTGGATACACCTGTTGAGGAGCACACACCCAGGCAGCCAGCACCGATGCCATTAGCTCCTTCATCACCTCCTCAAGTCTTCTCCCACCCATTCTGTTTTATTTACTTTTTCCTTCTGCAGAAGAACAACAAAGATCCACCCCATGGGCAGCTGTGCACCAGAGTGATGCCAACGAGAGGCAGGGTGCAGGGTCCCAGTGACTGGGCGTGGCTGATACCCCTGGGAACCACCTGCTCCCCATCGTTATCTGACATAACCATACCCAGCTGAGCATGGCACATACTCCTGGTAAAATTGGTCTTTTTACCTCCGCCTTTTAAGCCTTTTGACTGAAGATTAACAAAAAGATGACAATTTTCGGAAGTCAGATCTCCAATCTTAATGCAGTCAGACAACTGAAAAAAAAAGAATAGAAAGCATGAGACACAACGTCTCCTCTAATAACTACATTTAAAACTTGACCTTAATTTTTATTTTCAATTAGAGGGAAATGCTTGGATGTTTTTATGAGGAAATAATCTGCTCTGCAGAGGTGAGTAATCCAGAGAACAGAGACTTCACCTGAAAACTCAAATCTGTATAAAGGACTCAGATTTAAAAGATTCAAGGACGTCCTCCCTTAAATAATGACACACAGATAGGACTACAGATCATTCTGCTGGATTAACATTTAGGTAGTTAAAGCATTAATCAGAATCCTTACCATAAAGAGAACTATTTTTTTCAGATTTATTTTATTTTTATTGGAAAGTCAGATGTACAGAGAGAAGAAGACACAGAGAGGAAGATCTTCCGTCTGATGACTCACTCCTCAAGAGGCCACACTAGTCGGAGTTGAGTCAATCCAAAACCAGGAGCCAGGAGCTCCTGGTCTCCCATGCAGGTGCAGGATCCCAAGCCTTTGGGCCGTCCGTGACTGCTTTCCCAGGCCACAAGCAGGGAGCTGGAGGGGAAGCAGGGCTGCTGGGATTAGAACCGGAGCCGTTCTTGGTCCCCTGCTTCTATCCTTCTGGCACTCTCACTCTTGGCTTCCCAAGCGCCTGCTTACTGTCTGGCTTCCTGCCAACAGACTCCATGGTCAGGCAGCCCATGACACTGCCCCTACATATATATGTGTGTCTGTATTCCTCACCTTATGATCACTGCTTGGGCGAGACAGTGAAGATATTAATGGTAAGATGCTTTGTTCCAGTAGAGGGGAGGCCTAGCAGTAATAGAATTGTGGGCAGAGAAGCCTGGAAAAGGTGAATGTCTGCACCTTTCTAAGTGTGCCCAGGTTGTTCAATGTAAGTCTCTTATAACTTACACAGCTGAGACATAGGACTTCAGTTTAACGCATGGATTTCAGGGTAATGACCAGGCTAATAACCATTCTTTATTTTTTATTCAGACTGAATTGCCACATGTACTTGTCATTTGCTAATTTCTAGTGGGCTCTGCTATCACCAAGCTTGGTTAATAATGACTCCTTAATACAAAAACAAACACACACACACAAAGAACTGGTGAGAACTTTAGCCATTAAGCCACCGCACCGAGTCCGAGAACTATTCTTTTGATCAACGTTGCCAAAGCATTGAACTCCAAGAGGATTAAAAAAGGGAAATAATCTGTTTATAATTAATTGAGTTAGTTGGCTTTTGGGGGCAATGACCATATTAACACCAATGAGAAGTTTCTCAGAAAGGATCAGATTAGGTGTATTTCCCAAATTGTAGCATAAGCTATGTTCTCACTTATTTTCAAAGAATATCCAAGTGTTCCTAGAAGGAGGATAAAGTTTCTAGAAACACATCTTGGAAAACATGGTTACACAAGTTGCTACCAAAACTGCTGAGGTATGGAAGGGACAAAGGAGGCTTCGAGCCCAGATGTGGTCATGGTACGCAACTTTCTGGAAATGAGATCCAGAAAAATACCCTGAAATCCACTTTCCTTGGCATCAGGCAGTGTACAATACGCATTACTGTGATCCACAGAGTGGCACAAAGCATGCCAGCCAATGTGAAAGCTCAGGCAAGCACCCACAGTCAGATCAACCTTCCTACTGAGGTCCAGTCCCGCGTCTTCTCAGAACAGTGAATGCAAAGGGCTAAACAAAGAGAGACGGGCACACACACCGAGGAAACGACATCCAGAGGTATTTGTAAGCCGGCGGCAGCGTCCTGGGTCTCTGGTTGGAGGACATCATCTTAGAGGACACTGACCGACAGCTGCTCCGCATCTCCTGGATTTTATAGCCATCTCTGACCGTCTAAGGATGAACAGCATTACCCCAAGGTCACCCAGAGGACCCCCTTTCTAATTTACAAGGCCTGAGGACACGTGCCATCTTAAAATGCAACATTTCCAGTGTTCTATCACACATCTCACACCGATACCCCCACAGTCCCGAAAGTTCAACTTGGCAGAAAGTGAATTTAGCAGCTTTCCTTCGAAAATACAGTTCTCATCTTACTATTTATCCCAATTAAGAGTGTTCCATCCATTGATAGTATCACTTCAGCTGGCAAGCTTGGCAAAACTCACTCTCTCTGTCTCTCTTGTCTCCTACACGTCCCGGGTAATTCCGAGGTCCCAACACGCCCATCCCAGAGTGCCTCTTAAGCTTAACTTGCTCGTCTCCATTTGCAGCTGTACACTCCCTGTGTCTCTTGGTTCTCACACCTGGCCTCCTCACCTGCATCACCCTCATTCTAGCCCTCATTTCTGACAGCACAAACCCATGCATGCTGCTACGGTTCCCTATTTACACATCACTTTCATGGACCTCGCTAGTGACCATCCTGTAAAATCCAGTTCGCCTCCTGCTTCAGCAAACACAAACAACAACATATTTATAACAGTACTATTGCTAACAAAAACTTAGAAATAATCCAACTTCGGTGACACAACAAAGAAAAAGAAATGAACTACACATAAATTTGGAAGGATGTTAATAACACCGTACTGAGTCAAAAATAAGCTAGATGCATGTTACCAAGTACAGATATAAATATAGAAAGTATATAGTAAAATGAGCTTGATCCACATACCGCATTCTTTAAAGAGGATATGAACAACTAAATGTAAATAATAAATCCTTAGGCATATTTAAGCCACACATACTCATGTACGTATGTACACAAACGTATACTTAAATACATAGAAAACTGTTAAAACTACCCAAAAAAGCAAACATGATAATAAAAGCAAGAGGGTAAAGAAATACAGACAGGCATACACTTCAGGGGAAAGCTAACCCGAGGTCAATCCAAACCTGGTGGTATTCTAGTTCTCTGGTTGGATGACACCATCCTGACAATCACCGTGTGAGCGCAGGGAGCTCTTCAGCCCTTCCCCAGGGAAGGGACCATCCTCAACAGCCACCAGGCAGTGCAGATGCCCTTTGTAAGGGACCTGCTGCCTCCCCTGGAAATCAACCCTTGGGGCATTTGCTTGGGCTTCTCTTTTTTTTTCTTTCTTTCACTTTTGTTTTCCATGATACAGCTCTATAGGCTCAGTGGTATCTCCTCCCACCCCCTCCCCACTGTTTTCCCACACAGTATTACAATAGTATAGTCTTTCAGTAACAGTCTCAAATCCACCATTCTGCTATTAAAGCGTATCATTCCTGAAACCCAAATTACTCCAATATCAGCCCATTCAACCAAACACTGGCCTTATCCATCCCCACGTGCAACGGGCCCCAGGAAGTCTTAAAAGTGCCTGTGGCGGTCCATCTCTCGTATTTATAAATCTGAATTTGAAACGCTGACTCTCAGCCTACACAGCCTCAGTCTCCCTGACAAATTTGAGACAGTCATCTTCATTAGCAAACAGAGCAAGGTTAGCTGCAGCCTGGGTCTCCCAGCACATCTTCCTTTGCTCAGCTGTCAGACATGCTGGCAGATGCTCCAGAGTCAACAGCTGGGAGCCGACAAGGAGGAGAAGGGCACTGGGGACCAATCAGAAGACAGACAAGTTAGGAGACTCTTCAAGCTTCTTAGTTGGAGGTGCAAAATTAGTAGCGAAGAAAAACGATCGGGAAATAGTGGACTGGAATGCCATATGGATTTGTGATTTGCTATTTGTAGTGGGCCCTGTTATCACCAAGCTTGGTTCATAGAGACTGCTTAATACACCTTAGACTTGTCTGGTGTGCTCTCGCTTGCACCGCGCAACAGAAGTAGCACAGCTACAAACCATAGCTTCAGGCAGGGTACTCATGTACTCTACTTCCAGGACTTGCAAAAGTAAAGCAAAGAGAAAGAGGATGGTGGGTGACCTACTCAGTGGCTCAGTCCCCAGCAACCAAAAGCAACAAATGAGCAGGAGCTGTCAGCAGCTTCCAGCTCCCTGACACACTCTCACCAATCATTCACATCAAGGCTCTGCGCACCTGCATTAAAAGAAAAAGAGAAACGCTACCTCCACCACAGATGTGCCTACTACACACAGGGAGCCCTTATGGGGACCACAAGCTCACCCTCTCCAAACCAGCAGGGAACAGTGCCCACTACTTGTCTGACGTCCAAGCTGTGTCCTTGACTTTTTAATGATGCAAGCTCTCCCTCCTTACTCTAAAGTACGTGTATTTATCTTGTGTTTATCCGCAATCAACGATCTTCGGATTCAATATGGCCTAAAATAGTAAAAAGCCCACAGACTTTGAATATCAAAGACCTGGATCAAATCCTGACCTAATACTCCACCTCTCCGAATCTTGGCCATTCACGTTCACAAAATGGACTCATGCCACGTGACCCCTGCGGTTCTCTCAAACATTAAAGCAGACAATCCGGTGTCCATCCCATTCCAATACAATTCACCACCGTACAGAAGAGGGAAAGTGCCACATGTCAGTCAGTATCCCAAATCCCCATCTCCAGCCCTAACCTGCTCCCTCCAGCCTCAGTCCCAGCCTTCCAGCTCCCTGTTGAGTTGATCAGCACCCAGCAGAGTCTCAGAAGCGGTCAGAAGCAGACTTCAGCCATGCCTACCGGCAACAGCGTAAGCAGGCCCGAGCCCGTGGTCTACTTTAGCCGGCCTGCTGCGTCTGGGCAGGGCAGAGGCAGGATCTAGGTCACCCGCCTTTGTGCATTCTCCCAGATGCCTCTTTTGTGTCACTGTCAGCGAACCACACAAAAAAAGCAAACCGATCACCACACTTCCCCACACATTAACTCTCTTCTGCACCTGCTGGTCTCTGCCAACCAAATTTTCAGTTCCCTGGGTTACTCAAGGCTTCATAACATCTCATCAGGGCGTCTGGTTTATTCGACATCCACTTTCCCCCTGCCCACACTCACTTGGTACCTGCTTTTTATAGAATCTGCTGCCACCTTTCCTTTCAGCCTCCCCTTCCCAGCCACGGCCTACAACTCACAAGATAAACCACATCAGGACAGTGGCCTCTCGGGTCCCCTCCCCCTGCCCACCCGACCGGAAACCCTGCCATCACTGCCACACCCAGCACCCTGTACGTAGGCTTCATACAGACAGGCACCTGCAGAAACACTGGGAATGGCAAGTCTGAGCCACAGCTGACCCGCTGGGCACGATCACACCTAAAAGAAGAACCAGAGAAGAGCCACAGAGGTGGACAGAAAGCCAGGAGGGCGTGAGGACACAGGACAGGCACGGAAGAGAAGAAATGACAGACTTCCCTCCTTTTCAACTCTGTCCAAAGTCCTCAAGCCCCTCCCTGTGTGGACAATATATACCCCAGGGAGCGAACCAGCAGAACAGATTGAGCCGGCAGGAACCTAAACACAGACTAACCAGGGACCTGTGTCTGCCTGGGCAAAAGAGAGAGAGTTGACCCAGGGACATGGAAGTCAAGACCACGTGGAGGGCTTGGTGGCGTGGCCTAGTGGCTAAGGTCCTCCCCTTGATCCCATATGGCCGCTGGTTCTAATCCCGGCAGCTCCACTTCCTCTCTATCTCTCCTCCTCTCAGTATATCTGACTTTGTAATGAAAATAAAATAAATCTTTAAAAAAAAAAAAAGACCACGTGGAAGGATTCCAAATCAGATGCATCAAGTTTTCAGCCCATATTTATACCTAAAACCATGCAGCTACTTGCCAGAGTAAGGAAATGTATATCAGCGAACACCTTCAACGAAACTTCCTCTACGGCGACTGGAGACCTTGGACATCTTAAAGGTTGCCCACCACAAGGAAATAGCCTCCTTTTCCAAACTTTGGAGCCATCCAGTCATTCAGCAGCACCGCAAACATTTTCACACAACTTCACTACTCAACATAAGAGGTTGTGTATGAAATTGTGTGGACAGACCCTTCCAGGCCCCGAACTTCTGTGACTCAGCAGTGGAGAAAAACTTCCCAGACACAAATGGTTGAAGATACCCAAGAGTACTTCAGTTCGAGTTGTTAACAGGAAGAAGAAAAAACAAAACCACACATGAGTAAAAAATTGAGTCACCTCACTTGAAGGGATGGTCAGCATTTCAGGAAGTGTAGCCTCTGCCATGTGTTGGGGCGGTGCAAGCCAGAGGCGTGAGGACATTCCGGCGTGGACACTCCGGCCCCTCCGGCGTGGACACTGTGGTGAGGACACTCTGGCATGGTCACTCCGGACCCGACCCCTCCCGTGAGGATACTCCAGCATGGACACGCCAGACCCGGCCCCTCCGGCGTGGACACTCCGGACCCGGCCCCTCCAGCGTGGACACTCCGGAGAGGACACTCCGGCATGGACACTCCGGCCCCGGCCCCTCCGGCGTGGACACTCCGGACCCGGCCCCTCTGGGATGGACACTCCGGAGAGGACACTCCGGCATGGACATTCGGCGTGGACACTCCGGCCCCGGCTCCGCCCGGCCCCCCAGCCGCCCCCGGCCTACCTCCCGGTCGCCCCGCCACAGCCGCTGCTCCGACACCGGGAAGCCCGTCTCTGCGAAGATGCGCTCCTTGAGGTCGCGCGCCGTCCCGGACGCCGGCACCGTCACGGTCCTGCAGCCCACGCAGCCGGGGAGGACGGTCACCCGCACGCACCTGCACCAAAGCAACAGGGACCCTCAGGCCAAGGGGGCCCAGCGCGGGCCGGCCGCTCCCCGGGACGCGGCCTCCGCCCCGCCGCCGTTACCTGTCCCCCATCGCCGGCATCAGCCGCGGCCGCCCCCCGGTCACCGCCGCAGGCCCGGCAGCCACAGTCCCCGCGTGGACCCGCCGGGCCGCAGCCTCATGGCGCAGGCCGGTGGGGCCCCTGCGGCCCGGCTCCCAGCCGCCTCGGCGGGGAGAAGCGTCCCAGCCCGGGGGGAAATGCAAGAGGAAGCCGCGGCGGAGGAGGAGGAGGAAGAGCGGACCGAGGGAGGCGGCGGCGCGCGCCCGGCAGGCCCCGGCTCCGGCAGGCGGCGCCGCGGGCACGCGCCCGTTCGTCCCTCAGCACCGTTAGCGGAGGTGCGGCCACGCCCCCCGATAGCCCCGCCCAACGCTGCCTTCTGCTGAGCAACAGCCCCGCCCCCGCTAGCCCCGCCCAACGCTGCCTTCTGCTGAGCAACAGCCCCGCCCCCGCCCCTGCCTGGCCCCGCCCCCGCTAGTCCCGCCCCCAGCCCCACCCAGCCCAGCTCGCAGCCTGCAGTGATGCCTCTAGCTAGACTCAGACGCCAGGCAGTAGCATTTGCGGAATGTAGGTCTAGAAAAGAGATGCAGGCTCCTGAAAGTGTCCCACAGCGCCTTGAAATGCAGAGTGAGAAGTTTCCAGGGCCAACGTCTCCTCCACTCCAATGAGGTTTGCTTGTCTGGAGGAAACGTGGTCATGTCTGTTAGCCATGAGGGGAACGTGGCGGTTACAGAGGACAATGATTATTCCATAGAGTCTTTTAAGGAATAGAAGTAGGATAAGTGATTCAGTTGGCTGGAGCAAGAATAGAGCAAAGAAAACCACCAAAGAAAGCTACCTGAGAGTGGGGAAGCCACACAAACGCAGCCTGAGCCATGTTAAAGATGTGGTGCTTTGGGGAAATGCAGTAGTAGTATTATTTGTGGCGTCGAGGTCTCCCGTCTAAAGGGGTGCTCCTTGAAGGCAGAATCAGGAGTCGTCCCCACTATTAAACAAAGTTGCCATTTGAAAGTGCCAGGTGCCTGATAAGCTTTAGCGGGCATACCAACCCTTTCCATTGGCTCCTTTCGATTTTAAATTCAGGAGACACCGTGCAAAAACAAAAGATAACATCTCTTAAGTCAATTGAAGGGTTGCACCGTGCTGTTTGAGACACCAGCATCCCACACCCAAATGGCTGTGAATCCCAGAACGTCTGCTTCCCGTACAGCCTGGGAGGCATCAGGTGGAGGGTCAAGGGCTTTGGGGCCACAGCACAGGAGAGTCACTGGCTTCCGCTGGCCTCTCCCTAACTGCACTGGAGAGTGAACCAGAGGATGGAAGATCCCCTCGATATGAACATAGCTGTAGATGTGTGTGCCTATTTCACATACCTTGAATAGAACAGAATTCTCACGTTGACTCACCAGTTCTCCCCCTCAGAACTCATTATCAGTAGGAGACACGGAATGCCCTCACTTGCTATGGCGTCCTCCGTACCTCTTCCTGCTTGGAAGAGGTAAGCATGTTTGCTGAATTAGAGCAAAACATGGTCATTCTACATAAAGCCCAGAGAACGCTAATCCTCTCTGATGAGCCACGATTGTGGAGGTAAATGTACTCCAGCACCAGCAAAGGGAAGGACTGTGTGGGAGCAGCCCTCGGATGACCTTACTGTGGTCCCAGCATGGGGCTCAGCAGCCGAGGCTGGGCACCCACTCCTGCCAGGGTGTTCACAGCAATCTACATCCCCAAACAAACCTGCTCTACCAACTCCCCTTCATGCTCGTTCCAGGAGACTCAAGTGGAAGGGATGGGATGACAGTGGACCTTAGAGACCGGGTTAAAGACTTGAAAGGAACTGCCCAAACCACAAGAAGGAAGGAGATTCCACAGGAGCAGGAAGCTGGTCACAGAAGCTTTAATTATCTGGGGCTTAAAGTATTCTTGAGATGATTCCCAAAGATTTATTTACTGGTTAATGTGATTATTTACTGATTTATTTAATTGAAGGGCAGAGCAACGGGGAAATAACGGATCGTCCATCTCCTGGTCCACCTCTCAGAGGGCAGGAGGAGCCAAGGCTGGCCAGGAGCCCAAGGACTTGGATCATCGTCTGCCTTCCAAGGCACATGCTGCAGAAGCCTTATGAGAAACAGCATTCAGGATCTACGCTGCTACCCTGCTACCCATATGGGATGCCAGCCTCTTAGGCAGGGACTCCAGAAATGCATTTTATTACAGAAAAATAAAGAGACAAAGTCCCTACTCTCACACTTATATCTCACAAAAGAAAGGCAATAAAAAACAAATCTGCAGGCATTATACAAACTCCTCCTATCATGTCCAGTAGGGATAAGTACTATTCCAGAGGCAGGGGGTGAGGGGCTGGCAAGAGAACAGAGCCATGGAGGTAGGATGTGGATTTCTATGAAGTACAGGAAGTTAACATTACCCAGAAATGGCCCATAGGCGAGGACAAGGAGCCCAGAGCAGCAGGTGTAGCTGATGTGTCATCATCCTTGAGATGGATTGCCACCTTCTACTCCGCGGCCCCCTCTCCCAGTCACTGCCTCCTCAACCCCACATCAGGTGTGGACTTGGTGGCTGTTTACTCATTGCGGTCTGAAAAAGCCCTTAACACAGAACAGACGCTGTGAAAATCTGAGGAAAGGAAGGATGGAAGGATGGCTGAAGGAGTAAAGGGAGGAACGAATGGACAAAGGATACGGAGGATTTGGATGGAGGGAAGGTGGTAAGATGAAAAACCACAGAGGAAAAAGAACTTTCGAATATTATTCATAGTACACACCCCCTAATACAAGCACAATCGTTGTACATTGCCATTAATGTAACTATTTTCAATATGCTTGTAACGACACTGCGGATACATTGTATTTTCCAATCTTTCATCAGTGCGTACACGTTAGTTCTAATTTCTCTATTAATTCCCAATAAGAAGACATTGCTCAGACTACTTAACCCTATTGATATTTTCACAGGTATTTTAATTTTTCGAGAGAGGACTATCCCAAAGAAAAATCACCTTTGTCATGTACTTTTCCCATTGTTTTCAAGAAAAAGGACACCTGCAAAGCTAATGTATCTGAGACACTCAGCTTGAAGCCCAGCTCACTCCACCAGGGCATACACGAGAGCATAGCCCAGCAGCAAGTCAACATAGGAACCACTTCCTCAGGAGTGAGACCCTAAGCGACTCACAGGAAACCAGGCCCCGTGCTTTGCCTATTTGTGTACTGGCTGGACTCCAACAGTGGCAGCGTACAGTCAGGCTCTCCTTTTCCTGGCCTCCTTTTTTTAACTTGCCTTGGGAGTTTCTTTCTTTTCTTATCCACGGTTAAAGAATCCAGCAGGGACCATCATTACCCATCATTCCAGGATGGCAAAATGTCTTGTGGTCCCTGAAATGAACTCATTTTTAGTGCCTGAAAATTCTATCTGGCATAATAACTGAAATGCCAGTTTGGTCCAGCATAAAGACCACTTACTGGGATGATGCAGTGCCTCCACTGGCTAATTCTCTACCTGCAAGCTCCAGCAGTCCGTATGGGCACCAACTCATGTCCTGCTGCTCTGCTTCCCCTCCAGTTCCCTGCTTGTAGCCTGGGAAAGCAGTGGAGAATGGCCCAGGACCTTGGGACCCTACAATCATGTGGGAGACCTAGAGAGCCCTTCTGGCTTTAGATAAACTCAGCTCTGGCTGCTGCAGCCATTGGGGAGTGAACCAGCAAATGAAATATGCAAATACTACTATTAATAATAATAGGATAGCTGCTACCAAATTCCCTTAGCTGGGGCCCATTCTCAGCCATACGCATGGGGAGCACTTCAGTGGAGAAACATATCACCAGGTTGAGCGTGACCTCCCACAAATGATACTTCTCCATTCTCTGCGTGGGTTGGATGCAATGCCATGCCTCTCGTCAGAGGGAGTCCACCAGCTATGCCAAGACATGGGGTAGTTCATTGACAGGACTTAATGACTCGGTACAAAGCTGGTAGGGGAAAACAGAAAGGTAAGGTTATGGTGGACACACCATTCAGGGAGTGCAAAAGGAAGAGTAGGATCCCAACCAGCCAAGATGTTTCCTGGAGAGGATATGACACCTGCAAGATCTTGATGTCAAAACCCAGCCAGAAAGCTAAGGAGATCCCAGGGTTGCCTTCACAGGAGACGGACAGAGAGCCAGGTGTACATGAGGGCTAGAAGATGTTGAGGCTGGAGAGGCCAAGGACACAGGGTGGTAACGCCTCCTCTGTGTCACCTGGAGAGTAGCCGGTTAGGTGAGCATAACACAGACTCCTCAGACAGTAGGGGCAATGGCTTTGGAAGAAAGGGCTCAGCTGAAGCTTGACAGCCTAGGGTCACTGCCAGGAAGCTGGGAAGGGAAGGATAAAGGCATTCTTGCTTAGCTGGGGGTTTCCAGGCTGCAGATCTGACAGCTCATCCATCCAACAACATCTCTCTCCAGAAACACTCTACAGAACTTTGCTTTTCTACACACTGGCTTAGCTTGCTGTAAGACCCCTTATAAACCATTTTCAGGAGGATTCTCTTGTCACCCCCAATGCTCTGTGATACAATACACACATGTGCACATTTAAATCTTAGATATAAGGAGGGCTTTCACAAAATTTCCTTTTAAAAATATTCTTAATTTTCAAATTTGGGATACTAAAATATTTGTATTATTTTTCCTGACATTTTTTCCCATCTGCAACAACCAAAGCTGAGCTGATCCAAACCTGGAAAGCTTCTTTCTGGGTCTCCCACATAAGTGCAGGGTCCCAAGCACTTGGGCCATCATCTACTGCTTTCCCAGGCCTCAGGCAGGAAGCTGGATGAGAAGTGGAGCTGCCGGGACACAAACTGGCACCCATATGGGATGTCAACATCATAAGCAAAGGATTAGCCTGCTATGCCACCGTGCCAGCCCCTAAAAATACTTACCTATTAATTTGTTTTTTCCCACAAACTTACTGAAGTACTGTGAACATTAGCCATCAGCACCTTTGTTGTCACAACTTGTCTTTGTTGCAATGAACTGCACATGACATAAAAGTTATCATCAGTACCATTTTTGAGTGTGCAGTAGTGCAGAGGTGTGTATGAAGTGTATTCTTTTAAATCTTTTGTATCCATTTTTATTGGAAGGTCAGATTTATAGACAGAAAGATCTTCAGTCCAGTGGTTCACTCCCCAAGTGGTCACGATGGCCAGAGCTGAGCAATCCGAAGCCAGACGCTAGGAGCTGCTTCCAGGTCTCCCATGCTGGTACAAGGTCCCAATGCTTCGGACCATCCTCCATTGCTTTCCAAAGCCACAAGCTGGGAGCTCGATAGGAAGTGAAACAGCCGGGACATGGACCAGCACCCATGTGGGATTCCAGCACTTGGAGGTGGAACATGAGCCAGTTCAGCCATTTTGCAGGGCCCATGAAGTATCTTTTTAACATGGGACAGCTTTCACCACCATCCATCTCCATAACTGTTTCATCTGATAAAACTGGAACCCTGCTCCCGTTAAACATTAACACCCCTTTTTCTGCCCCCTGTCAAGACCTTAGAAGCTGCCACTTCCCTGTCTAGCTCCAGGATTTTGGCTACTCTGAATAGCTCATGCAATAACTGTCTTCTTGTGACTAGTTAATTTCACTTAGCACCAACTTTGTTACAGTATATGTCAGAATGTTTTCCTTTTTTATGGCCAAGGAATATTCCATTACATGAATATCCCACATTTTGCTTATCCTTTCATACACAGATGGGGTTGCTTACACAGCTTAGATACTGTGAAGAGCACAGCTATGAACATGGGTGTATTGATAAGCCTTGGAGACTCTGCTTTCCAGTCTTACTGGCATATACCCACAAGCGGCGCTACTAGACACACAATAACTTGATGTTCACTTTTCTGAGAAAACACCATGATCTTTTCTACAGTTCCTAAGCCCTTTACATCTCTACCCATGATGCACGTGGATTCTAATTGTTGCACATCCTTGCCAACATGTACCACGCTCTGTTTTCTAACGGAGCCTCTCCTACTTAGCGTGATGTGCGTCTCCCTAAAGCCCAGTCATGCTGAGCATCTCCTCAAGCACTTCCTGGACATGTGTATATTTCATCTGGAGAAATAGGCAAGTTCCTCGTCCTTTATTATTTATTGATTGATTTGAGAGACAGCGAAGAGAGCGAGAACTCTCATCTGCCTACATTTCTACAACAACCTGGGAGCCAAAGCTGAAGCAAGCATTGATGCTCGGGTCTCACAGCTGAGTGACAGGTGACTGTGGGAGCCGTCGGCATCACCTCCCAAGAAGCAGAAGGCTGCAAGTGGAAGCGGAGCTGGGAACCGCATCTGGGCGATTTGTCGGGGCACAGACAACTCAGCCGTGGGATCGAGCGCCTGCCACCCTCCCCCCATTATGAATAGTGTTGTCTTGTTGCTGTTGTTGCTTTGTGGTTGTGGTTCATGCTGCTCAGCTTCAGGAGTTCTCCACATTCCCTGGATGCTAACCCCTATGCCGCTATCTGCAAAGGTTTTTTCCTCTCAGTCGGTGGCCTGCTGTAAGCGCCCTTTGCACAGTATTTTTTCCTAACCTCCATGCAGTTTAACCTTTGTCTTTGGTTGTCCGTGTTTCTACCTTTAGGTCCAAGAAGTCATTGCTAAATGCAGTGTGGCAAAGCTTCCATCCTCTGTCTTCTAAGAGCTTCATTGTTTTAGATCTCCTTTGAAATCTTTGACCATTTGGAATTAACGCTTATAGACAGCGTCGGGTCCTTTCACATGTAAATACGCGGTTTTCCCAGCGCCTGCAGCCTTTGTTGAAAAGACTACCCTTTCTCACAGTGGATTGTCTTATCACGTGGTCAAAGATCATTGGACCATGTATGTGAAAGTTTATGTGGGGGCTCTCTCTCGTCCCACTGACCCTTATATCCTCCTTTAGGCGAGAACCACATTATTCTGATTGCTGAAGCTTTGTTATAGGTTTGGAATCTGGAAATGAGAGCCCTTCAGGTTTGTCCTTTTTCAACATGGTGTTTTCATTTGGGGGTCCCCTTCTCTACCTTTCAGGCAAACACTTTAAAAAAAAAAAGATCAAGTAAGGTAAGACAAAAACATTACCAGAAAATTCCAATTCTGTTTTTCCACCTTCATTGTGTCCCCTAGCTGACTTGCCTCCCCTCCCACCTCTGGGCTCTGGCCTATCAGGAGACTCCCCCTGCTGTCAATCATGGCCATTCCTTCTTTGCTTTGTGCGCCCCCTCTACCAGATGCAACTGGAGGGCCCTGCCGAGGATGCCTGCTGCTTGCTGAGGCCCCTCTGCTGGAAGCTCTCCCCGCAGGATGCCTGGATGCCCAGCTCCACCATCCTAACCTGCAGCCCGGCTGCCCCTGCTCAGGACACCTGGAGCCTCCCCCGGACTGCTACAGGGCCCTGGTGGAATTTCTCAGTCTCCAGTAAGTCAGACAAGTGACAAAACGTCCCTTCTCTTTGTGCTACTGAAAACACAACCGCTTAGCTTCTATTTTTAGCTTCATTAAACATACTTTGGGAAGTGATGTCATGTTTCTGAAATAGCCGTTCTGCCTTTTCTACCTCCAAGGAGGTTACTTTGCGAACTCCCTGGAGTGCTGTAAAAGGTACCGGAAAATGAGGGGATACAGATTCCACACGATGCCTTTGAAACTGTGGTCCATTTCTGCCAGAGCTGGCCGCTCGGCTCTCCAAAATCATGGGTTATTCGAAGATAGCCTTGCCAGAGGGAAACAGATGAGTAAGGGCCCCAAACATGGCTGCGCTCATGCACTCTTCCAGCCACTGAGTCACCCAAAGGAACTTTGCAAATAGAAAGGAAAAAAGCATGACTCAGGCCCTGGGATATTGCAAAGTGGCACATCTTAAGATGTGTTAGTCATTCTGGAGAACATTAAAACCACATGGGATTTCTGAATTCCTCTCGCATTTATGACAACCTTTAATTAAAAATTCGTTGTTACAGCATTTTTTTAGAAAATACGGGGAGAGGGTGAGCAGGCTGTGGTGGTAGCATAGTAAATGAAGAGAAATAAAATAACTAGCTTATTTGAATGCTGGTTCATGGAAAGTTGGAACGTAAACTCATGAAACTTTCCATTATACCACTGACCAAAGGCGACACAAAAGGAGTAGTGTGACCAAAGAAAGCCATCGTACACGCAACGTTGGTAGATTTCCTTTCTGCTGTGCCTTCGAGCTGTCTTCATTGCTGCAGTCAATATTCCATCCGCTTGGCCATTCGCAGTTAACGTCTGTGGCTCTCTGCCCTCCTCCTCCTTCTCGTATAGTAGCGGTTGGAATGAGTTTTCCAGCTCTCACATCTGTTAGCACGTCACTTCTCTCCGATTACTTTCTCCTTAGACACCTGCACCGGGACCAGCTTCCTCCCAAGGTTATTGTAAGGTGGAATGGGACCATTGCTGACCTGGGAGATGCTCATTTATTTTTACACTAGCAACATGAAGCACCTACTATGTGCCGGGCAGTGATCTTATCACAAAGACCACAGCTGGAATGCCCGAAGATCACCTCCCTCCACGCGAGGAGGGATGAGAAAGTGGCTCCACGAGCTTTTATCCTCACTCTTCGCCTGTCCACGAGCCTATCTCTGTCATCTCAACAGTCAAGGTCAAAGTCAGGCAAAGGGTGGCTGGAATATCTTAAACATCCGCAGCTCGACTCCGCCTCTCTTCCTGATGTGCCCCACCTTCCTCCATCCACTGTGCTGCTGAGCTCAGTAAGCATGAACTGTGTGCATTGGTAGGGCACTGGGAAATCAGATATAATATGAATAAACACTTCCCCCCCGTAAGGAGCTAGAAGAATGAGGTGACGCACAAATATAACAGTCTCAATGCCAAAGGCAGAGTACCAGCACCAAGGAAACCTCTTTAAACCTTTAGCTGCTACCAAATGCTCAGATATTGTCTTCCGGTCTTGGGGCTCTCCTGGACCACCCACCATAGTTTTATGTCCTAAACAGGGCAGCAACTGTCCTCCTGGGTGACTGACACCTGGCATGTAATCTGGTTTTTTTTTCCCCAACATCATGATTCTCAAACATACTCCAGCCGGATCTTCTCATGGGATGGCATCAGCTCCCCCCACATACTCTGGCTCTCAGTTCCCCCAACACCCTGGCCAGAACATCGCTCTCTGAAGTGGTACACGATGTTCCCTTTGGGACTCTGTGTGTGTGTATTGTTATGTGCGCATGTGCAAACAGAATTACTATTCCTTCCTCTCCCTTTGAACTTTGAGCAAAGATGGTGCAGAGCAGGTAACTGGGAATAGCACTTGTCACTTGCAGTGGCCACAGGAGTGCCTTTGATGACCACTCAGAAATGCAACTACAGGTATTCTTCATGGGCAGTGCTTACCTCTCTCATACACACAGCATCTGTGTTTTAACGGGGACTCTTAACTTCTGACTTTGCTTGGAGTTTTGGACTCCTATTTTGGAAAGGTTAGTCACCCAAATATCTCTGAAATCAAATCACAAATACTTTTGTCCATTTTAAGCACCAGTTGGACTGATAAGAAACTCAACTCATGCCTAATAAAAACATTTATAAAAGCTGCTTTAAGAGAGCACTTAGTAGGCACCAAACACTTCTGTTTATTTCTATAAATACTATTATATTTCGTCTTCATTGGGACATTTGTATTTCTATTGTCACAGATGATGGAAGAGACAATCAGACCAAAACCTCATACAGGATCAAGACTGAACACGAGGGAACTCAATGACTAGGGCCCTATAGCCTGAACATATCCTCTTGTGGGCCTATTGTTGACTAATCTGAGATAGTTCTCCCAAAAGAGGTGAGGCCAGAGTACACCGTATAAACTGTTTTACTAGGGAACGAAAGTTTCTATGGCTTCAGTCAGACAAGCTTTGGGTTCACCAGGAGGAGGAACATTCCAGCAGTTGGAACAATGTTCATTTATACTCATTTATCACAAAATACATGCCAAATCCTTCCCTTTCCCTGCATCTATCCCATCTAGTTCTCAAACAACCCTGCAAGAAAGACATCATCCTGGGCAGTCCCGAATCAGGATTCAGAACCCGAGACGTTCAGCAATGTGTCTCAGATTTCATTGCAAGTACGAGTGTCAGGACTGGAAGCCAGGCCCCACCTGATTTCCCCTCCACTGCACAACTCTCAAGTTCAAAGTTAAGGGGTGGAGACCATGGTCTGCATTTCTTAGAGACAGGAATGTCCTGCGTTCCCTTAAGCAATAATAGCAATCTTGCATTCCCAGGCGGCTGGTAAGGTGATAGTCTGGTTGGCCACATGCAGCACAGAGCTCAGGAAAACACTGCCACAGGTAGGTCAGGTAGCCCTTGTCTAAACTTCGGAGACCAGCACTGCTTCACACTGTGGATCTCTTCAGGCTGGGGAATATGTGCCTCCGATGAATGAGATCAAATTGGAGCTGGGATCCCAGTTTTGCCAGGAAATCCATGTGGTTTTGCATATTCCTCTTATACCTGTAGCCTGAATGCCAGCTGGCACATCTGCAGTGCATCTACATGAGGGCAGCTCATCACATGAGGGCCGATGTAGAATGTGCAAAAGTCTCGGATTGTGGAGCATTTTAGATTTTTGACTTGTAGATTTGGTAAAATCAACTGTGCTAAAAACGCAGGAGAAATAAAGAAGAGCAGAGATGTGTACAGTCACAGAAGAGTGTGATCCTATAGTTTTTGCTTCTATTCAGTTGGTTATAGTCAGCCAAATATCTTGCTAAAAGGACACTTGTCTTTATTTCTCAACTGCTGTTTTAAATAGAGTTCCTATATCATTTGATTAAACTACATTCCTCCAATCCTAACTAACTGAAAAAACATGTTTATGGAAAACACATGGAGGGCCAAACACAATGGACCAATGGCTAAATCTTTGCCTTGCATGTTCTCGGATCCCATAGGGATGCCAACTTGTGTCTCAGCTGCTCCACTTCCCATCCAGCTCCCTGCTTGTGGCCTGGTAAAGCAGTGGAGGACGGCCCACAGCCTTGGGACCCTGCACCTGCATGGGAGACCCAGATGAGGCTCCTAGCTCCTGGCTTTGAATCGGCTCAGCTCTGGCCATTGTTGCCACTTGGGAAGTGACCAAAAAATGGAAGATCTCTCTTTGTATCTCCTTCTCTCTGCAAATCTGCCTTTCCAATAAAAATGATCACACAAAAAATAACCTTAAAAGAAAAAAACATGGAAATCATATTGTTGTTACTTTATTTTTCAATCTTTCTGCTGTTCATTAAAGTTTTTAAAAAGATTTATTGATTTGACAGAGTTACATAAAGAGGAACAGAGACAGAGATCTTCCACCCTCTGGTTCACTGCCCAGAATGCCACAACAGCCATTGCTTGGCCAAGCTGAAGCCAAAGCTAGGAGCTTCTTTCAGGTCTCCCCTGTGGGTCCAGGGTCCCAACGACTTGGACTGTCTCTGCTGTCTTCACAGGCACATTATCAGGGTTCTCACCAGAACCCATAAAGGAGGCCAGCGTTGTAGGCAGTAGCTTAGCCCATTATACTACAATGCCAGTCCTTTATCAAAAATCTTTCAAAATGAAAGCCATGGCCTGATTTATTCTCTCTCTCAATATCTGGGATTTAAGCAATAATGCCAATAATGGTTCCAAGTATGATCATCATTTTATTTCTCGGCAGAATCAGGGTCGCAATAACTTGGAATGCTCACTCAAGGGAACCATGCCCATCGAGTAGAGATCCCGGAGTTTGTGAAGAATAAAGCTTGATTTTCTCATTCACCTTTGACCACAACAGGAGACTGCCACGGTCCTCCCCCTGAGAGGAGGTCATAGATGGCTGCATGCATTTGCTGCCATGCAGATTAATTACAGAGGCTGGCAGGCAGCCACCACTAACGGGGACACAAAGAAAACACAGTTAGAAAGAGGTCAAGGGAGATTTTTAAAGGGACGTTGTGGATAGATCCATTAAAAAAAAACCCAAAATACTGCATTTTTTATTTTTATTACAATTGAACTGAAATTTCATCGATTGAAATCCTAAAGCTTGCTAATTTGCCAAGCCGTTTCAAATTTTCTCCTGATAGGATTTTATTGGAAACAGAATCATGAAAACAGAAAAGGGAGGTTGTGCATGTAGTCACTGATTGAACAATGGATGTTTTTGAAGCACAAAAGACAAAATTACTAAGGAACAAAAGCAAGTATTAGTATTCTGAATTACGTTTCATTAGGAACTCAAACCTAAATCTAAATCAATCATACGTTGTCCACTATTTCTCTAATCTTCACTTATTATAATGCCTAAGTAATTTATAGAAATAACTCATAAATTGTAAAAACAAACATTTTACAGGAGGAGCATCTAGCTGGGAAAACTTTTCTTTATGAGAGTCCTTGCAGATCAATGGGCCCCTTTCGTCACCATGAACATTTCCTTGTGGTCCTTTTTGATGTCTAGAATTATGTCAGTTCTCTGTAAAGGCAGCATTTATCTGTGGAGGACAAAGATTTAAGTCCAAGAGACACAACTTGTTAGAAACGTAACAAGCTCACCAGCAGGCCACTTAGCTGAGAGACTGCTGTGTCTGAGCACCAACTTAATGTGCACCTTAAGGTAAAATCCATTTAAGTGGCTTCTTAAAACAGTTGTATTTATTTACTTGAAAGACAGAGTTACAGAGCGAGGAAGAGGAGAAAGACAAAGATAATCTATCTACTGGTTCATGTCCCCAAGCTAGCCGTGGTGGCTAAAACTGTGCCAGGTGGAAACCAGGAGCATGGTCCGAGTCTCCCACATGGGTGCAGGGGAAGTACTGGGGCCATCTGCTGCTGCTTTCCTAGGTGCATCAGCGGGGAACTGGATCAGACGTGGACCAGCCAGGGCTCGAAACTGGTGCTCATACAGAATGGCAGTGCCACAGGCAGCAGCTTCATCCACAAAGCCAAAATATCAAGGGTTTCAGGCATCTTCTCACACATTTCCACTGGCTTCCCTCGGCCCCTGGAGTTCTGTCCTCCATCCCCTCCCAGGCCCAGGCTGATTGGCATGGGAAGCAGGGCTCCAGAACACATGCTCTGTGTGAGACTGGCCCACGCATAGCCAAGGCAGGAGCCGAGGGGGAGCTGGGGAATGAATCTGGGAAATACATGTCCAATCCCCACCCTTCAGCTTCCTATAGTCAGGCTGTGACTTTCAACCCAGTCACTGCCCTTCGCAAGGTACCATGCTCCACCTGGTCATTCTGCCCTTTATAGTTCAAGCACAGGCTTAATGTTCTTGCTTGAAATGCTTGACATCAGAAATGTTTGGAGGTTGGGATTCCTCTGGATTTTGGAAATTGGAGCTTTTTCAGATTTCGGGATATTTGCATATATATGCAAATTACCTCCTAGGAGGACCACTGTTGTTAGGGGCATTCTGTTTCCTATATATGTTTATTTATTTGTTTGACTATGTAAAAGGCAAAAAAAAAAAAAGACACACAGAGACAGGAAGAGTTCCTGTTCACTCTATACAAAATTCATTTTGTTTCATATGCACCTTATACACACACGCTGAAGGTAATGTGTTTAATATATCCACATTTTGCCTGCAATCTATTTCATGAGGTCAGGTGCAGAATTTTTCACTTGTGATAGCACATTGGTGCTCAAAGGCTTTGAATGTTGATGTACTCTTGACTTCAGCTTCTTGGATTAGGGACACTCAGGCCTGTTCTTGCTCCTGCCCCAGTCGCTCGGGTCCCAGGCAGTGACAATGCTACTGCTCCTGCCCTCAGGCTCCAGAACGCTCCCCACCCTGTCCACCTGGTGCTTCTAAAGCCTTGATCTATCCTGACCTGATTGTTGGTGGCTCTCAGTGCCAGACCACCCACCACAGTGTGACCTCACTGGCTACCCATGGGGAGGACAGAACCAAACTCACCATCATGACAGGAAGCAGCAGGCCTGAGAGGCAGGATGACACTGTGAAGGATTAAGCTCTGTATGTCCTCTCCTTCCCTCACTAACTTCCTTTACCTGTTCATTGAAAATGAATTCCCAACTGCGCACATCACTCCACGAGCTAACCGAGCTAACCAGTCATCACGTGCAGACCAAACCCACACTACAAATACTCACACACAGAACCCAGATCACACAGCTGGGCTGAAGTTTTGCTTTCCCAGCACCTAGCAAGAAAGCAGGCCTGGCGGAGAGCTGCAAGGGAATCAGATTGGCAGAGTCCTTTCTGCTGCCACCTATAAGGACCACACCTGTAAGGCAGCATCCTGCCATCTCTCAATGTACACACAGTGCTGGGGTGGGGAGCGGGGATGGAATAAACAAAGAGAATTCCATTCTACTGGCTCATCCCCCAAATGGCCACAGTAGCCAGAATTGGAACAGGTCAAGCCGGGAGCCAGGAACCCATTCAAGTCTCCCACATGGATGGTAGGAACTCAAACACTGGGGTTGTCACTGCTGCCATAGGGACAGCATTAACAGGAAGCAAGCATAGGGAACTAGAGTCGGTAGTTGAAGCCAAGCCTGGTGATATGGGACATGGGCGCCATAACTGCTCCACCCAATCCCACCGCTGATGGTTATCTTCTACAGATACTCCATGGTGTTCATCAGGATCCCGTCAAGGCCCTCCCTTCCATCTTGCATTTCCTATTTGATGACTAAAGACACTCACTATCCCCCACCCCCAGAAGAAACACTTAGACACACTGAAGGAATGATAGAAGCAAGAAAGACAATCTCTGAAACCAAGAAATATTTAACAGATGGGTTGGCAACCCAGAGCCCGTTAGGCAGGGATGGAAGTGGGCATCTTCTCTCCTGTAGCACCTGCAGAGGGACTCAGAGAAAACACGGTGCTTTGGATGGCTGCATGTGGTACTGGTGGCTTCTTCAGGGCCTCTTCTCTGCTTCTGATTCTATGCCGACTGTTGTATATTCTTGAACTATCATTCAAGATTGTTGTAGGCATTGTTTTGCCTGTGTTGTGGAAAAAATCACCAATTTAAGGTCTTATGACTAGCAAAACTGAGATTCAGTCCAAGTGTGTCCAGCTCCAAAGTGTTACAGACTCTTTCCATGACACAACCTTTTTTCTCTTCAAGGAGATTAGAGGATGTTTGTTGAGAGTGTGTTTTGCTCTGTATGCAGAGATATCTAAGGAAAATATGAGGGAAAGAGACACAGAGGACAGAGAGGACACGGAAGGAACAGGTCAAGACCTGTCCTCCGTCTGGCAACTGGTAGTGGACTGCCTTCGTGTTGATGAGAAAGTAAGATGAAACCACAGTGTTCATGAAATGCTAGGCAGGGCTGAGTATCTGCAGTACTACTCCCCTCCAGAAAACAAGCCTTCCAAGGCTTGGGGAGCAGACACCCCCTGCCCCTCCTCCAGTCAGTCCCTGTGGGCTCAAGGGATATGCTAGGTGCATGGGAATGATGTATAATAGGGGCACCAGGTGCAGAGGCATGGCAAGGAACGCAGCCCAAGAGGCTCAAGTGGAAATAACATGAGCAGACTTGTTCATGAGCCCCTGGGAGCTGGCAGCAGCCCAAGGACACCTAAAAATAGCTGGAGAATAATTAAAGCAGACAAAAGAAACATGGGGGCTAAGGTCTTGTCAAGGCAGACCACATTGTACAGTCATGCAGATATGCATGTAAATATTCATTGATCCCATGTGTACTCGTGGACTCCTGAAACCTAGGAGGTATGGGACAACTGCCAACACACTGGCTTCGCCTATGTCCCTGAATGTTTCTGGGTTCCTGCCTAAGATTGTGGCTCCAAGTCTGAATCTACTCCTAGCCAAGTCTGAATCTGCTCCTGTCCCTCATCAGGCCAAGAGGACTGGCTGGTGTTCCTGGCCCAACCCTGTCCACCTGCTCCTCCCTGCCTGGGTTTATTTTCACACACATGGACTCTGTAGATCTGCCTGCTGTCCCTTCTGAATTTTTGATACTCCCATTGTGTTAACATAGAAAATGCATACTAGGCTATTGTCTCCAAGTCCTGGCAGAGAGCCCCTAAAACCCTTGGAATCCCCTGAGTGACAGTGAAAACCCCCCCTTTGAAATTAGCTGAGTTCAAGGGGCCCGGCGGCATGGCCTAGCAGCTAAAGTCCTCGCCTTGAACGCCCCGGGATCCCATATGGGCGCCGGTTCTAATCCCGGCAGCTCCACTTCCCATCCAGCTCCCTGCTTGTGGCCTGGGAAAGCAGTTGAGGACGGCCCAATGCATTGGGACACTGCACCCAATTAGGAGACCCAGAAGAAGCTCCTGGCTCCTGACTTCAGATCAGCACGCATCGGCCGTTGCAGCTCATTTGGGGAGTGAATCATCAGACGGAAGATCTTCCTCTCTGTCTCTCCTCCTCTCTGTATATCTGACTTTGTAATAAAAAAAATAAATCTTTAAAAAAAAAAAAAAGAAAGAAATTAGCTGAGTTCATGCTAAATCGTGATTCTTGATGGTCCCCACAGAGTTTCAAGAAGAGGGCAATTGGGCAGGGGACCCAATCATGTGATCAGAGATTTGAACTGTTCGTTCCTAACCCCTGATCTCCCGGAACAGGAGGGAAAATGAAGAATGTGAATTGCTAAAGGCTAATGATCTAATCAATAATTGGTATGTGAGAAAGCTTTGGTAAAATTCTGAAACAGGGAGGCTAAGGGGAATTCTGGGTTGGTGGGCACACGTGGGTGCTGCAAGGGTGGTGTGTATGCCTGCCTCCCACTCCTGGCCCCCTGCATGGCCTCCTCTTCACCGTTTCTGAATTGTACCCTTCGGAATAACCTGCAACCATCAGCAAAGCACTTTGGTAAGGACTGAAGCACTTTGGTTAGCCAATTGCCAAACCTAGGGGAGATAATTGGAGGGTAGAAACCCTTCACTTTGCAGTTGGCTGGACAGAGTGGAGATGGTCTGATGGCCTCAGTGGTGGTTAAGTTTCTGAAGTGGGGGGCAGTCTTCTGGGACTGAATTCTTAACCACTGGAGTCTGTGGCAACTCTGGAGAGTTTATGTCAGAAACAAATGGAGTTGTTGAGTACCCAGAACACATCAGAAAACTGAGGGTTTTTTTCTGCATCCTCTACTTCCCTGGCCCTCACTCACTGCACTCTGATCACGAGGCCTCCTCGGGTGTCAGAACACACCACACAGCCCCCTCCAGGGGGTCTGATGAGCTCTTCTGAAAGGAACGTTCTTCCCCTGCCTGGCTCATGACCAGTCCCGTCACCTCCATCAAGTGTCTGGCCAGGTTTCATCTCCACAATGTCCACCCCGTGCTTACTGCATGAAGCTGCCCACGCATCCCACAAACCATCACTGGACTCCCACTTCCTTTTCCTTGCCTGCCTTGCCCTTGGTCCCATGACACCATGTTCCTTGCCGTTTAAGGATTGCACTTACCACTTGGCTCCTGTCTTGCCCTCTTAGAATATAAAACTCACCACAGTACCTGTCTGCATCAATTCCATTTCTTCAGATAGTTCGAGTCCTGGCACTTAAATGTTCAATGCATGTTGGAGCAGTGAATGGTTTCAGGAGTAAGCTGCAACCTCCAGGTAAGACACAGTGTCAGCTATACAGGTCAGGCATGCATTAAGACAGGTCAGGCAGGTCCAGGAAAGGCTGGGCTTGAACCTGATCTTCAGCCCTGCTTCCTTCTAGGCCTCATTCTTGGGCCTTTGCCATTGTGCTGCCTAATCCAGTTGCAGAAAGATCTTTGCTGAGTCAGGTTAGTGACAGTCTCTACCCTATCGCCTGTCACTTCCATCCGTCAGAAACACCACTCAGAGAAAGCTTGAAAATGGGGCAATCTCAAACACCAGTTATCTTACATAAACCAGTGAGATCAATGCTTCTCTCACTGTATTTATGTGACTTACAGCAAAAATTTTGACTTACAGCAAAAAATTCCTTAAGCATACTATTAACTTAGCTTAGGGATAAAAAAACACACTTGAATAATTAAATATTTCTAAAAGTCTCTAAAATATAGAAACTAACCCAAATATTATTCAAGTTCACATGGGCCGAAGAATCTTTACTAAATGAATGTGGTTTGGTATTTTTGGTTTAATACAAATTGGTATCATTCTGAGTTATCAGTATTATACGACTGATATAAGTAAGGAAATAGCTGGCATGGGGGCACTGAGATTCCAGCCCCTCTTTGAAACACCACAAAGCCCCACTTTCAGTGCAGCAGAAAACCACAGCTTCGGCAAAACTACCACTTAGAACCAACACTAGCCAAAAAGAACCAACATGGCAGCCAACTGTGTAAGTGATCATCGCAATGGCATGACTGTGGCTAGCAGTCCTACTCCCACCACATACCGGATGTCATGACACATCCAATGGCTCCAAAATGGCCAAGAAAATGAGTGGTAGCCACTTCGTGCCCCTAGCTCTCCCTCTTGTGAATATTTAATTAAACCCTGCATCAGACACCAGCCCCTATGCTTCCAGATCCTGCGAAAGGATACAGCGAGACCTTGTAGAGTGCAGCTCTTCGGGAAGGACACACACACGGCCCACCTGTTGCGTTCTGCGGCTTTGAACACAACTAGACTTTACTCTTCTGCTCCCCTTTGCCTGGGTCTTATCCTCAAATTCTTCCTTGCATCACAGACAAGGACCTAGACCCTCTCGCTCCTTGGCACAAACAGTGGGCTCAGCACTCCAATGAGAGCAATATAATCGAGCAATATTATAACTGCTATGTGTTTAAGATGATTACAGTGTTAACCTAATGACAAATGTATATGTAAAGATACAGTCAAAATGACTGTTTGACATCCATCACTACACTAAAAACAGCACAAAACCTTTGAATTTCATTTCTTGGATTTCTGTTTGCGTTTGTGATACCTGTCTGAGATGCCTACACTGCAAAATAGCTTACAGTGAAAGAAGTTGAACTGAAAACCAGCTTTGACATTTTGTATAGTTAAAAATGCTTCTAAAATTAACTTGCAACTTCAGATTATGTTCGGTAACGACCATTCACTGGTGATGCTCAAGAATGATGAACTACTATATTTTTATAAAGGTTTTTTTGAAAGGCAGAATTACAGAGAGAGAAAGTGCAAGAAAGAGATTTTCCATCCACTAGTTGACTGGCTACAACAGCCAGAGATGGGCTGGTTTCAAGTTGGGAAACGAGTTTCTTCCAAGTCTCCTTTGATGCAGGGGCCCAAGGCCCTGGGCTATCCTCTGCTGCCTTCCCAGGCCATTAGCAGGGAGCTGTGTCAGAAATGGAGCAGCAGGGACTCAAACCAGCTTCTGAATGGGATGCCTGCATCACAGGTGAAGGCTTAGTCTGCTATGCTGTAGTGACAACCCCTTGAAATACTGATTAAGCACAAGCTTAAATACATGTCATTTGGGATTCTTATTTTCGTATGGCTTAGGAATGCTAAATACATTTGAGTCTGTAGATAAATATTTTTTTAAATAAATTATAGGGCCCAGCATGGTAGCTTTGCTAAAGTCCTCGCCTTGCACATCCCATATAGGCACCAATTCCAATCCTGGTGGCCTTGCTTCCCATCTAGTTCGCTGTCTGTGACCTGGGAAGGTAGTTGAGAATGGCCCAAAGCCTCGAGATCCTGCACCCACGTGGGAGAGCTGGAGGAGGCTCCTGGCTCCTGGCTTCAGATTGGCTCAGCTCCAGCCACTGCAGCCACTTGGGAAGTGAATCAGCAGATGGAAGATTTTCCTCTCTGTCTCTCCTCCTCTCTGTATATCTGAGTTTCCAATAAAAATTAAAAATAAATAAATCTTAAAAAAAATGAACCATAAGACAGGCTATCCCTATACAACCAGCCCTGCACTCTTCAATCTGCTGCACAATACAGGTTAATGAGAGAAAACTCAAAATTGTCTGTTTCTGCTTTTCTCTGATGAAGAAAAGCTATTAATGCTAAAATACATAATTGATACATGTATATGTATATGTGAATGAAAACAATTCCTGGCAAACTATACTTTTTAGTAAAGGAAAAAGGAGCTTCATTCTGAGGTAAAATGTTTAGTGTATTCCAAAATGAGTAGGGGAAAATATAGGACCAAAACCTAAATGGATGTAAAGCATTACAGAAGGTTTGTGGAAGATACTGTTGGAAGACTCCAATCTCATAGAGTCCAAACTGGCGAGGATCGGGTGGGTTCATTTATAAGGGCTTATTGTTGAGTTTTGGCTTCATTAAAATACCAAAGTTTTCTTTGATTATTGATCTTCTCATGATAAGATGGCATATAAGATACTTATAAACATTTCTCCTTAACTTACAAGTAATGTACATAGGGAAAGAAGCTTTTGTGTTTTATCAGAATAATTTTCTGTGTTAAATCTTATCGTGTTCTTGACTATTTAGGAAAAGCACTTTCTAATTAAAAAAAAGATACTTCACTTTACCTAGATGATGCTCATATATACAGGAGCTATTAAAAATACAAACTTTTCAGAAGTTACATGAAGTTCATACAGAATCTCTCAATAACTTCATTGTCCATGACATATCCTGGCATCACATTATCAATCACAATTCAAGTCATTATGTTAAATGTTACATGTCCCAGAAATAACCACAACTGCTTGTAAAATGAAGGCTCAGCAGCTTGCTAACCATCCCCACATTGTCCTCTGCACTTCGTTTTACTCTGATTCTCCCTTGAAACATTGCAATCCATTGCCAGCCGAAGAGCTTGTGTTCATCAAAGAGGTACTATCTCAGCCAGTCCCTTCTCACTTCTTCACCTGCACCCTCCAACCTCAGGTCTGCAAAACCTCTGTGATTGTGACGACAACACGGTGGACACCATCGCCAAGAAGTTCAAGCCAGGACACTCACTCCAAGGCCAGTAGTGTCCTCACTCCACTGCCAGCAGGTGCTCAAGCCCAGTGCTGGAACTCCTCAGTAAACTACACCTCGGACTCAGAAACTCCCCAGCACCTGCTCCAACTATTAACCTTGCTATTTCTCTATTTTCGTAGAAACTGCCCTTGCTAAATGCTCAACTTCTTGAGCAATCCGGCAAGTATACTCTGATCTCAGATCTCCGCAGATGCTATCGCGGTCCTTAAGGGACAAAGATGAAACGTGGACTGATGTTAGAGAAGAAAAGATTATACGGGCTGGTGTTGGGGAATAGTAGTAGCTTAAGCCACTGCCTGTGACTTTGGCATGCCAAGAGGGCACCAGGAAAGCCAAACTGCTCCACTGTAGATCCAATTCTCTGCAAATGCACCCAAAAAAGCAGCAAAGAGTGTCCCAAGTCCCTGAGTCCCTGCCAGCCACGTGGGAGACGCAGATGCTCCTAGCTTCAGCCTGGCACAAAGCCAGCTTTGGGGCATTGGGAAATATTACAGCAGGTAAGATATCGGGATCAATCTCTTGCGCACGTGCTCTCTGTCAAATAAACAAAATGAATAAATATAAAAAATGAGATTCCTCGTGTCACAATATTTAGCTAAATATTTCAGATAAATGTACTCAACATTTCTACTCCTATTATATCATCTACAGCACTTTGTATGGCTTATTAGACAGACCACCGAGGTGGTTTTTAAAGGGTATGCATCAAGGTGCCACTTGTAACAAGTTGGTTAGAAGTGGAAGCTTAAGTGACAAAGAGTTTGCATGTCATTTGAAGATACATCTACTCCTAAAATCAAGGGGAAAGGAATCAATACGAAAAGCACTTTAGGAGGTTTTTAAAAACAATCAACACTGCAAGGTCACATGTAGGATAAAAAGAAAGTCCCTATCTCTCTCATTTTCAACAATTTAACATCCGTTATTAATTATAGATGATGTCTCATGACACTAGGAAATACAGAAAATAATCAAATATTCCATTTTTTAACAGAAAATCTATAAACTAACTCACTCCTTTGCAGCTTCACATATCATCAACAAAGTCAGTTCTGAGATACCGAGGGGAAAGCTCTACCAAAAAGCAAGATTTAGATCCTCTTTTTAAGGAGCAAACATCTCTGCAAGGAATAAACAAGTTGAGGTTCTTCTCTCAAAGTTACGAGTTTGGAAAGCGAATTTGACAAGCCCTTGTGTTCTGTTGGCCTCGTCGGATTACAGGGTGTGAAGCCTTCCCCAGTTTCAATGGCACTAAAATTTCAGTGACTGAACATATTTGAAAATAGCAGCCAAATTAATGAAAAGAATGTTTTCCTGTAAGCTTAAGAAAGCACACAGAAGCTAAGGAATAATTATTTCAAAAATCATAAATAATCTATTTTGCATGAATCCTTATAAGTGTAATTTTTATAACATAGCACCTATATTTGAGAAAAGGAGCAAGTATTATTGTTTTACCCTAATAGACTACAAAGGGGATGTAGACCCGGCCTCTGTCCCTCTCTCATCCTCTCTCTCTCTTTTCTCAATTCTTTTTTAATGTAGAATTCAAAGTGCGCACTTTCTGTGTCATCATATGGCCCAAGAGAGATACCAAAGCACGCATTTCAGGAAGGAGAAACAGGAATTGTCTGGTGAACTCCACTTCAGTAGCCACGCCAGGAAACAGCAAGCCCAAACCTTTGCGGATGAACATGAACGGCTGTCTTCAGCCCTGAGAAGCTGCACACACCATTTGATACAACTGCAGGATGTTTTTGCCATGGATTCGCTGCTCCCTCCAGCGAGCAAATGTTTGGTCTCCGCTACCCGCCTTGATTTGAAACTCCACAAATGCTAGAATCTCCACACACACACACAGCTGCCTTTCAAACCATTCATTCATTTACCTGTTCTCCTCAGTCTCCATTGACACTTGTTCTGGAATATTCGCCCTTGCCACTCATGAACGTGTCTCCCTTTATGGTGTTGTAAGTCTTTTGCTTGTGTTTTGTTGCTTGGTACTTTCCTGGCTCAGCTCCTCCTGGCCAGGGAAAAGCCCGTTTTGCCCTCAGTGTCCGCACATCATCTGATGTCAGGCATCATGAGTATGTTTTGTGCCCATGTTCTTTAAGCGTACTCTCCAGCCTGACCGTGGTTCGCTTGGGATCCTGCAGTCTCCAGAAGTTCTCAAGGGAAGACAATATCGATCACCTGCACGGTGATGGCATTCTCCCAGAGCAAAAGGAATTTGCTTTCATCTGAGCATCTTCTCTGCTCCTCTTGAAAGGTGACTGGGCAAGCTGATGTAGAAGCTTGTCATCCACATCTCAGCAGACGTCGGATATGCTTGGTGACAGCCGGCCTTCTGGCTCTCGCTGCGTGGGCATCTTGGCCTAGCTTCTGCAATCCTAAAGGAAAAATCAAGGAAGGGTAAGGAGAGGAGTGAGGAAAAGCACCCCCAGGGAACACACCGCAATACAACTCCCTGGGGAAGACATCCATGGTCCTTAGCTCGACCGGCTTTCTAATTTTAAACTGCCACTTGCTGGCCAGCCCTGCCAACTGGATGCCATTTATTGCTCACCTCGCAGCAAAAGTACAGAGCAGCTAGCAGTCCTCGGCATGTTTAGAAGTCAAGAGAGGATGTGCTTGACAATTTCATGTCATGCTCTAGTTCACTGGCTTACTCCACCTGGATGTGCGCACTTCTCCTTGCACATGATGTACCTATTTTTTGTTTTCAGAAGTGACACATCCTAAACCGAAACTTACAACTTCAAACACAATAACACATGTGAAAGCAAATCACCTTCTTTAGACATAACTATGCCTATCCAAAAGGTGGTAGCCCACTAGCCATGTGCTTTGTGGCTCTTGGTCTCTAAAAATAAATGAATGTCCAACACAACAAGCTTTCTGGACAAAATGAGGCCGATGCAAATGACATCGATTTTTTGGGGGCCCATTTCTATAAATGTCATGTTTATAAAAAGTCCTTAATCATTTTCAGGGTGTTCTCTTAGGTAGTGTTATTTAATGGCTCTTTGAAAGAGTAAGAGGGGAAGGATTGTCACTCTAAGAAACTTGGTGTACGAAGGTAAGCAATTGTTTAAACTCAACAACTAGAAAGGGAAAGCCTTGAAAAGGAGACCTTCTGGCTTTTTCTGTTTTCATAACCCCAGGCCATTTGGTTGACAAAAATATCAGACTAGTCGCTAAACTCTACCAATAAAGTGAAAGGTTCAAGGACATTCCTCAAGATCCACGAAAAGAACTGAAAACTCCCTGTAAACATTTCCCCCCAAACACTTCCCCCGTAACTTGCAAGGTATTTTCATGCACAATTAATTGAAATATCCCAATGCACAAATGTGTCATTTTTTAAAGATTTATTCATTTTTATTACAAAGTCAGATATACAGAGAGGAGGAGAGACAGAGAGGAAGATCTTCCATCTGTTGATTCACTCCCCAAGTGACTGCAACAGTCAGAGCTGAGCTGATCTGAAGTCAGGAGCCAGGAGCTTCTTCTGGGTCTCCTAATTGGGTGCAGGATCCCAAGGCCCTGGGCTGTCCTCAATTGCTTTCCCAGGCCACAAACAGGAAGCTGGATGGGAAGCGGGGCCACCAGGATTGGAACCAGTTCCCATATGGGATTCTGGTACATGCAAGGCGAGGACTTTTATCCACTAGGCTACCACACTGGGCCCAGAAGTATTTATATTTGTAGGGTCCAGCGTTGATGGCTCAGTGACTGAAGTCCTCACCTTACACATGCCCCAGGATCCCATATGGGCGCCAGTTCGTGTCTGGCTGCTCCACTTCCCATCCAGTTCCCTATTTGTGGCCTGGGAAAGCAACAAAGGATGGCCCAAAGCCTTGAGAGAGCAGGAAGAAGCTCCTGGCTTTGGATCTGCTCAGCTCCAGCCATTAGTAACACGGGGAATGAACCAATGGATGGAAGATCTTTCTCTCTGATTCTCTTTTTCTCTAAAAATCTGCCGTTGGTATAAAAATAAATATATCTAATAAAATAAAGAAATATTTATATTTTTAAACTCATCAGTGATTCTGAGAATAGAATCTAAACGATAGTCTTTGTGAATTAGAATTATCAATGTAAGTAAAACCATTCAGAATGAATGCATTTCGAAATAGAAGCAGGTCTGTGTGAGCGTTCATGACAGCAGATGAGCTTAACAGGGAGACATCACATGGCTTGGAGGGGGACCCGCAGGGCTCGCAGCCCACACAAGGGGCTACCCGGCGCTGCTCTGCTGCTGTGGCTACCTCAGAGGGCATCCAAGCCTGGGCCTTAGGGCAGCACTGACCCCCGTGACTGACAGCCTCGCTCGACCTCTCCTTCCTCGTTCCTCAATTACTTCTAAACTAAAGTCTTCATCTGCAGTAGCAATCAGCCATGTACCACCTGGTGCGTTTCATACAATTGCTAAATGGCAAAGAACCTCATGTCCAATCGCTACATTTTCTTTCAAAATGGAACTGATACAGATATGGCCAAAAAGAAAAAAAAATCTTTGAATAGTGTTTTCTTAATAACTCTGAATCTTATAAATATGCTATCATCAACCATGCTTCTTTCTATCTTTTTCACAGGATATGATGACTGCCCGTGTCTTGTGGAAATCAAGATCCAGCCTTCCTTCTGCGTTACGTGAGGAGGAAGTAGGTGAACTGAACGCGAAATGGCCTATTCCTGATGACTTCGTAGCTGGGTCTGATCAGCGGGACGGCAGGGACTCAGCTCCCCATGTCATTGGTCACCGCTGCTTTCCAGGGCACTGTCAGCAGGAAGCAGGAAGAGAGAGCGAGCCGGGGACCCACATCCGGAATGCCGGCCTCCTGGCCTAACTGCTGCTCCAACGCCTACCCTAACGGAACTACTTCAAAGGCAGGTCAGAGTTCTATCTCCTGCTTTGCAGTAGAAGAATGCTACTATCTCCTTTTCTTTCCACATTTTCTTAAAGGTCAAGACCGAACAAGCCACAAAAGGGGAATGGAACGGCAGTTAAGATGTTGCTTGGGGGGCCCGGTAGAGTAGCCTAGTGGGTAAAGTGCTCGCCTTGCACGTGCCAGGATTCCATATGCGGGTGTTTGCAAAATCCAGCTCTGCTGTAGTGAGAGAGGGAGAGAAAAGTGCACACACACTGCAGTGCCCCTTGGCACAGGATGCCCTCCAAGGTCATGAGCAGAAGATGACGGCCACCCTCTGCTTCAGAGGCATCTCCTACGATGACAGCTGACATCTTCTCGGATCAAGAGATGAGAAGCGCAGAGCAGCATCCGCGTGATCACTGGCCCCAAACAACATGTACGCCAAAGAAATGCTGACATCTGTATTTTCAAATTGCCACCCCATGGTTTTACACACACGCACAGCCATGTCTCAGTGCGTCACCATCAGGCATATGCACAGGATGCCTGTCCTGGTATTGAAACCCACACGTAGGGCCTCTTTGCTTTTATTATTTTAAACTGCAGAACTGCCTTTGGTGGCTTACTGATGACGCGCTGCAGACTGTGCAGGCCGTTTATACACACATACTTTGTATTTGCTTCGTACATAAAGCCCCAGCTGAGAATGCATCAGCTTTGAGTGCTCCCATTTATTTTTATAGCTCTTGAAAATGACCTTGCAGGGATGAGAAAAGCGAGGAGCCTTTTATGACATTTAATGAGATGGAGCTGCAGTCTGATGCAATTTTTTAAAAAATAAGAAACAAGGACCTTTAAGCTCTCCACACTCATGGCTTTGACATTTCCTCAATGGCATGATCAAAACAGTCATGACATGATCGGTTCTGGTATTTTCTGAACTGCTTTCATGATGATTTTGTATTTATGTAATTCATTAACACAGCTAAAGAAATGAGTCTATCCTACATTTGAAATGTCACTAAAATGGTTAGTGATAGTAAAATGGAACACAAAAAGATTACCCTGTGGAGGTCTGGACTTCAGATTGGTTTAAATGATTTCATAAGTATTGCTTCATCTTCTAAGCAGCCTGATGATTTGGTTGTGAATTCTCGTCCCATTTGACAAACCAAGACACTGAAGCCCAGAAGAAAGACGCAAGAACCTACGCGAGGTTGTCAAGATGGGCCCCTGCCACTCAGCTCCCAATTCATCCCCTAGAGCTGGTCCAGCAGCCACAGGCTCCACACCCACACATCCAACAGCGGATGAAACACACTGTGTCTGCACTAAAGGCTGTGTGAACTCTCCTTTTTCATCATTATTCCTTAAGCAACCTGGGATAGCAGTTATTTACATAGTATTTTACATTAGCATTAGGTGTAATAAGTCATCCGGAGATACGAAATATGCGCGAAGATGGATGTTGGTCCTTGCAGATTCTCCTGAGGGACTAGAACAGCCTCAGCAGGTGTTCTGGTTCTAATGCCTTGCAGATACTAGGGATGACAGGATAGATTTTCAGGTTTATTTGCTTCTGCTCTTCCCCCTGCTGCATCCACCCCATCAGGCATGACTAGCGAGGCAAGAGGGAGGAGAGCCAGCTGCCACCTTTACACAGTGCCTCTGTATACCCACCTTGGCTCATCTCTAAAACAGGCTGGGTCGCTCACTCTCTCTCTGCAAACATGATAAAAACCAAACTGGACTTTGTCTGAAAGTGCTCAGGAAACTACAGTAAGTTTTGCAGATGTTGAATGCCACTAAGCCCACTTGCTATTCTATTAACATCTGATGAAATGTGTCGGTGAGGATGAATTCTCTGCCTGCACTCCTCCTGCGTGAGGGGTCAACACTACCAATGCTCCAGTGGTCGCTGTGAGGGAAGTGATTGGATAACCTTTCTTTCCCTCTGGGCAGTTGTACACTTGGCATGGACCCCTGCACCTGCCACCTATGACTCACAGATTCTGTGTCCACTCAGTGACCTTGTTGCCTTCCCAGCAAAAATATCCTACTTTAGCATCCTGGGTTTTGCCCATGGACAGAGCCTTTGGCACCGATGACAATCTCACTGAAAGAGTGTGATGAGGAGTGCGCCAGTTCCAATTTTACTGATGTAAAGCTTTGAAACAGAAACAGCCAGGAGACTCTGAGCTTCAGTCACGACCAGGGTATAAATAAACCTGAATGTTCTCTTAGCTCCAAGCCGCCCCACGGCAGAGGTGGGCAGGGAGGTGAGAGTGGGAAGCGGAAGGAGCTTCTAAGGTGAAACAAAGTGAACTTGGCCTGAAAAGGAGGAGGACAAAGACAACCGCCTGGGAACTAGCGCCCAAACATCTGGTTGTCACCCAAGAAAATTACCGAATAAAAAAAGTCCTTTCCTACAGACATGGGGTGAACAAACAGAAAGGAGCCACCCCAAGACTTTATCCTCTTCAGAATGGTGTCTGTTCTGTGCATCGAAGAGTATTTAAGTTGCAGAACTGCATCCTTTCCACACAGAATTCAACACAGTCCTGCTGGGGCAAGGTGCGGAGGCGGGAAGGTCAGCCGGGAAGACCACCTCCCTTTCCTCTGGTCATGTTGCTGCAGCGTTCACCGGCACAGCCTGGGAAGCTTCTTCAGCTACCGGAACAGGCTGAGTCTCCCTCACCCACTGACAGCAGAGGCAAGAAGCAGAGCTGCCTTCGCTGTCTCCCGAGAACAAAGCACACATTCCTGTGAAAACGCGAACAAAAAATCCACCTGACGTCTGATCACATAGGAGCAAACGCATTCAGACAGGCGTAACTCTTCTGAGATCCACAGTGGAAGTCTACCCTTGAAAGCCCCTAACTTCACGGAAACCAAGAGCCGAAGAGCCACTTGTCTCCCACAGAAAGCCACCGCAGGGTCAGATCATCTTGTGCTCCGTAATGTCAGCAGAGACCATGAACCAGCAAACACTCAACAGGTTTCAAGCGTAAGCTTTGCAAAATGGAAAAGTCACCAAAATTCACCCTGTACATCAATAGACCATCATGTAAGATGCAGCAAGCACAGTGGAAGTCATCCATGGCAGAACCATGTTGGCACAATGTGTGGTGGGGAGGGGTCAGGGCCATCATTGTTTGACCTCAAATATTCATGCCTGTAACCGGGTATTTGCATACAACCCACTTTGCTAAAGGCAAAGCAAAAGTGAGTGGCATTTTGTGCCTATTAAAATTTTTTAATGCCTATTAAAAATCTCTATGTAAAATGTGTCACATATACGATCCTGTGTCTCAGAAAACGCCAAAATGACTCCGCTGGTATTTCAGGTCCCTCTGTGTTACAAACATCTTGGGTGAAAGTAGTTCAAGCACATCCATGTCTCCTCTAACTTGCTCCCTCAGCCAGGTTCAGGGCTATGGAGGCAGATGGTACACAACAGAGAGTGAAAAATGTAGTCACCCTGGTCCATTTCCAGTGATGAAAATGCTAATGCACATTTGTAGTCCATTTTGAATTGAAATGTTCTAGCCTCAGATGCCAGTCAACAGAGCCAGGGTTATGGAGGACAGACTAATTTGGCTTTGAGGAGCCTACCATGTACACCCTGGCATCTGATCAGAGGTAGCAATTATTAACTTGCTATTAGTCCCACTTAAGAAGGAGCTAACTGGAATCAACAGCAGGTTAATGAGGGAATGGCCCTGTAACAGAGTTCCTTCAGGTCTTAAGCATGCCTTCAAAAGTGTACTCTGTGAACCGATGTTGGGGTGTAGAAGTTTAAGCATTCATGCACCAGCAATCTATGCAGGAGTGCTGGTTCAAATCCTGGCTGCTCTACTTCCATCCAGCTCCCTGCTCAGGCACCTGGGAAAGCAGCGGAAGGTGGCCTAAGTACCTGGTGCCCTATAACCCACGTGGGGCCCCTGGCAGTGTACAAGGCTCTTGGCTTGGCTTGGTCTACCCTGACCTTTGTGGCCATTTGGGGAGTGAACCAGCAAATAGGAAATTCCCTCTCTCTCTCTCTCTGTAACTTTGGTTTCAAATAAGTCTCTTTAAATAGAAGCTCAATTTATCCTCAAATATTACATTTTACATAAAATCACATGAATAAATTACATCTCAGAAAAGCTATTAAAATAATATTGGAATAGATTATATGATTAAAATAGATTCAGTTTGACATTACTCGACTGATATTATTATCTGCAGTTTTGAAGGGAGAAATTATGCCAGTCACTCATTTAAAAACAAACTTGGCTTGGGAGTGCCTACTATGTACACATGGCATGGGCCAGAGGCTGTTTTCCTGGCATCTGATCAAAGAGGTAAGCATTGTTAGTTTATTACTAACCCCACTTCAGTAAAAACCAAAGAATCAGCATTGTAGTAGAGCAGGTGAAGCCACCACCTGGTGCGCGGGCATCCCATATGGGTACCAGCCCTTGTCCTGACTGCCCTACTTCAATCTACCTCCCTGCTGTTTGCATCTGGGCAAGTAGTGGGAAAAGTCTCAAGTACTTGGTCCATGGCACTCACCCCCTGGCTTTGGCCTGGCCCAGTGAAACAGCAGATGAAAGATCTCTCTACATGGGTAACCCTGACTTTTTAAATAGAAAAATAGTTTTTTTTAAGATTTATTTATCGCTTTTATTGTTATTGGAAAGTCAAATATACAAAGAGAGGAGGAGGAGAGGCAAGGAGGAAGATCTTCCATCTGCTGATTCACTCCCCAAGTGACTACGAAGGTTTGGAGCTGCGCTGATCCAAAGCCAGGAGCCAGGAGCCTCCTCCAGATCTCCCACATGACTGCAGGGTCCCAAGGCTTTGGGCCGTCCTCGACTGTTTTCCCAGGCCACAAGCAGGGAGCTGGATGGGAAGTGGGGATGCGGGGATACAAACCGGCGCCCATTAGGGATCCCAGCACATGTGAGGTGAAGACTTTAGCTGCTAGGCTAACATTCAGGCCTGAAAAATTATTCTTCTACAAATTTTTTTAAAAGGAAGGAGAAGGGACAAACCGAGACTCTAAGTTACACATCAGAAACAGCATGACATAGAACCAGGCTTCAAGATAAGTCTGGCTCCCACTAAGTTCATTTAAAATGCTGCAGTGATGTTTTCATTGTTCACAGGTTCTTTAAGGCAAATGAAGACGAAGGGAAGACATACATGTTCTTCAGGGTCAGAAGGCTTTCTTAGAATAGGCACCTATCGTAAACATTTATTAAAAACATTCACAAATAAAGCCAGTGGGTTCTTTGGCATAATTTGTGGAGAATTGATGAAGCATGATTGAATTGATGGGTTAAGTCGAAAGACCAAAGTAACTACCGTTTCATTCATCCGCTCAGATTCTGTTTTTTATAGGGCTGCCAGAATTAGCAGATATAAATTATAAATACACACACACACATGCTTGGTTAATCTTACACTTCAGATACATAACGGATGATTTTCTCGTATGTGCGGGTCTTATGCACTATTTTTGAAATTAGCATTAGGACTTTTTTGATGATCGAATTGATCGTGGCATTAAAAATCAAGAAAAAGGTTCAACCTTGACTGTTAGGTAGAGATGTGAACAGATTGCAAATACCTAGAACATTCAAATCCGTCTTCCTTTATAGCACAAAGTATTCGTCTGAATCGTGAAATCTCTGAGATGCGAATGGTCGCCAAGAAGGCTACAGCCCCAGAGTGCACTACTGGGCTATGTGGGTAGCAGAGCCCTCACCCCTGGCTCCACTGGCAGACTTGAGGGCTGATCTAGAGCTTAACTGCAAACACACATCTGCTGGGTATCAGGCAGGTGCACCTCATCTCCCCACATTTCATAAACTCCCATCAAGCCTTGATTTCACACCCCGGATCACGAAGTGCCCAGTGGGCTCTCAGGATAAGGAACAGCGCTCTGGGGTGCCATGTGAGAACGCAGACATCAACCGGAGGTGCAAAGCTGGCTACTGTCCAGTTGAACTCTCTTTTCACAAAAGAAATTGATGATCTGTCCTCCCTGGGTCTTGCGTCTTACAATCTGCAGAATGGGACAGTCTGTTTCAAAAGGTACGATGAGGGCTGAGACACAGCCTGGGTATAAGAATGGAATTTGGTAGCCTACTGGCCTTAGTCCCTGTCTTGCATGCACAGGGATCCCATATGGGTGCTGGTTTGTGTCTAAGCTGCTCCACTTCCCATCCAGCTCCCTGCTTGTGGCCTGGGAAAGCAGCTGAAGGCAGCCCAGAGCCTTGGGGCCCTGCACCTACATGGGAGACCTGGAAGAAACTCCTGGCTCCTGGCTTCAGAGCAGCTCAACCCTGGCCATTGTGGTCACTTGCGAAGTGAGTCAGCAGACAGAAGATCTTTCTGTCTCTCCTTCTCTCTGTATGTCTACCTTTCCAAAAAAAATCAATAAATCTTTAAGAAATATATTGTGATTTGATCACATAATCATTTTACTCTGAGTATATACCCGAAAGAGAGTGACATGAATCATGTACCCAGGACTTGAAAGAAACTAAGGATTATCTGCCCTGATCTGAGAATGAGGGGAGATAAAGAACAAAGAAGAGCCATGGCGGAGCTAGAGTCATGTTGCTTGGCACCCAATCCAGGCCTTTGCAGCTTCCACTTCACTGTGACTGCCCCTAGGGAGAGGCCCAGCAACTCCATCCTGGACAATGAAATCTGACACAATTTTCTAAGTGTAGAGGATGAGGAAAGCAAGGAGGGCAAGGAGAAAGGTATAGAACACAGAAATTACAATAGTAACTGCATGGGCAATGCAAAGAGTGTGTGGCCACCCAGGCTACCCCGGAGCAGAACAGCAACTAGAACCATGCTGCTGTCCAGCCTGGCACCCTCTGCAACCATCCTCAATTAGTATAGCCACCCTCAGGCTGACAGCATTGGTCGTCAACATCATCAGCATCACTGTTTCTCTCATAGGACAAAAAGAAGATTCAGGAAGAACTATACAAAGGGAATCATCAGCCTTCTGTTCTCCAACAGAATTCACCCATGGTAAGTAGCGCTATCATAGAGCTTAGGAAGAAGTACATATTTCTGAGTCATCAAAGCTGATCAAGATGCGCTCAGTTAAAAGTTCAGCTCAAATTCCATCAAACAAGAAATATATGAAAGCAGTCAATGATACAAACAATAATACACTATGAAAACAAGGCGGACAGATAGACAGAGTGATGGGCTGAATGAATCACTGACTGATTGCTACATTATACCAAGACCCGCACAAGCATTGCCTGACTTGAACCCTATCACAGTCCCACCACTAATGCTCACTGTCATCTCCAACAGAAAGGCGCAACACGCACAGAAGTTACACAAATTGCCAGTGGCTGCGGAGTGAGGGTCGGCAGAGCTAAAACTTGAACCCAAACCTCCAGAGGGTGAACCCAGCCAACAATACATGAGATGCGGCTAAGATTAGCTAACCTTGAGCTTGGAAAGCCACCAACGGGCTTTCCTTGCTGTTATGTGCAGAAAAACAGAAAATGCCCTATTCCTCATGGAATAGTTTTTGCAACCTGCGCAAGGTAGTAGAAGGAAAATGAAGAAGCTTTGAAGATGCAGAGAAAAAACAAGGGAGAAACTACTCAGTCAAGACAGAGAAGGGAAGGACAAGGGGGGCAGCCAAGGAGCAGGGAGGAAAGGGACTGGGCGCTGTCTGTAAGTGACGCAAGGCTTACAACAGAAAGCTAAGCCAGGTGCTGGGCCGGCAAGGACCAGTGCAGGGAACTGACTGACTCTGTGGCAAACTCAATGACTTTGACCTGCACTGGTGGAAACACAGAAGGTCCCCTCTCTCCAGGGCGGCTTGTGCTGGGGAGACACGGAATCCACCTGGAGCGGACTTACAACTTTTCTTCATCGTTAGACAGAGAATAAAATTTTGAGTCCGAACAAGTAATAGGTGAGTGACAAATCATAGTAACTTTGTAGAAAAAAAAGGAAGACAGAAGGAAGGCGGTGGTGGGGGGGAGTGTTGCTAAAACTGGAAAACTCTAAGAATATGATGACTACTTATTATAATACAATTTATATATTTTTTAACTGAAAGCAGGATTCGCGGGTATGATTGTATTAGATGGCTATAACGTATAGGATCACTTAAGGACAAGCTGCTTAAAATAAGGACAACGGCTGCAAATCAGCGATAAGCTGCTTTGAGAATCCTTGCTTTTAGTATTCCACAAGACTCCAGTACCATGGCAACAGACCCATTGTGACCACACACCGCAACTCAGAAATTACAATAATAAAGCCAGCTAAGCACCCCCCTCCCCCGTCTCCTCTCTCTGTCACTGCAGCTGGAGCCTCATCCACAAATCCTCAGGCAGCCGGCCCACACCCTACATTTTCAGAAGACCTCATTACTCACAGCGGCACAGCAGGCTACCCAAGAGTCCCCATCCTCCAGCAGAGATCTCCGAGGCAGCATCCCGCCCCTCTCGGCCCAGGACCGCAGTGACTGACCGACCTGCTTCCCACAGCTCTAGGAGGAGCCGGGACCAATCAGACCGCCGACCCGCCGGCTTCGGGGAGCTCCTGGTTCCTTAAAGCTTGCCACTTGCGGTCTAGCCTGGGACACTGGCTCCTGGCGGCTGTGGGCGTCTCGGCACCGTGCCTTTGTTTGCCGTTGGGGCCAGCAGCAGGTTCCAGCGTGACTGCGCGGCAGCCAGCCGCACTGGGCCAGTGCTGCCGCAGTCAGGAGCTCCCCCTACCCAGCAGCCCCATTGTGTCTTTTTAAAGCGATAGGACTGACATCAGCCTCAGGTGCCGATGATGCTGCAAATGTGGCGATGTCGCTGCAAGCTGTGGTGAAACGCAACCCTCAGCGTGTTGGTATTCCCTCCTCACAATCAAGACCAAGGTTACTTTTGAGGAGGCAGGATCGGGATTGGCTAACCACAGGCCGGCTGTGGGAGCAGAGGCTTGGCAAGTGGGACTCATCCTCTTCAGGGGAAACGCAGAGTGGCAACGAAGGGAGGAGTGCCCGTCTGGGCATCTTCTTCAACCCGCACTTCTGCCTCACGTGTGCCTTAGTCCCCAAAGCAACAGCCAGACGCCATTCGGATTTGAGGGTGAGATTTCAAAGGTTAAAAAGCACGGATTCAAAATGCTCTGTAAACCATGAGATGCTACACAGTGCAAATGTTCTACATTTGAATTGCTCCATCAGTTTACTAATATAATCTCTTGAGAGATACCAAGTATCTTTTAGGGAAAAGAGATCTACAAAATGGAGAAGTGCCATGAACATTTGCATAGTGTAATTCTGTCTTCCAAATTCACATTCTGGAGAAGGTGGGGTATGTTTTCTGTTTGATTTTCTTTTAAGATTTATTTATTTAAGGGTTAGACAGAGAGGAGAGAGAGAGAATCTTGTATCCTCTGGGTCATTGTCCAATGGCCCCAACGGTCAGGGATGGGCCAGGAAGGCAGAAGCTTCTTCTGAGTCCCCCCCAATGCAGGGACCCAAGTTCTTGCTTTATCTTCTGCTGCTCTTTCTAAGCTATGATCAGCGAGCTAGATTAGAAGCAGAGCAACCAGGACTTGAACTTTCATCCATAAGGAATGACTGCATTATAGTTTGAGGCTATACCCACTATGCTGAATTGTCAGCCCCTGGACTTGGGGTTTGGACCTCTCGGAGGGCAACCCAGTGGTGAGAATATTAGGGTTACCAGGAGACTGTTGCAGGCAGGAATAAAGAACTAGACCTCCTGCATGAATGCCCTGGATATAGGCTCCTCCTCCCAACCCCAGCCCTCCTCATCTTCTGACCCCTCTCCTGCCTCAGTATGGCCACTGCCCCTGTGGACCCCCACTGCCTCTTCACTCTCTTAGTACATCCCTTGTGGCCTCTGCCCTCCAATATCTCCATGCGCAGATGGGGAGCAGGGCTAAGCTGTCATGTACACCCCGAAAGTGCAGCCAGGTATACCGTCTCAAAGTGGGCAACTGTCACTCACTAGCAATTAAATGGCACATCTAGATGTTTTCCCTAAAGAGGGGCTACTGCTTTATGCTGACCACAAAGGCGGGGGAGTTACATCAGAAAATATGAAAAATTTAGTGCAAGTTGTGCTAACAGAAATAAGTACTCATCTTCCTAGAAGTGACAGATATTAGATATATAAAGAATACTGAATATTCAGTTTTATGTGCATTTTCCTATTTAATATTATGCTTAGTTTCTTCTTTCATTCTTGGAGAACATTTTATTGGTACCTACATGATAATCCTTCTTAGATTTGCATCAAAATTTATTGAGCCAATTCCCTGATTTGAAAGTTTTGGTTTGATCTGTATTGTACTCAAAAAGATTAGACCATTGTGCCCACCTATGTGCACTGCAGTAAGGAGACTCAGAAAGTGTGGGTGACTCAGAAGCAGTCTAGTAACACACAGCACAAAGCTCCAATACCTCTGTGAATGCTGCCTGAGATGTACCTTTTATCGCCACAATGAACATGTGGCTTTGTGTGCAGGTGGAAGACAGGCTCCTATCCACGCATGCCCTTCACCTTGCCACTGTCCAGACACCACAGAACACTCATCGGACCATACCAGTTACACCCGTGGTACTATTTGTGGAAGCTACATGTTGCTGCAGAAAGATTTAGACTTTGTTTCAAAAAACATCAAGAGGAAGGCAAGTGCTTCTGGATAATTAGTAACTTGCATGTTCTAAGCAAAGATTTATTGCATGTCAACCTGACTTAACACATAAGGGATGCCCACATAGCTTGTAAAACATGATTTCTGGTTGCGTCTGTGCAGGTGCCTCTTAAAGACTTTAGCAATAGATTCTCAAAGACTTCAAAGCCTGAGTAAAGAAGACACACCCTCCCTAGTGTGGGCAGGCACCACGCAATCCGTCAAAGACCTGGACAGAACAAAAAAGAGGATTCCTTCTTCTCTCCTTGACCTAGAACATCCTTGAACTTCAGAGCTCCTTGTTCTCTGACCTTCTGACTCTGGGAATTACATCTCTAGCTTCCATCCCCACTCCAGTCCTATTCTCAAGCTTTTATTCTTGTTCTGGAACTTTCCTGATCACCCCCCTGATTCTCAGACCACTGGATGTGGACTGATCCTGACTTTGGCTTTTCTGAGTTCCGGGTCATGGAACACCTTGACCTCATGATACATGTCCTCTTAACACGGTTGGATGTTTCCTATAGCGCAGCTTCTCCGGAGAACCCTGGTGAGAGTCCTGTCTTTATTGCATCTGAGAACAACATGACCTGGTGTCATCATGGCCAAAACCCACAGGGTTTAGCTGGAGGATAAGCCCATGCCACGTGTCCAGAGCACTCAGGAAGCTGGTCCCACTAATGCTGGCTGCTTCCCCTGGAGCCCTCGAAGCCATCGCCCTCCCTGGGCCCCAGCCTCCTTTCCAGTTGCACCACGTGGCCACAGCACTGGTCTCACGCAGACTGGTGACCATGTGGCTTGCTGGGACTCTTGCACAAAGTTTCAAAAGTGTTGGATCTTAATCAGCCAGAAAGGTCAATTTCAGCTCAGTTTCAGAATCTCCTCATGATTCCAGGGTACTCACTTATCTCACTTTGCCACAAATTCTATTAATTTATCCAAGGGTTGTGCTGGGCATCGAAGTAGGTAGTTGAGACCCCACTCTCTCCTGAAAGAGCGACAGAGAGAGAGAGAAATCTTCCATCGCTGGTTCACTCCCCAAAAGGCCACACAGGCCAGAGCAGGACTTGTGTGAAGCTGGGATTCAGAAGTTTCTTCAAGATCTCAGACATGGGTGCAGGGGCACAAACCTTGGCCACCCTCTGCTGCTTTCCCAGGCCATCAGCAGAGAGTTAGACCAGCACACAAATCAACATGCTTAGGGGGGGCTGGCGTTACGGGCACAGGATGAGACTGCTTTGCCATCTGCTGGCTCCTGCTCCTCTTTTAACAAAACATTGTTCACATTTTCCTCTGTATTTAAAATTCATTTTAAAACAACAATTTTAAGGAGGATATGATTCCATCTCCACAATTACATGTGTTTTACACCATCTCCTTGTCATGTCTATTTCTAATATATACAATTCACAGCTTTTAATCTTTGTATCCTTGGAGTGATACTTTTCTTTAGGCTGTTCACCTGAAGTTGAAACTGGGCTGGGAGGATGGACAAGTTCAAATCATCTTCCAAAAAATCATGTTAAAATAGAATTAAAATTTAAGTTTATTATGGCCCCAAAAAACCCCTTTTGAAATCCTTGCATTTTTTTTCTTTCAAAACACAGATTGTCTGCTAGCGTGTTGGAGCCCTGAGTGTCCACCAAGTAGCCCTGCAAAGAGATGTCTCTAGTTACAAGTCCCACTAACAGGTGCTAAGTAGCCACATTCATCTTCAGGTGGGCACTCCACAGTGTTCCTCAGAGTTTGATCTGTCTGAGCAAATGATGAGCGACCTTGTGCGGAGCCTCCTGCGGAAGGGGCCCTGGACCACGAGGTGCTCGGCCTGCAGCACAGCAGGAAGGCAGGACAGCTCACCAACCAGTGCCCATCGTGCTCAAGTTCTGGGAACCGTGAGACATTTGTTTAAGCTGCCTCAAATGTAAAATGAGGATAAGGGAATGACACTGTAGCCCAACAGGTTTAGCAGCCGCGTGAGACACCAGTGTTCTGTATCAGAATGTGATTTAGAGTCCTTGTTGGGACCCCACTTCCACCCCAGCTCCCTGCCGATGTTTATGGGAAAGCAGTGGGAGGTGTTCCACATACCTGGGGAGTAAACCAGCCTCCCTTTCCCCTTCTCTGTTCTTCCTCACTCTGTCATTGTATCTTTCAAATAAAATAATACTCCACACTCCAACCTGTGGGCTGCTTAAGTGGAATAAATGAGCTTTTACATGTACAACCTTTCGTATTGCACTTGGTTCAGGCCTCCCGCAAACATTAGAAAGAGTCACTACATCATTCTTTTCCACACTTAGTATCAGCAGCAAGATGTCCAATGTTCATCTATTCCACTGATTTACCAAATATTGGCTTTGAAACAGACTCTGTGATAAGTGAGACAGGCAGTACTTTGGCTCCTATATCAAATTTATTTGAGAATCGATAGGGACCATTTACTGACCAAGTATTCCATTATTCAGGATTGGCAACTAGAGGTGTACCTGTGTTTGCCTGTTTGTCCTTATCTTTGGAAAGTTGGGAGCAAAAGTTACTGCTTGCTTCTAATAATGCTGATACTATTGGCTACAAAATTCAGCGTGTTGATATACTTCACGTTTTAATATATCTTTCGCTTTCTATTTCAGTATCATTGGGCTTAAGAGTCTGTACCGTTTAAGTTGTGAGTGAGGAATCTTGTGGAACTGATGTGGAAGTTTCCCTAAAAAATACTCCAAAAGCCAAAAATGCTAGAAAACCACAAGGAATACACTTGGGGAAGACAGAACCAATTTTTGAATATCTCCTCCAAATTTTTAAAATATGCACATTTATTTTTGAAAGATTCATTTGTTTTTGTTGGAAAGGCAGATATACAGAGAGAAGAGACAGACAAAAAAGATCTTCTCTCCAAAGGTTTGCTTCCCAGATGGTTGCAGCCAAAGCTGAGTGATCTGAAGCCAGGAGCTTCTTCTGGGTCTCCCATGCAGGTGCAGAGTCGCAAGAACTTGGGCCATCTTCCACTACATTCCCAACCACAAGCAGGGAGCTGAGTGGGAAGTAGAGCACCCAGGACATGAATCCGGCCCCAACATGGGATGCTAGTGCTTGCAGGCTGAGGATTAGCCAAGTGAGCAGTCTTGCCAGCCCCAATTAAGCACGTTTCTTTTTCAAAAGCCAAAAAAGGAGGAGAGCGCTCACTGGGTCGGCCATGTGGTGTAGCAAGTTAAACTGCTACCTGTGCTCCCAGCATCTCGTGTTGGAACACTGTTTCAAGTTCCATCTTTCCATTTTTGAGCAACTCCCTTGGGAACATGCCCGGGAGAGCAGCAGAAGGTGGCCAAAGTGATTGGGACACTGCTCAGGATAAGATCCACCCAGACAGACTTCCTGGCTTCTGGTTCAGCCCTGGTCATTTTGGCCATCTGAAGAATGAACCAGAGGATACAGTTCCAAAAACTCTGCCTTTCAAATGTATCAATCTTAATAAAAAAAAAAGTTCAAAAAAAAAAAAAAAAACAGAAACGGGAACTTCAAACTCTGCTCTTTGCTTCCTGGGTACCTAAGTAAGTAAATGGAGATAGTTGATTAAAAGAAGTAAAAGAAGTACAAAGTGACACTTTGTATCTAAAGCACTCTGATACTCTTCCCTTATGTTTTAATTTTTGAATTGTATTTACTTGAAAGGCAGGAAAGAACAGAGAAAGAAAGACAGCTTCTAAGCTTTGATTTACTCCCTAAATGCCTGACCAAAGCCAGAAGCCTAATCCAAGACTTGACAAACACATTTGAAATGCCGTCACTCGGGTACTGGCAGCTGGCAGTGAACACTGCTTCTTCCCTGGAGTGCTCACGTCCTGATGGGACTGATAGGGTGGGACCTCACTAACTGAGAGAAACGTAAGCATACCAAGATGCTATCCAAGATCCTTTCAAAATAGACCTCAAAAAAATCAGGTGCGAGGCCCTGAGATGTAGAGTGTTGAAGAAGCATGAAGTTTTGTCTGGAGTACAGCCCAGAGAGGAGAGAGCGCAGAGCAGGAAGCTCCAGCTAGGTGAGAGAATGGTTGGCGTGGAGAATAGCAACTTTTCCTTCAAATGATACCAGAAGGCACTGGAGCTCATCTATGCTTAAGAAAAACAGCATTTTGTATTTTCTTTGAGTAGGGTGAGCCGGAAGACAGGTGGTCCATCCACCAGGCTGTTGAGCCAGTTCAGGTAAAAAGAAAAAGATGGTGCTGCCATGGTAGCCTGGATGCTAAAGTCTTTGCCTTGCACGTGCCGGAATCCCATATGGATGCCGGTTCGCGTTCCCATAGCCTCGCTTCCCATCCAGCTCCCTGCTTGTGGCCTGGGAAAGCAGTCAAGGACGACCCAAAGCCTTGGGACCCTGCACCTGCATGGGAGACCCAGAAGAGGCTCCTGGCTCCTGGCTTCGAATTGGCTCAGTTCCAGCCGTTGCAGTCACTTTGGGACTGAATCATCAGACAGAAGGTCTTCCTCTCTGTCTCTCCTCCTCTCTGTATATCTTACTTCCCAACAAAAATAAATAAATCTTAAAAACCATGGAACAGCCAACCAATCAAACTGCTCTCCGTATGGGTTACTGGCAGTGCAGTTAGCTTAGCTTGTTGCACCGCGTCAGTGGTCCCTATAACCTCGTATTAGGAGATGACAAATGCAGGAGGTAAAGGCAGCGGTGGGAAGGGGCGGGGGGGGATGGCATTCATGCAGTGCAGGAGGGTAGAAGAAACAAATTTGAGATTTTGAGCAGCTGTTATGGGGAGTGGCGAGTGAAGTGGAATTTAGGAACACTTTCCTGTTAAGTGTACTGCCCCAGCTCCTTCAGGAAAACCTATAGCAATATCCTACATCATTGTGGCAGACATTGGAAATGAGACGTGGATCTCATCTAGGTGAATCAACAGTGAAGAGGCTCCCCCAGGTAGGCCAGATTGGTTTGGAATGTGTCAGCTCTTTTAACATTCTTCTTAACTTGGCTCAGTTCCGGCTGTTGTGGGCACTTGGGGAGTGAATCATCACGCGGAAGATCCTCGCTAAAGGGAAAGGAGACAGAGCGGAGAACCAGTCAAGCCCAAGGCCCACGGACATGAGTTTGCGTAGTATCACGGAGGGAAGTGAGCCAGGCTATGTGGACCAGGAGGCCTGTGAGCACCTGCGGAGTGGGCAGCAGCATGCCCAGGAGACCCTCCCCCCAAGGGACACCTGGAGACCTCAGGTCATATTCTACACCCTGCTCTGGTGTGTGTAAGGCGGGCCAGGGCTCCTGGAGCAGCAGGGACAAGGAAATCCCTGGGAGCAGACAACCCACACTTAGCAGTTCTCAGAACCTCGGCTCTCAAGGGGGAAGGAAACACTAAGACGGGTTTATGCTCCGCATGCCATACGGACTCCAGTTGGCACAGAGGGGTGCTGTGTATTCCATGGGAGTGCTAGGACTGGATTTATAGGGGTAGATAAATGTATTGTTGTTTAGACGTATGTTCATGTTGCTTTGTATACATTCACACTTCTGTATATGTACAAATGGATGCTCTGAAAAGCAATAACTCATTAAAAAGAATGCATGTCTGTGAGGTCACAGGAGATTAGAACCAGGCCTTCGTACAATTATAGAGCCATTAGGAAATGCTGCCAAACGGCAAAGTGCACACGGGAGTGGCTTGAAAGCTATTAACATCTCTCAAGATATGGAGTAATACCATCTGAATGAGTCAGGGTTCAACCAGCCCAGTGGGGGAGAGAGAGAGTGAGGCATTTATTTTGCCCAAAGAATTAGCTTACGTGATTGCGGGCCTAGCAAGGCAAATCTGGAATCTGCAATGTGGGCCAGAACTCCCGGCATAAGCTGACCTGTTGTCCTCGCGTGGATTTTCTTCTTGCTCAGAAAAGGCTCAACGTGAGTTGGGCTTATGCTGATCATTTAGAATCATCTCTCTTTCTTAAAGTCCACTGCTTTTAGACTTAATCACATCAACCTGACATGTTCACAGCCATTCCTAAGTTAGCTTAAATAATGGGATGGGAGACGTGCCAAGGGGAACATTGGAAAAACTCCCCCAACTTACCCTGAGCTGTGTGGGAGCGGGAAACCTTTTCTCTGCCAAGGCCCATTTGGATATTTATAGATCATTTGTGGGCCGTACGAAATTACTAACTTCAAAATGAGTCTACTATAGACTTGTTAAATTTTGAGTCTCATCTGCAGTGCCTTGGCAGAGCCAGAGCCAGAGCCAGTGATTTCATGCCTGGGCCAGGCACTCCTCAGCCCCACAAGCAGGCTTTCCTGCGGCCTTGCCACACATCCATGCCTTCGAGTTGCCTCCCGGCCTCCTGACTCAGAAGGTGTGCTGCTGCCAACAGTTCTGACCATCACCCAGTCGGTGACCATCCGATGGGAGCACAGATCAACACTTGCTTAGAGTTAAAGGGGGGTGTGCTGAGAAAAACCTGACCGAGCTGCATATTGAAAGGCAGAGGAAGAAACAATCTTCATTCTTTTCAATCCCCTGTTAGAGTCCATTTTCAACCACAGAATAAAAACATAATGTTCCCTCCTTCCTTTCTTGACCAACGCGCTGTTTTTGCTTTTTCAAAGCTAAGGCTAGAGAGCTGCTGCCCACACAGGGCCATCAAATAGGTCACTTGTACAAGACGTTTTATAATCTGGAAGAATCAGGTGTGAAGATAAGATCCAACCATTGAATCAAGTACAAGGTGCAAAGGCTTGGGTACCAAGTGGTATTCTGAAGTGCTCAGCGTGGTACCACACACTGCCAGCTCCTTTATTTGCAGTTATGGAAGAAAAACACTGACCTTTTTTTTAATGGCTATGTTTTCCAATGTCTCCACCAGAGGGGCGTCTTTCTCTCTCTCTCTGTCCTTCTCTCTCTCGTTCATTTTTATTGGAAAGTCAGATTTACAGAATGAAGCAGAGACAGAGAGAAAAGATCCTCCGTCCACTGGCTGGTTTACTCCCTACGCAGTCACAATGATCAGAGCTGAGCTGATCTGAAGCCGGGAGCTGGAGTCTCTTCCAGGTCTCCCATGTGGGTGCAGGGTCCCAAGGCTTTGGGCCGTTTTTGACTGCTTTCCCAGGCCTCAAGCAGGGAGCTGGAAAGAAAGTGGAGCAGCCAGGACACAAACCAGTACCCATATGGGATCCCAGGCATGCAAAGAGAGGACTTTAGCCACTAGGGTATGGCAGGGGGCCCAACACTGAGATCTTCTTAGAGTGAAGCCAGTTTTTGTAGGTCTCCTACTACATGGAGAAAAAGAAGTGTCGCTAGTCAAACAAAAACAATGCCTACCACATTGCCCTGCTGGTCTCCACGGGTTGTTAGGCAAATTAAATGAAGCGATGTCTCCCTATACAAACAGGACTCTAAAATAAGGGGTTTGAATATAGAACCCAGTATAATGTCCTGACACATGACAGCCACACGGGAAACGCATGCTTGGTTGCACTGAATTATGCCACAACATGCATGTAGCAAAAGGTTTGCTTATGATCACATGAGAGCAAATTGATAAAAATACACTCAAGGGGCCAGCATTTTGGCACAGGAAGTCAAACCACCACTTGCAACACAGGTATCTTGTATCAGAGCGCTGCTTGAAATCCCGGTTGCTCTGCTTCCCATCTAGCGCCCTGCTGGTGATCTGGGAAAGCAGTGGGAGAGGGACTCAGTCCCCGGGTGGGAAACCCAGGTGGAACTGGAGGCTGCTGGCTTCTGGCCCAGCCCCAGGTCAAAAATGATGATGCATCTGATTTTTTTTTTTTACAAGTCAAGAGAATGCTGCTAATCATAAACTCACCATCTCCATCTGAACATGTGTCTCCAATTAGTAAAAGAGGGTTAAAAGGAAACGAAACATCCTTAATGCCATATTTGGCCACTGAACTTGAAAAATAAAGGCTTACTTTGAACAGTTCATTTACTTGCTGGCTCATTTTGTGTAAACCCAAAGAAAATTGCATCGATAGGTTGCAGAAGATACAAAATTCATGCTTTTCCCTCCTTTGAGCCTTCAAGGGTTGTCGAAAAGCATCCCTCCACACTTCAGGCCACCCTAAATCCCACCCACCCCTGAGAGAAGACCGTTGGCCTAGCCTGTCATACCACCTACATCTCATTAATCAGGAGTGACATTGAAGTCAAATGTGCCCTCTCCAGTTCTGGAAGGTATTCGGCTGCCTGATGACCGAATATTTCCTTTGATCACAAAAGTGAAATGTGTTTCTTCAAGCCAGAATAGTAGGTTGAATGACTTCATGTGGACTTTGGAAAATCGCATCCCATTCTCATGTGTCCACGAACTTAACTTCACTTGTTTATAAAGCTTTGCTGCAATAACTGAACTTATCCTTCGCCACCTTTACAAAGACTTTCAGTCTGCAGGCAGCCACTGTGCCTAACGACCACCTCTTCATTGAATTCACGGCTTCCTCGCATGGCTGTCTGGACCTACTCCCGTTATTACCATTTCTATGTCAGAACTTTATCTGTCAAAAAAAAAAAAAAAGTACTAATCATGTTGATTTGCTTTGCTTTGTAATTTTTCTAAATTCCAGGCCCAGCGGTGTGGCCTAGCGGCTAAAGTCCTCTCCTTGAACGTCCCGGGAGCCCATATGGGCACCGGTTCTAATCCCGGCAGCTCCACTTCCCATCCAGCTCCCTGCTTGTAGCCTGGGAAAGCAGTTGAGGACGGCCCAAGGCTTTGGGACCCTGCACCAGCGTGGGACACCTGGAAGAGGTTCCTGGTTCCTGCTTCAGATCGGCACGCACCGGCCGTTGCGGCTCACTTGGGGAGTGAATCATCGGATGGAAGATCTTCCTCTCTGTCTCTCCTCCTCTCTGTATATCTGACTGTAATAAAATAAATAAATCTTTAAAAAAATTTTTTTTTCTAAATTCCATGATGCTTCAAATTTCTGAGTGCCTAACTGGCCTCTTCAGGGTTATTGTAGGTAGTTGAGACTGGCTTTCACAGCAAATCGACCAATGCAAAGTCCGAGTTTAGAATCACCTCTTTTATTTAACTCTCACCCTGAAAACCAGTTTTGTCCCTGCCCTAAATCATCCCAGGGCCAGGAACTGGCAAGCTAGGGACAGCCCCTGCAGCTGCAGGTCTGACAAAATGATGGAAGACATCCAATTCTCAATTTGCTCAAATGCCTACTCTGACATCCTCGTTCCTTCCTAAGGAAGCCACAGCGAAGTGTCTGAGCAATGCTTCCTCCAGACGCACATCAAGCCCCAAGCTGGCTGGAAGGGTTCCTCTAACCCTCCCAAAACTGGACCCACTCTCCAGGTACCCAAAAAGCCAGACACTGGCATGCGTGCACTGGAAGAAAGGAGAAATTTATTTGTAGAATGCAGAAGAAGGAGCCAGGCAGTGATAGCTTAATTCCCAGGCTGCCAGAGGGTTGGGCTAGAAGTTCCTACAGGATAAGAGGTGCGTGTTCAGAATTTGTCTAGGGTCCTAGCTGTTGGCTGGTGCTTAAGGCCATGATTTGCCGGTACTTCTTTACAGAATTTTTATGATGGCAGCGTGGCTTTAGACAGCGTAGGGGAAATGGAGGGTAGTGTGAGAAGACTTGGTGGAGTTCCCTGACCTAATGGTGATGTACATTCCCCAGATCCATCCCAGCAATGCAGATCATTTTCCTGGAAAAACCTCTTGGGCCACAGAAAGCTCAATGGGGCAGCACTACAGCGGCATTCTTGCATCGTGGTCCATATTGCAGCCAGCAGTCTCTGGCTGTCCTTGCAAGCACACAGCCAAAGTCACCTTAACTGTGAATGGGCCACCTCTACAGCTGTACGCCTCAGATCATGATCCGTGTTGTAGCAATAGTCAGTCCCCACCCACCTGCTCACTACGTCCTTGTACTGTGTTCAATACATCCAGCTCTGACAGCTGGTTGTTCTGGTGTATTCTTTCAGAGCCTGTGCTACTAGCATCAAGAAGACAAGGTATATACACAGATGGTGATTCTATTCTGGGTTAACTCTTGAAGAAGCAAATGACCACATAAAGCTGATGTTTAAGAACCTTGCGGGTTAGCGGCACCACTCTCTCAATTCAGCGAACTAGGAAGCAGCTAAGCAAAGCCAAGGGCAAGGATGCTCTAAGCTAAGGGAGGGAGGCCTGTGGGTGTCCAGGGCCTGCATACAGGACGCTGCTGCTTAGGGGTGTAGTTTCATTCTTGTCCCCCCTCTCATTCAGGCCCCTCACAGTCCCCAGTACTTCTCTATGTAGCCCTGACTGGCATGGCATGGCATGGCCCTTCCTCTTGAAACTGTGAGTACACTGCTTAATAACACTGACTTGTCAGGGCCAGAAATTAAATCCCAGGTATGAATCAAATGGGGTATTGATGGCTGTCACCACTAGGGCACCAGTGAGGAGGAAGGCGCTGAATGCCCTGCCAGTATGCAGAATAGCGTCTGAGCAGTGGAGGCCTTGTGGGTGAGCTCTTGCTAGCTGCTGTGCCCCACAGACCAGGAGTCTAAAATAAACTTCCCGGTTTTGACTCTGATCTGGGCTACTCTGGTTTCTCCCCCTACAGCTGACTCTAACACCGTGTTCTAAGACACTCCTTTGTCCTTCTCTCTGACCCACCGCTCCTCCTAAAAGCCCACCTCCCAGTAGACCAAGACCAAGAGATCCCTGGGACTGGTTCCCGCATCATCTCCTGGCAGCAACAACACACCTGCCCCGGAAGCTGGATCCAATCACTTGCCTTTCTAAGGCACCCACAGAGGTGTCCAGTCCATTGCTGTCTGCAAGAGCCGAGGGCCCACAATCACGACTAACAGCACTTGTCAGTCTCCCATCAGCCTGTGTCGGACTCACTTCCACTTGAATTTTACTTCTTAGTTGAACACCTAAATACAGATAGTTTTTACAAGCTGAAATAAAAATCACAGTGAATCTAAATAAGTTAGCGAAGGTCATGCAGCTGTTTGGTGTTGAAACTGGTGTCACCCTCAGAACTGATTCCTGCCTCCTACCAATGTGGACCCAGAAGGTGACTTAAGTACTTGGGCCTGTGCCACTGGCAGGGGAGACCTCGGAAACCTTCCAGGCTCCCATCTTGGGTCTGCCTCAGCTCTGGCTTTTGCAGGTATTTGAAGAGGCATTGGGTGAGGTCGGTGTGTTGGCTCAATTGGCTAATCCTCTACCTGCAAGCACTGGCATCCCATATGGATGCTAGTTCATGTCCTGGCTGCTCCATTTCCCATTTAACTCCCTGATTATAGCCTGGGAAAGTAGCGGAGGACAGCCCAAGGCCTAGGAACCCTGCGCCAATGTAAGAGCCCTAGAAGAAGCTCCTGGCTTCAGATCAGCTCAGCTGTTCATCCATTTGGGGAGTGAGCCAGTGGATGGAAGATCTTTCTCTCTGTCTCTCCTTCCTTCTGTAAATCTACCTTTCCAATACAAATAAATAAATCTTTAAAAGAAAAAACAGAAATGCTTGGGAAATCTCTCTATCTTCTAGTCTATTTCTGTGCTGCTCAAATAATTTTTTCAAATAAGCTTTATCATTCCATAAGCATATACAGTAGCCCTGATCCAACCCAAAAGATCAGTGGACAAGTTCATGAACAACAAACTCTGGGGTCAGCGTGAGACTCATCATGCCTTCACGCTCACAGAACCTTAACCGAAGCAGACATTTCTTTGTTTTTCCAAAAGAATAAAGCAAGGGTTGAAGATGCTAATGTGTCAGATAGCACAGAGCCCACAAACCAGCAACATTTCCTTGAAATGGAAACAAAGCACACTTCCTCATGGAAAATTTGGCAACAGCAACTCATCTGGCCTCTCCAACACCGGAGACTGTTCCAGGCCTTGGAGGCCACAGAGAAAAGCTATGCATCGGTACACTCCAGGAATGGCCATCTGCTGAAGAAGCCAGACTGGCAAAGCCCCGCTCCACAGTGAGAATGACATGCAGGATAGGTGCATGCATGCCCTGGGAGTGGAGCTAGGCACCTGCTTCTGTGGACGACGGGGAGAAACTTCCCTGGGGATGGATGTGCCTGTTAACAGATCTCCGACTCCTCTCCCCCAGGCAGAGCCCCATGCCTCATCCCCACCACCATGCAGAGCGGGAAATGCACTACCTTCCAGGCATTTTGGCCGTGCCCCTTCTCAGCACACAGCAGCCACACTGGCTCTGTCCCCACCTTCAGGCTGCTCACTCAGTCCGCCTTCACTCTCTTTCCTTGTCACTCACATCACTCTGCTCCTACAGAAACAAACGGGCGTCTGGAGACCTCCCGTCTCTGCACCAAGCCTGCTCTCGCCCATCCTTGGCCTCCTAGAGCAAGCTCACAGAGCCCCCCTGGGATTCTGCCTCCCCACAGACAGGGCTCCTGGGACCATGACTGCAGTCCCAGGGACCAGCTCTTACAAGGGGGCTCAGCAAATAGAAACAAAAGTAGGTTTTTGATGACTACTATCAAAATTTTGTGTTTTCACTGCAACAATGGCACAATGGCATATCCTAGGTACTCCATAATGTTTTACCTAAAGTGCACATTGCCAGGGACCTTATCCTGTCCACCATCTGCACGTTAGGAAACTGTCCTACTCAGAATGTTCCAGCGATGGATCCAGTGCAAGATGATGAGGATGACTGTAGATACATAGATAAATGATAGGTAAGCAGTTGATAATAAACAGATAAATAAATGATAGAGAGGACGGGCGCTAGCTTTCACGGTTACAGAGGCCGAGCAGTGCCACCTGCCACCTGCGAGCCGGAGGCCTCGCAAAGCCAATGCTTTAACCCAATCCAAGGCCAAAGCTTTGAGAACTCAGGGATGAGGGGAAGGGAAGTGAAGGCAGCGACTGCTATTGATTCTGGAGCCCAGAGGCCTGAGGCCTAAGATCTCTGGTGTCTGAAGACGACAGGAAGTACCTGGCCCAGCTCAAAGAGCGAGAAAGCCTCCCTTTCCTTGGCTTTGCGTTCCAGCTGAGCACCTGCTGGGCTGATGGTGGTACCCACACTGGTGAGGGCAAGTCTCCTCACCCCGTCCACTGATTCTATGTCCACCTCTTTCAGAAACTTCCTCACATACACACCCAGACACGTGGTTCTCCCGGCTTTCTAGGCATGCTGGAGCCCAGTCAAGCTGTCCCATGACAGGGCCAGCACTGTGACATAAGCAGGTAAAGGCGTCATCTATGACGGCACATCCCATTTGGAAGTCAGTCTGAGTTCCAGTTGCTCCACTTCTGATCCTGCTCCCTGCTAATGGCCAAGAAAAAGCCGCAGAGGATGTAAATATTTGAACTCCTCCACCCACATGGGGGGGGGCAGATGAAGCTCCTGGCTGGAACCTGGCCCGGCCTTATTTGTTGCAACCATCTTGGGAGAAAACCAACAGGTCAAGACCTCTACTGCTCTCTCTGTTCTCTCTACATATCTCTTTTCAAAAAAGAAAACTAATTAAATTGGCCATAAGAATAGCAATGATTTTTCTAAGAACGCAGAACACAGTTGTTCCCTGTGATCAACAGACAAAGGTTGGGAACCATGAGCATCCAGACTTGGCCCTCTCTGTCATCTCAGGCCCTCTCAGCCACTCCACCCCGCCCCACATCTCTGGCTCATTCCAGACAAGTGTCCTTCTTCTTTCTCTCCAGGTCAGTCCTAACCCTGCTGAACACCCCGCAAGCGACCAATAAAAATCCCCCCAACTCATGCACACCTCCAAGTTCAACACAAACATCAGAGCCACTGTGGGTCCGGCCCCCTGCTGTCCTCTCTGAGAGGTGAGGTTAGTGCCTGGGTATGTTTGGGACTCTACCATCTTTTGCTGATGGGCCGAAACTAGCTCTCAGTATGAAGCATCAGGGGTTGGATGGGGGTGGGCACCAAGCTCACCCACACATCAAGTGCAAGCTCACAGACAAGTGGATGAGGACTCCACTGCTGGGACTTGAATCCCGGGAACACTGTGATCATCCTGGCCCTAGCAGCACAAACTCTGTTTCCAAGAAAATAGGCAGAACTGGTGAGGAAGGCCTGGGGCCTCAGGAACGCTAAACCGAGGGCTCACAATCAGGTTTTCTCTTTCTGTTTTTCTCTTTGTTCAGACGATGACAGAGAGGCTCCAGGCTGAGAAGGATGCCCGGCAGCCCTGGTGTTTGCCCGCTCCCTCCAGTGCCTGTGGGCATGTCAGGGCCCTGGAGGAAGGTGGTGACTCCTGCTCACAGCAGCAGCAAAGGAGTTCCCGGTCTTGCCAGCAGGTGGCAGAGCTGTCAGCTGCCACTTTGCGGCCATCTTTTACAGCAGTGTTCCTTACCTTCAGGCATGTTTTCCTCATTCTGTTTCCTTACCGCTCAAGCAACAGGCATTTCCTTGCATGTCTGTTAGGTGCCTGGCACTGGGGTCTAAGGTGTAGTCAAAGAGTTGAAGGAGGTACAGCCACCTGCGAGTCTGGATTCTCTTTGATCCTGATAGGTAACAATGCAACTAAACAAATCCACTTATGAATAACGATCTGTTTATGACCCAACATCAACCCTGGCCTCTCCTTCCCTCTGAAACAAGGCAGACAGCAGTTGTTGCTTCACAAAGCCAGCTTTGTCCGGGCAATGTTGACTTCTGACGGGCCGAGAGCAGGTGCATCCGTCACGGGTGACATAATTCAGCGAATCCATTGGCTAGTCATGACCCGGTCAGTGTTAGCATAACCTCACGGTGTGTGACTGCTTGGAATGTGAGGAGAGCTGACTAATCTACCCTCAGAACCCAGCTCTGTGACACACAAACAGCTGCCAAGGCACATGGAACTCGGAGAGGCGCTGTGCGTGAATCCAAGCCAGGAAAGCCAGCGTGAGGTCCATCCCTGGCCTCGCTTCCTCTGGACTGTCCGCCGCCCGGGCGACTCATCCTGGACATTCCTCCTTCCTTTCTCCCACCCCAGCCTCCTCCTCACTACCTATTCCTGAAGTGACCTTGAGGTCCCGTCACCTCACAGTGCAAAGCCTTGTCGTGTGTTCTGAGCTCAGAGGAGAAACAGAAATAGTCCCTGCTCCAGTCGAGGGTGAAGCCTGGTGAGAAAGAAGACGGCACAGACTGCCACAGCGACCGCGGCTGCGCAGAGCTGGACAGCTCCACCCAGGCTGGGGAACAGGCGCAGAGAGCAGCAACTCCACCACTGGCTGTGCCCAAGGGCAAGCGACTCTGGGGCACCAGACCGATACTCAAAGGTGCCTCTTGTTGGCCAAACTAATACTCATTTAAGCTACAAGTATTGAAATCCAAATTTTCTCCTTAGCTTTTAATGCAATTTACAAATCTCATTACACCGTAAAACGAATCATATGATTCCAACAAATTTTAGCCATGTTTGGTAAGGAAATAATTATAATCTGAATAGGTGGCTATACGTATAATTCAGTCTTACTTACTAATGTCAAATATCCAGCCCTTTTCTTAAGTGCTATAACTTATTTTTAAAAACTTCCTGAGTAGTTAACAACTCCAATTTAATATATGTATGAATCTGACGATCCTTATGAATGTACGTTACATGTACTTTTATATCCTGTATCACTTCAAGTGAATATGAGCTATTTAAAAGCATGTTTTCATACAATCATAAACTCTATCTTTCAATTTCAATACAGCTGTATTTTTACCTTTTCCAAAAGATATTTATTCGAAAGAGTTACAGAAAGAAAGGGAAAGAGAGATCTTCCAAGCACTGGTTCACTCCCCAAATGGCCACAGCGGCCTGAGCTGGCCAAGGCCGAAGCCAGGAGCTTCTCTGGGTCTCCACGGAGGTATGGACACCCGCTCACTCAGCCCATGTTACACCGACTTCCCCATGGCGTAAACGGGGAGCTGGAGGGGAAGTGGAGCAGCCAAGACATGAACTGACACCCACAGGGCATGCCGGTGATTCCAGGCCAATGATTAGTGCGTTAAGCCACTGTACCGGTTCCTCTTGCAACCAGAAGATCTGGAAGCACACTGCCTATATTCCCAGGCTCAACAACTAGTCTGAGCTGGGAAGTGGTGGCTCAGAGTTCTGCAAATGGATTGTGTTGGCTTCACTTCCCACAGTGTCTCATTTTCAATGCTTCCCTGAACTGGATCTCAGGCATGAAGGTAACATTCCAGAGCTGCGAGTCTACTACCTATATGACACCAACCAAGGCTGCCAACTTGGGCCTGCCTTTCTTCTGGAGCTCTGTCGCAGTGGAAGCGCGACGACTTCATTCCGCACCACAGGAGGGCGCAACGATACCATTGGATAAAGGGGCTCCCACTCCTGGAGCCTGCTAGCAGCGGGGGGGAGACGCCCCACAGACCTTTGCACTTGGCCGCACACTATTCTGATTTCAACGCAGAAGAATCGTTCAAAGCAAGCGCCTGGGCCAATGCCCTCGTTTGTCCCCGGAGCAAACAAAGGTCAGAGAACCAGGAGTCGCCAGACGCCCCCAGGTGCACAGGCGGCGGCCAGCCAAGTCGATGACCTCGTCCAAGAGTCCGATGGAAGACAAGCTGCCCTGTGTGGTGTAGAGACGGACTGAGGGCAGGTCAGCTGTGTTCCGGAGCTGGAGATGCTGTGGGGGTGGGATTCGGGAGTACAAAGCAAAGGAAGAGCCCATCACAGCGGAGCTCAGAAGTGCCTAACTGGCTGCAGCTGTCCAGGGCACCGAGTGCCCCAGGCGTCCTGTGGAGGGCAGATGTCCCGGGCGGCCGAGGTCAGCCCAGCAGGGCTTCAGGAAGGGCTCAGGGCTGCCTTTGTCTTCTGGAGGGGCTTCGGGTCGCCCTCCCTCCACTGGCCACTGACAGAGTTCCCTTCTGTTGCCGACAATCTGACCCAGGATCCAATTCACAGACAGGACAGGGTCAGGAGGAGAAGGGATGTGCACGACCTCTTAGACAAAGACGCTTCGCAGAGCCACGGAGGGCTCAGCCAACCAAGTTCTCACTCCATCTTCAAGTTCAAGCCCTGAGCTCGCTCTCTGCCGCGGCCAGAGGGCCTTCCAGCTGCAGTGGCCAGGTGCATCCCAAGGTGACAAGAACACATGTACAAGCTCAAGTGTCTTTTTCTCTGCCTACAAAGCCGGGAATTCCTCCCTCTTGACCTCAGGTAGCCCTAACCCCCTCCCACAGGCCCCACTTCCAAATGCCATTTACTGGGTAACTTTGGGGTTACGTTTTCAGCGTATGAACTTCTGGAGGACCTTAGCACAGCAATGTAAAGCTAGCCGCTTCCAAAGTAAACCCAGAAACAAAGTCTCAGGACGCATCATTCCGGTCGTTAAATTCCTTTCTTTCTTTCTTTTTTTAAACATCAGCCACAGCTGACATCACAGGCTGTGGCTTTACCCACTAAGCCACAACACCACTGCCTTACACTTGAAGTAACTTTTTAAAAAGATTTATTTATTCTGAAAAATTAGTTTTACAGAGAGAAAGGAGAACTATCTTCTGCCTACTGAATCACTCCCCAAGTGGCCACAATGCCTGGAGCTGAGCCAATCCAAAGCCAGGAGCCAGGAGCCTCTTCCGAGTCTCCCACGCAGGTGCAGGGTCCCAAGGCTTTGGGTCGTCCTCGACTGCTTGCTCAGGGAGCTGGATGGGAAGTGGAACAGCCAGGATATAAACCAGCATCCATTTGGCATCCAGTGCATGCAAGGCAAGGACTTTAGTCACTAGGCTATAATAGGGGGCCCAAGACTTTTTATTTATTTATTCTCATCCATTGGTTTACTCCTCAAACACCTGCTGGCGCTTGGGCTGGGCCGAGACAGAAGCACGGAGCCTGGCACCCCACCCAGTTCTCCCATATGAACTTGAGCCAGCACCCACTCTCTCCAGGGTGCACATTTAGCAGGAAGTTGGAGTCAAGACCTTGAGCTGGGTACCTAACCTAGGAACTGCAAAGGGGAACATGACATCTTAAACCAGACCCGTACCCTGGAGCCAGTATGCATCGTGGTGTTTTCATAGACACATTCCTGTACTTTAATTTTTTTAGTAATTTTGCTTGATTCAGGCATCGTTGTTGTCTGCATCACTTTATCAAAAATCTTTCCCGGGAACCAGCACAATGGCTCAACTGGTTAACTCTCCCCCTACAAGTGCCAGCATCCCCAAAGGGCACCGGTTTGTGTCCCAGCCCTCGACTGCTGATCCAGCTGCTTCGCAATCGCCTGAGAGAGCAGGAGAGAATGGTTCAAGTCCCTGGGCCTCAGTACCTACATGGGAGACTCAGAAGAAGTTCCTGGCTCCTGGCTTTGGATTGGCACAGCTCTGGTCACTACACCCATTAGGAGACTGGCCAGCAAATGGAAGATCTTTCTGTTTGTGTCTGTGCTTCTCTCTGTGAAATTTTGCCTTTCCCATAAAAATAAGCGAATCTTTACAAGAAAAAGGTTTTTTTCTAACAATCTTGGGGATTTGTTAAAGCTGCAGTGAGTGAAGGGTACAAAAACTTGGTGCGGATGCCTGAAAGCCAGCTGTGTCCCGGCACAGTCCCGGTACAGAGGGGATGCCCTCGCTGCCGTCGGATTCATGGCTGACTTCACCAAGAAGCGAGACAGCAGAGCCTGTCAACAGTCCATATCCTGCAGAATCAGAGACTTTAGGGCAAAGACTGCTTGGCTAGCCTCTGAAGACAAGGGGCACTGTATTGCTCTGTGGTGCCCTCTGTCGTGTTAGACTACAACTAGAGGGTCCGGCACAATAGCCTAGCAGCTAAAGTCCTCATCTTGAACACGCCGGGATCCCATATGGGCACCAGTTCTAATCCCGGCATCCCGGCTTCCCACCCAGCTTTCTGCTTGTGGCCTGGGAAAGCAGTGAAGGACGACCCAAAGCCTTGGGACCTTGAAACTACGTGTGAGACCCAGAAGAGGTGCCAGGCTCAGCTCCGGCTATTGCAGCCGCTTGGGGAGTGAACCAGTAGATGGAAGATCTTCCTCTCTGTCTCTCCTTCTCTCTGTATAGCTGACTTTCCAATGAAAATAAAACAAATCTTCAAAAAAAAAAAAAAAACAGAATATAACGAGAGGGCCCTCCATGTGTCTCCAGGGAAAAGAGAGAGCTCAGGACTTCAGCGTGAGGGCCGAGGTAGGAACGTGGGATGCTGGCAGCTGGCCTGTTGCCATCATCCCGTGAACTGGAGCCTTGGACACACCCTCTGTCAAGGACGGGCGGAGAGAGATGGTCTTCAGATTGTCCAGGACGACAAGCGTAGCCCTCGGCTTTTAGGAGGCCCTACTGGGGTAACCCTGCCGGGGAAATCCTGCTGGGACAGCCCGAACACCTGCCCCCTCATCAGTTTTGTGAGTTGTAAGTGAGTTATTTCTCACTTATCTCTACCCTGCCTTTATGCACAATGCTCACAATGGCAACCAAAATGATGGGCTTCATAAAAGAATGAATGTGACAATGAAGGTTTGGCAGAAAAGCATATCATATGCCAACCGGCAGCATGTGGAATATAAAAGGAGGAGCTTCCCAGAGGCCAAAGCAAAGATGGCAACAAGATCAGTGTGTACCGCGATTCACAAACAGAAGCAATAATGTCGATCTTTTACGGCTTCCCAAGCATCTAAACATAGTTGCTCTACCTAATGACTTCAGTGGCCAGTGAACAGGTTTTGCCCACGTTGAAGAAGATAAAATTGGATGTTAAGGCACAGCTCGGGAAACTTAATCCTAGGAGGGGCGAGGCCAACATGAGCAAGCTTTTAAGGAAAAAAAAAAAAAAAACTAAACAAATAAAGCCTTAAGTTCTAATGAATGGGAAGCATGGAAGGAGAGATGCCTGTTGTACCTACGTCATTGTGCCCGGGGCCAGGCCTGACTGATGAAGAGAGCTGGTTCCAATAGAGGCTCAGATGGGATTGTTCTAAACAGGAGTCTGCAAGAGTTGAGCATCTCTGATGTCAAGTGACAGAAGGGTTTCACGAGCCACGGACGCAGGGCCTTGGCAGCGTCGCACACGCAGGCAGCAGGCTGCCTGGACGTGTCCTCTGGCAGGCTCTGTGCCCTGATGGGCGATGTCTGAACCGTGCCCGTGTAGCACAGTGTTCGTGCATAATTACATTTCTGGATTGAATTTTGAGCAGATGTGCATGGCTCTCTTTTGAAAGGAAAAAAAAATCCAGGAAAAGATGTCGTGCTTTGAAAATCAAATGAGCCCCTAGAACAGGCCAGCTCTGTTGGTCTTTGCATTTTGTTTCCTGCTAGTCCGAAGGTTCTCTTCTTAGCAGCAAAATGCCCCATGGAAAACCCAACATGTCCATTGCGCTCCTGACTCTTCCAACACAATAAAATCTGTGCAAAATCTCCTCTACCAGAAAGAGAAGTTTTCACAGTTTGGTTTTCTCCTAAAATGTGAGTCTGTGCCTCATTTTTTAAAGCCTTTGTAGTAAGTGAACGCAATAACTATGTGTCAGTTCTCAGGAAGCCTGGAATTTCACAGGACTTTTAAAAAAATGCAATAATCTCTCTTATTTTTATTATCTGTTAATGATTAGTTATCTAGTTTATAACTCCTTAAAAATGAAAATCTTAGGGGAGAGACCCTGATGCAGTTAGAGGAAGGGCCACGACCACTAATGTGTGGCAGTCTCCGAAGGCCAAGTTCAAAGAAGGATGGACACTGCTGGACAGGGCAGCCAGGGGAGACAGCTCTGCCTTCATTCACAAGCACACTGTCCCTGCCCAAGAGGAGAATTAGTCAGACGTGCCATTGCGCTCCTCTCCAGGCACAAATACTTATCCAGATTCCAGTCGACTCCCCAGGGTTCCCTGTGGCTCCCGGCAGAGCCTGTTGAAAATCTCCGGCCCAGTACGTGGAGGACCAGAAGGCCCGGCCCATGCCTCTGGTGCTGGTGAGGACTGCGCAGAAGCGGCACCAGCCGCCCACAAGCTCATCAGCCCGCCCTCCGATGCGCCAGCACATTCGCCCATGCTCGCTCTTAATCCGGCCTTGGCGACCTTGCTGTCAGGCCTCATCTTCTAAGCAGAGAGCCAGGCACGTTTCTCGGCAGCCCTAATCCCGCCCTCAGCAAGCACACACTGCCTGCACCTCCAGCAGGCCGGGGCAAGTGAGTGCCCGGGGAGCTGAATTTGCGCACAGATGTGACAGCTCCAGCTTGTGTCACCGAGGAACGGCCTCTGCAGCTCAAAGCCACCTGGCCTGTTGCAGGTGTGCGCTTCCGCACAGCAACACCCAAGCTCTGGTCCACCTGCAGGGGAAAGAACAACCGTGGTCTCCAGGACTACGGTTTTGTTTGAATCTTCATTGAAAATGTGACATCAACGAAGCAAGCATTCCTCCTCTTTGGTTCTGAGTGAAGTGTTAGGATTTTTGCAGCTTTCCATAATCACTGAAAAAGTTAAGAAGAATTTTGAACTTGCTTGAGATTTGCACAGGCAGTACAAAGTTCTCCTTTCGCCTTCACGCATCGCGTGGGCGCTGACACCTTGCATGATCCCACTGTGACCATCAGGGCTGGGAAACCAGCACATTCCAACAACAACCCATCCTTCTTGCTTTCACTCTTTTCCTACTAATGCCCCTTTTGTGTCCTGAGCTTCTGTCCGGGACCCCCATGTTACACTTTGGGGTCATGCTTACCGCCACTCAGAGGGCAGGAACAAGCGCCGGACTCCCAAGCAGCAGGCCGGGGATAGAACAGTTGCCAGCTGCGTCAGCCTCCAGGTCCACCGAGGTCCCCTGGCGGCTTAAAGGTAGAGGCTTCAATGGATGGGACCCTGGGTTCCATGGACAGGTCTCCTGCAGCCCCTCCCACACCGGCAATGTAATAAGTATCACTTTGTATACTTGACGTATCTCCACATTAAGAGTCCCGGTGCTAGTCCCTTGCATTTGACAAACCTTTCGTTAAACTCCAATAGCATTCAAGGCAGTACGGATAAAATGACTAAGAAGCACTCGCTGCCTTGGGGCAGTCCCAGTCTTGTAGGAAATTGTAGAAGCAGTGAGGAAGGAAGATCCGATTGGGGTTATGGGTGGGGAACTGTAACAGAACCAGACTTTAAAGATGAATTTGCCGGGTTGAAAAGTCGGGAGAAAAGAAGGGAAAAGGAAACTCTGACGATGGACTTTGTGGAAAGCACAAAGAACTCCAGCAAAGCAGAGGCACAGGGCAAGCCCGCACCGTTGGCGCCTGGCAGGGCGGGCTGTAGATGGCTGTGGGGGGTAGAGGGCACCTTTAGAAACAGGGGCTGGGGCAGCAAGGAGGGGCCAGATCTGTGTCACACAGAGGAATCTGGCTGTGCCTTTTCTCCCGGCTTTAGGCATAAGGAAGCCATTGAAGGGTTTTAAACTGGAGCAGTGTTAATCAGATTTGCCCTTTGGAAATAAGACCTCCCGAGCTCATTTCTTTTCTTGTATGTTGCCCATTGTTTCCCTTTTTGATCTTTAGACCCTGCTGTTGATTGAAATACCAAAGTGATGGCAGTCAAGAGGCTGTGCCACTTAACCTTCCACAGCCTGAGCCTCGTGGGCTTGGTAAAACCATGAGCATACTATGTACTGTACCTTACTGGGTTAGTGTTAGAGTAAGATAAACTCTGAGAATCCAGCTCATGGTGCTATTGTTACCATCAGTGCCCCAGCAATGGGTCAATATTTACCACTAGGCCAATTGTGGACAAAACCAGAAAGTTATTAGGACCAACCCAAACTTGAAAACCCATGGAGTTTCTCAGTCTATCTGGATGACAGCCCAGAGGTTCTGATTTCATTCAGCAGGGATGTGGCCCCAGCCCTGGGATTTTGAAAGCTTTCTAGATGTTCGTGTGCAGTTAGATCTGAGAACCACAGTTCCCAGTGACTTCTCTGAATTCTGCAGCAATGCATAATTTACAGGTTGTGTTGTCTGCACCAAGACATGGAGGCAGAGAACAAAGCAGCTATTCAGGTCATGTGATGACATAAGAACCAGAGATGAAATCTAGGAAGAAACCATGAACCTGTAAATTAACCTCTGAAAGAGTGTCATCAGAGAAACTATAGAGTGAAAAGATTTCACCTGTATGTGAGAGTAAATTCAAAAAGTTCAAGGAAAATTAAATTAATAGATAACCGTGCTGGGGCCAGCCTCGTGGTGCAACACAGTAAGCCAGGGCTTGCGACACCAGCGTGTCTGATCAGCATGCTGAGCTGAGTCCTGGCAGCTCTGCTTCCCACAGTTCCTGCGCCTGGGAAGACAGCACAGAGAGGCTGAAATCCTTGGGCCCCTCACACAGCCAGGAGACCCGAAAGAATTCCTGGGTTTCCAGATTTGGCCTCGGCCAGCTTCAGCCAGCAGTCATGAAAGCTCGCTCTCTCCCTCAAACTGCCTACCCTGCCCTGGAAATAAATAAATAAAAATAATTCAAAAGAATTTTAAAAGGTAACTTTCTTTTGGTGCATAACTGAAATTAATGTACAGAGGGATTGTTGACATGAAACCACATATCATAAAAAAGTCTCTCTCCACCAAATGAATTTTTTTAAAAATGTAATGAATTGAAAGCTGGTTTAACATTAGAAAATTTATTATTATTATTCATCACACTTTTTAACAATTATTATTGTCGTTATAAAATGGCAAGCATTGGGCTAGGCAGCGAACACATAAGTCAAACATCGCCTCCGTCCTCAGGGATCACAAAAGCAACTTAGATGTTCACACCTAAAGGTAAAATAAGAAAAAAAATGTTGTAAATGCCAAATGATAGTTTCAGAATGATATCCAAGTGAAATACATTTCTTCTAGTAACCAGCATCCTACAGACATCAGAAACAAACAAAAATGCTGCCGGGATTATTACAACTCAACAGTATGTTGCAATTTTAAAGCAACAAAGAAGGAAAAAGCAAAGATATTAAATAGTAAGTATGTGTCAGGAGCCTCTGTATTCCTATCTACAAAAAAGCGAACCACGCTAAAACTATTCATTATTTTTCTAATCTGGGGGACAAGATGGAGGCTGAGGAAGAGGTTCCAGCGGCCGTGTCCCCACGGAGCCAGCACTGTGAACCAAGCCACCTTCCCAAGGATGTGGTAGGAGAGATCACGGTGCCTGCCCCATTACATCATAAGAAAAGGCGTGTTGAAGAAAGCAGGAAGGGGAGACTTGCTCTCATCACCCCTCCCCAGCATGCAAGGAACATGGCATGGCATGGAGAGACACCTGCCACATCCATACGGCAAACTAAATCCCAGTGCCACATCCATCACGAGCGATTCAGTCAGACTGGGGCTCATTATTCGGAACTTTCACAATCTTTGCCACCCCTCCCTATACCACTAATAGTGAGACCACAGTCACATACAGTGGTCAGAGAGAGAGCTCAGGACCTTGCTAAGGACCCAGAGCCAGTCCTACAGCACTGAGAGAACCCCCAACAAAGCCAGAAGGTCGCTGGCTCCTGGCCAGCGCCTCCACGCAGTCTGGCATCAGGCAGGGCCCATGCTTTAGCAGGTTGCACTCCTTTCGGTGCGGTCACTGCTAGCCTCTGCTGGGCTTGGCAGACACCCCCAAGGCGTTGTGACTGTGGGGCTCAAATGCAACTAACCCAGAATCCATCTGTGCAGGCAGAGACGCCTGCCTCTCCCCTTCCCAGCCAAACCTGCGCAGACAGCAGTGGGCCCCAGGACCAGTTCTAGAGACTTGGTGACTTCCTCCCTTAGCAGGTGCCACAAGCTAGTGCCTTGCCTCAATATCAAACAGATATTTGCACCCCAGTGAGACAGATTTAGTTTGGTATATATCACTGTCAGCCTCCTGCAGGCTTGTGTGCACAGCTGAGATTACCTTGTGAACGCTGAGACCCAGGGGAACACACGTAGGCCTGCTGAGGGCTTCAGGTGCTGCCTTTGTCACGCCACCTGCAGTCTGGGATAGATAGCAAGGAATCACAGGACTGTTGCAATACACTGATAGGATTCAGCACTGGGCAGATGCTAATGGGCACTGTTGCCAAAGCAGGGCCTGTAGACAGTCTCCATCCCTGCTCCAGTGCCCGACACAGTTCAGTGATCCCAGCTGACATCACCAAGGGCTGATGGATGCAGCATTGGAAAGTAATCTTCCTCAGAAGCAGATGGGCCACAGCAGGCTAAGCTTTGGTTCTGTCCACAGTGTGCACTTGTCTCGGCGGGTAGAAGGTTCCAAATGTATTCCAACAGTGATTTTTTTTGTTTGTTTGTTTGTTTGTTTCACAGATAGAAGACAAGGAATCTGAGCCTCCTAGAGGTCCAGGAAGTGGTTTTTTTAAGGATGAACTATCCCTTTTCAGTTACTTTCCCAGGGCTCAACCACTGCAGATTTGGGACAAATTGGGGTTTTGAATTATTGATTGAATAAAAGAATCAACAATTGAAATAGAAGAAATATCCATAGGAAAAGGAAGAGTGCTTAGCCACAAATAAAGCCATCTTAGTGTTACTAATCCTTCACTGCACCGACCACAGTGTACCCCAGCACGCACCCAAGGACATCCAGGGAACCATGACCTCCCCAACACAAAACCAGGGTGCTAGACAGCAATCATCCAGGAATCAGAATTCCTACCTACTCAGTTGAATTTAGAAAAGTAACTGCTTTAAGGAAGCTCAATGGAATTTAGAAGACAGAAAAAATGACCCATTTTCTAACAGAGAGATTGGATAGAGATGGAAGGAATTAAACAAAACTAAGCAGAAATCTTTCCATTGCAAAGTATGCTAAGTGAGATTAAAGTGTGGCAAGCAGAACAGAGCAAGCAGAAGGAAGCCTCACTGAGGCTGAAGAAAAACCTATTTGAAAATACACAGTTGGAGCAGAAAAAAACAAGAACCAAGAAGGGAAATAGGGGTTGGTATAAAAAGAGCAAATATTTGGGTTATTGGGATCCAAGAGAAACTTAAGAATGTCAAAACATAGTAAAAGACACACACAGAGAAAAATTCCCAAGCCCAGAGAAAGATATAGTAACTCCCTAGCATGGTTAAAAAATCAGAAAATAGATCATAACTGGCAAGGGCAAATACACAAATGCCTACAGGATGCTTGACTATTGCAGGCATGGTGTGCCCGTCTTTGACAGCTTTCATGCAAAATCGAAAACATAATCACCACACCCAAATGTGAACACACGATACCGAAAGAGTTGAAATATAATGTGGAAACTTTAAATGTGGGGAGAAATAGAACACAAATGTAGAGTTCCTCATTAAGATATCTCTGTGGAGGGTTTTTTGGTTTAGTTTTTTTTTCCTCTATTTTATAATCAGTGTTAAGTGTTTATCATTTCACGGCACTCCGTCATAGCCAAAGGAAGTTTCTACTATAGAAGCCTCATCGTATTCACAAAGCAGAAATCTTTAACAGATTTACCAAAAATGCAAGCACAATTCAAAATACGCCATTAGGGCAAAAAAAAAAACCCAACTTCACAACAAATGAAGATTAGAAGAGAAAGAAAGGAACAGCAATAAAAATGGGAACTTTCCCAAAAAAAAAATCTTTTAAAAAATAATAGAAAATAAAAATGCACACCAAGTGTCAAAACGTCGGTGGTAAGCTCTTTGCCTATCAAGAGTTATCTTAGATGCCAAAGGACTAAACACTCCAGGAAAAAGACTTGGAGTGACCCATGGGATTAAAAAAGAGGACCCAATTATACGTTACTTTCAAGAAACTCATTTGAGCACTAAGGGCTCAGAATGAAAGTGAGCGAATGGATCAAGATATTCCATGCAAAGGAAAGCCAGCAGAAAGCAAAAGTGCCTAGACCTCAAGCAGAGTGTAACCCAAAAGCAATTAGAGAGATCAGCAAGGTTATTATACAACGATAGAGTGTTCGATCTGACAAGAGAAAATGGCCCTTTAAACTTAGACCCACCCAGTACTGGAACACCCAGATATGTGACTCAAATATTAATACACTTGAAGGGACAGAAAGACTCCAACACAGTAATAGTAGAGGAATTTAACATCGGGCTCTCAGAAATGGGTTAATCATGTAGACAGAAGATCAATAAAGAAACTGTAGAGTTCAGTTACACCTTAGATCAGTTGGACATAGCATACATCTGTGGGACTTTGCGTCCAGCAAAATTCATTTTCTTCTCAACAGCACACGGAACATTTTCCAGGATAAAATGTCACACAAGTCTTCACAAATTTGAAAGACTAGGAATCATATTAAGTATATTTTCTGACCACAATACCATGAAACAAGAAATCCAAAACAAGATAAACACTGAATCTACACAAATACTTAGAAATTAAATAGCAGTTAAGAAGAAAATGATTTCAAGTTTCTTGAAACAAGTGAAAATATTAACACAGCATACCAAACTCTATAGGATATATCAAAAGCAGTAGTAAGAGCGGAGGTACAGTAATTAATGTCTAAATTAAAAAACAAAAAAGAAGTATGCATTTATCTGAAAAGCAGAGTGGGAGAAGGAGACTGGGAAGGAAAGAGCTCTTCCGTCTCCTGGCTCACTACCAGGTCACTACAGCTGCAGATTGTTCATGCTGAAGCCAGGAGCCAGAAACTGCAGCTAAGCCTCCCACGTGGATGTCAGGGACTCAAGCACTTGGGTCATCGTCTGCTACTCTCCTAGGTACATTGGGAGATTCTGGATTGGAAATGGGTGTCTGGGACTTCAACTGGCACCAGCATTGCATATGGCAGCTTGACTCACTGTGCCACAACACCATCCCCTGCTGAATTTCAGCAAGCTTTTAAAGATGAATCAATATCAAAATTTCTGAATTATTTCCAAAATAAACAGAGGAGAAAATCCTTCCAAATTCACTCATGCTGCCTTGCTACCAAAATGAGACAAGGACACAGCTACAACGCCAACGCTAAAAACAAAAAATCCAAATCTACAGATGAATATCCTTGATAAGTAGAAATGCAACAATTCTCAACAAAATACCGTTCACCATGGTCTTTAACATATTTAAATCAACAAATGTTGACTTAACAGCATCACTTAACAAAAAAAAGACATCATGACCTCAATAGATGCAGAAAAGGCATTTGATAAAATTTAACATCCCTTGAGGATCAAAGCTCAGTTGAGACTGGCATAGAGGAGCCTACCCGTACCCCCAACATAATGTGGTCACATAGACTTCCATCATATTGAGTGAAGAAAAGTTGAAGGCTTTCTCTCTCAAATGTGAAACAAGACAAGTTGATGCTTTCCTGGCCTTTACTCAACACAGCACTAGAAATTGTAGCCAGAAGAAATAAAGGGCATCAATAGTAAGAAGTTAAATTGTTATTGTATGCAATTATTATGATCTTAAACACAGAAAACCCCAAAGACAACATCAAAAAGCCGCTAGATAACTCATTTTAAAAACTCAAAAAGGTTGGGTCCGGCAGCGTGGCCTAGGAGCTAAAGTCCTCGCCTTGAACACTCCAGGATCCCATATGGGCGCCGGTTCTAATCCCGGCAGCTCCACTTCCCATCCAGCTCCCTGCTTGTGGCCTGGGAAAGCAGTCGAGGACGGCCCAAAGCTTTGGGACCCTGCACCCATGTGGGAGACCCAGAAGAGGTTCCTGGTTCCTGGCTTCAGATCGGCGCAGCACCAGTCGTTGTGGTCACTTGGGGAGTGAATCATCAGATGGAGGATCTTCCTCTCTGTCTCTCCTCCTCTCTGTAGATCTGCCTTTCCAATAAAGATAAATAAATCTTAAAAAAAAAAAAAAGAAAAGAAATAGAACAAAATGACTCAGAAAGATTGTAGAAAGCAAAGTCAACAGACAAAATCAGAAACACAAATAGTGGATCATCAGAAAAAGGAATCTCATTTCTAATAGCTCTAAGAAAAACACATAAAAAAAAAACTCTGAGATAAATTTAACCAAAGAGGTGAAAGATTTCTACAGCAAAAATCATAAGTCATTGCTAATAAAAATGTTGAAAAGGAGACAAAAAAGGAAAGATACCCCGTGTTTGTGGGTTGGAAAATCTCATACCATTAAAATACGCATGCCACCCAAAGCAGTTTACATATTCAACATAATCCCTGTGAAAATTCCAGTGACATTTTTCAAAAAGCTAGAGAAAGAAATTACTAAGAATTATGAAAACCTTTGAAGAGGCTAGAGACAAAGAACAAAGCAGGAGGAAATACACTATCTGTCAACAAAACTGCAGTGATTACAACACCCTGGTGTTGGCATCCCAGTAGATCCAGAGGCCATGGAGAAATAAATAAAAGCCGTGGATATAAACCCATGCAGTCAATTTACCTTTGGTAAGGGTGCAAAGAATGCGAATCGGAAAATGGGTAGTGTATTTTAATCAACAGCATTGGGAAGCTTGCGTATTCACATCCTAAGGAAGGAAACTAGAGCCTTTCTCTCTCACCATCTCTTATCAAAATCAACTCAAAATAAATTAAAGATTAAAATGCAAAATACTGAGCCTTATCCAGGACACAAAAGTGAGAGAAACTGGAAAACAGCAAACAATCAAATGTGATGTTCCGTCTAGCTATCAGTTATGGGAAGTAGGATATTGATGTCTCAACAATCATTCTTGAATGATCTACTTCTTTCAAGTCTGTCAGTTTTGGCTCACCTATTTCAGAGCTTTTCTGTTACTGTGTGCGTGTTTGTGATTATTATACACCCTTCATGAATTCACCATTCTATTATTCTGAAATGTGATTCTTTGTATATTGTAACTTTTTGTTTGTAACTTGAGCTCTTTTCATTATTGTTTGCACTGCCTGTCTTTTTCATTCTTGAACTTTCCGTCTGTTTATGCCCCCAATTCTAAATTGGGTTTCTTGCAGACAATGTGTATTCTGATTGTTTTGAAATATATATTTTCCCTGTCTCTTAATTAGAATATATAGTCCTTTACACTTAACAAATTAATGATAAGGTTAGCATCTGCCATCTTACTGCTTCCCACATTTAATGCATTTTGTTCCAACATTTGTCTTGGCTGATTTCCGTTGTGCTAAATAAACATTTGCTCATGTGCCATTCTAATTACATATTTTTAGTATATTTTTTACAATACTGGTTCCTCTAGGGACTGCCACTAATATCTTAAAAATAATTTCATTCATATAATGTCAATGTTAAGTTACAAAATTATTTTGTATACCTAATTGTAGGTGTACAAAAATATTCTTCCAATATAACTCTATTTACCATTCTTTTATGTTATTCTTATTGTCACAAATGTTTACACATTGTATGCTTATCAACACTTATAATTCGTAGTTTTTGATTTGTACAGTTGTCTTAAGTGATAGAAAAATAAGCTACATGCAAAAATCACATTTGTGCTTTCATATGCTCCATGCTGCTTATTCTTTCTCACTGATCTCAAGAATCTCTCTTTGTGTTCAACTTTCAACAGTTTATAACATGCCACAATGTGGATCTTTTTAAATTTATCCCACTTGGAATGTGTTGATACTCTTAAATGGAAAGATTGTGTCTTTCATCATGTTTAGAAAACGTGTGGTGATTATTTCATCAGATATTCCTTCTGGACATTTCTCTCCTTTCCTTTTGAGATCCTGTTATGCGTACCTTGGTATGCATAATCACCTATCACATACACGCAAGGGCTCAGCCAGCTTGCCTCATTCTTTTTTCTTTCCATTCCTTAGATGATATCATCCCAATTGATCTATCTTCATAATTTATTGATTCTTTATCCCGCCTGAATGAATATACTGTGGAACTCCTCTAGTTTATTTTCCATTTCAGCTATTCTGCTTTCCAACTCAAAGGATGTTACTCGGCGCCTTTTTATCATCTGTCTAGTCACAGATCCTGTTTGGTGTAACAATGTTATCATGCCTTATCATCTGTCTAGTCACAGATCCTGTTTGGTGTAACAATGTTATCATGCCTAGCTTACGTGCTTCAGATGCAGCTTCTCTCAGGTCTGCAGACTTTTTTCATTTTAATTTATTTTCATTTTGTTGAAATGAAACTGTCTGTCTGCCACCTGAAGCCCAGAGCTCCATCCAGGTCTCCCCCATGGTGGCAGGGAGCCAAAGACTTGCAGTACCATCAGTGCCTGTGGCTTGTGCAGGAACAGAGAGCTGGGGCAGAGGCTGAGGTGTCGGGAGCCTGGTAATAGCACTGAGCTTTTCTTTTGAAGATTTAGGATTCAGCTACTGTTTGTCCCAACTGTTTGCCATCCTAGGCAACTCCGTACTTAAAGACTTGCCTGGCATCATTTTCAACATAAGCCTCCTAATCCCGGCAGAGACTTCCAGCCCTTTGAAAGTTCTGAAGTCACGGCAAATGAAAGTGAGCTTTTTCAGTGAGACCTGCAAGTAAGTCAAATACCAGCAGTTCTCAAGACATGAGGGTCTCTGAGACCTGGAATAACACACTTTTTCTCTAGGATACTACTAATATAGTGCTGGTTAGACGGTGGGTATACTAATGTACTACTAGTTAGAAATGAGAGAGAAGTTCAATGTGATTAAACATTACTATTCTTACATTGGTTCAGATGCTTTTCTTTTGAGCAATGCCTCCTGAGTTGATGCAAGCCTTTGATTAATTTCAAGGAATCTGATAAAAGTGGATCTTCATCATGTTTTCCAGTTTTTTTCTTTGCTTTTATGAAAGGACGAATTTTCCACAAGTAATTACTCTGCCATCTTCCTGATGTCATCTACTATGATTTGGTTTTTTTTTTTTTAAGATTTATTTTTTTTAATTTTTATTACAAAGTCAGATATACTGAGACGAGGAGAGATAGAGAGGAAGTGGAGCTGCTGGGATTAGAACCAGCGGCCATATGGGATCAAGGCGAGGACCTTAGCCACTAGGCCATGCTGCCGAGCCCTATGATTTGTTTTTATAACCACAGTGCAAAATTGGTCTCATAGCATAATTTTTCTGGAGGTAGAAGAAGAGATTTTAAAGACATTTTAGGGAGCCAGTGTTTGGGAGTAATGTGTCAAGCTGTTCTGACGGCAGTATCCCATATGGGTGTCACCTTGAGTCCCCACTGCTCTACTTCCAACCCAGTGTCCTGCAAATGAGCTTTGAAAACAGCCAAGTCTGGCCACAGTGCAGGGATCAGGGCACCCACGTGGGTGATTTAGAAGAAACCCTGGCTCCTGGCTTCAAACCAGCTCAGCTCCAGCCATTCCAGCTCCTCGGAGAGTGAATCAAGGGTCCAAGGTCTTCTGTCTTTTCCTCTCTGTATGTAACTTCACCTTTAAAAAATAAATAAATAGAACTTTTTTTTAAAGAGAAGGTTCAGAAGCTACAAGCTATTCATATCTAACCTTTATTCAAAATGAAACAAGTAATGCTCTATTTTCAAAGAAATCTACCACTTGTGAATGTTTTCCATAATTTTTCTTAGATTGTGATTACCTCATTTTTAATGAAAAGATAAATTCTGAATCCCTGCTCTTTCCCATGTATAAAGTACTTGTAAAAAAAAAAACCACAATATTTTATCAAATGTTAAGGTATTTGGTGATAAATTATAACAAATGAGTGATATTAGTGTCACTTCCAACTTCTTTTCCAATGATTTATGAAACATTCCGCAGTAATCCCTGGAAACTGTCCCAGCATCGAAGAGCTCATTTTCCCTTCAATCTTATGCAGCACTGAAGAACGTTCCATTTTACGGCACTGCATAAAACTATAATGTCATTCTTATTCAAAAACTTAGGAAGATTGATGTCCAAGTTACATTTTTTTAAACTGGGACTCAAAATGGCTTCTCACCATATGGTTTATGTTTCTGTGTAAGCATTTTTCATGGAACTTCCTTCTGCCGCCACAATACTTCAACAACCAACAGTGATTCATAATCCCCTTCCACGTTATCAACTAAGAGAAATAAAGTTGTCTCCGATTTAACACATCAGCTGTTACATAATTCAAAATGTTTACAAGATCACACAGCATGATTTAGTTGGGTTGATATTTACTATGGAAATCCTTTCCCAGAAAAGAGGAAAAAGATTTAGTTTCGATCAGGAACTGAGCTGCAGCCAACCCAACCACTGCTTACAAAGCCTGTGTCCCCACACGGGCACACTGGTTCGAGTCCCAGTGGCTTCACGTCATCCAGCTCCATGTGGATGCATCTGAGGACGCAGCAGAAGATGGCCCAAGTGCACAGGCCCCTTCTACCCACAGCAGAGACTCACATGCAGTCCCGGGCTCCTGGCTGTGGGCTGGTTCTACCTGGGCTGGTGAGGCCATACACAGAGTGAATCATCACGTGAGAGATTTCTCTCTGTGTCTCTTCTCAACGTCTTTTAAATAAATAGATGATAGAAAGATATAGATAATAAACTGACATTTAACAAACATCCTCTCTTCAATGACCTTCCATATTTTCCCCCAATTGCAGCTGAATCTTCAAAGTGGAAAGGCAACTTATTGCAGAAGTTAAGCATATCAGATTCAGTTCTTCAAAACAGATTGAATTTTTACAAAGCTACCTCAGTAACCATTCTTCATGTCTACACTTATCTCATTCCGAACAGTCTACAAACCAGAAGGCTGGGCCACTGATGAGCAGCACTTACCTAAGGAAAAAATCCTGAGCCATAGCTGAGAACCTGCCAAGCTCCCCATTTGAGGGGGAAGTTGGAAGACAATGGATCTTTACCAGCAAAACCCAGGCAATCCGGGTAGCCCACGACTTCAGTCATTCATTTAGTGACTCAAACACCCATTCAACAAATGCGATTTCCAAAGGAAGAAAATTCCAGAGAGCCAAGGTAAGTAGCAAACAGGGCTCAGATTGAGTTTTGTTGTCTTGGTGTCAGCTGGGCCCAGCCTAGGCTGCTGGAGACATTTAGAGAGTGAATCAGCAGAAGGAATATTTTTCCTTTTTGTTCAAGTAAAATAAACATAAGCAAGTAAGAATTTAAGAGGAACAGAAACAAAGTGTGCCAAGAATAACCCCCTTTAAAGATAAATTTGGGGTTATTTGTTTCAGAAATGAGAGAAATTACATTTTTGATTCCAATAAATTTTCCATTTAAAATATAACAAAAAGAATGTTCCAAAACAGAAACAGAAAAAAGGAGTACATGAAAAGCCAAAGTTGTAATTGTCCCCTCAAAAGAAATTTTTTCTAATAAAGAATTTTGAAAGTTCACCAAAAAATACACAAAAAGGTAAAAAAAAAAAAAAAGGAAGAAGAGTAGGTGAGATTTTTAAAAAACACTATCTTTTTTTAGCTTTTTTATTTCTTTTTTCTTTTATTATTATTGTTTTTTTAAATTACATTGTATTATGTGACACTGTTGCATAGGCTCTGGGATACCCCCAACCCCTCCCCATATCCTCCCCCCATTGTGGATTCCTCCACCTTGGTGCAGTATTACAGTACAAATCCAGTCATGATTCTTCCATTGCAAGCATGGAGTCCAGCATCTTATTGTCCAGATAAATTCAACAGTTTCTTGGGGAGACCATCTCTGGTCTGAAGGCAAAGCTGGCAGAATATCATCCCGATCAATTAAAAGCCACAACATAACATCAACAACAATTTACAACCTTATGGAATTAATTGACATGGTATTGAGTAACAAATATGTTAAAAAATGCAAGTTCTTAACCACATCCTGTGACTACTTCATTGACATTTCAATTTTAGTTTATACACAGAACCAGCTGCTACACACCTTAAAATGGCTATAGGGTACTATTCAGCTGTCTTGTGTCTAATTTCATTTTAGTATTTAGCAGTTTGTAGTGTTGAAGCATAATTTTGTTGAACTTGGCAGATTTTAGGATAGTCTAAACTGGCTTATAACTCTAACAAGGCCTTTGTCAACAGCTGAGGTGCAGAACAGTTTTAGGAGGGGTGTGCAGAGAAATCTTCAATACCTTAGTGAGAAGCAACTAATCTCTGTGTCCCACCTAGTAAGGTATGTGTGAGTCCACGCTGACCATTTCCTGTCTGGTTCCAAGCTTTCCTTGTTGTTCTCTGTCTATTCTAATTTGCGTGTGTGTGTGTGTTTCGGAGTAGGGGTTTCGGAGTAGGGGCTCCGGAGAGACCCTGATGGTCATTGCAAGAGAGGGTGGGGATCCAAAGTTGGAACTAAGTAAGGACCAGAGAAAGCTCCTCTCCCTAGTGCCGAAGAAAGCTTACTGTTCTGTTTCTGCAGATCGCTCAGGGCTCCTGGCTGTTGTTCCAATGACCTTGGATCCTGCAAGGAAGGATTTGGGCCTCTTCCATCCCATGTAGTAGATCCAAACGGGGGTGGATGACCTCAGAGTTCTTGGCCTCCAAAGGCACTCCAATTCCCCGTGGTCTCCTTGGCAGTTGGGATGTAGTCCTTGGTGCCCGTATTGATAGTCCTTGGTGAGGATCTGGGAGTCTTTAGGGTTGGGATACAAGCCTCCTCCTGTCCACCTGCTCCACTCTGGATATGACCCCCCATTCTCTGTGCATATGACCTCCTGTTACGAGGTTGTCAGGGCTCTTGATTCCCCCTATATGTCTTTGTAGTTTCACTATTGTCTAATGCTGATTCGAGTCTGTTGTCTATGAGTTACCTGTTATGTTCCTGATAGGTTATACTTCGCGTCTTCCTCACACATTTTAAGGAGATGGAAGATTTCTCTGCCCTCCGCCCCCTTTTTGAGTAGCTTAGGGTCTTAAAAGTATATTAGGTTTTACAATTCTTTGATGTAGATCCTAAGCAGTATGACTCACATTGATTGTTGGTTCATTGATTACATCACAATATCTTACTGCATGAGATACAGGCTGTTTGCGGTTGAAATAATATTACAGTTTACAGGTCCTGTTTTTCGGATTGACATCATTTCATCTTAAATTAAGGCAAACCTGTGGTATCGAACCTTTTGGGATTGGCTCATTTTCCTTAACATAATGGTTTCCAGTTGGGCCCATTTGGCCACAAAGAACTGCATCGCATTTTTTAAATAGCTGAGTAGTGAAACACTATCTAAGTAACCCAGGGGCCCGGTGCGGTGGCCTGGTGGCTAAAGTCCACACCTTGAATGCACCTGAATCCATCTGGTTGCTGGTTCTAATCCTGGCAGCCCCCCTTCCCATCCAGCTCCCTGCTTGTGGCCTGGAAAGCAGTCGAGGACGGCCCAAAGCCTTGGAACCCTGCACTTCCGTGGGAGACCCGGATGAAGCTCCTGGCTCCTGACTTCAGATTGGTGCATAGTAGAAATTCACCTCTCCCATGCCTTTCCCCTTGGCCCTCGATAATCCCCCGGAGAATATACAGATATTTCTCGACTTGCAACGGGTTTATACCCAGTTTGTATCTATCATTTTAAAAGTATCCTAAGCAGAAATTGCATGCAATCCACCCTACTCGCTGTCCCTTCTGGCTCCACAACGTAGCACACAGTAAGAGTGCAGGTCATGTCACCTCCTGAGCATGGAGCTGCCTGGAAGCTGTGACTGCCGTCACCCCCAGCACCTGAGACAGGATCTGAGTGCACAGAAGGAAGCAGCCAACGCAGATGTTGACGCTTGGGGTGTACAGCAAGCCTAGCACTTTCACCCCATCCTAAACCCGCCCATCCAAGCCTGAACCAATCAAAGTTAGGGCTCATCTGTAGTCCACTCCCAGATGGTGAAACCAAGAAACAGTCATGGATGCTGACGAGGGTATGGAAGTCTTCACACACGTGGACTTAGAGCATGTACAAAGAAGACCCAGGCTGATGGTTCCTGCACTCAGTCCACAAAATATCTGCTGACAGCAAGACTGGACCTTGCTGAAGGAGAAATTCAGTGGTGTGATCAGAAGGAGAGACATTTTAGGACACAGAGAAACATTATTCCTTTTCCAACAGGAGGGATCCACCCCAAAAAAATCTTTCAAGAACAAGAACAAAGAACAGTTTAAAAGGCATGGCATGGGCCCGGCGGCGTGGCCTAGCGGCTAAAGTCCTCGCCTTGAAAGCCCCGGGAGCCCATATGGGCACCGGTTCTAATCCCGGCAGCTCCACTTCCCATCCAGCTCCAGGCTTGTGGCCTGGGAAAGCAGTTGAGGACGGCCCAAGGCTTTGGGACACTGCACCCGTGTGGGAGACCTGGAAGAGGTTCCAGGTTCCCAGCTTCGGATCGGCGCACCGGCCCGTTGCGGCTCACTTGGGGAGTGAATCATCGGACGGAAGATCTTCCTCTTTGTCTCTCCTCCTCTGTGTATATCTGACTGTAATAAAATGAAAAGACATGGCTTAACTTCCCTCTAATGAGCCCGGGGTAGCAGCCGAAAATGGTGCGTGTGCTCAGAACCCGGCACCCACAGGGGCGCAAACCCAGAGGAAGCTCCTAACTCCTTGCCTTAACCTGGCCCAATGCTGGCTGCTATGGCCTCTGGGAGAGTGAGCCAATGGTTGGAAGATCTATTTGTGTGTGTGTGTGTGTGCCTTCACGTCTTTCTCTAACTTTTCCTTTCAAATAAATAAATAAGTAAGTAAGTAAGTAAGTGAAAGGAATGGATTAAGATTGGTAAGCGTATGGTGTGGCGTGACTCAGAGCATTTAATGCAGACTACAGAAAGGGGGTTCGTGGGTCTCTGGTATAAGCATTCCTGCCCTTGGACTACGAGTTCAGACCCAGTAGACATGGACAGAAGGCAGCATTTTCCTGGCATATCTTCTGACTCTGCAGCAAGCAATAGTAAAAATTAAGGAAGGCTGCCCATATTTTCTGCTAGGGTCAATCTACAGGCCTGCCAAACCCAATTCCAGTTGTAGGACGAGAAGGATCAGTGAGTAAGGGCAAGGAAAAGGGGGAGAGTATGAGGCAGCTTTATGGTGGAAAAGAGAGTAAAAAGAGATTGACAAAAGTTTGTAGAACAAAAAGAAATTGGAATATATTGCTTAAGATGACAAAATTACCCAACCTAAGACATCTGAAAATAAGAATACTTCATTGCAAAAGCTTGCAAGAAATTGGGATGATGCGAGTCAACTCTATAAATAAGAGAAATCTTTTTTGTGTGAGAAGTTCAACAAATGTTATCTCAATATTAGTTGGTCATTTCCTTTTCACAGAACTGTCCTTCACTGACATATATATAGAGAGAGGACAGATCATGGATTGTCTGAGGCTGGGAATGGAAATGTGGAATGATTGTAAGTGGCCAAGGGATAGAGAAATGTTCTAAAATTGGATGTGGCTGTGCTTGTATGAACAGCAAGACACTAAATTCATTTCATCACACATCAAAGTGAATTTTGCAGTATGTATATTATGCATCAATAAAGCTCTGGGTGTTTCTGTTTTAAAGGAACTTATAAAAAAATTGCTTGGACAGAGAACAGCCGTGAAAAAGATCTCCTCTGGAGTTAGGCAGGCAAACAGTAGGCATAAAAACATTTTAAGGGTTATCTAATTTTACTTTTCCAGTGCATCTTGTACTGAAGCCCATTATTGAAGTTTTTTTAAACATTTTGATTTTCTTATATGTAATGAAGAAAACATTAGTGGCTTTTATTATTTAGTTAAGAGGAAGTGAGAGATCTTCCCTCACTGACTTCGCTACCCAAACACCTGTAGCAGCTGAGATGCAGCCAGGCTTAAACTAAAAGGCAAGAACGCAGTCAAGAGCTCCCACAGGAACTCCCACAGCTACTGGAGGCCAACCACTGTCGGCTCAAGCCACCACATCAGCAGGAAGTTGGGAGTTCAAAGCCGGGGGTGGGTGTCAAACACAGGCATCTTAACTGTTAGTCACTAAATACCTACCACATTTCTAATCTTGTACAATTTCAATTGTTAATTGAGTCATGATGTTGCTTGAGTAAATGAGCAGGGTCTATTATTTTTTTTTTCTCCTAAAGACCAGAGCCCAGTAGCAAAGTCACCATTCAGAACATAACTGATGAGGGCAAGAATTCAACTGAGCATAGTCAAAAGTCCATGCCACTCCCGAAATAGAACCACGGCAAGGACACCAAGCAACTGGTTGGTCATCCCAGCAAAGACATTTGGTCCAGCTGCGTTAAGTGGTTACCATGGATTCATATATCAAACAGAAACAATCCTCAGGAAGCAAGTGTCCTAAAAAAAACAAGCTGACAAGTGCAGTGGCTAATGTTATCAGCTGCCTTCATCTGTTTATGTAAGAACACTGCCAAAGTAACCATTGACAGGCTTGGGTTTTAAGCCTCACGGCACAGCCCTGTTAACCTGAGCTGTAACTGATACATTGGCCCAAGAGAAACTGGTGTCATGGAAAATGCATGCTAAGAGGTGTGGAGCTGCTGGGCAGTGGCATAGATGGGGACGATTTCAGGCTACCAGCTGCTGACCTTGCCATTGATTTAGTAACTAAGATTTGCAATGAAATGAGCGAGAGTTTTTTAGCGGAGCACTGTTGGGTAAGCCGAAGCGTTCAAATCTGGATTTCTTTTTAAATCAAGTGCCATAGGGCTGGCACTGCGGCAGAGCGCATAGATGTTGGCAGTTGCTATGAGCTTTCGTTCGTGTTCCAGCTGCTGCACTCTGTTCCAGCCCCCTGCCAAGGGCCTGGGAAAGGTAGTAGAACGTGGGCCAAGTGTTTGGGCCCCCATTACCCATGTAGAAGACTCAGAAGAAACTCCTGGCTCCCGGTTTGGGCCTGGCACAGCCCTAATGGTTGCAGCCACCTGGAAAGTGACTAAAGGATGAAAGATCTCTATCTCTGTAACCCTTTCCAATAAATGCATCTTTGAAGTAAATAAATAAGGTGCAACAAGAACGGTGATAATAAATCCATTAAAATGTCTTCACACAGTCAAACAGGGACCCGGTTGATAAGGTTTTTTTTTTTTTTAAAGATTTTATTATTATTGGAAAGCCGGATATACAGAGAGGAGGAGAGACAGAGAGGAAGATCTTCCATCCGATGTTTCACTCCCCAAGTGAGCCGCAACGGGCTGGTGCGCGCCGATCCGATGCCGGGAACCCATGTAAAGTGAAAGCAAACTTTTCATTGGGTCTTCCCGTTGCTGGGGTGCCCTGTGCTCGCCACAGATGGGTCTTACCCACAGCATCTGCTTCAATCAAAACATCTGAGAGTAAAGTTTCTTGTCATTATTTCATTAAAAACATGATATCATGATACTTACATAGCATGTACACAGTCCTAGGTACCAAAGTAATCTAGAGACCAGTTAGATTACAGGAGAGGATGTGAGTAGGTCATATGCAAGTACTACAGGACTTTATAGAAGGGACTCAAACATCCACGGGTGCTCCCGCAGTATTGATGTCCAGGACCAACTGCCCTTACTCCAGGATGTCTCATTGCCTGCATGTGCCAATGGGGGACCCTGAGGGGGGATAAAGGGCTAGTTTTCTTGTATGCACCTATGAGGTCTCTGCTGCGGGGAGACTGGAAACAAGGGAAGGTTCAGCAAGGGCTATGCAGCGAGTGCTGCCCTGCCCGTCCCACCTCATGTCCCAGGCCTAGGTTATTCTACAAATCCAGTGATGCTGGAAACAGAGCCGAGATGCAAGACTTCGAGAATGAAGAGCCTGGCTTATGTGTTCACATCATCAGTAAGAAAAGCTGATTGCATTTTGAACTTACCACATTTCTATGGCTATGCTTTGGGTCTGGTGTGATAGCCTAGTGTCTAAAGTCCTCGCCTTGAATGCACCAGGATCCCACATGGGTGCAGGTTCTGATCCTGATAACCCTGCTTTCCATCCAGCTCGCTGCTCGTGGCCTGGGAAAGCAGTCGAGGATGGCCCAGGGTCTTGGGACCCTGCGCCCATGTGGGAGACCCAGAAGAAGCTCCTGGCTCCTGGCTTCAGATTGGCACAGCTCCAGCTGCTGTTGCAGTCGCTTGGGAAGTGAACCATCAGACAGAAGATCTTCCTCTCTGTCTCTCCTCCTCTCTATACACCTGCCTTTCCAATAAAAATAAATAAATAAAAAGAAACGAAAGCTGTGTTTGGGGGAGCAGTGCATTGATGTAGCTAACTATTGCTTTGTCTGCAAGGGCCAGCATCCCATATGCCAACTCGTATCCTGGCTGTTCCGCTGCCAGTCCAAGCTCCCTGCTAATGTCCTGGGAATGTAGTGGAGAATGTCCCAAGTGCTTGGGGTCCCTGCATCCACACTGGAGACTGGAAAGAACCTCTTGGCTCCCAACTTCACATCAGCTCGGCTTGAGGCTGTTGCAGCTGTTTGGGGAGTGAATCATGGGGTGGAAGATAGCTCTCTCTGTTCTCCTCTCTGTAAAAAAAAAAAAAAAAAAAAAAAAAAGCCTTTCAAATAAAAAAATAAATATATAATTCTTATAAAAAATAAAAGAAAGTTGCATTTCCCGGAAAGTATGAGGTAGAGACGTTGTGCAATATAAAACAGAAGCAAAAGTTACAAAAGAGTAAGATACTGGTGACAGAATGGATACAAATCTTCCCAGGCTTCTTGGGCATTCGAATTGCTGACAAAGTCATTTGATTCAGTTTAGTTTGGTGTGGGTTTTTGCAAAACCTGAAATTTGTGAAATTTCTGAACCATCCAATTCTTGAAGGTATTTGTTTAAGATACAGAGAGAGCAAGACACCTGCTTCTACATAGATAAAGAGAGATGGGAAGAGACCTCCCCTCTGCTCGGTCACTGTCCACATGCCCTCAGCAGCCGGGTCTGGGCTGGCCTCACCCAGGAGCTGGAAGCTCACTCCAGGGCTCCCACCCACTGGGAAGGGACCCGGCGCTTTACACCACCACCATGGCCCCTCAGGATCTGCAGCAGCAGGACACTGGAGTCAGAAGCCAAATTCAGGGATCAAACCCAGATGCTCCAAAGCAGGGCATGCATCCCTGCTGCTCTGGGGGCTCTCTAAGGAAGCCGGGGCTTGCAAGGGCAGTCCTGAGCCTAATCCCAGCTTTAGCCGGCAGTATGTTTCACAAATTTGAGCTGGTATCCTATTTGTGATGTGGGAATGACAACAGTACCAGTCTCCTAAATGCATGGGGGATTCAATGAAATAATGTAATAAAGGACCTAGGAGAGTGCCTGTTCTCCCAGCTGTTTTCCATTATTATTTATTAATCTAAAATACCTTAGTTTTAAAAAAAAAAAAAGGTATTGTAGTGGAGCAAAGCAAAGCCTGCTGAAAGCCTGCAGGAGCCCCAGACCTTTCTGGGGGCAACAGGTGGTCTGTTTGCTCACACTATTCTCTGCCTCCCAGAGCTGACAGTCAAGTGGAAGCAAATTCCAGTTTCATTCCCTCCAAATCCTTTGAAATAAAACGTGGGACATAATGCTATAAACTTGCTAAAAGCATTTGCCGTTAACGTGGGAATCGGTGGTCAATGCCACTTTTGAAAAGCAGTTCTTGGGAAATGGTCACTGCCATACAGTTTTTTTTTTCTTTTTTTTTTTTTAAGATTTATTCATTTTTTATTACAGCCAGATATACACAGAGGAGGAGAGACAGAGAGGAAGATCTTCCATCCGATGATTCACTCCCCAAGTGAGACGCAACGGGCCGATGCGCGCCGATCCGAAGCCGGGAACCTAGAACCTCTTCCGGGTCTCCCACGCGGGTGCAGTGTCCCAATGCATTGGGCCGTCCTCAACTGCTTTCCCAGGCCACAAGCAGGGAGCTGGATGGGAAGTGGAGCAGCCGGGATTAGAACCGGCGTCCATATGGGCTCCCGGGGATTTCAAGGCGAGGACTTTAGCCGCTAGGCCACGCCACCGGGCCCTTTTCTTTTTTTTTGCCATACAGTTTCAATGAAATGCTAGAAACTATGCTATGATGAAGAAATGCCCAAGTTACAGAGGGATGCGCAGTTGTGCAGTTTGGCCTAATAAGTCTGTTGGTCTTTCTGCAGAATGCTACTGCTATTTAAAATTGTCCTTCAGTCAGCTCTAAAACTGAGCCATAGGAGCAAGCCAGTCAGCAGCCGGAGAGGCAGGCGGGAGTCCCACGCCCCCCAGCTCTGTTGGCAAGCAAGCGAGCTCTTTTCAGGGCCTCTCCTGGCTCCAGAACAAACCCTTGGAATGCAGGCCTTCAGCATCTGCCGCTGTCACTGACAGCTCCCCCGGGCCTCTCTGCTCTCGCCCAGACACTCCTTCAGCTGCCTGGGTCAGCTTTTATCCTTAGTTAACTTCCCAAGGGGAATTCTTTGCACCACCCGTCTCTGGCCTGCGTATAATAAAGTTGTAAGTGCTCACTTGGTGAAAACCTCATAGAACATGGGGCCAGCGGAGAGGTAAGGGCAGGCCAAGACAATAGTGTGATGAATGCGCTCCCGCACATTCACGCATATGCTAACCCGGAGAGAAGACTGCTCCCTTATGATGACTTATCCAACTAGGAAGCATTTTTGCACTTATTGCTGTGGTTTGGATGTGGTTCATCTCTGACAGGTTCGGGTGCTGGGAGCCTAGTCCTCTGCCTGGTGGTGGATCTATAAAGGGTAATTAGGTCCTAGAACACTGCCCTAGGAAGGGATTAAAGCAGACCTGTAGAACTGGGTGATTGCCAAGGATAGGTTGTTCTCAAAGCAATCTCAGCCCCTCCCCAGTGTCTGTCTTCTTTTCTTGCCATGTGCCATCTCTCTCTCTCTCAAATACACGCACACTCTGTCCCACAGGATGCCATCTTTTATGCTATGACACAGCTAAGTGGCTCTCACCGGAAGTCACTGCCAATGTCACATGCTTAGACCTCTAGAACTGTGAGCTAAATACCCCATCTTGGGTGCTTCACAACAGAAACATAAAATTGCCAAGTCACTAATTGCCAGGTTATGCAAAACTGACTATCGAGACATCTGGCTGACCCGCCAGCTGGGTATGACTGCACCGTTTGGCTTTCCAAGCAGAACGTGTAGGGCTCTTCGTTGACTCCGTGCTTAGGCGCGCATTTGTAGGAGCACCGGGCATGGTAGAGAGTGCTACAGGAGGCGAAAGACAGCGGCTGTGTTCTCAGTGGTGCCTTCCTGCAGCAAGACATGGCCACGGAGATTAGCCGAAGATGGCAAATGCTAACAGTTTGTGCTTCCTGTGCGATGCGAGCATTAGGGCAGTCTGACGGCAGAGGCCATCAGCCTGTTGACGTCTGCCAGGATGCTGTTGATGCTGAACAGGAGAAACTGGGAAAAGTAAAAATGAGACTAGAGTTAAGTACTAACGTCTTCGTAGTCATGGATCTCCTTCTCTCTGGGCTGCTGGCAGTCCTCCCCCCATAAAACCCCAGGCCATGGAGCTGAGGGAACTCACAGACTTAACAAGCACACCACAGACAATACCAAAAGGGTGTCCTGTTGGCCACTCTCAATATGAAAAGGAGAGGACTCAGCGCCATGAGTCAGAGGCTGAATCCTCACCTTGAATGCATCAGGATCCCATAGGGATGCCGGTTCATGTCCCGGCTGCTCCACTTCCCATCCAGCTCCCTGCCTGCGGCCTGGGAAAGCAGTCGAGGACAGCCCAAAGCCTTGGCCCCTACACCTGCATGGGAGACCCGGAAGAGCTCCTGGCTCCTGGCTTTTGATTGGCTCATTTCTGAGTGTTGTGGTCACTTAGGAAGTGAAACAGCTGATGGAAGATCTTTCTGTATCTCCTCTCTGTAAATCTGCATTTCCAACAAAAATAAAATAAAATAGAATCTTTGAAAGAAAGAAAACACCCTATGCCTTCACATGCCAAAACAGCAGTGGTAGATGCCAGATGGCTATGGAGCCAATGTCTTAGAGATTCTGAGGAGAAATAGTTCTCACACTAGAATTGTGTGCCCAGTCCGACTAATACCCCTGGAGTGCGAGGACATCACAACGGCATTCTAAAATGTACAAGTTCCCAAGGCAGGGGAATTTGATGTCGTTTAGCAAGTGTCATGGCACTCTAGCAGATGAGTCCTACTGAAAGAGCTGTGGAACACCAGAAATGAGTGACCGTCTCATCCCAGGAAGGATGGCCAATGTGGTGGCGGTGGGGAAGGGGGCGGCGGAGGAAGGCAGCAACACCAAGAACACCAAGACATGGACCACAGCTGTGTGGATGCAGGTGGCAGAGTGAAGACACTTCAGAAAAGTATGACCTGTCAGCCACAGTGGAGTGAGGACTGAAGCAACCTGTGAAAGTTTCCCCCCATACACCTGCCTCTCTGTCTTCTCTGATTTCCTGGAGGGGACCCAGCTCCTACTCTTGCAGAGCTGGAGGGTCAGAGAGATGGGCGGGTGATGGAGGAAGGCAGGGGAGGGGAGAGCAGGCACATCTGGGATAGAAGTCATTAGATGTGGGGGTTGGGTATGGAAGGAACCTCAGGATCCAGCACATCAGAGTGGGCCCACCACCTTCAAGGCAAGAGGCTGAGGGTGTGGGACTGAGGGCGCTAGATTCCAGTGACATTAGCAGGTGTCCATCCCAACAGAACCCATAGGAAGCCAGACCTAGAAACATGTCCTGCGTTTGCTCCCAATGGAACCTGAGCACTCGGAGCTCCCAGGGGGAGTGGGTAGACCTTCAGTGCAGGTTCCCTGGATGGCAAGTTTCTGACCATGGGTGTGACTAAGCCAGAAGAAGCCTAGGTTCCATTGATGACTCCATGGGACCCTCAGACAGTCCAGTAAACCTACTCAGGCCCACCACTTGCACCAACTAGGAGCTGGGGAAACACGAGCAGGTGTGTAATGAGCTCGCTGACCTAGGCCATTGCACCTGCTATGGGGTCACAGCAGCAAGGCCCGGGTTCAACGCCAGCCCGGCGTGGCACAACCAGCATGCCTGCGATGCTGTTAGGGTCTCGCTGTGCCAGACTGAGCGCAGCACTGCAGCTGCAGCAAACAGGTCCCTGAAGACCCCAAATAAGCCTGCCCTCTGCCATGCCCCCCCCAACCAGAGAAATCCATGACCTAATGAAGAGACCCAGGATGCGCTCCCTGGTACCATAAAACTTTGGAAAAGCAGAGTTTCCATTGCAAAAATATTCTGCACACTGACATGAATCAGGAACAAAGAAAGACGTCAATAAACAGCTTGCATTAACTTCTTAAAAGACTCATATACTTAAATTTTTTGGCACAAAATAAGCTTATTTTTAAGTTCCATGTTCCACAAGTTATTTGTAACACCCTCAAATAAACCCAAAGGCATTAGAATTTAGAAATTACTGGAATCACAAACTTCTGGAACTAATAAAATTTAGGAAAGATGTTAGAAGTGGAAAATAAAGCAGTTCTCTTGATGGACCAGCCAGTGGACTTCACTCATGAAAATGTGAATCGTCATTTGCTGGTGACTGTGAAGTCTCAGCACACGAATGTGCTCATACGAAGCAGAACTCACTCTGAGAGAGAGAGAGAGAGAGAGAGACAGAGAGACAGAGAGAGACAGAGAGAGATGGATGATACATCTATAGCAGACAATGAACTTGTGCCACGGGCTGATGTTGGAACCTGGATTCTACCTGACCTTTCTCAGTTCAGTTCTGAGCTGTGTTTGCCAGTAATCTTTAGACCCAACAGTGAATCTGTCTCATCCTTGCCCTCAAGTTTGCTTTCTAGAAAGAAAATTCTGTTAACAGTCAAGAGGGATTTGCAAGTGACAGAAAAGCCTCAGGAAGAAATCCCCCAGAAGGCGGCCACCTGGTAGCCGAAGGGAAAGCCTTAGAGCCACTAAGAGACCAGAACCCCAAAGAGCACTGCTTTATCATAAGGGGGGCAGAGAGAAGATACAAGTGAGGCAAGGCACTGGCCCCACAGTGACTGACAGTGCATTCTGCTCCCATCTGTTTGGATTTACTGAGCTGTACTTGGCCAACAAAGTCGGGAAATGCATGAAAGCAATCCAGGCCCCTCTCCAGTGGGCAGGACAATAATCAGAGAATATAATGAAGCAATTCACAAAACTGGGGGAGATGCACCTTGTAAAAATTCAAAGCCAACACAGCCGAGTCCAATTGGCTCGTTCAACAAAATATGGCTGAGATCCCCGAAACCTTATCCCTGCATTTTCTTCCCAGAAGCACTCCAACACACACACACACATGCACACACACACGCACATAGACACACACACACAGGAACTGAAAAGAGGTTCCTGGGCCAATTTTCTAATCCCAAGAATTCTACAACAAGTTAGTCTGAGATAATGTGATTAGAGATGTTAGACCAGATTCTTGGTCGATTTAAGTGTAAGTGTGACATAGAGGCTGAAGCCAGTCTACAACTGGACGATAAATCTTAATCCTGTTCACCAACACTAAGGAACAAAAATGTTCTTCAATAAGACTTCGACAGGTAGTCCTTCAGGGTTGGTGCAGGACTGTAGTGAATTCCTTCCTTCTCCCAGCCCCTGCCAGAGGAGGCCAGCCTCAGGCCAGCACACTGGAGTTGCAGCAGCAAGCAAGTGCCCCCAGTGGATCTACTTGACAAGATTTCAACGCAGGGACTTTTTTTCTAAGATGTGGCAATGTTAAAGACCCTGAGCTACCCAGAAATGGGTAAGGTGAAGAAGGCATTATGGCCCACTAGACTTACAGGAGTAAGAGCAAGAAAGTGACCCAACCAGAGCCCAGAAGCTGCAGTCCTGGAGGAGCAGTTACAGCCTTGAATGGTGGTGCTTCTGCAGGGGAGGGTGTGGGGGTGAGAGCCTCATCTCTTCTGCGCCTGCTCCCCACCCTCTGGCTGTGCCTGGGATTCAGCCAATAGGAGCCTGAGGCAGGTGGAGTTCCCGGAAGACTGAAGAAAAGCCCTCCGGCGGGGCAGAGAGAGGGAGAAAATGAAGAAGGAGTGTATTATGTGTTTGAATCAAAGGGAGGTCATGCAGATCCGAAATGCTGGTCGTTGCCTGTTCCTCCCGTTACACACACACACACACTCCCAGGAGAGGCCAAAGTCATTTTTACTTTCAACAGATCACTGGCTGATTTACTGCACACGGAATTCTGAGAGTCACCCATTTCGTTAGACTCATTTTGGTCACCCTGTTCTAAGAGTAAGTTCACCTAGGCTGATGATTTGTCTCCTGCTGATTAAGTCGGGTTTTCAAAAACTAAGAAGATAAAGGGAGGCGAGGGAGAAAGGCATTGAAGAAGGTATCAAAGGCGTTTAAGGGATCAAAGACAGTTTCTGAAAGAAAAGGGAGAAAAAAGCTCAATGCGCTTAAAGTCCTCGCCTTGAATGCGCCAGGATCCCACATGGGCGCTGGTCTAATCCCAACAGCCCCGCTTTCCATGCTGAGAAAGCAGTTGAGGATGGCATAAATCCTTGAGACCCTGCACCGGCGTGGGAGACCCAGAAGAAGCTCCAGGTTCCTGGCTTCGGATTGGTTCAGCTCCAACAGTTGTGGCCAGTTGGGGAGTGAAACAGCCGGTGGAAGATCTTCCTCTCTGTCTCTCTTCCTCTCTGTAAATGTGACTTTCCAATAGAAAGAAGTAAAATCTTGAAAGAGAGAAAGAGAAAGAAAGAAAGAAAGAAAGAAAGAAAGAAAGAAAGAAAGAAAGAAAGAAAGAAAGAAAGAGAGAAAGAAAGAAAGAAAAGGAAGGAAAGAGGTGGAGAAATGATAAGAAATAGCGCTTGAAATGCACACTTGTGTGGCTAACACATCTTATGTGAGATCACTCCAACAACCTGTTAGAGGGACTGGCACTGTGATGTACCCGGACAAGCTGCTGTCTGTGGTATCTGTGCCAGTACTCCACTCTGATCCAGCTCCCTGCTCATGGCCTGGAAAAAGCAGCAGAAGACAGTTCAAGCGTTTGGACCCCTGACACCCATGTGGGAGATCCAGTAGAAGCTACTGCCTCCTGGCTTTAGTCTGGCCCTGCTGTGCCCATGTCGCCATCCAAGGAGTATACCGGCAGATGCAAGGTCTCTCTCTCTCTCTCTGACTTCTAACCAAATAAATACATCTTCATATAAAAGAAAAACCTTTTAGAGTACTAAGCTGGCCAGAGATTATGACATCTTCTGGGATGCTCTGGAGATAGTGGCAATCTGGCATTCAGAACTGAATCTTGACTTCCAAATATCTCTCTGCAATTCAAGGAGCCAGACTTCTCCAAGAAAGGAGGTGTGGGGCACGGGAGGATGATTGATTTTCAGGCCTAACGTAGGAAATGTGCAAGGTGTGGCTGGGCCATCTTATATAAAACAAGAAACAAAATACAAAGGAATAAGGCGTGGTAAAGGGACAGGGAGCTTCCCTAAAACAACCCAGTGACCAGTGACCAGAACCCAGCAGGTGCAGCAGGTGCAGCAGAACAAATAACAAAGCAGCGGATCACACCCCGAGTATAAAATGGATAGAGGCGTCCAGAAGGATACAGACACATATTGAGTAAATAACTTAATGAAGGAAAAGAGACAGGCCATTTTGTTTGTTTGTCTAATTTATTTTATTTTCTTTTTGATGATGTTTACTTAGTTGATTAGGGTGGGAAAGGAGGTTTGGGGAAAAGTGGGAGTGATCATTATTTCCAAATTTTCTATTTCTTCTTCCTGTATCTGGAGGTTGGAAGGGAGATAAGGGGAGAAGCCACACCCAGCCTCCCAACCACCTCACTACCCAGGAATGGGGAATGACCCCCTGATACCAACCCAGGGTCCCTGATGTGGAGCACGTTCCCAGGTGGTTTGGATAGTTCTGAAATGCTGTCAGTCTTACTGATCCAAGGATAAGGAAGCCATTCCAATGGCCATTGGCTGACATAGCCCAACTCAGAGTCTCCATTCACCCCAATATTTGCCGTCAATGCTTAGCTCGGATAATTGTCCAATTTGTTCTGTTCTCCAGTCACTGCTATGGTACCAGATGTTCTACACAGGCCCCAATGGGCTGCCATATCTTCCATGTGCATCTAAGCCAGCTCCATCTTTTCCACTGAGCAGGCCCAGTTCTGACACATGCACTACACAGTCAGACCACCAATCCTGAACGTGAGACCCCAGGCCCCCACACCAGTGCCATCCCCAGAATATCTGTGTTATAACTCAGAAATGAACATTGGAGATTGATTAGTTTAATTCACTTAGTGATGAATGAGCCGGACTATGGAAAACTGACAGGAGTTGCGATAGACCATTTTTAACACAAGAGTTACCGATAGAATATTTAGATCCGCTCCTGTATTCTAGAGAGCTGATTGCCATCCATCTGTTGAGCGCGGAGAAACCTGAAGAGCACCACTTGAACCCACTGGTGACGCTCGTGTCACCAGCAATGCCACATGGTGACAGCTACCCCCGATAGGATCTGTGGCAAGGACTCTGTCTTGGTTGATATTCTTTCCAGAAACTCATACTTCTGAGAGATCACAGAAATCCACATCAAGGCATGTTCTAAAACCATCTCCCCAGTCAGTGCTCCTCAGAATGGTCAAGGTTACAAAAATTTAAGAAAAGACCAAGAAATTGTCATTGACCGGAAACAAAGAAACATGACCACAAAATACAGTGTGGTGTCCAGGGTGGAGCCCTGGAGAAGAAGAAGAACATAAAGGGGAAAATTGACATTTGAATACACTCGAGAGTTTAATAATGCAACAATGTTAATGTTCAGAAACTTCAAAATTATAACTCTTCAAAGGTCAAATATCGTCACAACAATTGGTTCTTTATTATCTAAAGAAAATTTTTTTTCAGCCACTGGCCTGAATCCTAACAACTGAATTGCAAATCATGTTTGGAAGCTTTCCTTTGCAGAGCTCTTTCCTGCTTTGTTTTCCACATAGCGAACATCTGGGTGTTTCTATTCACTTTGCTGAATTAAAACCAGCTCATGCTCCAGGAAATGCGAAGTGACGACCATATGAGTTCCCTGGCACAGAGTTGCAAGAAAAAAAGCTCATGTAAAATTCCTGAGATTTTCTTTGAACTAAAATAAGCAAAACTGAGTTATTGACGACTGGTTCTCTGATAAATTCACCCCAGGGGACATTCCAGAAGCTTTGTAGATAACCATCTGCTTCCACTGTGAAGTCTATACTGTTGCCCCAGGGGAAAATGTATCCTCTGAAGTGATAAAAGGTCTTGATTAAGGCAGAAAGTTCTTGCAAAAGTTCAAACAGCAACTGTCCGGGACGTTGAGAGGCCCTATGAAAAGACCAGGTTTCGAAAGAGAATGAGCTTGTGGGTTGGTGCTTGTCATCATTACATGCTCAAACATATTTCTAGCACCTTTTATGAATCTCAGAGTTCTTCTTAAGCAGCAATGATCCCAAGCCATACGCGTTCCTAGACACTTCCTTCTGCAGACACTGAACTGGTTTACATTCGTTCTAGCCAGCACTCATGCATCCAGGTCAAACAATCAGTTGCAAGTTGTTTTCTTCCTAGAATGGTGAATCTGAATTGTTCTCTGTCATGCCAATTAAAATAAAATTTTCTCAAGGATTGGTAGGTGGTCTGTGATGACTGGTAAATGAGTTATAATGATTGGGGAATGGTTTGTCTTTGCAGATTGGGCATCAAGTCCCACCTAGTTACTATCTCACTCCAGTATCTGTTGTTACAACAAAAATCTCTTTGACCAGTAATGTACAAGGAATAGAGGAGGTTTGGATCACAGTCCTGGAGGCTAAAAAGTCCAAGGCATACCACTGATACCTGCTCAGCATCCAGCCAGGGTCCTCGGGCTGGATCACAATGTGGCAGATGACAACACATGATGAGACAGGACAAGTGTGCCAGCTCTGGCCTCTCTTCTCATAAACCTCTCAGTGCCATCCTGGGAGAGCAGTGCTCCCAACCTCACCTAACCTAGCTACCTCCCAGACGCCTCCCACCCAACCATTAATTAGAAGATTCAACACTTGAACTTTTGGGTGACACTCCAATCACATCAGTGACCAATGAGTTCCAATCACAGTGGCCGTTTATCCAAAGTCTTCAGAACTGGTGAGAGAGAGAGAGAGAGAGAGAGAGAGAGAGAGAGAGAGAAATAGGAGCATAAGTAAACAAAATGTCCCAATGCCAACAGTACAAATAAAATCTCTAATTTCTTTTGCTAGGAATATGATAGATCACACTATAACATCTTAGTTTTATTTCATTCTTACCAAGAATGAATTTTTTCTGTCTTATACTAATCAAAACATCAACTTTGGTTTGTTTTGTGTGAAAGATCTTCCTCCAGTACAAACAGCTATGTCCTGGGTCCACAAGCAAGTAACTCTAAGCACCGCCCTGTTAGCTTTTGTTGCCAACATAACTTAATACAGAAATGTCCACAGCTATTCCATCTTATCAGGCCATGTGGAGTGTGGACTCAGACCTTCCTCTGGGAGACCTGCACAGGTCACTTGTGATACATATACTGAACTATTTCTCAGTGAAGTCCACCTAGGTCACACACTGTGGCTCAGGGACCTCTTACATAAATATGTATAGAATGCAAAGCTTACGCTTCAGGAACATCCTAGCGCGGCCTGCAGCTTCCCTTGAATAGTTCGCCTTGTGTCTGACCCACCTACACTTGTGCAGCAGCCGGGCCCCTGGCTGGGTGACTCCACACTTCGAGTAGGAGATCATATTTATCTTGATAACCAAAACACGTTGATCTTATGAATAACTACACTGAAAGTTTCTGGGGAACAGGAATGATGGCCTCTTATTCCCCAGATCCAACACAGGCCTTTGTTGTTGATCGGTAAAAACCCGTCGAATGGATACATGTATGAATGAATGAGTAACATCATTTTATCCTCCCAACCATTTGCCTAAGAACTAACACTATCCCGTTAGAATATAATCTCAGGAAAACATGATCTCTTTAAAAGAATGGATAAGGGCCAGCACGATGGCTCAATTGGCTAATTCTCTATCCATGAGTGCCAGGATCCCATATGGGTGCCAGTTCCCATCCAGTGGCCAGCTTTTGGCTTGGGAAATTAGCAGAGGATAGCCAAAAGTCCACCCTGCTGCTGCTGGAGTGTCTCACACCCATGTGTGTTCATTCTTGTATCCCAGAGCCCTAATGTAAATACAATAAGAACTAGATCTTCATTATTTATGGGCAGTAACAATAACAGTGATAAGAGGGACATTGACCATCTCAGGTGATTATAAACAGTCTCTAATGGATGGCTGATTACTGAATTACATCACAAGATCTTATTATACAAGGTATGGGTAAGTATGAAGTGACATAAGGTAGGATTCAGAGGTAATATCCCAAGATTTGACATCATATTATCTTATGTTAGAGCAAACATAAGATATCTGACCTTTTGCGATTGGCTCATTTTCCTTAGCATAATGGTCTCTAGTTTGGCCCATTTGGCCACAAAATGTTGTATTTCTTTTTTTTTTTTTTTTTTCTTTTTTTTTTAAAGCTGAGTAGTATTCCATAGTGTAGGTGAACCACAATTTTTAGCCAGTCCTCTGTTAATGGGCAGTTAGGTTATCTATGTTCTTGTGATTGTTGATTGTGTCGCAATAAACATTGGCGTGCGTGTTGCTTTCTCACGTAACGAGTCTTTTGGATATATTCCTAGGAGTGAGGTTCCTGGGTCATATGTTTGGTGGATTTTTAATTGCCTAAGTATTCTCCATACTGACTTCCATAGTGGCTGCAGTGCCTTGCAATCCCACCAGCAGGGATGTAGGGTTCCTTTTTCTCCGCAACCCTGCCAGCAAGTGTTGTTGGTAGTTTTCTGCATGTGGATAATTCTTTCTGGCACTAAGTGGAACCTCAGTTTTGTTTTTATTTGCGTTTTCCTTATTGCCAGAGAGCTTGAGCATTTTTTCATGTGTCTGTTAGCTGTTTGAATTTGTTCCTTTGTAAGGTGTCTGCCCACTTCCTGTAACTACACTACATTTCAAAGCAAGTGTATTTCCCTTTCTGGTTTTGAGTTATTAAGCCTATTGATTTTAAGATGCTTCAGATTTGGGAGTATACCAGCTATCACAAAAGTAAAAACACAGTGACTCAGGTTGCTTTAATTGATCTGTTTTTCTCAAATACGAAGCCATAACAAGATTCATCACAGATCCAAAAAATCTGCATCTTTGCCTCAATTTATTAAATAGTCACTTTATACATATAAATCACAAAAGAAAATATAATATAGGAAATTCAAAACACTTGCATTTGATTTGCTGTTAGATAAGCTAAAGCTAAAATCAACTAACTGTCCTTTTCTCAAGTATTGACATGGCGACTCCTTCAATATCAACATGATACTTTGTTTTGTTTACGTGTGTCTCCTAATTTTCTTGTGTATGCTGGAATCACAGGACAATGGAGACAGAAGAAAGCAGTGTTTTGATTGGAAAATGTACACGTTGCTCTGTATGGCTGTTGGGAGCATGATTTCGGTCCAGTGCGAATTGAGCTCTGTGTGGCTTCGTTTTTCCAGTGTTTTCCATGCACATGCTTCAAATGTATCCACTGTGGGCTGCTGTTGCCCCGTATCTAGAGGAGAGTCTGGCATGCTGGAGGGCTCGCTCTGCCCCAGCTTCCTGCAGCCTGCAGAAGCCTACAACACAGAGGCTCCAGCAAGGCGACAAGGTTGCAGGTAGCTCAGCTTTCTCTCACTAGGAGGGCTGATCTCACATTATTTTGTCAGAGTCTACCCTCTAAATAGATGCCAAGCTCCATAAAGGTGGCATTTGCACACTTGGACCTTACCTACAATCCCACAGTTCCTCTCTCTCCCTCCTCATTCGTATCCCACAACACTCCTTAGAAGCAAATCCCCAAGCCAGGGCTCTAATCTCTTGCCAAGGTTCCTGCTCCAACCCAGCACTTTCCCTGTTGCTATTAGCACCACAGGGCAGCAGCTGGATAACCAGCCGCCCTCACGTGGGATTACAGGATGAGAAGGGAATCCGAGCCTCCCACATAGGCATTCCTTTCCACCTCAGGCTTTGTTTGCCAAAGTCTCATAAATTCTCACAATGGAATTGTTGAAAACCAGTGTCCCAGGCCTACACAGTACAAGGAGAAATAGAGATGAATCGGTTTAGCAATTAATATTTAGCAACTAAGTCAACAGCATCCACCCACATCACTGAAGCCTGCGTGATACAAGCTACCTGCAGGGACCATGTATTCAGCTCGTGTGAATCAACACTTGACAGAATTACAGTTTCCCTTGGGTGTTTTAAATCCGCAGATATGTAAGTAGTCAATGGAAAATGGAGTTTTCTTAACTTCCTATAAGTTACCTAGTTGTTTTTTTCTTTAACTACAGAGGTCATTATGAAAACATTTTGACTGCTAATCAGTTTTGTTTTGTATGTTAACTTGTTCCTGCATAGTTTATAATTCATGTTGATATTAGACCAGCCCTGAGAAAAAAACCATCAGAATGTCCAAGTGAGTCATCCTACTTCACCAGCCAAATCAATCTTTGCTTTCACTAAATTGTATAAGACAGCAGGAGACAAGATCAAATTATTTCAAGTTTGGAAATAAGTTGTCTGAAGTTTAAATAAGGGCAAATGACGATATTGTCCTAATAAATCCAGTCACCGTGTTACAGAAGCCACATGGGGCAATTTTCTCAAGTAATTTTTTTGTCCTTTAACTTATAAACACCAGGAGTCAAACGTGTTTAATCAAAGCTTTGGATTCTGGTATCACACATCCCAGGATGCCAACTGGGGAGGACACACATTTGTGATGAAGGTTTACAGCAACAGGGCCTGGGCAGAGCTGGAGGCAGGCATTTCAGATGGCCAAGCCTGCAGAGAGCACAGTGAGGTGCCAGGCGGGCTGCGGCAGGCAGTTCCTGGAGAATGATCCACCAGGGCGAGGCTGTGCCCAACGCGCAGGTGTCTGCGTACTGGGAACCACACATCTCATAGCAAATGCAGCTGCTTTCGAATGTATGGCCTGTCAGTCCCACCTAGCTCCCTCCTGCGCCCCTCTTTGTAAGCGCTCCTTTTGTTTTCGAAGCCAACTCGTCCCACTCTTACTCCAGACGAGGGCAAAATGATGATTTTACATCAAAAATAAAAAGGACAGCCAATCAGTTGTTAAAGGAAGAAACATTTAACAGGACATGTGAACAGGTAACCACATCCTAACACGTAATTTTTGGACAGGATATTAGCTTTTCTTAAACACCAGGTGAAAAAAAATCATCCAGTTGCACAATTTCGTCTAAAAAAGGATTGATTAATGTATGTGTTTGTTTGTCTTCAGAGTTACAGAAAGGGAGAAGGAGAGACAGAGCGAGAGGCCTCCCATCCACTGCTTCACTCCCCAGATGGTTGCAATGGCCGGCACTGGGCCAGGCTGAAGTCAGGAGCCAGGAGCCTCCCCTGGATATCCCACATGGGTGGCGAGGGCCCAACCACTTGTGCCAGCCTCCTGCGCTTCTCCAGCCCAATGCCAGGGAGCCGGATCAGAAGCAGAGAAGCCAAGGCATAAACCAAGGCCCATGTGGAAGCTGGCATTGCCATAGTTTTACCCGCTATGCCTCAAAGCTGGCCCTAAAATCTCATTTCTTGCCCCAATTAATCCTTAGCAACTAGTTCACTGTATATTTATTCTATAATGATAACAGCAACTCAGAATATACCTCTGGGGGGAAAAAAACCCTTTTAATGCTTATATGCTTTCCCTCAAAAGTTTTTTTTAATATTTATTTATTTTCATTAGAAAGTCAGATATACAGAGAGGAAGAGAGAGAGAAGATGTTCCTTCCAGTGATTCACTCCTCAAGTGGCTGCAACAGCCGGAGCTGAGCTGAGCCGAAGCCAGGAGTCTTCCGGGTCTCCCACCTGGGTGCAGGGTTCCAAGGCTTTGGGCCATCCTCGACTGCTTTCCCAATAGCCACTAGACTATTGCACTGGGCCCGTTCCTCAATTTTTTTATTCACTTGAAAACACTTCAGATTATATTTGGTTAAGAGACTTGTCGCTGAGCCCAGTGTGGTCGGTGGCCTAGTGCTAAAATTCCAGTCTTAAATGCACCAGGATCCCATATGGGCACCGGTTCTAATCCTGGTGGCCCTGCTTCCCATCCAGCTCCCTGTTCGTGACCTGGGGAAGCAGTCGAGGATGGCCCAAAGCCTTGGGACCCTGCACCCACTTGGGAGTCCTGGAAGAGCTCCTGACTCCTGGCTTCAGATCGGGGCAGTTCTGGCCGTTGCAGTCACTTGGGGAGTGAATCATCAGATGGAAGATCTTTCCTTTCTGTCTGTCCTCCCCTCTATATATCTGACTTTGCAATACAAATAAATCTTTTTTTAAAATAAAGTCAAAAATCAAAAGAGATTTGTCGCTAATTATAAAACATCATTTAGGGAAAATAGGATTCTTGTCATGACTAACTTTTAGCTTTTGAAATTTTTAAGAGGTTTACTTTATCTGAAAGGCAGACTGTGAAAGGGAGAAAGAAATCTACCATCCCCTGTTCACTGCCCCAAATGACTGTGACGCTGGGACGAAGCCAGGAGCCAGAAACTCCATCCCCTCACCCACATGGAAGGCAAAGCTCAGATCACTTGGACCAGTTCTGCTGCCATGCCAGCCTCATTAGCAGGGAGCGGGTTAGAAGCAGAGCAGTGAGGACTCCCACGAGCCCAGCATCACACACAGTGGCTGAAGCGGCTATGTCACAAGCTGGGCTCCATTCTTTCAGTTCTGTATCAGAAAACTATTAAGCTTTTCAGTCCGGTTGCACTGTGCCATTTTGTATAAGCTATTTCCCAACATGGCGCCCTCCTGCATGAGGGTCTTTGATTTAAAAGACCCTGAGACTGAATTCATTTCCTTACAGCCAAATTGCGATAGCTCTGAAACTACCAAACTGCCTGTGTTTTTCCGGTAGATTGCCTGCGGCAAGCAGGTGTATCTGCATTATCTTCCCGCCACATCAGTCTCACGGGCTTATGTGGGGATGGGGGAGGGGTAAGAAGAGCCTAAGGCACGTGATGGCAACACCATGAATCAATTCTTGCCTTTGAAAGAGCCTCAATGCGTTTGATTGAGGGTAGGGTTGGTTAGGTGAATCAGTGGTGCTTCAGTATTAGATTAAAGCTCCGGCTCCCGATGCCCCTTAAGATAAAAGAAGAGGTCGAACGTTTATGTTGCAATGAGACCCCATGCAGGACAGTGTTTATCACGTGCAGACCCCGCTTCTGCTGACAAGAATCACCAATCTGTCCTTCTCAGACAGTTACTGACAAGTTTGTACCCATCAAGGCAGACTTCAACAGACTCTGTCAAGCACCTGTCCTCCTTGGTGCCTACATGATGGCACCATACCTGTTTTGAGAGGACAGTCTGTGACAAGAACGCGTGGAGGAAATAACTTCATTAGAAAAAAAATAGGGGCCTGGTGCAATAACGTAGTGGTTATAGTACTCGCCTTGAACGTGCTGGGATCCCATATGGGCGCCGGTTCTAAATCCCGGCAGCCCCGCTTCCCAACCAGCTCCCTGCTTGTGGCCTGGGAAAGCAGTCGAGGACGGCCCAAAGCCTTGGAACCCTACACCCGTGTGGGATACTTGGAGGAAGTCGCTGGCTCCTGGCTTTGGATTGGCACAGCTCCAGCCAATGTGGCTGTTTGGGGAGTGAACCAGTGGATGGAAGATCTTCCTCTCTGGCTCTCCTCTTCTCTGTATATCCATCTTACCAATAATAAATCTTAAAAAAAAAGAAAGAAAGAAAGAAAAATAGATAGTAGGAAATCTGCTAAAAAGAATGAGGAATCAGGATGTGGATTTCTTTCACTTGGTCTGCTTGCTTCTCTTTCTAGACTCTTCTCTAATTGACCCAGCACAAGTGGCTTGGATGTGGCCTGGGTATGTGCCCTGAGGCCCCCAAGGGAGAAGCCCGTCCTTGGTGTAGCTGTCTGTGCTGAGGAGGTCAGACCCTGGAGGGGTGGCACATTCATGCCAGGCTCTGGCAGTGAGCGAGTGCCCACAGACTGGGCTGTTTATTACCAAGAGTGAGCCTGAGCCCCAACCTCCTGCCTCACCCTGAGACCTGCCCAGCTTCCTGTCCTACCATGTGACCTGCCTCACTTCCTGCCTCACCCTGTGACCCTTGACTTCCTGTCCTACCATGTGACTTGTCTCACTTCTTGCCTTACCCTGTGACCTCTGACTTCCTGTCCTACCATGTGACCTGTCTCACTTCCTGTCCTCACCCTGTGACCTCTGACTTCCTGTCCTACCATGTGACCTGTCTCACTTCCTGTCCTCACCCTGTGACCTCTGACTTCCTGTCCTACCATGTGACCTGTGTAATTTCCTGTCCTACCCTGTGACCTCTGACTTCCTGTCCTACCATGTGACCTGCCTCACTTCCTGCCTCACTTGTGCCCTTGTGCTCCTGCCATGCTGAGGCCATGTGCCAGGAAGGCTTCCTCTGAGTCAGGCAGATGCTAACACTGCACGAGCTCTACCACCTCCGAAAGGAGAGGTGAATAAACCTCTTTTCCTTCCACATTATGTAGCCTTGGTTGTTTCGTTACAGCAATGGAAAACAGACATTCAATTATTCAGTAATCTGCCACCATTAGCAATTTCAGTGCATGGGACTGCAGTCCTTTCCTGAGAAAAAGGACATTTTTGCACAAAGGAGATGTGTGTGTATATAATTTGGGTTCCTTGAGGGTCCAAACCACATCTCTATGTATCTGTCTGTCTCCCTTAGTTTCTTCCAACTAAGGACCCATTACAGGGTAACTACTCAATGAAGGCTGGTTTGAAATGGAATAGAAAGAAACAGTGTGGGTTCAATGGATAGCACAAAGACCAAAGAATTAAAGTGGAAGGGAAGTGCAAAGTAAGATCATAAGGCATTCACAGGAACCTAACCCAAAAATAAGAACCTTCTCTCTGATTTTGCATTGCCTCTATAGCAAATGAGGCAAATATTCTAAAGGAAAGATTAGAGGATCCTGCACTATGCTGCATCAGATTAAGCCACCATTTGAGGGGCCAGAATCTCAGACTTCCTGTTCAAGTTCTGGCTCTCTGTTCCCATCCAGTGGCTGCTATTGTCCCTGAGGAGGTGGAAGAAGATCCAAGGGCTTGGGCTCCCCCCACGCACATGGCGCATTCCGGAGAAAAGCTCCTGGCTAGTGGCCTCTGACTAGCCCAGTCCTGGCTACCGCAGCCATTTAGGAGAGTGAACCAGTGGATAGCAGATCTCTCTCTCTCTCTCTCTCTCTCTCTCTCACACACACACACACACACACACACACTCACACACACAAACACTCCCTATCAAAACAACAAAATAAATCTGTAAAGAATAAAATTAACTTTGTGTGTGCAGAAGGGAAGAAAAGGAATATCACCGTTCTGAACTCCAGGTGCACCTGTGGTCCCACGTACACTGTAGTTGGTTTGTCTCCTATTGGGTCAGCTCAAACTTCTCATTCCCACAAAGAAAGAAAAAGAAAAAACCTGTTTGCTGGCAGCCAGGTGAGCACAATGACAATGGCTCCACATTCTCTCCAAACTGCCACCCAGGAAGGCACTCAAATATTCCTGGACTGTGTGTACTCAATCAGAACTCTCTGAGTCCTTGGCAACCAGCGATTGCAACAATCATGCTACTTTAGCATTTTAAGCGGGAATGACTTAGAAGTTCTTTCCACAAAGGATCGGTGTGTGTGCATCAATACGGAATACTGGATAGCTTGTCCATAAATTGCAGAAAATAACATACCCTTTGCTACCACCAAATCCAGAATAATCTCATGTTATTATGATGCTTTCAGGAAGAAAATGCTGTATGTGCTACCTGGCATGATTTAAAACTTTTTAATAAGGTTCTGCCCAGGAATCGCTGTGATTGAGCTGTGGTAGCTACAAACAGCTTTGCTTTTGATCTTGTGCCCCGCTGTTCACTTACAGTTTTAACGGCTTTACCCCCAGAAAGGTGGGATCACTAGCTTTTGCCAGCAGGTGGTGCAAAAACCATATTGTAGAAATTATTCACAGGAAAACCAGGGGATATCTCAAGTTGGGTGCACATGGCTCACTGCTTTTCACAGAATCAATGACTCAGTGGCTAACTCCTAACCTGGGTGCACCAGGATCCCATATGGATGCTGGTTTGTGTACTGAATGCTCTACTTCCATTCAGCTTCCTGCTTGTGGCCTGGGAAAGCAGCTGAGGACAGCCCAAAGCCTTGGGACCCTGCACCTGGAAGACCTGGAAGAAGTTCCTGGCTCCTGGCTCCTGGCTTCAAACCAGCTCAGATCCGGTTGTTGCTGCCATTCGGGGAGTGAACTAGCGGATGAAAGATCCTTCTCTCTGTAAATCTGGCACTTACCTGCGTTCTTCACGTGGTGATTCACAACTGCTAACTCAACCCTAAGCTGCAGATCCCAGGTGACTGGTCCATGTTGCTGTGGTCCTCCTTGGGCACCAGGATTGCCATCACTCCCAAGAGATCTGCCCCCCACAACATGCAAGCACACACACTCGCTACTTAAAAAGGCATGTGAAATTTTTAAAGATATTTATTTTTATTGAAAGGACAGATTTCACAGACGGAAAGAGAGACAGAGAAAAAAAATCTTTCATCCATTGGTTCCGCAAATGACCTCAATGGCTATAGCTGAGCCACTCCAAAGCCAGGAGCCAGGAGCTTCTTCCGGGTCTCTCAGGTAGGTACAGTGTCCCATGGCTTTGGGTCTGGCACCCATATGGGTGCTGGCACTTTTAAGGGCAGGGTTATCTGATTGAGACATTATGCCAGGCCTGCGCATCAGTTTTACAGACTGAAAAACATATTTGGAAAGACAGCATTGTGCTCCACTTCACAGGGAACTGCAGCCCAAGGATCCATGTCTGTCTGCTTTGAAGTGGCACTACTGGGTTACCAAGTCTTTGGAGGCCAGCAGGGGAGAAGGCACACTTTCCCTCCCTCACCACCTCTAGGGTGACTCAGCTCGACCTCAGGTGATTTCTCTGCCACGGGGCCTCTCCCAAGATCTGCCCCTCCAGCTTCAAGACCATCCCGAGTTGTGCTTCTCTTATCTGCACCCACACTCCAGTGCACTGCGGCTGGCAGCCTGGTTCAGCAGGCCCTCTGCTCCTGGACTAGCATGGCTCCCTCTCAGATGAACCTCCTACTTACTTAGCTGTGGTGTGGATGCCTTTCGCCAAGGAGTTAAGGTGGCTTACTTTCAAGGTCCCAAGTATTGAATCTGTGAAGACAGAACTATGACCACAGAGGGCTAACTAGAGAAATACAGCTTTAAGGTTCATTTCTCATGAGAATGTATGTTTTATCTATAATAACTTGAATTAAAGAGTTATTTTACACTGACATAAATCATCCCACTGGTTCCCATCACACTTGCTGTTGAGTTGCTTTAAGGAAAACTTTGAACCTACTGCGTTCTAAAATCACACAAGGAATGAAAACCATTGATGTTATGTATATTTAACTTTTTCAGTTTGCAAAGTCTATCTGTGCCTCCTTTATTCTTTTACATTAAGTCTATCAAGTGAATGATCTAAGTGACATCAGAGCTCCTGTGTCATTTGATTATGCTATCCATATTACTCAGCAAATGTGTGTTAAGTGTAGACAGATAGAAGTCACCAAGCTCAGCCCCAAGAAAGAAAAGACTGAAAAAGCAATGCTCTCTGCCTTGCAGAAGTCACTCTAGAGAAAGGAATAGGGCCCTGCATGAAGGCCCAGTGGCTACATCCTCGCCTTGCATGCGCTGGGATCCCGTATGGCACTGGTTTGTATTCCGGCTGCTCTAATTTCCATCCACCTCCTGGCTCTCACCTTCAAATGGATTCAGCTCCATCCACTGTGGCCACTTGAGGAGTGAACCAGTGGATGGAAGATCTTCCTCTCTGTATGTCCTTCCTTCTGTAAATCTACCTTTCCAATAAAAATAAATGAATCATTTTTTTAAGGGAGGGGAGGCAAAAGCATAGACCATAGTGTAGAAATTCATACAGGGTTCTACAGGTAAATGCAAATCAGATGGCTTTTGAACAAGAGTGTGGCCAACATTGCAAGCTGGTTAGTAAGTGGCTAGGTTCTAGGATCTGTGTATATTAAATCCATTACTATCAGATGTGAAACACTGGGCCAGTTACTGGAAAGATGGTAATAGTCTGATCTACTCAGATTTGGGGGAGGATTAAATCATTTCCTATGCAGCAGGACTTCATGGCAAGGAGTTGACATTCTCAGAGTGGGGCTTCCGGCAGGTTGGAGAGGCAGATGTGCAGAGAGAAGAGACGCCAGGGAAAGAACTCACACAGGTGCTAAGGCTGCCCTGCAACATGATGCACTGGTAACTTAAACCAGGGGACATGGGACATGGATTTGACAGGCAGGTAAGGGGAGGATCTCAGATGCCAAGGACTAGTTGAGCATCCAGCAGGAAAGCTAGGGATGTGTCCATGGGGCCATTAGCACCTGATACTAGAACATTCTCAGGAAGGCCGGGCATTTGAAAAAAAAAGTACCCCCCATGTAGGACTGTTTTGAAGTTTCAAAAGAGATGTCTAACATGTAATTTGAAATGATTCCGGAAACACAGGAGAATCAAGAATCTTCACAATTCCTCCTTACTCCATGGAGATTTCGGTTCTCCCTTCGAAAGGCGGCTCCAGCTTCCTCTTGTGTGACATCACAGCACTACACCTCCCTTGCAGCATTGATCCAGCTGCTCCACTTGCTCACACATCTGTCCCCCTGAACTCCTTTGGAGAGTATCAGGGTCTCCTTTCCATCTCTGCACTAATGCTTAGCAATAGTTGCTTCAATTGACCAACAGCTAAAAACATCATTTCTAAAGTATCACTGGCTTCAGCCATGGAGATTTGCAAAGTCTCAAGGAAGAGAGGAGAAACGAAAGAAAGCAAAGACCAAGAATAGACTTCCCTTCTGGTTGAGAGGAGAGAGAGAACAGGGAGTGGAGACTGCTACATCAGGTGGAAAGCAGGGATACTGGTGTCACATGCTGTCCAGTGAGTGGACAGGGATGAGTCTCTCTCTCTCTTTCACACACACACACATGCACACACACACACACACACACTTATGGGAACCAGGCATTCCTGCAGATGGCTGAGTGATACACAACACATAACTAGACCATGGCCATAACTCAGCATGCCAGCCAGGACCAGCTCCAAGCCATCACTGTCTTCATATGGACAATGGTCTTTGAGTGTTCAAGGAAAACTACTGATCAGATGTTAAACCTTACAACTAAATCAAATTCAAAAAAATATTCAATTAGGATGGTTAACATGAGGTAGGTCCAAGAAATCCCTTGGACCATCTCCCACCAGCAAGAATGTGAACCGAGAAAGCAGACATCGTAAATCGTGGTGAACCACGCTGACTAGGCCAAGAGTTGGATGGTGAGGAGACTAAGCACCAGGCGTGGAAATCCTTGTTCTTTATCAGGTTGCCTAGCCTTCCTGAGTGGTGAATGGCCAGCCCAGGGAGACCCTGTTCTCAAGGCAACGGGTCTGCAGCAAGCTCAGTGCATGGGGACAATAAAAGCCATTGTCCTTCTAGGAGCCTTACCTTCATAGGCATCTCCAGCAGCCAGGGCAGTGGGACGGCTGTCATCTGGTAGGGTCACACTCCTTAGCATCCATTAGTGCTGACGCTGTCTGCGCTTCCTGTGAAGTCCTTTGGAAGCCCAGGCAGAGGGAGATCCTTTCCAGCCCTCACAGCATTGTTGTTGCTGTTGTTGGCTGTGGTGTGCCGGGAAGCCCAGAGAGAGCCTCAGGAGACAGAAAACAAGAACAGCGGGGACCCCACCTCCACTGAGCAAACGTTCACTGTGTTGCTGAGTCTATCCTGCCCTGCCTTCTGCGGAGCCTGTCCCTGGTAGCAGTTATCTGGATGTTGTTACTGCACGGAGGATGAACTGGGCAGCAGGGCAGGAGGGCACACTGTTCAGCCCCTCCAGAATTTCGTTTTCTCATCTGTGAATTGGAAATGTGAATTAAAATGTAAAACCTGGTTCGGGAGGTTTTATCCATTTACCCTGGCCTACCATGAAATCGAGTGTGTGTATGTGAGTGTGTGGGTATCCTTAACACACACAAGAGAATAAATGTGGAAGCAGATCTCCATTCTTGTCTTTCCGTTCATTATCTTGAGATGAGAGGATAGACTGACATCACAGAGTGGCCTCACCGAGCTGTTTACGGCCTCACTCCTCACCTCGTTGGAGCCATCCATCAGGGCTTCACTTCAAAGACCACGCTATTTAAAGGTTCTGAAGTATCTTGTTGGAAAGCTGCAGTAAACAGTATCTTATTTCACTAACCATTTCTGGAAAGTTACTTCAGAACTGCTCACATGGCACAAGACAATCCTAGTCCCCTGAGAAGAAGCACAGGATAAAGGAATAACTGTGGGTTGAAACCAAAGACTGTTGCCAAAACACTGGGAAACATCTGGCTCAGGACGTTAACCTCAAATGGTGGCGATTCTCATTTTCGGGAGAGCTAAGTACAATGTAGGGTTTCTAAAATACTCTCTCACTGCACAGTGAGTTCATGCCATCTTTCATCTTTTCCACTGCTTTAATGCATGGATGTGTTTGTTTTATAATCATTTTCCTTAAAAGTTACTCTATGATTATTTGACTGCCATACCCATTCTTGGCAATCCTTGGGATTTTCCAAGCTACCTGTCACAGGCAATCTCTAGGATCCTTCTGCCAAAAGAGAATAATGGGATTAAAAGCCCACACACATGCGAGGCATATCTGGGAATTCGGTCCAATGGGATTTCTGCTAAATAGAAGGCAAATACAGCAGGCAGAATGTGGATTGGAGCTCATTCTGGTGCCAGGATGGTGAATACCAGGTACCTTTTTCCCCACTGGCACTGCCGGTGAGGAAGAGCAGATCTTGGGTGGCCCTGGAGACCCTTAGCTCCTTTTGGGTAGCTGGACCTGGGACAAAGAACAGGATGAGAGCCACAAGCAACAGCACCCTATCCCATCCCTCCACGTGAAAGGAAAAGTTCTTGCGGGCTTCTGAGAAAATTGTCCTGACATGCAAAACTCCTGTGCTTTAGAACTCCACCTGTCACCTCCAGTTCCCAAAGTTAGGGATTGTCTGGGCAGTGGGTGGCTCCAGTGTGGGCTGTTGGGCCTGAAGCAACAGGGGCTGGCAGATGTTATCCTTGAGGGCAGTTGTCCTTGGGGATCTTCCACATTTCTCGATTTGTACATCCACACTAAAATGCTCAAAGGGGAAAGAAATTTGCTAGGTTTCTCATAACCACCAATTTCCATAATCAAAATTGTGTTATGGTTCAACTTTGGATGTAGGGCTGCTTTGTTCTTAACAAAAGGATGGGAGCGGGTATTTGGCTTGCCAGTGAAGATGCCCATGTCTGATTCCTGGCTCTGCACCTGATTCCGGCTTCCTACCAGTGTAGACCCTGGAAGGCGGCACTTCTGATTCAAGCAGTTGGGTTCTTGTTACTCATCGGGAGGCTCAGATTGAGTCCCCGGCTGTCAGCTTCAGCCTGGCTCAGACTGGGCTCTTGCCGGCATCTGGGGGAGAAGCAGGAATGGAAGCTTGCTCGTCCTCCTCCTTCCACTCTTAAATAAGCAAAAAGGAAAGGACACGTGTCCTTCACACTCTCGTTGTTGCTGTTATTGTGAAAGAGATTGTGTGGTTCTTAATGGGATGCAAAGCATTTTCCTACATATTTATTTTCCATGAAAACCTAGAATTCAGAGAGCAAAGATAGGGATCAATATCACCTACATCATCATCATAACTACTACCATGTTTGACAAGAATAGAGAGATGTCTGAGGGCCATGATTATTCTGCTATTTGAAAGGGTTTTCTTCCGGCACTACCACGTGTCAGGTTGTTGGAGAATTATTCCTGCTATTCCTGGGATGGAAATCCTTAGAAAGGTCAAGTGTCTAGCCCAGTTAGACTGCAACTGCAAAGCTGAGTCAATCCCACTGGAAAGTTCTATAGAACAGAAGCTCTCGGCATGTTGTTGAAATTCAACATGCCTTGTGTATCACTGACCCGGGAACAATGTTGTGCCATGTGGCCACCTGAGATCACCAGGGTGTGGGGACAAAGTTCATAAAGCAAGTGCAGTTTCTCTGATACAATCAGCCATAGCTAGCTAGCCCCTGCATCATGCCTGGCTAAGGGCATGCGCACACTGCATTTTTGTTGAATGCTTGCAGAAATACGTTAGTTCTCTCTTCCTAAACACTGAGCAATGACAGTTGGGCTGGAAACCCTTAATGGTGGGCCCTTCTGTGAGCATCTGTGAGCAGACGTAACACTGGCTCGATTGCCACCTCCACACTGAGCTGCACACCTCTGCTATGCAAGAATCCTGTGCGCGTGCTTTTGAAGTTCTGGTATGGGTCTAAAATGTCCCACAACTGTCTTGTTTGCCTCTAATCCCTTTGCTTCAGTGATGAGGCTGATGGCTTGACTGTATACTAAGCTGTTTTTTGATACACAAACTGCCCTTATTTATGGACAAAACAGAAAGTTGCCTTTTGCAAAGGCAAAGCAGAGGGCTTGGATTCGTGTAAATGAAAAGACCAGGGTTTCCAGGAGTGTCCAGTGACTCGTATTGCGTCCACAGTTTCCTAGTTCCCACACTGCCTTCTTCAGTGGCGCTAACAACAAAAATTCTCATCCATCATTCCTTATTTTCAAGCAGCGCTCACCATGATTTTCTCTGCGTTCTCTTATGCAACTTAATTGAATATAGAGCCACTCACCATATATTCCACATCATGGATTCAGTCAATGGAGGACTGTAAATATTGGGCAGAGGGGCCAGGAGGTTAAGCCTCTGTTTGCGATGCTGGCATCCTCATCTCCATTTCTCTCCATGTCACTCTGCCTTTGAATAAATAAATGCCTCTTTTTAAAAATAAAATCTACATGAGTATTGCATAAACCCTGGGTAAACACATCACTTCATAACTAAAGAATGTGGTATCAACTGAGGGAGCGCTGGAATTCATTCTCTGTATATAAGGAGGGATGGCTGTCTTTGCATGTGACATAGGCAATACTTTCACCTAATGTAAAGTCTCCTAAGAAGATGTAAATTATCTATAAGTAGTATTACACTACCCGTATTTATGTTAAGTGAAAGAAGTCAAATGTCCTATGGGGTGTTGTTTCCTATGTGTAAGTCTCAGGTCACCTGAACATAAACCAGTGATTACAGTGGCTGAGAAGGAAGGGGAAGGCGGGGAGAGATGGAAGGAGGTTGGGTAACAGGTATCAAAACAGAGACGGGCGTGAACGCTGGTGCTGCCCGGCACAGAGGCCCTCTGTAGTTCACAATCCTGCATTATGTGCTGCGGGCAAAACCGAAAGAGGAGCTAGTTGGCTTCAAACACTCAAAAAGATAAGGAAATAGATACGCTACTTACCTGGTCTGTTAAGTGTAGGCTGCATGCGCATGTTGGACTACTACACCGTGGCCTGTAAAAAAGGTACAAGTATTACATGTTAATAATTATTATGTTTTAATTTTAAGGAGTCATTATAGTGTTTTACATAGGGAATAATAATAAAAAGTCTCTGTAGGTTCCATACTGCTGAAATTTCCTCCACTCCCCGATGTATTTGTTAAGATTTCTTTATATTTATACGAAAGACAGGATGATGGAAAGATGGGATTGAAGGAGAAATAGAGATCACCCGTTCGCTACTTCATTCCCCAAATGGCCGTAGCAGTCAGGGCTGGACTGAGCTGAACCAAAAACCCAAAATTGTATGAGTCTCCCAAGAGGGGGCTAGGGTTCCACACCCTTGGGCTGTCTTCTGCTGCTTTCCCGAGTGCATTCACAGCACCTGGATAAATAGCAGAACAGCCAGGACTCCAAAAAGAACTGCAATATGGGATACCGGCACCAGAAGCAGCAGCTTAACCCACTATGCCACTTGCCTACCTCTACTATCGAGTTTAAATCATATTCAGTTTATTTATAATCCCTAATAAATGTCAATGCTAGCTAAATAATTGCTACACTATATTGTTTAGGGAATGGTGACAAGAAAGATTACATGTATATTCAGTGCAGATGCCGCTATGTAAACAGTTGTTATGATGTATTATTTGAGGAATAATGACAATGAAAAACACCGTCTGTGCATATTTAACACTGAAGCAATTTTCTCCTAAATATTCCCTGTCTGCAGACGTGGTATTTTCAGACCCGAACAGCTGACTATACTATGCCACTTTACAAGGGACTGGAGCGTCTGAGGAGCTGGTGCCTTTCATACGCTGCTGGAACCAGTCCCCTGCAGTGGCAGGAACACAGTATTTCACCAGTCAAATCCAATGTAAGAATCTAGGGAACAGAATCTCACGTAATCTTCCAAACCTGAGGATGGGGACCAGCAGTAGGCGAGAGCAGCTATCATGATCTGGAGTTATTTCATCCAGAGAACTAAGGAACAGGGCAATTACTTCATAACGATTTGCAAGGTCTGCAAAGTATGACCTTGTTTTGAGTGGCAAGGATTTAAAAGCAGAAGAGAAAGTAGTCAATGGGTATCAGAACGGAGAGCGCTTTTGCCTCCAGGCTGGGACGGCAAGGTGCAAAGACATTTCTCATCTTTAGGCTGAGGCTTGGAGGCACCTGTTAGTGGGATAGTGCATTTCCTGCCAAGGGTCATTTGGATATTTATAACAACAGTTACACACAATGCTTTTAAACTTAAAAATTGGCCTTTCGTTCGTGAATTTATTTTCCATCTCACCTGCAGATGCCTTGGCACAACCACATTAGTTTCTATGGGCTTTTGGGAACTGGTGGAGAACAGATGTGCTTCACATTTTACAGAGCTCAAGAAGAGTTAAAAACACGAAGACTTAGTGAAGTTTACTTGGGCAACAACTGTCAATGTTCTAGAACCAGGCGGCATTTCCCACTAGAATGGCTTAGAGAGCCCCACCCATTACTGCGCAGATTATATCTGTAGCCATAGAAAAGGAGGTGACCTACAGAGCCCACCTGATTGGCTCCTAGCATCATTGTCTTCTTTGGTCATGGTTCAGCAGCTTTTCTCCTCTGATTGGCCAGAAGGTCAGTTGCTATGATTGGCCGAGGTTTAGTTGCTTGGTTACAAAGTTATTCTCTCAAGTTAGGTTATGATGTACTCAGCACAGTTCCCTTGGTTTGCAGGCTGCTTGCAGTTAAAGCTCTCCACTCAGGCATGGAGACAGGTTAGAACCAAATTTAGTTCAGGTTCACAACTGCGTCCCCCGCATTAAACAACCATTCCTCTCTAAAAAACGGGTTGTGCTGGAGTGAAGTCTGGTCTAGACCCTACCTCAAGGTTAGTCTCCTAACCACAACCTGTTAAGACATCAAACCACACAAACAGGGGAATTTCCCCAATCTCCCAACGTTTGAAAGAACAAGTAGGGCTACCTGGGCAGGAAATATTTCTGCTCTGCTGTCTCCAGAACAGCCTGTACTGTGCCAGGGGTCCTGGGTTACAGCAAGGCCTTTCATCCAGGGTGGCCCCCACTGGAATCTCTTCACTGGTTGCTTTTAGAAAGATTTGGGGATAAGCAGACTTGTAAGCAGCTCCCCAAAGCCCATCTAATAACAGACATTCCGACCCGGATCCATTTCCCCCCCCCCCCCCCCATCATTTTCTAAGGTGATCTGAGTCTGGATTGCTATTATCTTTACTATGGCTTTAAGGACTTCAAGTGATGGCAGTTGTTTAAAATCTGCATATGTCGTGTCAGCTAACAACCAGAGTCCGTGTTAGATCTGCTCATTACGCCTTCAATAGTAGATTCCTTAATGACTACATTGAACTTGAAAACGTCTTTTGTGGAGCTATCGAACACGTTGCAACCTGCTCAGCAGAACACCAGGCACTTTTTCAAAGCATTTAAATTGAGTGCAAATAGCACTCCACATTCAAGGCACAATCTTGAAATACCAGAAAGATTTGCAGGTTTTATAAGGTTTACCCACCCATTATGTTGTCTTCTGCCTTCTTTATTATCTAACATAATCACTTTGAAAGGCAATGATCACAAAGATTATTTTTACCAAGATTTTGTCAATATATATAGATCTTATTTCACTCACTGTCAAATATTTGCTGTCTTTTTAAAAATGGCATTTTCACCACTCTATTAGATGGCAGTGAGCATGCCAGTATCCTCTCTGGGTAGGTAAGATTTCTCCGGGAGTATTAATTACAGACAATACTGTTTGTGTAGCATTTAAAATTCAGACACTGATGGGGCCGAAGCTGTGTACAGTGGGTTAAGCCACTGCTTTCAATACCAGCATGCCAGTTTGAGTCCCAGCTGCTTTGCTTCTGATCCAGCTTTCTGCTGATGCACTTGGGAGGGTAGAGAAGGGTCGTCTAAGAGCCTGTACCCACACAGGAGTTCTAGGCTCCTGACCTCACCTTGCACCAACACCAGCTGTTGCAGCTACCTGGAGAGTAAACCAACAGAAGATAGAAAGTCTCTCTCTCTCTCCTTCTTTCAAATAAATTCAATAAATATTTTAATTATTAAAGTCAATCCAGAGTCTGGAGTCAGTATTCTTGAGTACTCACCTAGTCTCAACACTCCCCTTGGGGGAAGTGTGTGCAAGGGGAATTACATTTCCAAAATGTGCAATCTCTCCGCATCTCCGGTTTCCTTGTGAGTAAGCTGGTGATAATCCTAGCATCTCCCCCATAGGTATTTGTCAGAATGAACTCAGTGAAACCAGTGATTCTCCAAGCATCGCCTTCAAGCCAGTGATCGTACCATTGTCTGGGACCTTATTAGAATTGTGGATGTTCTGACTCTAGCCAGACCCATCAAATCACAGGTCTGATGTGATGGTTGCCATGGTTACCGAAAGAGGGCGGAGCTTGCTCCAACCCCGGTGGAGTCATTCTGACCTCAGGCTGGGACCAGGAAGAGACTGCAGGAATCTGTCCCGCCCCTCAGGCAATGGAGTTACTGCTGCACCAGTGATGGACACCAGCCAATACTCAACCCAGATAAGGACAGAAGTGACCCCCCGCCCCTTCAACTTCCGTGTCAAGGGGGGTTTAAAACTCTCTACACATTTGCTGGCCTCACCTTTCTTTCTGTTCCTTTGCAGCCCCCTGCTCTTCATGGGTTTCTCCACTGCAAGAGAGAAAGATCCATGGACTGAGTTTCTTAGAATAAAGGCCATCTATATTTTTCTATACTCGACTGATAAGTTTCTTTATGGGTGGTCGGCAAATCTAACATGATGGGGGGTTGTTATTGTGGTATGGGGGGGTCCCCAGCTGGATATATGCCAAGTTCTTTTTTCAGCATAGGAGAATTCAAGGCAAAGACTTCATGAAGTGCAAGACAGAGAGCAGGATTTCTTATAAAAGGTTGCTGAGAAAGTTCACACTTAGAGGTGAAGGTGGGCAGCCCGGCACCAAGTAGACAAGGAGGAGAGCTAGGAGGGCTCACTGCAGGTCCTGGGCACCAAGTAGAACAGAGATAATACCTTGAGAAGGATTTTGCACAAAGAAAACCTGCAATGAGGGGCTCTGACTCAGTGGGGATTCCTCCCCCCCCTCATGTTCATAGACCAGTTTCACTGACAATTAAAAAAAAAAAAAAGCAGTGAACTTCCTTCCAAAGAGTACAATATGGAAAGTCCAAGTTAGTAACTCCAGGATGGAGAAAGTCAAGGTCAACAGTTGTAAATCATGTTGACAGGCAATCAGCCTTGCTGGGTGGGCTGTGAAGAGCTCCCCAGCTCTGGGGTCTTCCTCCCCAAACCTTGACTCCCCACCCCCGTCCGGGCTGAATCACAATCAGCTGTCAGAGGAACACCACCTGTGACCAGTGCTCCTTAAAACAGCAAAGTCAGATGGACTGTGGCGGGCACTGTGCTTACTAGTAGTACATGTAGGAGCCTGGACTGGGAATGCCTCAAAGTTTTTTTTAGGGGGATTCCCCTGAACAAAATGGAGGAATCAAAGCATTAATCAAAAAAAGATGGAAAATGGAGTAGATGAATCAACCACCTCAGCTTTATGCTTGCAGCGAAAAACTGGACAAGGGGAAACCCTAAGACGGACTATGTCAATCAGTGGACTCTGCACCAGCCTCATCATACCTGGACTGTTGCTGATGATATGTTGGAGCTTCTAATTGATCGAGGTGACGCTCTGCTGGCTCTGCCTACAAACCTGAGAGGGCCTCCCTAAGAGGCCGTTGAACTTGAACTGGACAAGTGGGATGCTGGACTCTGTATGGTGTAAACTTTTAATTAGGGAATCTCAACGGAACTTGAGCTGTGGTTATGCATCAAGGTGAAGGAATTCATGATGGGGGAAGGGTTTGGGGTGAAGGGGGGGGAATCCCAGTACCTATGAAATTGTGTCATGTAATGCAATGTAATTAATGAATAAATGAATATTAAAGAAAAAAAAAAACAGCAAGGTCACCAAAAAATGAGGGGAATCACAAGGTGCTCCAGTCAAGTGCAGACAGTGATGCTTAGTGTCATGTGGTTTCCTGGACAGGATATTGGGTAAAAGCCAAGGACACCTAGGTGGACAGCCTGTGATTCACACCAGGGCATCGGTCATGACCATCCTCCCTCCGTCCCCCAGCCCCCTCCCCGCCCCGCCACCAAACACAAATACATGCTGGCATTTTGATGGACTTGATGTTTAAATGTGTAGATCAATTTTGAGAGCATGGACTTGAAAACTCATGTGGAGTCCCTCGCTCCTCAGACACACTACATCTATCCATTTATCTGGATATTCTTCTTTTTTTCTGGGTATTTGCAGTGTCTTTCCATATTTTGTTACAGCTATCCCTGAGTACTATTCAAGATGCTTTTTATTTCCTTTTCAACTTATATCCTTTTTCTTCCCTGCAGCCCCCCTCCCATGTGATTTTATTAGCTTGTATCTCACCACAACATCAACATGGAAGCTAATTCTTGAACAGGTGGATTCGCTCCTCTAAGGGCTCCTGCTCCCATCACCCCTTCTCCCCTACCCCCTAAACCCACCTCTGTCCCAGCCCCCAGCGGGAAAACAGCCCCAAGGGGTGTCTGATGGGCGTGACTTAGACACAGGCACAGAGTCAGGGTCCCGTCGGAGGCCCTCCCTCCAGTTCCAGAAAAGCTCCCCCCTAGACAATGCTGTGGTAAAATGCACTGTGGATGCAGAGCACGCCCACACACCTTCTCACATTCTAGAATCAGCAGAGTCAGTCCTGCTGGGACCAACCGCGCATATTCTTGGCTTCTTCAGCTCCAGGGAGGGCCTGGGAGTCCAAGCACCTGGGCGTTTGATCAGGTGCAGAAAAGGGCACGGCTCCAGGGAAAGAAGGAGGAGGAAATGGGTGTTCTGGTGGCTGAACTTAATGGGCTTCCCATGCAGCCAGATTTACAATCCAAATGATTGCCTGGCCAATGGAAAGAGGACCTGGAAAGGAAAGTTCAGGAACACAGACAAATGACTCCAGAGCTGAGGACAGCACCTGCCATGCCCTGCAGCACCCAACAGTGCCCACCAGAAGTGCACTCGGCCTCTTGGGCAGCTTCTACTAAGCTCTCATAGTTGCTTATTCCTCCAGCTGTCTATAGACACTAGCTCCTTGCAGGCCATGGCTGAGCTTCAGTCTAACACAGGAGTTTGCTCAAAATTATTAATACATGCATCATTTAACTAAATTAAACATATGGTCACCAGGACAGCCAAGACAGACCTCCTTTCCTAAATATTTTTAAAGTTTTGTTTTTTTTAATTTAATCTTGGGGGCCCAGAGCAATGGCTCAATTGGTTAATCCATACCCCATATGGGTGCCGGTTAGAGTCCCTGCTGCTCCACTTCCCATCCAGTTCCCTGCTTATGGCTTGGGAAAGCAGTAGAATATGGATCAAGTCCTTGGGGCCCTACACCTACATGGGAGACCCAGAAGAAGCTCCTGGCTCCTGATTTTAGATTGGTTCAGTTTCAGGTGCTGGGGAGTGAACCAGGGATGGAAGATCTTTCTGTCTCTTTTTCTTTCTATAAATCTGCCTTTCCAATTATAATAACATAAACTTACAAAAATGCTTTTTTAAAAGTTGTTAAAGGTGTATTTATTTGAAAGGCAAATTGAGAGGGAGCGAGAGAGACTCACTCCCCAAAGAGCTACAAGAGCCAGGTATCAGCCCACTGAAGCACGGTGCCTGGAACTCCATGTCAGTCTCCCACACAGATGCCAGGGACCCAGATACGTGGTCCCTCCTCTGTGGCTTCCCTGGTCATGTTAGTAGAGAGCTGGGTCAGAAACGCAACAGCCGGGACTCAAACCATTACTCCTAAGGGATGCTGCCATGAAAGCAGTGGCTTAACTGCTCTAGAACAAGAGCAGCCTGCTCCTAAACATCTTACATGTGGAGAACGAGGCTTACCACTTGAGAACAACCACAAATTCATACACACACACACACACACACACACACACGTTTTATAAGCTACCCAGTGTGCATTTTCCAGGCAGAAAATTCCTTCAGGAATTTCTCCATATCTGTCGCGCAGCTTCTCCTACAGGGTTAAATAGCAATGCCTGTTTGGGAGAGGGAGACACGCAGAATGCTAGATTCTCTGGCCTCCAGCAGCAGGATTCGATTTTGCTTCTGAAAGTAACTCAAAGGGGTTGATTTAATCTTCAAGCCTCCATTGTCTGGGAAGAAATTCCTTAGAGGTCTTTGCTTTCCCTTGAACCTTTTTCAGGGCAATTAGATGCTGCGCTGTGTTACTGCTTATGGTGTAAAGAGCTGAGCTCCAGGGAATATGAAATTCAGTCTTGGAGAAGATCATTACTTAAGTATGAATAATACCATTGGCATCAGTTCACAGTTGGTTCAGCAAGCCACTTTCGAACAATCGTCCACCTGTCTTTTTTGAATAATGAAAACCAGTGCTAGGTAGCTAGAGAAATTTTCTCATGAAGTTGAGAAACATCATAAAAAACAAATAGATTTGGAAAACAATGCTGCAAGACAAAGGGGTAGTTCATGCCAACACAAGGTGTATCTTACAAAAAAGATGTTAACCCAAGAGAGTCAAACAGATCCTAACTAAGAAACAGGTCATTTGCAGCAGAAAGGCGTCATTGACCCCTCCAGCCTCTCTTCATTGTCCACCTGCTGAGCCACCCTCAAGGGAGCTGTTAAGAATGGTCACCAATGGCTATTTCCCAACTGTCAAGGAGACCACAGGGAATTGGACTGCCCTTGTAGTCCAAGAACTCTGAGGTCATCCACTCCCTTTCAGATCTCCCACATGGGATGGAAGAGGACCAAATCTTTCCTCACAGGATCTAATGTCATTGGAACAATAGCTGGCAGCCCTGAGTGGATCTCAGAAACAGAAGAACAGTAAACTTCGTTCGGGACTCAGGAGAGGGGCTTTCTCTGGTCCTTACTTAGTTCCAACTTTGGATCCCCACCCTCTCTTGCAATGACCATCAGCGTCGCTCCAGAGCCACCCCCCCCCCAAAAAAAAAAAAATTAGGTTAGATAGACAGAGACCAATAAGGACAGCTTAGAACCAGACAGGAAATGGTCAGCATGGACTCACATATACCTTATTAGGTATGCCCCACTAAGGCATTGAAGATTTCTCTGCACACCCTCCCAAAACTGTTCTGCGCCTCAACTGTTGACAAAGGCCTTGTTAGAGTTATAAGCCAGTTTAGACTATCCTAAAATCTGCCAAGTTCAACAAAATTATGCTTCAACACTACAAACTGCTAAATACTAAAATGAAATTAGACACAAGACAGCTGAATAGTACCCTATAGCCATTTTAAGGTGTATAGCAGCCAGTTCTGTGTATAAACTAAAATTGAAATGTCAATGAAGTAGTCACAGGATGTGGTTAAGAACTTGCATTTTCTAACATATGGGTCACTCAGTGCCATGTCAATTAACCCCATAATGTTGTAAATTGTTGTTGATGTTATGTTGTGGCTTTTAATTGATCGGAATGATATTCTGCCAGCTCTACTTTCAGATCAGAGATGGTCTCCCCAAGAAACTGTTGAATTTATCTGGACAATAAGATGCTGGACTCTATGCATGGTACATGCTTGCAATGAAAGAAACATGACTGAATTTGTACTGTAATACTGCACCAAGGTGGAGGAATCCACCATGGGGGGAAGGTATGGGGAAGGGTTGGGGGTATCTCAGAGCCTATGAAACTGTGTCATAAAATGAAATTAAATTTAAAAAAAAAAAAAAGAAGGGCTCTTGGCCCCAGCACGGTGGCCTAACGGCTAAAGTACTCATCTTGAATGCACCTGGGATCCATATGGGTGCCGGTTCTAATCCCAGCAGCTCCACTTCCCATCCAGCTCCCATCTGTGGCCTGGGAAAGCAGCAGAAGATGGCTCACAGTCCTTGGACCTCTGCACCCACATGGGAGACCCTGAGGAAACTCCTGGCTCCTGGCTTAAGATCAGCTCAACTGTGGCCATTGTGGCCATTTGGGGAGTGTGTCAGTAGATAGAAGAGCTTTTGAAGATCTTTCTGTCTGTCTTTCCTTCTATCTATAGAAATCTGCCTTTCCAATAAAAAATAATTTAAGACAATAAGTATCTTTATATTGTACGTGTTCACATGGTCTCTTTGGGCTCTCACAGGGGATGTACAAGGGAATATCTTCTTGTAAGCCTACCTATCCCATCTTTAGAACCTACCACCATGACGTCATCAAAATCTAATGAATTCCTCAAGGTCACATCTCCATATACGATCATGGTGGGACTCAGAGGAGAGCTTGAGAATTCAGTCCGTAACACTCTCTCAACATTTATATGTTTTAACACTTATCTATTTCCATGGAAATACTTGGCCAGCTCCAGGAAACAAAGTAGAAGGTAAATTTATCATCAGATGAAGGCTAAAAAAAAAAGGCTTTTTGTGATGTGAACTTGACTGTATGCTTGAGATAACTTCAGTTATAGTCAAAAAGTAAGTCTTGCGTGGGGTTAGACACTTCAGGACTTAACACCACAGAACAGGGAAAGAATATGTATCTGCAATCTGTGTCTCCCAGTGCCGCTCTGGAGCACTCGGAGCAGGATCTGTGAGCAGGTAAGTTGACATAGCTGAGAGGGTCCAGAGCAAGGCACCAAAACGATCAAAGCACTGACTTGTGCGTCAAGATCAAAAGACCTGGCAGTGTGGGCCAGGCAGCGATGGAGAGGGGACACCTGGTACTCGATAAGAGTATACAAATATTTGAAAGGTGTCAACCTCCAGAAAAGCAAGTCCTTATTTTGCCTGTTGGAGGTGACAGAATGCGAAACAGGAAGGATGGAACCAAAGGAAAGTGCAACACAGCTAGGAAATACTTCCAAAAAAGAGCAATTGTAGCTTTAGAACATTTACACAAATTAAAAAGTATTAAATGCACAGTTAGTATGGCAGAAACTACTCCCCAACAGCCTCACTGACGGGTGAATCACTGTATTTTAACATTCTTGTTTGCCTCTGTTAGCCCATCACTTAAACTTACTAACCTCCTTCTACCTCTTACCCCAATAGTTTCATCAGGTTTTAGGTCCCGTGAATGACCTCTCACTGATTTGGGCAGAGTATAATTAGCACCGCATAAAATAGGAAAGCCTTCACAGTGTGGGATTCACGTGCTACACCTTGGCAAACCACAGATTTCATGGTTTAGAAGCAGAAGTAAAGTGACCTGCTCCCATCAGATCGGCTGGGTGACTTCTCCGAATTATACAAGTCAAACAACAGAGCAGAGCCTAACACACAGCTCTCTGTGAGAGTGGACTCCAATGATCTTCAAGTAGCATTATCTTTCTCTTTTCAAATAAAGAAACGGCTGCAATCTCTTTTTCTTTCCCCATAGATGCCTGATTAACATATTTTATAATTTTTCATCAAATAGCCACATCCCTATACTTTTTTATTATTATTAGTTAGAATGTATTTACTAACATTTTCCATTTTTGTTAATGGCAAAGCACTTGTTCTAATGGGAACATGACTGTTGAACAAGGTCTAAGGGAAGGTCAGCTCACCCACTGTCTTCCACACGCTGAGATGCTTGGCTGAGTGGGGAAAGTTGACCTTCACATGCAATTGAGAGCTACTCCAGCCAACTTCTCCACGTAAAGTGAGTTTCACATGTGCACAACTGAAGGTGAAGAAGGAGCAACATAGGGTTCAATACTTTATATTTTTAAGATTGGTTTTTTATTTGAAAGGCAGGATTACAGAGAGAGCCAGAGAAGTACAGTGAGTGTCAGATCCTCCATGTGCGGAGTTACTCTCCAAATGGCCACAAAGCTGGGTTGGGCTAGACCCAAAGCAGGATCTAGGAGCTTTGTTCAGGTTCCTCTCATGGAAAATAGAGGCCTAGGGATGAGGACTATCTTCTACTGCTCTCCTGGGCTCATTAGCAGGCAGCTGCATCAGAAGAGGAGCAGCTGATACTCCAACAAGTACCCAGGAGAGACGGCGACCCTGCAGGCTGTGGCCTAAGCTGATGCCCCATCGCACAGCCCCTGGGTGCATTCTTACAAGATCAAATATTCTACTGAAAGTTGGTACTGTGATTATTCCTTTGGATCTAAAAGTTTCCAAGTGAAAAATGACTATGGAGTGTGAGCTGCGTCAGACAGTAATGAGAGCTGTTTTCCTGGTTGACTGACATACTGTGTTATCTTCCATGTGGCTCCTGGCACCAGACTAGACACCCGGGATGCAAAGATAAGTAGGAGGTGGTTCCCGTCTCCACAGAGCTCAGGGTCTCATGGGCCAAGCAGAACCAGAAGCTAAGTGTAAGGTAGTGCGGTGCGTGCTACGACTGGCATTAGTAAGTACAGTGATAGGGCATCCCATCAGAAGAGAAAGGAGGTACCAAGAGCTTCTTTTGGGAGCAGTATTTTTTGCTTGTTAAGCATTCTTCTGTTCTGTTTATCTAACCATGTGCATAAACATTCACGTAGAGCGTTCTTAGCCTGTTTATGTCACACATATTGCAAGAAACTTGCTGTTTTCAATAACTTCAAATAGATGCACACCCTCCCACTCATATCTACTTGCTTTTGTCAAATAGATACACGATGTGCATTTTCATACTTTCACTGTTACTCTGCTGAATAATTAGGATATGTGTGACTTTAATTACTTATTATCATTTGAAGCAACGCCCTCTCCTCATGTTGGTCCCACAGAGAGCATCTGTCTGTCCCCTCTGGGGATGGAGTGGCATGGACCAGCCACATCATCCCTACAGAGGCTGGTGGTTGGAGGCTGCAGTCCCTCCTGGCTGGTCCACAGAAGGGAGACCAGGGATCCACTTTATTCTAGCCTAAGTTTCAATTTAAGCATTTAAAAATATGCCAATATTTTCAAAATTGTGCTCCTTTGAGAACACAACATGGTCTCACTTTGCCTCTCACAGCAAAGGCCTTGTGGCTTCCAAGGGCCCTGTGAGTATATATGCCCCTGAGAGACTAAGGGGGTGTTCGATGTATCTTAAAGTCCCAGAATTGGAGGCAAGAGCGGAGGAGATTGAGGTGGTAGGAGTTGTTCATTTCTTCACTAAATTCCTTCTGTTATTCCATAAAAGAGTAGCCATGGCTCAGCGTCCTTTGCAGGACATTCCCAGTAGGTCCCCCAGATCCCCCAGGCCACTCCTGTGCTTGTCCCTGTTTCGGGAGAGTCAGCCCCACCCCATCGGAAGCTGAGTTTCAGGGCGGCCTTTGTGTGTGCGTGTGCAGTGCTCACTTCTCTGGAAAGATGGGTAAAAGGGCCACTTTCAAGAGAAGAGGGATGAGTAGAAATGGACGACTCTGGGTAGCGCTCCACTGGCAAAGTAAAGGCTCATTAATCTCCTAAAATACCTGAAGAAAACCTCCGTGAGAGACTGGGGTTCCAACCTGCGTCTCCTACCACCCGGACTCAGATCTTACTCCTTTCAAAATAACGGTGTGTGTCAAAGGCACACAAGGCTTCCTCCAGGCTGGATTCCTGGCACCAAAGTTTCCATATTAGTCAGGCATGGTCCGCATGAGCCACCACGGCAAAAGGTACCACAAACAACATCAATGTCTTTTGCCTGATCTCCAAGTTCCTCCACTGAGCGATGAGGAGGAGTTACCACTTTCTGTGCCTCACAGTGCTGGGAAAAAAAGGGAATCCCAAGGCCACTGTTCTGGTGTAACATGATGCTGCCATCTGCTGTGCTGGCTTCCTATACAGGCACTGGGTTCGAATCCTGGCCACTCATTTCTGATCCAGCTCTCTGCTACTCTGCCTGAGAAAGCAACAGAAGATGCCCCAAGTGCTTGAACCTCTGAGAAAGTCAAAAGAAGCTCCTTCCTGGCTTTGGCCTGGCCCAGCCCAAGCCGTTGTGATCATCCAGGGTTTGAGTCAGTGGATGAAAGAACTCTCTCTTTCTGTAATTCTCCCTTTCAAATAAATAAAATGTTTTAAGTGGACATCCTTGTCCATCTTTGCACATCACACTTCCAGTGCCTAGAGTTGATACATGTAGCTGCATTGTCTCTCCATCCCGTGGATGACACCCATGTCCCTGTGCATGTAGAAAAGCACCTGAAGTCTAAGAGAGAATTAGGAAGGAGAGTGCGATGACCAAGAGGTGCTGTTTGAAGGAACCAAGGAAGCATGGGACATGGGTGACAGCACACAGCATACTAAGCACCCCCATCCACACTGTCATTCAGCAAAGTTCTCCACGCAGCTCTGGCTGGCAAGTGACACACGGCGTCTGGAAGGCAAGCTAAGCCTCACAAAAGCATCAGGCTGGAAGCCCCATGGGAATGAGACGGCACACCCAGCCTGGGCAGGAAGCTGACTTTCCAACAAGGCATCAGAGAGAAACACCAAGATCCCACGGGAGCATTGATGGGCCTCACTTGTGTGACAGTCAGGGCAACATGTCCAAGGCGTATGGAGACAGGAAAGGCTTGTCTTGAATGTTTGGGGAAAGCTGATAGGCTGGTACATTTCTGAAGTGACACTGGGGAATGTATCCCATATAAGAACTCATGATAACTGTACCATGACAAGAAACAGATTACAGCTGAAAACAACCGTCTAGTAGTATTGGCCATGTGAGACATGTTAGCACTGTACGCCAAGTGTATTCTGAAAGCCACCTCAGAACTTGTCGTCACCTTGAGACACAGGAAGTCTCTCGCGCAGGGAAGTCAGGCCTTCCTGATCACAACACCTCCCAGGCATGAGGGAGAAGAGAAGGTGCAATGGTCCTACTCACCTACTGCACTGGAATAGATACCAAGGAAGGCTAGGAATAGACACAGATTTCAGAAATGGGAAGAGAAGTAAGCATAAAATAAAAGTAAAATGCCTTATAATATGATAAATAAATTAGAACCATCTTGGCTCATTCATTTTTTACTTATTGTGCCATATTTATATACACACACAAGTTTGGATTTCCAAGCGGTAGGCCGGGTAGTTAGTCTGGCAATTAACATACCAGGTAAGACACCCATGCCAGAGTCACTGGGCTCGGTACTCTGCTCTGACTCCAGTTCCTGTTGATGCAGAGCCTGAGAGCACTTGAGTGTGTGCTGCTCACCAGGGGACCTGTATTGAATTCCTGGCTCCTGATTCCTGGCTCCTACTCCTGGCTCCTGCCTCCTGGTTCCTGGCTCCTTCTCCTGCCTCCTGCTCCTGGCTCCTGCCTCCTGGCTTCTGCTCCTAGCTCCTGGCTCCTGCCTCCTGGCTCCTACTCCTGGCTCCTGATCCTGGCTCCTGGCTCCTGGCTCCTGGCTCCTGGTTCCTTGTTCCTGGATCCTGGTTCCTTCTCCTTCCCCTGCCTCCTGGTTCCTGGCTCCTTGTTCCTGGCTCCTGCTCCTGGCTCCTGGCTCCTGCCTCCTGCTCCTAGCTTCTGCTTCTGGTTCCTGAATCCTGCTCCTGGCTCCAGTCTCAGCCCAGCCCTGGCCATTGTTGGCAATGAGGCAGTGAACCAGTGGATGAAAGCTCTCTGCAGCTCTGTGTTTCTCAAATAAATGATTGTTTAATGCAAATCAAAAAATTGCAGACAATATATTTGCAACATATATAATATATACAACATATGTAATAGATAAGAGAGCCATGATTTTTATAATAAAAATCATTATTTCAACTCATTAAACACACACTAAATGTCAGATAGAACTCAAAATGGTAAGGATACAAATGTCCAATAAGTATAAGCAAATGTCTAATTTCATTTACAGTCGAATAAGGAATACAGCTTAAAACAATAAGGCACAATTTTCACCTATCTAATTGACAAAAGTATTGAGAACATTGATACAATTCAATGCCAAGAAAAGTGAAACTTCAAGTAAGCAGTGTAGCTTCACTGGCACATAGTACTGGCAACAGTATTGGTTGATGGGAGAGAGCAGTGCCTTATCATTATAAAGGTGCAAATTATTTGGCCTGGCCATCTGCTAGGGAGTCTGTCCTAGAGAAAGACAAGCACATGTAGGCAAAAGTATCACCTACAATATCATCTACAATAGCCACACCACTGGGATTAACTTAATGTCTGTCAAACATAGCGATATGCAAAAGTAAGTTGTAAAATACAGAGTGTACCAACTTTATACAAACAGGATCTGTATGTACAGGCTAGTGTCAGTATGCTTATTTCTATGAGCTAGATAAGGGTTTGTGTGGATCCGAGGGTGTGTAATATGTGTGTGAATGCTGTCTGTCTTTGTGGGAGGTGTGTGTACACGGCGGTATGGTATGGGGGGACAAGCTGTAAGAGGTATGTTTCCAGGTCAGGTAATGAATGCCTCCATGATGTGTGTGTGTGTGTGTGTGTGTGTGTGTGTGTGTGTGTGTGTGTGTGTGAGGGCATGTATCAGCTGCCCTGATTTCCTGGGAGACACTGTCCTCTCCCAGCTGCAGCGAGCCCGTAACGGCCATGCGCACAATTGGAATGGAGAGGGGAGGAGGCCACCAGCTCGGCTTTCACTTGCACAAGGTCTGGGAGCTTTTATCACAGACCCCTGGCTCGAGCTCTGATCCCTGCGCCGTGCCTCTTTTCATGCTAGACCTTTAGAGAGGAAGCAGTGCTACGTCTATTCTAATGCCAACACAAGAGGCCTTTCTCTTGGGCCCCGCCTTGGAGCAGAGCGTCCCATTTTGTGCTCCTTGCGCCGGTGCTGCAGACAGTCCCCATGAAGGGAGCGATTGTCGCAAGCTTTGGCTTCAGAGAGCTCCTCCTGCGGACACAGCCGAGAGATAAAACAGCAGCAAAGCATTCCTCGGCTCGAATGTCACATCCAAGGCACAACGAAGATACCAGTGAGAAGGTTAAGTCAACAGGCCAGGAAGGACACCCAGGCAGACACTGCAGGGTGGGAGCCACCTCTGTCCTTAGAAGTTGCCAGAAAACAAGGAGAGGAAGGAGCCGACGGAGCTGTGTTATTTCTCTCAAGCCTGAAGAAGGACTTTTTGGATAGGATTCTCAACAGGGGTTGCCTCTGGGGTGGAACAAGACTTTTTCCACCTTTGTTTTCATTTCTTTTAAATTTTATTTGTTGGAAAGTCAGATATACAGAGAGGAAGAGAGACAGAGAGGAGGATTTTCTGTACATTGGTTCACTCCCCAAGAGGCCGCCATGGTCGGAACTGAGCCATCTGAAGGCAGGAGCCTGGAGCCTCTTCCGGTCTCCCACGCAGGTGCAGGGTCCCAAGGCTTTGGGCCATTCTTGACTGCTTTCCCAGGTCACAAGCAGGGATCTGGATTAGAACCAGCACCCAGATGGGATCCCAGCATGTGAGAATTCAACCACTAGGCTACCATGCAGGGCCCTGTTTTCATTCTTGAAACCCATATAATTTTTTAAAAGGAAGAATACAGTAGAAATAAGGATGACATGGCATTTTTTTCTTTGCTTATCTCTATCCACATTTTTATGCACATATGCTGATTTTGTGATTAGAAAAATAAAAACAATACTTGCAATTTAACACTCTTAAAACAAAGACCAGGGTGGGACTTGTAGCACAGCAAGGAAAGTCACTGGTTGGAACACCCAGGCCTAGCCATTCCGGGTCCTCCAATTCTGACCCAGCTTCCTACTGACTCAACTGGGAAGGCAGTGGATGTTGACCTGAGAGCTGGAGTCACCACCACTGCCTCCCATGGTGCACACGAGCTGCAAGCTGGAGCCAGAGCCCAGGATGAACTCCAGTGTTCTGTGCCTAATGCCCTTCCCTCAAAGCACATTTTGTTCACACTAGACAGTCAGGCATGATCTGCAAAGCTCCAGGATCCCAAGGTAGATGTCAGCCACATGAACTGGGAAGTTGCCTCAGCCTTTGTGTCTTGTGATTCCTGGGCCTAGGACTTGGGACAACTGGTTAAAACCAGCAAAGTGTCAAACTGAACAAGAAGAGGCAGCCTGGAACCACAGTTAGAGCAGCGCTGACTCTGAGCATGTGTGCGCAAGCCGACGGAATCACAGTTACCAGTCTCCGGGAAATACCAAATCAGCAGTCGGATAATCAGGAGGACTGGGTACAGTGCTGCCACTGCCTGGGAGCCTCCTGGCAGCATCTGTGATGTTGGGGCATCCTGTGGACTCAGGCCAGCTGGGCTGTCTGCATCTTTCGTTGCTGGGACGTCCCCATTCACCCCTTCACAGCCCTTAGACTCGGTACAGAAAGTCCCATTCCATCTCTTCTTTGGGAATAGCTGTTCCCTTACTGGCAAAAGACTCACTCACTCAACGCACAGCTGTACCCGGAGGAAGAAATCTCTGTCAAATGCTGAAGTTTGCACACTCACGCACATGTGCACCGTATTGCTTGTTCTGAGAGACGCATTTGTAAGGTCACACATTCACCTGAATAATACTGCTTGAACCATAAGCAGTATTGGCCAAAGCATCCTTTCTGAGAAATAGCACTGTGTGAGTTTTCCAATAGGAATACCACTGCAGCAATTTTAAATAAAACATGTCTGGGTGGGCACTGTGGTGCATTCAGTTAAATCATTACTTGGAATGATGGCGTTCCTCATTGGGGTGCCTGGTTCAAAGCCCTGTTGCTCGGCACCTCTCATCCAGCTCTCTGCCCATACACCGGGGAGGCGGAGGGTGATGGCTCCAGGGTTGTGATTCCTGCCACCGGTACGGAAGACTCTCACAGAGGCCCCTGCCTTCAGCCTTGCCTAGGCCTGGCTGGATCCTTCAGGCATTTGGGGAGTGGACCAGAAGATGAGTGTCTGTCTCTCTCTCCCCCTACCCCTTTCTCTCTCTGCTGTATAAATAAATAAATAAATAGACAGATAGATAAATAGATAGATAAATAAATAAATAAATCTATCTTTAAAAATATAAATAAATAAATAAATCTATCTTTAAAAATGAAGCAAAGTTTCATTTTTACGTTTTTCAAAGTTTTGATTCGAAAGTGAAATTCCACTTTCCAACGTCACAAGACATGCTGCTTGACAGTATGTAAAGCAGCTTTAGGCTTCAACTTGAGGACTGCTTAGCCAAAGCAGGGTACTGAACGATCCTCTTTCTCAGAGAGAAGCAATTTACTCTCAGTTGCTACCATCATGTCTATTTTTCGGCAATGTTTTACATCGCCAACAGTTAGCGTGCACTTGCTGTTCTAATGTTCACACGAGCCTTCCTGGTTCAGGGACTCCGACTATCTACACCTTAGAATGAGCAAGTTGAAGGTTACAAAGACACATTCACTCAGAGGCTCAAAGACTGGAACTCCAGCCAACCATTCCTTTTGGTTACATTTCTTGTGGGTATTTCCAACACATCATATATCCTTTCATGCTTTTCAGTTCTGTATAAAGCTATAAGAGAAGTAGAAATAAAGCCTAGGGTTTATGCTATAGGCAAATGGCAACCCTAGTCAAGTTAAGAGTTCCATAATACAGAAATACATCTTCTGCTAGTGAGAAACAGTCATGACATACACATGATAAAAAGGTGATTTTATAACAAGGGAAGAAATAATACCATAACACAGGTGGAACACAAAAATGGTATAGCTACTTTGGAAAACAGTCTGAAAGATTTTCATACAAGCAAGCATCTCTTTCATACATTTGACTGAGCAATGCTTCATAGGAAGAACAAGATGACTGGGTCAACTTTCCAATGTCATCAGACTCTATGATGGTTTGGGGCTGCTACCGTCCCGTGTGGGAAATCCAACAGGAAATGACTGACCTCAGAGTTCTTGGCCTCCGAGGGCGTTCACATCCCTGTGATCTCCTCACTCACCGGGTTGTTGGGGATTTCCCTGCTCACCTGCCTAAAACTTTTGTATTCTTCAATTGTTAAAATGCAAAGTTCTATAAAACCATGCTTAATCACCATATACTGCAAAGTTTAAATTGTGGCTTAATTTTCTCCCCCAAAAAACTGTATCATTTTATGACTGTTAATGCTGAACAAGATGTTAACTGCATAGAAACTTTGATGTTAAGTTTGTACTTAGCTGTTACATACGATGGATGTTAATGTTGATGCTTCCACTGTTCCTGTGCCACTCTGATTTAGTTTAAACTCAAAAACATGTTAGCTTGGGAGAAAAAAAAAAAGGTTTATAGCAGCTGGTTGTGTATATACTAAAATTGAGATATCAAGGAAGTAGTTAGAGGATGTGGTTAAGAACTTGCGTTTTCTAACATACTGGTCACTCAATACCATGTTAATTAACTTCATGATGTTGTTAATTTCGATGCTTCTTCCTGATGTTGAAGTTGCATAGTGACATCTCATTGGAGGAGATGATATTCTGCCAGCTCTACCTTCAGACCAAGGATCGTCTCCCAATGAAACTGTAGAATTTTTCTGGACAATAAGATGCTGGACTCTATGCATGGTCCAAGCCCGCAATGAAGGAATCATGACTGGATATGATCTGTACTACTGTAACAATATGGAGGAATTCAATATGGGGGAAGGGCTTGGGGAGGGGCTGGGGGAATTCCAAAGCCTATGAAACTGTGTCACAAAATGATATAAAATTAATATTTATTTATTTATTTAATTTGACAGGAAGAATTACAGAGAGAGAGAGATCTTCCATGGCTGATTCATTCTCCAAAAGCCATACACATTCATCTGAGATGCCAGCACTGCACCACAACACTGCCCGCACAAAAAGATATTTCTAAATGTACATTCTTAACGTATGAAGAGTTTTCAAAATGCTTATGAAAATGCGATTAAAAGACAAGTTTCAGGCCCTGCCTAGAGGCCTAGTGGCTAAAGTCCTCGCCTTACATCCACTGGGATCCCATATGGGCGCCAGTTCATGTCCCGTCTGCTCCACTTCCCATCCTGCTCCCTGTCTGTGGCCTGGGAAAGCAGTAGAGAATGCCCAAAGCCTTGGGACCCTACACCCACTTGGGAGACCCAGATGAAGTTCCAGGCTCTTGGCTTCAGATTAGCTCAGCTCTAGCCGTTGTGGCCACTTGGGGAGTGAATCAACAGTTGGAAGATCTTCCTTTCTGTCTCTCCTCCTCTCTGTATATCTGACTTTCCAATAAAAATAAATAAGCATTTTTTTGAAAAAAATATAAATTCCTATGGATACAAAACACTGAAATCTATAATGCTCAGTTTTCATGAACTTGTAGAGCTCCTCCTGGGCACGAATTTTATAATTTTTGCACCAAAACATACTTCATTCCCTTTTTCCACGTTGTAATGCACCCAGTTGATTCTTACTACCTGAAAAGTAAGGCTTCTCCATCTCCCCCAATTGGCTGATTTTGTAATTCACACCTTTCTTGTTGTGCTGGTCTTCCCTAAAGTAATCTTTCATTTTTTCTGATCTTTTTTCTTTGTTTGTAAAGCCAGAGATGACAGGCAGATGGATAAACAGGGCTCCCAGTTACTAGCTCACTCCCCAGTTGCCTCTGCTGGCTTGGGCTGGGCCTAAGCTGAACTCAGTTCAGGTGTCCACATGAGCAGCAAGCATCCTGCTACTGGAGTCATTACCACCACCCCTCCCCCAGAGTCCACAGTGGCAGGAAAGGAAAGTCAGGAGCTAGGACTGAGACTCAAACTCAGACACTCCAAAGTAAGACATGTGTATCTTAACCATGAGGCTGAATGTCCACCCTTCTTTCTTTGAAATATTTATTTGTTTCATTAAGAGACAGACAAGCAGGTAGAAAGCTCCCGTGAGCTGCTTCACTCTCCGGTCGCTAGCAATGTCCAGAATTGAGCCGACAATGAAGCTGGCAGCCAGAGATCCAATCCAGGTCTCCCATGGAGGGGGCAAGAACTCAGAGTTGAGCCATCACTGCTGCCGCCTAGGGTTGACTATAGCAGAAATCTGAGCAAGGAGCTGGAACTGGGAAATGGACTTAGGCACCGTAATATTTGGAAGCAAATGTCATAACTGCTAGGCCACACATTCACCCAGTTTTTCTGGTTATAGCTGAACATCATGTGTATTATGTATATTTATGCCTCTAACTACGTGTTAGGTGTTCACTTAATTGCTCACATGTTTGTATTATTAGATATTTTTGCCTCTAGATCAGCAATTCTTAAAGCAGTTTTCAAGAGGAGGCCTGTTATTAGCCAACATTATAGGTCCCATTGAAGTCAAAATCTCATTTCATTTTCATTGGGTGGTGAATTCATTGTTCTGAAGGCACTCCCCCGTGTCTGTACTTTTCTGCCATTCAGTTAGTAGTTTTTGTTAACATCGTTGAACTGTGTTGAGAACCAAAACTCTTAACTAGTCTCATATATTACTAAGGATAAATGATGAACAGGCTGAAAAGGTTGTATGTTCTATAATTGATTGTAAGGCATAAGTTTGAAAGCTTGACTCAAAGCCAGCCTGGGCTCAGAAAGGTCTTTGGTGGAAAATAAAGCAGATAAGAATGATTTGGGGTTGTCACAAGCCACGCTGATGAACAAATGATAGCGAGGTTGAAGTTGAATGATTCAAGGCAATTTTTTTGTGAACCAGGCGCACTTGGGATTGCTGATTGTATGTGCATTTGCATATGTTAGATGGATTACAGATAACTGCCCTCAATTTACCATCAACTTCTGAATCTGATGGATTATTAAAATAATCAGCTGCTTTAGTCTTTTGTAAATACAGATAATTATTTATGATATCTAATTCTACATGAGAAACGATTAAGGCTTGAAGCTGACAGTGTGACAGTGTGTGATATAAAGTAGGTAGATAGTTTTTTGCTTGTTTTAAAGATCCATTTTTAAATTTTTATTGGAAAGTCAGCTATACAGAGAGGAGGAGAGACAGAGAGGAAGATCTTCCACCTGATGGTTCATTCCCCAAGTGGTCGCATCAGCCAGAACTGTGCTGATCCGAAGCCAGGAGCCTCTTAAAGGTGCTCCACACAGGTGTAGGGTCCCAGGGCTTTGGGCCATCCTTGACTGCTTTCCCAGGCCACAGGCAGGGAGCTGGATGGGACGTGGAGCAGGACACAATTGAGTGCCCATATCAGATCCTGGCGGATGCAAGGTGAGGACTTCAGCCACTAGGGTACTGTACCAGGCGTTAAAAAAAAAAAAAATCACTCTTTATTTGACTTGAAATTAGAGCCATACCTCAGCTCCAGCCCTTCTAGCATTTCTGCATCATGTAAGAGATTTCACTTTATGTGTTTGCTTTGTTTTTAAGGCTAAGAAATGTTATTGAAGTTTACAACTTGGGAATTTTTGGCCAGTAAAAAAAATTCCCCAAGACTTCCTGCCTACTTCTTATCATTCCCATCAACAGGATGTCTGTACAGCACTGGGTTACACTAACACAGCAGCCAGATTCCAACCATGAAGCAGTTGCTAGGGAAACCCAGGAGGCGGAGACAAATGAAACAGAAGGTAAGCATCTGGCTACTGCTGTGACAGCAAGCCGTAAGACCAGCCCGGCTGCCAGCTGGATGGACGTAACACTTCACACCAACTCCGGTCACCCGTGGTTGCTGAGAGCGCTATCTTGAGCCTGCCTTTCAATAAAACACTGTAAGGCATGTTTTTAAAAGGCAAGGACAGGGCCTGGCGTCAAGGCCTAGTAGCTGAAGTCCACGCCTTGAATGCGCCGGGATCCCGTGTGGGCGCTGGTTCTAATCCCGGCAGCTCCACTTCCCATCCAGCTCCTTGCTTGTGGCCTGGGAAGGCAGTTGAGGATGGCCCAAGGCTTTGGGACCCTGCACCAGCGTGTGGGAGACCTGGGGGACATTCCTGGCTCCTGGCTCTGGATCAGCACAGCATGGGCTGTTGCGGCTCACTTGGGGAGTGAATCATCGGACCGAAGATCTTCCTGTCTCTCCTCCTCTCTGTATATCTGACTTTGCAATAAAATAAATAAATCTTAAAAAAAAAAAAAAAAAAAGTGAAGGGGAATGGACTTCCCTAGCCAGGCAAACTCAAGGACTTTGTTGCTGATAGATCAGCCTCACCAGAAATGCTAAAGGAAGCTCTTCAGAGGAAAGTAAAATAATACAGGTCAGAAACTTGATCTACCTAAAGAAAGAAATAAAGGTAAAATGAAATCCTTTTTAAATAAAAAATGTGCTTAAGGCTTATTTGTCTTATTTCATTTTATTTATTCAGCTATTTTTCTTATTTTTGTGTGTGTGATATGGTCCCATAAGCACAGGGATTTCTCCTCCCACTGCTCCCAGCCCCCTCCCCATTGTTTTCCCTGCATTACTGTGACAGTACAGTCCTTCAGATTAGTCACAAGTCCATCACGCTGCTGTTTACGTGTGTCGTTGTAGGTACAGACAATGGTTACGACGCCGGCATCCTGTTGTCAAGGTGCATCTAACAGTTTCATTTAAGAGCAGAGATGCAGGCTGCAACACATCTGCACTTCCCACATGCTGGTCTCCGTGACAGGTTCCTCTAGGAGAACACATGCACATACATGCTCACCTATATCCATGTATCTTGTACTTTGCATGTAGTTTGCTTTATATTTGTCCTTTGGGGATTGGTTTATTTCACTGAGCATAATGCTGTCTAATTTCATCGCAAATGGTAGAATCTCATCTTTTTTCAAAGTGACTGTAGATATACCACAGTTTCTTTATCCATTCCTCTTTCCACGGGCATCTGGGTTGTTTCCATGTCGTTACTATTGTGGACTGTGCTGCTGTAAATGTAGGATTGCAGGTCACTGTCTCAGAGGCAGATTTCATTTTCTTTGGGTCTATTCCCAGAGGTGGGGTAGCTGGGCCATACAGCAGACCAATCTTCAGTTGTCTTAGCACTCTCCATACTGACTTCCACAGTGGTTGCACTAGCCTGCACTCCCACCAGCAGTGAAGGAGGGTGCCTTTCTCCCCACATCCACGCCAGCAGGTGTGGTTAGTAGAGTTCTGAATGGAGGCCAGCCTCTCTGAAGTTACGTGGAAACTTGTAGTTTTCATTTGTACTTCCCTTCTAGCTAGTGAGCCTGGACATTTTTTCATATGTCTATTAGCCATTTGAACTTGTTCTTTTGAAAGATATTTGTCCATTTCCTTCGTCCATTTCTTCACAGGGTTGTTTGTTTCACTGTCCTGAGTTTCTGAAGCCCTTTGTGAATCCTGAATATTAGTCCCCTGTTGGTTGTATAATGTACAGATTTTTTTCCTGATTTTTCGTTACTTCTTCACTTTGTTGTTAGTTTCCTTGCTCTTCAGAGACTTCTTGATTCATCCAGTAGATAATTGTTCAAAAAATAGTATTGACCCTCTGTCAGATGATTATAACATGCAGATAAGTGAAATAAATGACAGCCATACTTTAAGACAGAGGCGAGAGAAACGTGGAGTGTGACAAGCCGCCTGCACTGGTTGTGAGCAATAGCGTGTAGACTTAGAAAAAGTGAACACCGCTTAGTGGTTTCCCTGGAGTTTCCAACATATATTCTACAATTAATCAACAGACTGAGATAAAAGACAATAATCTTTCTTTTGCTTGCAGATGACATGATTGTTTCTGTATAAAATTCCAAAGAAATGATCACAGGTTAACCTACAAATATCGATGACGTTGCAATAAGCCAGTGATGAACATTTGAATTTTGTCATTGTATGAACACCAACAAAACCACCTTGGGGTTCTTAGGCATAAACCTTTTTCCAAAATGTACAAAATTTATATGAGGAACACTCTAAAGCTCTGATAAAAGCAATCAAAATTATAACTCATTAGAAAGATCGTTCCTATTCATGCCTTGGATAAATTTACTGCTAAGATTTCAGTCTTTCCCAATGTAATCTACAGATTCCAATGCAATCTCAATCATTGCAAGTATTTTGCAAACTCTTTAGAAGGTTTATATAGAAATAAAAAAAGACCCGGACACCTAACACAATGCTGAAATAACAAGTAATTTAGGAGACTGAGGTTAATCAATTTAAGACATTACGCAAAGTTATAGTAATATGGGTAAGATGGTATTAGCCAAAGATTGGACAAACATATCTACACAGCAGATGATAGGGCCCAGTAATCGGCCACAATTCTCTTTGACAAAGGGGCAAAGCCAAGTCAATGCGGGCAGGGTCATCTCTGCAGTGAATGGTGCTGAAGCCACAAGATATGTACCTACAGAAAATGAACACAGAGAATGTGGAAACAATGGTCTTACCCACTTTCCTGCAGCCCTTGACCCTTTGTACTTTAATCAACTATGTAAAGATTATCAAAAGAAAATAACAATCAAAAAAATGAACAAAGACACAAACTTCACAGCTTCCACCAGAACTGTGTCAAAACGAAACAAAACAAACAACATTCACCTAATTAGTCATAAATACAAAACGATCAAGATTCCAGGATGACTTTAGGTTTAGTTTCACGAGAAAAAAAAAAGGTTGATAAGAGGACTTCATAAAAATTATGAACATTTACCCTGCAAAAATACTTTCAGGAAATGAAAAGGATGAGCAGCAGGCTGGGAGAATCTGTAGTAGTCCCACTTCTCCATGAAAGAAAATTTTCAAGACCCCCAGTGGATGTTTGACCGCAGGTATTACAAACACTCCCTGTGTTTTTCCTCAACCTCCAGAGCTAAGATAAAGTTCTGTTTATAAACCAGACAGAGCAAGAGAGGAGTTGCTGCCAATAAAGCAGAACACGTGTAAGTGAAACTTGCAGTGAGAGTCACACCAACTCATGCTCTCCCTGTCTCTGTCGTTGGCATTCTCAAACTATTTTGTTATTAGAGATCTTAGCAAACACATGTTTCCTTCCCTTGGTAGATTAGGACTCTAACCTTTTTGAAGGAAGCCTTTTGCAACTTCTCTTCAGTGTCTACGAATTTTTGGCACTTCCATTCTTGTCTTTTAGAATCACAGGTAAATACAGTAACGGCCTATTGAGGCCGGCCAACCCGGTTTCACCAGTCAGTCTGGTAACCAAGACGGCCACTTGTCGTGGAGGGGTGATAACCTGCAAGGGACACAACAGGGTCATGGCAGATTTTGCCATGCTACTCAGAAAGGCATGCCATTTGAAATGTATGAACAGCTTATTTCTGGAATTTTCCATTTAGTAATTTCACACGGACCTCAGGTCATTGAAACCATGGCAAATGAACCTTCAGATATGAGTGCACTACTGTACTTATAAAACACGTATCTGATGGAGCAATTGTACTAAGACTGTGCAAAAAGCTCTTGAAATGCCACACTAAGAAAATGTTTCAATTAACTTCACAGAGTGAGCAAGAGCTGCACAGGCACGTCACTGATGAGGATATTCAGATGGGAACTCAGCATGTGAGTGGATACTCAGCATCATGTACCGTTAAGAAATAAACAACAAACCACATGTTTATTACAGCAGCAACTATGTAATGATTTATAATGCTATGTATTGACAAAGACACGCGGCAGGAGTTCCCAATGTTTGTTAACGGGAATACATAATGGCATAGCCACTTTTGAAAGCATATTGGCAGCTTGTTAAAAAGCGAGCCATGCAAGGGTCCTGCGCCGTGGCCTAGTGGCTAAAGTCCTCGCCTTGAAAGCCCCGGGATCCCATGAGGGCACCGGTTTTGAACCCTGCAGCTCTACTTCCCATCCAGATCCCTGCTTGTGGCCTGGGAAAGCAGTTAAGGATGGTCCAAGGCTTTGGGATCCTGCACCCACTTGGGAGACCCGGAGGAGGTTCCTGGTTCCCGGCTTCGGATCAGCGCAGCACCGGCCCGTTGCGCTCACTTGGGGAGTGATTCATCAGATGAAAGATCTTCCTCTCTGTCTCTCCTCCTCCCTGTATATATGACTTTGTAATGGAAATAAATAAATCTTTAACAAATAAATAAATACATAAATCTTTAAAAAATAAATAAATAAAGCGAGCCACAGGGCCTGCAGCAGTAGCCTAGTGGCTGAAGTCCTCATCTGACACACTTGGGATCCCATAGGTGCCAGTTCATAGCCCTCACTGCCCCACTTCCCATCCAGCTCCCTACCTGTGGCCTGGGAAAGCAGTCGAGGATGGCCCAAAGCCTTGGGAACCTGCATCCAAGTGGGAGGCCTGGAAGAAGTTCCTGGCTTCTGGCTTTGGATCAGCTCAGCATCAGCTATTATGGCCACTTGGGGAACAAACCAGTGGATGGAAGATCTTTCTCTCTGTATTTCCTTGTCTGTGTAAATCTGACTTGTCAATAAAAGTAAATGAATCTTTTAAAAAAAAAGTCAATTCTAGGGGCTGATGTTGTGGCACCGTGTGTTAAACTTCCACTTGCATCACCTGACTCCCACAGAGACACCAGTTCAAATACTGGCTGACCCACTTTCAATCCAACTCCTTGCTAAAGTGCCTCAGGATGCAACAGAAGATGGCCCAGGTCCTTAGGTCCCTGCACGCACGTGGGAGACCTAGAGAAAGATCCTGCTTAGGCCATTGTAGGGATGAACACACAGTGGCAGACAATCTCTCTCTCTCTGTTTTTCCTCCCCACTCTCAAATTCTGCTTTTCAAATACATAAAATCAATCTGTAAGGGAAAAAAAAGTTAACTGCAGTCTTACTATACCTCCTGCCATCACATTCCTGGGTATTATTTGCATTGAGTTGAAAGGATCCTCACACTGACACCTGTGCAGGAGCGTTTGCAGTCATTTTGTTCATCATCGCTGAAGCTGGAAGCAGCCAAGATGTTCTGCTGAATGAATGCAAACTGGTCCATCCAGACAAGAAGATATCACTCCATAACAAAAAGAAAGTTACCAAATCACCAAAAGTTTCGGAAAAACATTGAACGCATACTGAAGACCCTCAGGAGCTGTCATCATTTGAGTGACAAAAGGTGAAGCCTGACAAAGCCCCCCAGAGAGCCTGGGGATCTCTTGGTTGTGGCTGGAATGCAGGGAGCAACAGTCACTTAGGAAAACGGTTGGCCATTTCCTGTGACGGTAGCATGCATTTGTCACGCAGCCCAGAAATTCCACTCCTAGCTGTTCACCTCACAGAAACAAGCCCTTTAGCCTTATCGCGGCATCTTGAATTTAGAATGACTGGTAACTGCTTCGCGCATTCTGTTACCTCGAGGGATTTTCACTGTTCGCTTGGTTCAGCATTCCCCGCAAACTGGCCTTCTGGGAACCGGAACCGGAAGGAACCTCGTCCATCCAGAATGGAGGTGTCTGTGTTGGGGGCGGGGCTTTGGGGCGGGGCTATGTGGAGGCGGGGCTTTGGGGAGGCGGGGCTTTGGGGAGGCGGTGCGGAGGGTGCAGCTGCAAGGAGAGCGCCTGCTGTGGTCACCTACAGGGAGATCAATCTGTTGCTCCTTGCAGCTTGCCGGACCAGAGTGCTCTAATGAAGCCCGCTAGGCTGGGGGCTTAATGACAGGAGCTTACAGCCCCCCAACCTGGGAGAATGGAAGTCCAAGGTGAGGAGAAGGGCATGGCTTGGCTCTCTGGATGGTCATTTTCATCCTCACATGGCATGCTGCCTGTGGGTTTTCTCTTTCCGAAGGACAGGAAAGGGCGCCCATGCACGGAGTCATATTTTAACTTGGTTGTCCAAGTAAGGTTGCATTCTGAGGTATGGGAGGTGGTAATTTCAGCACGTGAATGGGTGAGCACACAATCCAACCCCTAACAGGCTGGAGCTGTTTCCTTGGAAGACAATCTCAGATGGTGTAAGATCCAGTGGGAACCTTGAGATCTTTTGGGTCACTCAGCAGCAGGGGAGGTCAGCGGCCCCACAGCCACAGCCACCTGCTCTGCTCCTCTGGAAGCTTGAGTCTAACTCAAATTTGAGTACAATCTCACAACTGAAACAGTGGTGCTTTCCTCTAGCTGTTTTCTTTATCTTGATGTCTTTGTATTTATTTATTTGAAAGACAGGGAGTCAGGGTTGCCATCCACTGATTCACATACCCACAATATCTGAACATGAACCAAGCCGATTCCAGGAATCAGAAACTCAGTCTCCATTTCCCATGTGGGTAGCAGGGACCCAATCACGTGATCCATCACAGTTGCCTCCCAGTGTGTGCATTAGTAGGAAGCTGGAGTTGGGATTGTAGCTAGGAATGGAACCTAGCCATCTGTAAATGGGATGCATGCCTTTCTGATGAGTTCTTACCTGTGAGGGTCGCTGTAGCAGAGAGGATTGAGGGAGCCTACTTTTCCATGAGGAGTTGTGTTTGATGTGAAGAACCTAGGTGTTTTTTGCTTTTGTGATTCTGCCTTACTTGCTTGGCCAGGGGCTGTGAACTCCAGGCCTGACAGTCTATGTGACACCCTGGCAGGACACCTGGCAGGTCACATAGGCAGACCACTCCTCAGGAAGGAAGTACCTGGTGTTACATAAGTTCACCGCCCTATAGCCCATCAGTTTGTACTGTCTGAATGTTGCTTGCTTCGAACCCACCAATAGAAGCCTGCCAACTTGCCCTTATTGAAAGTTAACAGTTAAACTGACCAATCATGACTGTGTATAATTATTAGCCTGAAATTTATAAGAACCCTGTGCTGTTCAACCTCTTTTTCTTTTTTCTGCCCTGCTGTTCCTGCTGCAGGCCTGGCTGCAACTGCCCCTCCCTGCCCAGTCCTACTGGGAGACCTAGGCTAACCTGAATAAACCACCCTCACACCTTAGCACCAATTTCAAACTGGATGATTTTCTGGGGATCTCAAAATCCAGCACAACAGATGCTCTCCATGTGAGATATCTCAACAGGACTGCTGGAGGTGGTGTTGCTCCTTCTCAATTCAGAAGGATTAAGTAGCTCTCTCAAGTTAACCAAGCTGCTGTTGGGCTACAAGGAATAAGGGAGATTTAAACACAAGTCTTCCAGACTCCAGCATCCATGGGCCTTCCATAGGCACAATTCCCTGACACACACTCAGGAGTACCTACATGAAACAAATCCCAAAAGTATTCCATCCTATTGATGTAGTAAAGCTGTGTCCTGATACCATCCACAATGAATCCTCTGGAAAGAAAATTTAGAAAAGAGGACATCCGAAAGGATGAAACTTGATGGGAAAAATCACACATATTACCGGAACCTGATAATGTAAGAATTCACATGACCCATCTGTCAAGACAAAGCAATCAAGGAAGCATCTTGCAGAAGTCAGGAGGCCACAGTAGATATGAGAGCCCGCCCTCCTTCCAGAACCTCAGAAAGCCCCCTCCATTGCTGGTTGCAGTCAGAGCTGCCGTGGAGCGCAATATCAAACTCCTCACTGTGAATCACATGTCTGCCCCAAGACCATTTCACATCCAACCAGTTAAAATGAAACTTGTAACAGAAGTAAGATGAGATATGGTGACACGGCACCAAGAATCACAGCCAACACACTGTAACTGTGTTGTTAAAACAAATTGCTGTGTCTGGCGAGGTAGCCTAGTAGCTAAAGTCCACACCTTGAATGCACCAGGATGCCATATGGGCGCCAGTTCATGTTCAGGCAGTCCCACTTCCCATCCAGCTCCCTGCCTGTGGCCTGGGAAAGCAGTCGAGGATGGCCCAAAGACTTGGGACCCTGCACCTGCGTGGGAGACCCAGATGAAGCTCCTGGTTCCTGGCTTCAGATTGGCTCAGTTCTTGAGGTTGTGGCCTCTTGGGGAGTGAATCAGCAGACGGAAGACCTTTCTGCCTCTCCTCTTTGTGTATCTGCCTTTCCAGTAAAAATAAAGAAATAAACCTTTAAAAACAAATCATCACAGTCACATGTGGGTCACATGAAAACATGTCAGTGATGGACCACATATACGGCAGGGATCCCGTAATATCGGGGTCTTCCGTCCCGCAGAAGAATTCACCCGACACTCCAGGCTCTGTTGCTTGAGGAACTTAATTTTTCCAACCAGTCCGTTTCCCAGCCGGTCAACTCGACTTCTACTACCTCCCGTTTTTCTTCCGTTTCTCTCTGCTTCATTCCCCGACCTCCTCGTCGCCTCTAGTCTTCTTTTGTCCGTCCGTCCGTCTGTCCCAGTTGTACCCTGTCCTCCGTCTCAGTCCGTCCGTCGGTCTCCGTCTTCTTTCTGTCCTGTCCCTTCCTGGAACCCCCACCGCTAAATACAATCCTAGTCCAATCAGCTTAAAAGTGACCGATGCACACGGCAGGCACGCCAATCATAGCTCTGATCACGCGTAGCACACGCGCCAAGTATGCAGCTACGGGCCAGTCAGAAGGCACTTTCTGAAACCTGTGTACCGCCAAGCTCCAGGGGGAGGAGAGGTCTCAGCGCCATCTTAGGGCACACGTGCAGTGCTCCCGACACCGTAAGACCGCAATGGAGCTGAAAAAACAATTCCTGTTGTCCAATGACGTCACAGCAGTCATGGCGTCATGGCACGAGGCTTTCCTCCTGAGTGTGGAAGCATTGCTCCTGCACTGCCTGTCACATAAAAGCCCCTATGACTGCATGCAGAAGAACTCGGCAGTGAAGACAGATGGCTGTGTCACTGGCTTACGTATTTGCTACACTACACTTTTTGCTTCTATTTAGAATATATTGTTTCTACTTCTAGGAAATAAAAGTTGGTAACAGTCAGCTCTGTGATGCCGTGGCAGCATGTATATCACACGCTGCCTGCATCTGCTGATGACATCATTTTCACTTGTGCGTGGTTTAATGCTGGGTTGCTTTGTTTTTTGTGATGCTAGAGCAGCGTGCAAAGCCATATAAATACATAGTAGGCTGCACCATTTAGGTTTGTGCAAGCACACTTGATGATATTTACATGACAAAATCACCTAACAACATCTGTTCCAAGGTCACCTGTGTGGTTAAGGGATTCACAGCTGAATGAGAGGACAGAGGCATTAAGAAAAAAAATCACCATAGAGTTAGGCTAGGAGGACAAAACAAAGGGCTTTGCATTATCTGGCATTCATGGTGCTGCTCAGAACAATGCCACAGCTCACCATGCAGGCAGCTCCCTTGGTTGCGTGCAGTGCTAATGAGCCGGAGATGAGCAGCTGACTCCTCAGAGAAGGCCAACCTTCAGCCACACTGCTCCCAGAGGCAGACCGGGCCCACCCCTCAGACCCCTATCATCTCCCACACGGGGCTGTGTGGGTCACAAGAGAACCACTGCAAACATGATTTTCAGTAGCCAGGTGAGCAGAGCCTTGCGGTGGAGGGACACTCCGGGGTCCACCATGTCTAGCACTGCACATCTTGCTTGATGAGGTTTGTGTGTGCTGGGAACCATTGGAGGAGTGCCCATTAGCGTCTCTGCTGACACATGCCTCCTGTGAACTTTCAATAGATACACAAATGCCCTAATTCAGAGCCTCACCGGTTTCTACAGGGAATTGAATTTCGTCAAGACATGGGTCCCCTTGCTCACCCAAAAAATTTTGCAGTGTGTCTGGTCGGTATAACCAGTGATACCAGGAACCTTCCCCCTTGAGCAGGGTGCTGGCATGGGGATGGCAGGCTGCTGGCAGGGTTTAGACACCTCTGAAAAGAACTGGGCAGCTAGCCAGGAAATAGTGTGTCACAAGGAAATTTCTCGCAAGGAAATAGCGTGTCCTTCGAATGTTTTCTGTGTATGTGTGAGTTCAAAAGGTCCAGAAAACACGGAGTCGAGAAGTCACAGGAACTTTCACGGTCTATTTTAAGGGAATCTTAAGCAACACACCGGCCAATGTCAATGCCGTCTGAGCTTCGTGCATCTTTGAGAAATAATGTAATAGGTGCAAAAGATTGTAAAGGAAACATTGAAGAATAGACTATTGAGTTTTATAGCGAACCCATGAGCCTTTGCAGTAAAATATTTTGCTATTAAAATTTGTTCAAGAATCATAGAAGTCTAGAAATAAACACTCCAAAAATTACGTTTTCAAATATCACACCAGGAAACATCAGGTGAGACCAAATTACGGAAGGACATGACACAAAGGAAGGTTAAATTCTAAGTTTTGCAACAGAACCCTCCCCGCACTCAGCACGCAGCAGTTGCAATCCCTAGCATCCCGGAGACATATAACACAAACTGTCCAGGGCGAGGCACGGGGAGTCTAGCTTGAATAGCTCCTCTGCAGCTCCACTCCCCCACAGGCGGAATTCTAGCTCGCTCTCTGGCTCTCTCTCTCTCTCCTGCCAGTCCCACGGCGCTGCATGACGTCATGGGATCTGCAGCTCCGGGAGATGAAAGGGCTGAGGCAGAGCCCGCTGGCACCGGGAACAGCTTCCAACACACAGTCGCCGGCTCGGCTTGGGAACCGGAGGGCTGCGAATCTCTCCCCTCCGCTCAGGCATGGGAGACGCACGGGCACCGCCTCGCTGCCAGAAAGAGGAGCAGGACGCCGTGCCCCGTGGTTAACAAAGGACCGTGCGCCCTGGGACTGGCGGGAGGGCCACTACCTGCCTGCAGGAAACTCGCGCACGGGTCCAGACCATCCATCAACGCAGCTCGGCCTTTGATGTTCAGCAACTGATCACTGATCAGATTACAGTCACTTCATCTCCCTGCTCGTCTGCCTTTGATGTGCATGGTTAATTTTCTTTTCCCGGATTTGGAGTTTCGTCTGGGCTTGTGCTGACACACATTTTGGGGAAGGTGGAGGCAGCGGGCATAGAAGTGCTGCCAACGCCAGAAGCCGCCCACGGGGTGAGTGCAAGTCGGGGTTACCCGGTCTCAGGTACGGGTTTCACGTTTTCTGCTAGCTTTCGCTGCACCGTCGGGGCGCGTGGTGGTGGTGGTGGTGGGGCGGGGGGGGGGGGTGCTTTTGACCGACTGCGGCGAGCCGGCCTTTGCATAGCGTGGGTCGCTACAGGATGCTGCGTGTACCTAACCGGAGCCAATTCGCGGCTTTAGCAGCTTACACGGGGGAGTGTGAGATCTGTCATGCCAGTGTTACTCGGGAATGAGTTGTTCAGACAGGACAAAACAGAGAGCACGGTGCTAACTTTAGCAGGCGGTCTCAGCCTTGAGCTCTCCAAGCAGTAATTGCCCTAAGTATTCACACGTTGCTTTATTTAGTAAACAGTGAGACTTAATAGGAATGCTTTTCTTCTTCTCTTCCATTAAAGAGTAAAATGCATCCCTGCCAGTGCTGTTTCTTCTGGTTTATTTATTCTCTCACCTCCAAGATGTAAATCTATCAAATACATTTCCTTATACAGTTTGTAGGGAATCACTGAAGAGGCATTTGAGTATGATTAAAGTCTTTTATGTGTAAAACCCAGGAATTTAAATACAGGGAGGGTAGAGTTACACCAGGCTTGGCTAAAAATACTCATGATTTTCTGTAACCTCTGGAAATAGCGCATGACTGACTTATTAGATTGATAGTCCTAAATGAACATTGACTTGAAAGTGATTGGTGGCAGTTGCTCTAGGTTAAAATGGGCCAGCTGTTTATGAAAACTCTGAGTAATCAACAGATATTATGTTACACAAAGTATTTTAGCCACATTTTTTTATTGGAGTGAGTGTTCTGCACATCGAAATCAAATTATATTGCTGAGCTGAATGTGAAAATTAACTGTTGCTTCTTTGTGAATTCAATGATACACACACACTAGAATCTTTCCATGAAATACGAGGACTCAATACAGAAGAAAAATAAGAACTTCACTTTCACATTGTCTGGCTGTAATGTTCTGCTCATAAGTTTATTTAGGGGAAATATCTCATTAGCATCACAATAGTCTATTTTATGCTCACTGAGCCTCAAAGAAATCATACATGAAAAAAAACAGTCCAAAATTGTGATGAAACAGGAAAGATCTAACGAGTCTGTCTCATTTCACATGTAATTAATTTTCAGAGCCAATTAATTCAATGACTTTTTAGACTTTACTTCAACTATGAGGGGGTAATTAGCATTGTTTGCTTAATTTTAGAACTTCGGTAGTTATTATGGAGATGATTTAAAACTGTGCCAAGCTATATTTTGAAGTGGTGTCAGTACGAATTTAATCTAAAAGGCTTAACTGTTGCGTTTTGCTATGCCAGAATGATTCAACTTCTTTCCCAACAACAAACCATGTTCATAGCGCGTGACTTTTAAGAGCAATTTTTTTTCTTCTAAAACCTCCTGAAATCACAAAAACAGTATTAATACTCACATTTGGACTTTTAAATTAACTTATAAAATGTTAGCTAAAGATGCATAAGGAAACTGTGTATCTTGGAACTTGCTCATGTCGTTCAGGTTTGAGATTTAAAAATATCTTGGGTGACTGTTCTGCTACTGGGTTCATTTTAACAAATAGCCTCTCCACAGCACAGAACAAAAGTGGGGAATTAGCAATCATCTGATTATTTAATCTTTGAGGAGAACTAGTTTGGACAAGCCAAGTCCTTGAAAATCCACTTCAGTGTCTGAATTCATTCAGTTAGTTGTTTACTCCTTGTGTCTTTGTGGAGACATAGAGTGTGGTTGAGTCTAAGGAAGAATGACTGCAGTTGGATGTGCAGATAGAGCCGAAGGCATTCATTCATGGCCAACCATGACCTTGACAGTGATTTAGCAGCTGATACTCCAGAATAGGTCTATGGGTGAAACCTTAGGCACATTTTTCTGAGCACTTTCCTATCTGGTGCTTCAGTGGCGGCTTTGTTGTGGCAGGAAGACCTCGTCTTCAGCAGTCTTTCAGTTCTTGCCCTGGTCCCCCCAGGGGTGAGCCAGTCAATTTCCTGCTTGTTTTTCTCTCCTGGTGAGGCTGGACCACATGGTCATCATCAAGTAAGCGGGACTGGGATTTTCACAGCCATTGCACAGAGGAAGGGGCTGAGACATTGCAAACAGGATCTGTGAAAATGAAGGTCACATGACCGATTCCCCCAAGACCTGGCCCCGTGTTCGCTCCAGTTGACCCTGAGTGTCTATCTTCCAACAACGGCTGAAGCAAACGCCCTGTCGAGCTGATCAAAGTGGGTCCCAGTGTGGGCGACAAAGATGGCTCCTTCCCAGCACAGTCGTTTTGCTTCCCTAATATATATGTCACTCCACGGAATAATCTCACTCCTGCCCATCTCATTTTTTCAACATTAATACTTCTAGACTGTTTACATACAAATACTGCTGGGGCCAGTGCAATAGCTCAATTGGCTAATCTTCCATCTCCAAGCACCAGCATCTCATATGTGCACCAGTTTGTATCCCGGCTGCTCTACTTCCCATCTACCTCTCTACTTATAGCCTGCGAAAGAAGTGGAGCATGACCCAAATCCTTGGGACCCTGCACCCATGGGAGACCCAGCAAAAGCTCCTGCCTTTGGATCAGCTCAGCTGTGGCCATTGCAGCACTTGTGGGGTGAACAGCTGACAGAAGATCTCCTTGTGTCTGTAAAATCTGCCTTTCCAATAAAAATAAATGTATCTCTAAAATAAATAAATTCAAGCCTTGCTGCACATTAAATAATGTGAATAAAATGAAATATACCATTGCTGCTTAGTGTTACATATATAGAGAATACTTCAAAAGGTTCTTGGAAAATGGAACCAAAAGATAAATTTATTTTTATGCAAAATTTTTTGAAATCCATGTGTAGTTTTTAATAATGCATATTTCTCATGAGCTTTTTGAAGACACCTCATATACATGGATTCCAAAATCGTTTTAAACCAAAATGAATATATCTTTTAATTCTGTTTCCCATAAACTTATGTTACTTAAGAGAGTTACAGAGAGTGAGAGACAGAGAGGGAGAGAGACAGAGACAGAGAGAGAGAGATTCTATCCACTGGTTCACCTTCCAAATGGCTGCAACAGACAAGGCTGGAAGCCAGGAGTCATGAGCTTCCGCATCTCCCACTGGGTTGCAGGAACCCAAAGCCTTGCACCATCCTCTACTACTTTTCTAGGTCATTAGCAGAGAGCTGGATCAAAAGTGCAGCAGCCAAGACATGATGTGCCACTGGCAGGGGATTAGCCTGTTAAGCCACTGCACTGGCCCTCTCCAGGAACTGTTCTTTTTTTTCTTTTCTTTTCTTTTCTTTTTCTTTTTGTTTTGTTTTGTTTTGTTTTGTTTTTTGAAGGCTTACTTGTTTCAAAGACAGATAGAAAGAGAGAAATATCTTCTATCTGCTGGCTCACTCCCTATCTGCCCACAGGGTTGGGCCAGGCTAAAGCCAAGAAATCCATTTGGATCTTCCATACACATGGCAGGAACCCAGGTACTTGGGCTGTCCTACAATGCCTCCTAGGCGTGTTAGTAGGATGCTAGATCAAAAGCTCAAGGTAGCTAGAACTTGAACCAGCAACTCCAATTTGGATTACGAGTGTCCCAAGCAGTAGCTTAACTCACTGCACCGCAGTGTCCACCTCATCATGAACTTTGAGAAGTTCTCTCGGGTTTGTGTGTGTGTGTTTCCACGTGTGTACTGCATGCAAGGCTGACACTAAATAGACACATCTTTGTGAAAAGAATTTTTTCAGAATATGCCAATGACATGCATGAAAGAGAGGATTCCTGATTAAAGGTTATTTTTCTGAAGGAAGATTCCTTGTAAGATTTTGTGAAATTTCAGTTTGCGAAATAAATTCCGATTTCATACACAATATTTTTTCCAAATCATAATTTAAGATAATCAGTCTGGGTTTTTTCTTTATTTTTTAAAAAATATTTATTTGTTATTATTAGAAAGGCAGATTTGCAGAGAGAAGGAGAGACAGAAAGATCTTCCATCCTCTGCTTCACTCCCCAGATGACCACAACAGCTGAAGGCAGGAGCCAGCAGCTTCCTCTGGGTCTCCCACGCTGGTGCAGGGGCCCAAGGCTCTGGGCTGTCCTCCACTGCTTTTCCAGGCCACAAGGAGGGAGCTAGATGGGAAGTGGAGCAAGTGGGACACAAACTGGTGCCCGTATGGGATGCTGGCAGTTGGAGGTGGTGGTTTAGCCAGTTGAGCCATTGTGCCGTCCCCTCTTTTTTTCATTCTTGGAAAAATTATGTGTTTCTTGTGAAAATATGTAATTTAGCTACTTATTAAATGTTTACTTATGCAGTGTCTTTTAAGGTCAAATAGTTATTCCGCATAATATGCCCCTTGCCATCCAAGGGGCGGTGGAAAAGTGAATGAGTGATTGTTTAAAAATGTTTGTAAGTCTGCTTTAGAGGAATGCATGAGATTGATCCAGAGGGGAGGAGAGGGAGAAGGGCTGAGGGCTGAGCTGTGAGCCACCCACTGTGGCTCCGAAGATGTAACCTGACTCCAGCTGCTTGCTGGAAATTAGACACACTCCCTGAGATCTGCAAAGCAGTTTGACCCCATCCTCTGTAACTTCTTTGATGAGAAGGGAAGGACTCAAACCATCCCTTCCTGTAAGAGAAGTTGTAAGTACACTTTCACCATCTTGTTAAATGTCCCTGGCTCTTTAGTAGCCCTACCGGCCAAGCAGCATGTTCCTGTTCCCTACCCATCTAAGGGCAGAGCAGTCTAGCATAGGAGTATTTGGAGGAAAAAAAAAGAAGGAGAGCCAGTTGCCATCTTGTCTCTCATTGCGTCCATGAGCAGGGATCCATGTTGTGGTGCAGAGGGCTAAGCTGGCCCCTGTAATGTAGACATCCCACATGGAAGTGCTTTTTTGATTGCCAGGCACTCTGCTTCCAGTCCGGCGCCTTGCTAAAGCACCTGACCAGGCAGTGGAAGATGGTCCATGCCACTCAAGTGGGAGTCCAGGATGGAATTTCTGGTTCCTAGTCCTGGGAGTTTCAGTCATTTGGGAAAAACACCTCAGAAAAAGAATCTGGCCAATGGTGGCACTTGGGGCCAAAATGTCATGAACTCACAAAGATAAGGGCAGGTGCTACAACTTATAATAACTTCACTCCATAAATGTCATGAGTTTGACATCATATAACTCAATATGAGCTTCCTTGGCCTTGTCATGTATATTGGCTTGCGCACTGGTGTAGTGGTGTAGATTACATTAAGGTTTCGACAGGCTGGATTCAGATTTCAAGCTTGTTAATAACTTGATGTGTGACCTTGAGCAAGTCACTCAGCATCTGGCCTCAGGGTCCCCCTCGATCCTGCATTGATGGCTTGTAACTGCTATCAGTCAGTGATGAGAACTGCTTAAACAGCTGGATCTTGGGATTCCCCCTTACATTCTTAACTCTATTTGGCAAACTTTTTTTTACCTTCGGAAGGTCTAACCCCATTCCTGTTTTCAACAGAATTTTAATGAGTGCCAACTATGCATCAGATACTGTGAACTAAAGAAGTAAAATCCTATATTATGTGGCTTTCACCCTATTCCATTTTCCCAAGGAACATTGGCATATAGCAGAAAACATGAGAGGTCATGCAATTTTTCATTAACTGTGCCTCCAGTAAGCTAGTTTGCTATTGAAACCACTTTTTCAAGTATGTTACTTTAAATGTTCAACTTTGGGGAGAAAATATTCTAAACAAATACACATTATATCAGCTCATTTATTGCTAAAACTATCTTTAGAAAACTAGCCATTAATAAAATCTGAAGAACAAAACATCTGCACATAGTTATTTCGGTGTTCAGCAGATGATTTCAGTCTATAATTAATATCCTTTAAGACACCTTAAAGGTAGTGAAAATCTCCAAGCCTTGAATCTAAGCATCGACTACGTTTTGAATGAGCCTGGAAGTCATTCTTTTTTAAAGTACTGATTCATCTGAGAGGCAAGATTTCTCATCTGCTGGTGTACCGCCCAAATGCACACAGTAGCCAGGGCTTAGGACAGGCTAAATCAGGGAGTTGAGGCTTCAAGGTAGGTTTTCCCCACAGGCGGCAGGGACTCAGCTACTTGACTGTGACCTGTTGCCTCACAGGGTACACATTAGCAGGAAGCTGGAACTGGACACCCAGAAAGGACTGGAACCTAGTCACACCAAAATAGATGTGGACTTTCTGGCCAGCATCTTAAGTCACTAGTTCAAATGCTGCTCCCTTGTCAGTCTTTCTATAACACCACTCATGCTCAATTGTGAGCCTGAATTTTTACTCAGAAACTGAGTCTAGATTTTTTTTTTTTATTTATCTATTTATTTGAAAGACAGAGTTACAGGAAGAGAGAGAAACTTTCTATACACTGGTTCACTCTCCAAATGTTTGCTGTGGCCAGAGCTGGGCCAGTCTAGAGTCAGGAGCCAAGAGCTTCTTCTGGATCTCCCATGTGGGTACCGGGGCCCAACCACTTAGGCATCCTCGGTTGCTTTCCCAGACGCATTAGCAGGGAGCTGCATTACAAGTGACGTGCTAGGACTCAAACCTACACTGACATGGGATGCCGATGCCACGTTGCCACCCCCCTCGAGATCTTATAGTCACTCCAAGTAAAGTGGGCTACATTTATTCATTGCAATGGGATCCTTCTTCTAAGGAGGAAGATACATCTAATGGCTAGAGGGCAAGCTGCAATGCTCTCTCTCTTACTGTCAATAATTACAGGTATTGTATGCTTACAAAAACAATGTAAGACTAACAACAACGGTACCTTTTAGTTAGCACTTACTGTGTGCCAAGAATTAGCTTAAGTGCTTTAAAAGTTTTATCTTACTTAACAGCCATCAATGAAACCACTCATTTTACATAGGAAGACCTGAGCACTTAGAGAGATTAAGTCATCCCAAGGTCATGCAGCTTATGGGAATGTCAAGTCCACATCAAGAGCAGAGTGTCTGGTGCCAAAGCCCTCGCCTGTTCATATCAGTACTTCTCCCTCGTAAGCCAGTAGACTAGCCAGACGGATCAATCAGCTAGACATGAGATGATTTGAGTACTAATGCACTCAAAGCTGTGTGACCGTCTCCATACTTGAAAAGTTGGAGACAGAGCAATCAGTTGCAGTTGGAGAAGGTAGTTCCCAAGGCGGAAGATTAAATTCCACTCTGAAAACACGTATTGAACATTTGAATGGCTGATACGATCAGAGATGCAAGTTGAAACAGAATATACTCCCCTCTAAAAGCATGCTGAACTCCTTGAGCAGGAGAGCTAAGTGCCAAGCAAAGCCGAATGTGGCTAGTGTTCCACTGGCACCAACCGTGCAGAGAGGAACTGTGGCTGCACGTTTGAGAAGATCTCAGGAGTGACCTGGCTTTTAGACAAAGGACTAGCGGGGGGGTGGGGGGGGGAAGGGTGACCATCAGAAGGAAGCTTCCAGAACCAAGGGAAGTGCACAGGCAGGGAACATCTGAGAAGAGGCTTGCAGACCAGTCTAGTGGGCCAGAATACACAAGTCTAGAGGAGGGAAAGACGCAAGCTGAAGGAGCACGGGGGAGCCCAAAGCCTGGCCGTGTTGGAACATTAATCCGAGGCCTGGAGAAGCCATTCCCCCCTGAGGAACCTCCTAGAAATCTCCTCACAGGGACAGAAGCAGCACAGCTAACTGCTGCAGCAATGCCCACGTGGGCAGGGGGACGGTCCTGAGCTGTGGTCTGTGCCAAGAAAAATACAGACAAGGGAAGGGGGCTGCGCGAGGCCTGGCAAAGCTAACACACTAACTCAGCTGGCCCGAGACATGATGCACTGCACGTGGGGTGGCGATTTCCCAAACATTACATGTGTCCTCAAGTGGGGCAAGTCTAGTCAGGGCAAGAACCAAGGGCAGGATGAAGAGAAGGGCCTCCATATGCCATGCGGATGGGCGGGTCAGCTGGTGGAGGACCTGGGGAGTTTTGGCAGAGAGGGTGAGAGAGCGTAGACGCACACACACCATCCTTGAGGTTCGAGGAAGATCACCTGCCTCATTTATTTTTTAAGCTTTGTGTATTCAATAGGCAGAGTCAGAGAGAAATCTTCTATTGGTTCACTGCCCAGACGGCTGCAGCAGCTGAAGCTGGGGCAGTGCAGAGCCGGGAGATTCTTCTGCGTCTCCCACGTGGCTAGCAGGGGCTCGTGCACCAACTTCTGCTTTCTTAGGTGTATTAGCCAAGAGCAGCGTCAGCCGGGACTCCAGCTGGCTCCCGTATGGGATGCACGCGTCACAGACCACGGCTTTATCCATTGCTGCGCAACACCCGTCCCAATGCACATTACCTCAGCTGTGATTTCTTTCTGCACAGGTTAGAGCTGAAGCTGTGTGCTTGGACGTGACCGTATACATCTAGTGCATTTTTCACACGTACCTAGCACAGTGTGAATCACAAGACGTACAGTGATGAATTAATGATAGCAATCTGTTCACTCATTCAGCAGACATCTACGGTAGGGGGCCACGCTGGACCTTGGGATTTAAAAAAAAAAAACTCAGCCCTTGGTCTATTCAAGAAAGGGCAGGGAGGTGAGTTGCAAAGGCAAAACCAAGGCAGGTGTGTCTTCACACCAAAATCACACACAGTGTCTTGAGTTTGAGGAATTCCTGTTCATTGATTCACTCATGGGACCGAGAGGAAAGTAAGTAGTTATGTTTATACACCCCCTCTACTGCTAAAACAGATCCTTTCTTTATACATATGGGTTTGTTGTTGTGTACCCTTTTCACAAAACTGCAAGTGGGAAGGTTAGCTACACTTCATCTATGCAGAAACTACAGCTGTCTTTAACATTTCACACAATGTATCAGGGAACCTCGGAGCCTGGACTTGGGGTCCCATGCTCCCTTGCCCCACTCTTGCTCCACGTTTATTTAGTAACCCCAGGACTGCACAGAGCTGGTTCTGGGCATGCAGGAAGTAGAGCAAATACTGGCTACGAGGCACCCCTGTCCTCCACAGGTGTCTGTTCAGGCAGCAAAAGTAGCTGTTGGGAAAATATATCATTAGATCAATGACCTGGGGCCCACGATGACCTGGGAGACTTGGTTCACACGCAGAAGCAGGTCCTGGAGAGGTAAGCACAGAGTGGAAATGACGGATCCCCCTTTCTCTGAAGGCGCTTCCCCTAACACAGCCAAGACAGGTGGCCCGGCTTCCACTTGCCCACCCTCCTTCCTTTCCGCCTCAGATCTGCCCTGGAGGATGCAGTACACCCCGTGCAGCAGCCGCAAACGCAGGCCACCAGCGCCCCCAGCCGCAGCGGGGAAAACAGAGCAGACCCGAGCGGACCTGCGGCCGAGGGGCGCCGCCCAGAGCCGGGAAAGGGGCCCCGCTTGTGGGTGGGGCTCCTCTGGGGCGGGGCGCCTGGAGGCGGCGGCGGTTGCCCGGCTACGAGCGAGCTGGCCAAGGGATTCCTGGTCCGTGGTCCAGTTCTGCCTCCCTCACCCCGTGGAGTGCACCCCGCGCCGGCATCCAGACAAGCTGTCCCCCTGCCCAGCGCCTCCATCTCTGGCTCAGGCCTGCAGGCAGAGAGGGCGCGCCGCCTGGGAGAACCCCCTCCATGCGACTAAGCAGGTAGGTGGCGGGTTCCTCCGGGCGTAGGCGGCTAGGGGCACCCCCAGCCCTCGACCCCGGTCGTTCCCGCTGGATGGGAGCTGGGCAACGACGTGGGCAGAGGCTCCTCGAGGACAGAGGAGGGCAGTGGACGCAGAGTTCCGCCAAAGGACCCCGGGACGAGGTGACATCCTGGGGTTGTCGGGAACGGACGCTGGGATGCGGTCCATGGAGGGACGACAGCGTGTGAACGCCTGCCACCTGGCCCCTGTTGGCCATGCAATACGGGTTCAGGCCCCCAGTAAAGGGTTTTATAAAGTTAAAAATCTGCTGGTAAGGCTTTCGTGTGTGGACAGCCGTGTAAGTATCCTCGCTGGGCATCCTCCGGTTCCGTGCACGAGGTCCAGGCCCCGGGCTGCTGCTGCTGCTGCTCGCACCCCAGTGCCGGGACGCGCGTCTCCTGAGCCGGCGGGCCACTGGGTTGCAATCCTGGAGGCTAAGTGAGGGAGTCCCAGGCCCAGCGGTGGCCCAGACTCGCGTTCACGGTGAAAGGAGAAGGGCTGTTCAGTGCCAGAAGCTTTCTCCTGCGCTGGCGCGGAAAGCATGGCCTGATTATACAGGAGCAAAGTCAGCGTCCCCAGCCCTGGTGCGCGCCAGATGGCATCTCGTGGAAGAGAAAGTTAGCTGGCAGAGTCTAGGAGGTCAATTTGGCCGGGACCTGTTCTCTGTGTGGATGGTAGCGGGCATCACGCCTACATCTACCACGGGGGGGGGGGGGGGAATATCATGCAGTTTCTTTTCGCATTTTTAATAAATTAGTTATTGTTCTTTGTTGAGTCTAATTCAATCTGTGGATGAAGATGCAGTTTTTACTCCGGTGACATCTTCATTGACTCCAAGGCAGTTTCTCTTATATAAATAGGAAACAGTTATTGTTAAGTACGACTTGCACAAACAGAATATATTCATGGTGTAGTTTCGTGACGGGACACTTTTATGCAAAAGGGAGGATTATATTGCATTAGTTCAGGATTTGCTCAATATGTTCTTTGTGGTGGAGTTTCACCTTAGGCAATTTGCAGTATTAAAAAATATGTAATAAAATGCAGGTCGATAGTGTGGAAGACAGTTTTGATTGGTTCAAAGAAATGTGGGGACTCAGCAAATAATTCCTCTTATCCAGTTGCTCCGAGAGCAAACAGCGCATAGAAATGAGTTTTTATTGTAAAAATCCTGCCTTGATCTTGGTACAGGAGGCACTGTCCTGAGACCAAGGCCACGCGGCCCTAGTGAGTGCAAGCAGTTTTTCTCTGGGTGTTTTGGGAGACAATCACACGGACGGCTTGTTTTTCGAGTGGAAGTGTTTTACGGCGGAGTGCAGGCTGACTCTTGAGTTTGAAGTTCAGGGCACACGGAGTTGTTTGAAAATGTTGTGTACATGGTTGAAATTCCAGCACGAGGTGCTTTTGCCCCCCAGGAGACTTTCATAAGGAACATTGCTAACATTTGTGTGGTGATAAAAGGGATCTAGAAGAAAAATAGAAATGTATAATTTTTTGACATCAGATGTTTATACTTTATTTCACATATATGTGATGTGCTACATTACCCTTCATGTATGTATTTAGTTTGCCTGGCTTGGCTCTGATGCAGGATTTAGGACAGGTGGGGGACTTTTTAAACATAAGAGGAATTCCGCTAGCACTCCTAAGGATAACTTGAAGTGTTCTTTTATTCACTTATTTAAAACTGAATCCATTCAGTTCTCTCACCTCAAATCCCATTCCGTCGAAAATGAAAGTGACACAAATCAAAAAACTCCAGGCATCTTTAATACATGAGGAGATAAAACAAGTCATTTTCAATCTGATGAATCAATATTTCAAGTCAGGCAGTTCAAACACTGGAAAAGGCTCACAGATTCTAGCTGTGTTGGTTCTAGGTGGACTGAAAGGCCCACCTGGAACCAATGCGCACACCACACAGACAGGTGGGCAGCTGCTCAGGTGATAAGAGAACCCTACCAGTTCAGCAGGTAAATACATCCGTCCATGGCAGCCAATTGCCAACTGTCCATGGACTTTTTTTTTTTAAAGATTTATTTATTTTTATTACAAAGTCAGACATACAGAGAGGAGCAGAGACAGAGAAGAAGATCCTCCATCCGATGACTCACTCCCCAAGTGACCGCAATGGCCGGAACTGCGCCTATCCAAAGCCAGGAACCAGGAGCCTCTTCCAGGTCTCCCACACGGGTGCAGGATCCCAAGGCTTTGGGCCGTTCTTGACTGCTTTCCCAGGCCACAGGCAGGGAGCTGGATGGGAAGTGGGGCGGCTGGGATTAGAACCGGTGCCCCTATGGGATCCCAGCACATTCAAGTCCACTAGGCCACCATGCTGGGCCCGTCCGTGGACTTTTTGACATAGCCTTCCAGCCACAAAAAAGGAAAAGTAAAGCTGGAGGAACAGACTTTTTTTTTTTTTTTTTTTGATGATTTACTGCTTGAATGGTGAGTTCATTCATCCCATTTTATCTGTCTAAAATGTTTATGTTTAAAAGTAAGAGGTTTAAACAGTATTGGGTTATCAGGAGCAAAGTCAGAACAGGCACCCTTGATACTGAAGTCTTTAAGACCTGGGTTTTTCAAAACAGAACCACCACCCAGCAGCAATTCCACGGGATGGAGGGACGTTCGTGCATGTTTGTAGGTTTTCTTTAGTTATCTGCTCTTCAGTTTGGGTAGACAGCCCTACTGGGAGGCAATTCCAGGAAAAGGGAGACAGGTCATCGTGGAGAAAGCTCCATGTATGTGCAGAGCAGCCTTGAAATCCATCCAGACTTCCTTCTAAAATTAAAACCTGGGCAGCTGTGGTCAGAGATGATTAGGCACAAGTTAAGTCCCACTGTGTAAATATATGATGGCCTTTAGTTCTTGATGCTACGGTTGTCCTATTCATATTTCAGAGTATAGAAACACTGAAGAATTTGGGGACCACCTCAGTTCCAACATGTGTTTTGATTGAATGTTGATTTTTCCCAGGGCAAAGATGATCAGAGCTATAGAGCTCAGAGCAAGAAGAACTGGTCTCAGAAAGCTCTGTCCTAGGTCAAGTTCTGTTCATATGTTTTCCCCTTTAGGAACTTGACAGTGGTCCTTCATGTTTTTGGACTCTGGGGAATTGGAGATATTGTGTTTTTCCATGCAAAGTTTTAAAGCTTGTAGAGATTTTAGTAGCAAATATTTCATGATTTGAAAAAAAAAATCTTTCTCATTTGCAGCCAACAGCAAGGTATACTTTCTTCCTAGAGAACACCTTTGCGGGCATCAAGGCTACTAGAAGGGCCGGCCGCCTGCTGTGTAGGCCTCTCAGAGCAGAGCGAAACGGAAGGGTACCCACAGAACCACTAGTGGCTGGGGGCTATTGTCTTATTTGGAAATAGTAGTATCCTACATTTCTAATTAACTTTTCATTTTCTTAGCTGGTGGGACTAGCAGTATTTCTAAGCCATATATGCTTGCGTTTCACCTCTAAAATGTAAACGCCTATATTTATAGCATTGGCTTTATTTCTGATTTTGTAAATGGTAAGCTTGGCAGCTTATTTCAATATTAATTTTTTAAAGTTTCAGCTTATTACACATTAGAAAAATGTATGGGTTGAGTGCAAACTTGTTATAAAATGAGAAAACAGCTTTACTGAGTGACAATGTCACCTTATGGATGTACCGCATCCCTTGGGTGATAAGCAACTTTTAAGAGATGAAAAATTAAGACCATCTTATAATCTATTCTGCAAGAAGAGTCCACATTATTGAAATTCCAACAGCAGATGTTTTCATCACTGTGACATTAAAATTAAAGGTAACCTTCAGAGAAGTTGTTAAAGTTAGGAAGCTATCAGATCTTGTCAGTACGGGGAGGGCATCTCAAATCCGACAATTCAGAATCTGAAACACAACAAAACCTGAAGCATTGATCTGTGATGTGGTACCACAACGTGAAAACGTTCATATTATTAATTTTTTGAGTTGTATATAAAATTATTAAAATTTTGATGTGTAACTTTATGTCACACATAGAATTACTAAAAATTGTGTATGACATTACCTTCAGGCTATGTGTAAAGGTTTACGTGAAACATCGATGAATTTTATATTTGCACTTGGGTCTCATTCCCCAGAGACCTCACTGTGTCTATGTAAATTTCCCTAAATCCAAAGCAATTTCAAAGCAGAGACATTTCTGATGCTGAGCTTGTACGAGAGCACTGCATTCTGCAGCAGCAAGACGGTAGAGCCAGGGGCTGGAGCTGGTGAGCAGAGCTATTCCAGAAGACCATGGACAGCTTGGAGAGGGGACAGGCCAGCGACCGTTGGGAGGTCAGCAGGTAGAATGACCTTTGGTCTCAGAGGTCCGGCCAGCCAGTGAGAGGTGAAGGCTGGAACTGCTCCTCATGGTGCTTGGCTAGGCAGCGGCCTCTAGGCCCCTTCCTCTGCTGTGGACAAGGATGCAAGGGGTGTCCCTGTTAGCAGGCCCTCTAAGATGCCCCTCTGTTGCTTACCATCACCCACATCAACAGGCTGAGCGGGCTGCACTTCCTTTTTTGCGAGGCACAGTGATAACAGAGAGACAGAGAGGCAGCAGTACACAGAGAGACAGCTTCCAGGCACTGGTTCACTTTCCAAACACTTGGAACAATTGAGGCTGGGCCAGGCAGAAGGCAGAAGCCAGCAACTGCATCCAGATGGCAAGAACCCAGGTTTTGGGGCCATCATCTGCTGCCTTCAAGGCCCAGTAGCAGGAAACTGAATCAAAAGAGTGGAGTAGCTGGGACTGAAACCAGACACTGGGAGTTGAGTTGTGGGAATCCCAAGAGGCAGCTTAGCCTGCAGTGCCAACATGCCTCCCCCAGGATGTCCTTCCTGTACAGCTTAATATTTGCCACTGCTACACTTTACTTTTTAAAATCTATTTATCTGAAAATCAGAGTTTTAGAGACAAAAGAGCTCCCATCTGCTGGTTCATTCCCCAAACAGGTGCAACAGCCAGGGCTGGGCCAGGTTAAAACCAGGAGCCAGGGAGCCAAGTATTAGGTCATTCTCGCTTGTACCAGGCCACCTGCTGTGAGCTGTTTTGGAAGTGGAAGGGTTTAGACACAAGCTGGCATCCTCACGGGATGCCAGATGCTGACTCTCTGCTTACACCACCACACTGGCTCCGTGATTCCCTGGCTCTGTGTTTTATAGGTTCCAGTTCTGTCTCTTACGGCTGCTGGTTCTCTGGATACCGCCACCCTCTCTGTTGTTCAACAGCAGACGATAAGACAGAAATTCCATGCTTCTAGAATAGACTCAGCCAAGCATGAGTTGTCCTCTCCTGAGTGTGTGACAGGTTCTGCAGTCCTGCATGCTAGGTTGTCAGTTGGTTGCTCTGTGTGCACACCCACTGCCCCTCATCTCAGCAGCTTGTATGTTCCGTGCTGGATGAGCCACCTGCAAACAAACAGAACCCTGGAACTCATGACAACATCTGTCTTTGGGCCCTTTCCTGAATGCCCAGAATTTGGAAAAAAAAAAAAAGGCATTTCAATAAATAACCTTTTATTGGTTGATTTCTTATTTTAAACATTACTACTTATATACTTATTCTTTGATTAAATTCTTGCTTCTTTTTATGAATGCCAAAGAATTTCATAAGGAATTTTGTCTGATTCCAGGAAATCCAAGGTCACATGCATAACACTCCACCAGCTACGTTATTTATTTCCAAAACACTCTTCTGCCAGGCTATGTTACAAGGCATTTCAGGGACCGCCAGTCCTGCTGGTAGTGTCTGCCTGCAACCTAACCAGTTTCCTTAAAGTCCCTAATATCGGTATGCTCACAATTGTTGAATACATACATTGTTTAATGTATACTATATATATATACTGCTGGCAAACACTAGTAGGTTTTGGGGTTTGGGTAGGATTTTCTGGTACTGGTTAGAGTTTTGTTGTTGACGACTTACTACGGGATTTGACTGCTACAGAGTGATAGAGTCAGACTTCAATCAGTGTGGGAAGAGGGGCCAAGAGTCACCAGGCACAAAGTTGATTTGGTTTCTACTAGTTCCAGTTGTGTCCCTTGGCTGTCCATCTTCTCTCCTGTTATATGTTGGATACATTTCTACTTAAGAGGGTGTTAGTAATGGGGGGAAATAACCTTCTATGATAGAGCATCAACGTGGTACTCGGCGTTATTAATGTCTTCTTCAGACTTGGGATGGATTCTGTCTTGCAATGCTTTGTGCAGGCCTGTCTGCCCTTTGAACATCTTAGGTGGATCTGACAGCCTAGAGTCTCCAAGGACTGTCGTGTGCACTGAGTCCCTTGATCCTCAGTAATTCTGTCACTCGCAGGAAAGACAATAGCTGTTAACACACCTGAGCACCTGTGGCTTATCAACTCCCGCATCCTCCTAGCGGTCCCGGGCCTACCACTCTGCGCCAATCAGAGATAAGGAGGCAGATTGGGGGTTAAGGCACTGGTCCAGGGTCACACAGCCCATCAGCAGTGTTCTCCAGACTCGCCGTAGCAAGAGCCTCAGCAGCTGTCCTCTGGTCTAGGGGGGCATTGCATTGTGTTGTCCTCCAGTTCATCTGACCCCTGTGAGATCGGCTCTATCTCCACCTGTTGAGAGATGTGTGCTCTTCAAGTACATGGCTAAGACATGGTTCACCGTTGTCTGCCTTCCCCAGGAGTTAGTGTAGCATTCGGTGGAGTATTCTGGCTGCATGAGCGGCATAAATATGGTATAAACCGAATCTACCTGTCTCATTTTCTGCTATTTTGTGCAAAGGCTTTAATGTTAGGGCTGAACATCCCTAATCCAAAAAATCCAATATCTAAAGTCCTCTAAGGTTGGCAATTCCACACTGACACTTGTCTCCATGCATCAAGTTCGTGTAAGAAATTAACTGTCAAAGAGGTTGGAAAAGCCAGTAAAAATAAAAATTGCTTTTTAAATTTTTAACACATTCAAAATGGAGCCTTCCTTCCACAAAAGTGAAATGATTTCTCAGCACCCTGACAATGTGATTCCGCTAGGCAGTTTGGAGGAACCTCAGGGTTGTCTGTAGGCCCACCCTTGGGTGGCTGCTTGGGTCCCAGATGACAGCAGGCCTGTGCAGCTCAGCCTCCTTTGTGAAGGTCGTTATTGATTTTTGGTTTTGTGAGGGTTTTTGGCTGTTGAGGGTGTCTGTTAGTTCTGGAAGACTCCACTTCAAAGGCAACCCTTCTCTATCCCAATTAAGAGGATCTCTAGCAAACAACCAGGTGAAGTTTCATTAATGGGCTTTGTTTATCTGTTGTTGCGATGCTGGACCATGCCTCCACTTTGCATCCCTTGTAAATGGTGTTTAGAGTTTTCAGTGGGTGCTTTTTTGCCTTTGCTCTGGACTGCTTTGGTGAAGAGCTCACCAGTGTTGAACATTAGCTTTCTGCTGCTTGCTGGAGATGACACTCCCAAGATCCAAGCGCAGTGTTTGGTCCAGCAGAGCCCTTGGTGTTCCAGGGTACTGTGGCACTGTGGACACAGGAGCCGGGAGACTGCAGCCAAAGCACCTATGCTTACATCTAGCATTTCATCTCAGCTAGCAGGGTGACCCTGGGCAGACGACCCCACCTTCTCTGAGCCCCATCTGTAACATGAGAAGAATCACTGTATTGACTTACTATCGTCATTGTCCAGATGAAATAAAGCAGCATACCAAAGACGGCAACTTGCACCTGTGCAGTGCCAAGCTTGTTATCACAGTGGCTATCCCGTTGGCTGTCTTGTCTGAACTCCTGTAAAGGGGAGGTTTATAGAGTCACTGCCTGGACATAATTCTCTTGTGGATGAAGTGGAAAATAACGACAGTGATAAGCTGGAGCTGTGAGCCAGGAGGAGGCTTGCCTCTAATAGGCACGCCGAGAAAGCATTGACTCTCACAACCTACATGTTAAAGGAATTATTTAATTATTTGTTATCTAATGTTGTCTCTTTACAATATGGTTCCTTTTTTAAAGCATATTTACTACCTGGTATATATAGAAGATGATAAAGATTATGTGGTGAGTTCAGATTTTTTAAATGTTAATTGTCTTCCTTTTTTTTTTTCTTTGATTTAGAGCTCTTCAATAACACGCTAAAGAAGAAAGATGGCCACAAGAATACTACCAGAACAGGAGACAACATTGTTAACTATTGTAGTTCTGCTTGGCTGTTTGGTAAGTAAACTTGTTTCTTTCTATAAGAATGTAGCAAAAAGCAAAATCCATTTAAGTAGTACCAAAATTATTCTGCTTCTGCTTTCATGTTGTTTTTTATTTCTATCCAATTGAATTTTGTCATTTTTTTCACTTACCTAATAAATGCTACTCTCGCTCGATGTTTCTAAGAATTGTTGAAATTTATGTGAATCATAAAGTTGTATGCAGGTGTTCAAGAGAACTAAAGTTCAAGTTTAGAGATATTGTATTGATTTACAAATAAATTAAGAATTTTCACTGAACACAGTACCTAATACGACGTGGAAGGAAACGGAGACACACTGGAGTCATGGATATGGGTAGATAGAAGAAAGACTTCCTTCCCATTCATTAAGATTGGTAAAAAAAAAAAATGAATAGCTGCTGTAGGAGGGAGGCTGCAGAATTTGCCAGAGATTACCATGGAAGGGACTCTCTTGTGCTTCTTTAATAAAATACAACTGCTGTAAAAGAACCAGTCAAGAGGAGTTAGTCAAGGGAGCAGGAGCTTATCAGACCTTCAACCCCAGACAATGTCCAGTCCCAGACACTGCCTGAAGTTCTCCCACTTCCTTGCCACAGAGGTTCAACTAAGGCTTTGGTTTTCGGTAAGAAGAATGGCAGATATTCTTACAAATACCCATGCACCAAAGTGGAAGAATTTATACAGAATGCTTGGCCATTATTGTAAGCATCAGAATCAACTTCTTGTGTGTGGAGTTAGCATCAGCTAGAACAATGTCTCTGCCCTCCAGCACTTCCAAGAGTTTTTCTCCTGTCATTGAAGGAGACAAAATGCATAGTCAGTCATGGCATTCTTGCTTTAGGACACGACATTGACCAGTGTGCCTTCACCAACTCTGACATGCTGTTAACACCAACACTTTGATGAAGTACTTTACATGGGATGAGAGGATGTAAAATGAACTTGCTCTTTTTAGGTAAAATAAGAGCAAAAATCTATATTGTGGAAAATTACTTACAACCTTTGTTTTTACCAAAGTGTGGCTTTTCCAATTAAGCACTGTGCCATGAACTCAAGTCAGCTGTTAGAAGCCAGCAAAATGGCGAAGGATGGTATGCAGTACGAAGGCAAGCTCATAGTCCCAGAGCAGCACTCAGGCTTCGAAGAGCTTGCAGAGCTGGGCTGTCATCGTAGTCGTCATCATCAAGAATTCTTCTATTCTCCTAACTGTCAGAGAGCATTTGTTTGGAGAAAGTTTCTAAGTAAAGCTACATCCAGGAAGAAGTTTGAAGACCTCCCCATGAAAGCAAGATGGCAAATGTTGTAGAAGGATAATTGCACGTAATGGTGACTCCACTAATCTGCTTCATTAATGTGTTGATTCCGTCTGTTATTCTTGAATGAGTTTATGTTTCCAAGTTCAGAATTATTTAAGTAGCAAAAAGACTTTGGGATTTCCACTGAGCTGGTCTTGGCTGCATCCTGTCTAGATTAGAAAAAAAAAAGTGCTCACAAGGCATTTTCTACCTTAGATATTCAGTAAAGTGGCCAAGCAGTTCTATATTTTCTGGAATTAAAAAAAATAATCATTGATTTATTCATTTTATGAATTTTATTCAAGAAGTGGTTTTTCTCCTTAAAATGTGGCCATTGATTGTATATCTGGGTTGTTTACACTCGGGGATTATTATGCAAGCAACACTGAAGATAGTATTCTTTTGTTGCAAAAAAAGAAAAAGACCATGATCAACATACCAAAAGGTAACTGGGTGAAACCTTTTTCCTTCCAGCTGTGTACAGCAGTCTGTGAGACGGGAGATTGCAGGCAACAGGAGTTCAGGGATCGCTCCGGAAACTGCGTTCTGTGCAAACAGTGTGGGCCAGGCATGGAGCTGTCTAAGGTATGAACCGGATGGGGTGCAGCTGTCTCTTTGTACTGGTAGAACACCTGCTGTTGAAGGAGATTCTTGGAGTTCGTGATTACTGAAGTTTTGGCCACCATGATGGAGTGCTTGGTTTAGTGTGCCCTTTGGCCAAATATTTTACACAATTCCTTTTTCAATGCTTCCGGCTTGCGTGTCTGCCTAAGTGGTTCTCAACATCAAAATGTGATCAAATTGTCATTGTATCACATGATTTAGTGATTATAATATTTCTTTGAAAGAATGGAACTTCTAAGGTTTATTTGGATGATAAAAAGAATTGATGTTCTCCTAAAATTTGCAAAACAAAGCATTGATAACAAAAAATGGCAACACTACCATTTACCCGAACTTCTTCTTCTTCCTTTTTTTTTTTTTTAAATGAATGTTACTGCTGATCAAGAAAGAGACCGTAGGTGTGACTGAAGGTACAGAAAGACAGTAGTTCTTCAAACCAGGAAAATGCTTGGACATTCCTTTGACAGTGCAGGTGTTTTTACCAAGCTCACCACATGGAGTGTCTATTACTCCCCACAGCACTTTAAAAAGGCTTGTTTTAACCACGACTTGCTACTCAACTGTGTGTCTTGCCAGAATAGTTCTCAGTGTCTTGGATGTTCTTTAGGCTTTTCTTTTGGTGAGCCTGTTCAGACTCCCCATCCATTTGCCTTATTTTCTGATCCTTTGAAGACGTTACTCCTGGTGGAGATGCGATGTGTTGTTTTGTTCTAAATAAATAAGGAATCAAAGCCTTCCTGTTCAAAAAGGAAGAGTGGATATTCTTTTTATCTAAAGAGTCGAAGAGAGGTCCTTCCCCCCCACCGACCCTCATTATTTAAAGCTGAGTCTGTCACTCTTGGTTGTTTGATCAATGATCTATAAACAGCAGGAAATGCCTTCCACCAGAGGCTCCTGGCCATGCCTCGTTTTTTTCCTTTTGTCAAGTCAGCAGTGGTTTTCAGGTCCTGCACTTTCCATTTGGATTGCAACTTTCTGACTTTTGAACTCTGCGTGATACCTAGGGCATCCCAGAGATTTTTTTTTTTCCAATCTCTTTGATAGTGGTAACTTGAATTGCCAAATGAAGATTTTGCCCAGTTGAGGATAAAGGGATTTATTTTTAGCAGATCTGCTTTTATCTAAGATTAGGCAGTTAAAAATACTATTGTATCTGAGAATAAATGATACTAGAGGTCTTTTTCCAATTGTCTGAAAAATCTAACTGACACTTCTCAGGTTCCAATAGAGGAGTAAACTATCTGTAGGCTGTTGCTCTTTTATCAGCATCTTTGGAGTCCAGAGAATATACTCTTAAAATAATTTCTGGAAAATTGTTTCAGAGGTGAAGGTCTTATGAGTGCTGCTATATTCTCTTGTTTAAGTTTTAAAAACTGTTTTTCATTGACATGGGAGGCGTTTGAAAGCATTCCTCAATCCAAGCAACTAGTAAAAAGCTGAACAACTAATACATCTGTAACTCTTCCAAAAAAACGTTTTTTATATATTTTATTTGAAAGGCAGATGCACATGCGCACACACACAGAGGAAGACAGAGATCTCCCACTCACTACTTCACTCCCCAGATGCCTCCATCAGCCAGGCTGAGTCAGCACCAATGGCTGCCTCCCTGGGTCTACCTTAGCAGCCAGGTGGGACTGGAACCTAGGCACTCCGCGGTGAGATCATTGGCAGTTACTGCTGCGCCAGAATCCTATCCCTTTATCGACTCTTAGATAAGTAGAAGAGATGAGGTTACACAGAGAACTGTCCACCCAATGGAATAGAAAGGCAGATCCAGACAGAGCAGAAAATAGCAGAAACTTCCTTAGGAACCAGTAATAGGGTAGGAAAATTGAAACTGATTGACTGTCCCCTGGGACCTGGGTATGAGAAAGTCTGAGAATTCAACTGCAGCAGACCTAGAATTAGGGGGTCCCCCTGCTGCCGTGGGCCCTACCTGCAGGTGCAGTTAGGGGGTCCCCCTGCTGCCATGGGCTCTACCTGCAGGCGCTCAGCCAGGTCCTTGGAGTAAGTTATAGGGGAAGATCTGCACAGGAGGTGGGAGAAGTCACCTTGAAACACTTCTGTGTTTCTTCCCAAGAGCTGTCATCAGGAGACACCAGATCTAGATCGCTAGGGCTTGATCAGGGCTGAACTGACCTGGGGGATGGGACCACCAAGCTGCAGCCCGGTCTAGGGTGTCCTGTCCCACTGAAGTGGACTGAAAGCCTGAGAAAGACACATGAAGTCCGCAGGCCAGAGAGCACCTCACTCAGCCACGAGTTCTAATCGCAGGACTGCAAACACTTCCCCTGCCCTTAGCGCTACATCACTACAAATCTCTTTATAGCAATTCCTTTGACTGCATGCATCATGTACAACTCTTAATAACAACAAAAAATTACCAGGGAAACTAAAAGGTGCTAACTACAGTTTGAAGATACAGAGCAAGTATTGGAACCAAACAGAGCAGAGACTTGTAATCATTAGGAACTTTAAAGGAACATGATTCATGTGCCAAGCACTGTTGGGTAAAGTATGCAATGTGCAAAAATATGTATTAGTTAACATAAACAGAAAGATGGAAATCCTTAGAATTTAAAAAAAATGCTAGAGATCAAAAATGTTACAAGAGAAATGTGCTTTTTAATGGCCTCATTAGTCTGGACACAGCTGAGGAAAGAAGCTTCCATTTGGGAAACCCTCCAGAAATGAAAATCAGGAAGAGCAAAAGACTAAACAAACAAAGCAGCAAAACCCAGAACAAAACATCTGAAAAGTATGAGATAATTACAAAGAATCTAAACATACATAGTGGGAATACTAGAGGGAAATGAGATAAAGGAACCACAGAAATATTTGAAATATTGACTTCAAATTTCCCCTAAACTAATGTCGGACATCAAGCCACACAGTTCCCGGAAGCTAAGAGAATGGACACGCCCATGCCCACAAGCCACCCAAGGGCGTCAACAGAAAAGCACAGGCATTTCCTGAAAGAAGCCAGAGCAGAGATGCATGCAACCACCGGAGGGGCAGAGATAAGGGTAACATCAACTTCTCCCCCAGAAACCATACAAGAAAGGGAGAGGAGAGTGAAATATGTATGGTGTTGAGAAGAACAAAACCAGTCCAGAATTACGTATCCTGGGAACTTGTCCCTCAGCAGTGAAGAAGCAAACAAGGACGGACCGCATTTCTTTTCAGGAGACCTGCCTTGCAAAAAGTGTTTGCAGAAATTTCTTTGGGTAGAAGAAAATAATAGAGGTCAAAAATAAGGATCTACATAATGAAACAGCATACAATAGAAGAAGAACTAAAACTAAAATTAAAACTTTAATTTTCTTATTCTTAGGTGTTCTAACAATGGACTTTCAAAATAAGGAGACCAATGTATTTGGTTACTTGTGCTCACGTGCAAAGTTAGTTCAAAGAGCTCATGATAATAGAACCACAAGGCAAGTTTATTTTGGTGCAAAAAATGTTGAAGTTCTTGAAGAGTTTTTAAAAACTCTTGCCAAAGTGTAACTACATAAATGGAGAGATAGTCCATGCTCATGAATAGAAAGATACAATATTGACTAAGAAGCCCATTCTTCCCAGCCTGGCCTGTAAATTCAAGGCAATCCTAAACAAAATGATTTTTGTAGGTATTAACTGGTTCTAAAGCTTACATGTGATCCAGAAGATCTAGAAGGGCCAATGCAGTTTGGAACAAGATGAAAAATGGAAGGGTTAACATTACTTGAGGTTAAGATTTACTGTAGAGTTCCGGTAAGACATCCTGGTGTTGGCGAGTGAACAGATACAAAAATCTAAGGATCAGAATAGGGAACCGAGGGATAACTCCACATCAGTGACAAAGGAGTGAACACATCCAATGGAGAAAACATATGGTCTTCCCAGAACACTGTGTTAGAACAACTGGAAATCCACCTGCAAGAAAAAAAAATGTATCTAGATACAGATCTCCCTATAAATTAACTCGAGATGGATCACGAAGCTCCAAGTAAAATGCAAAACTATAAAATTCCTAGATAACATAGGAAGAAAATTTAGGAGACATGGTTGGGTGATAATGACTTTTTAGATATGACACCAAAACCACAATTTATGATAGAAAAGCATTGATATTCTTTTTTAAAAGATTTATTTATTTTTTATTGGAAAGGCAGATATACAAAGAGGAGGAGAGACAGAGAGAAAGATCTTCTGTCCGATGATTCACTCCCCAAGTGACCACAATGGCCGGAGCTGAACTGATTCGAAGCCAGGAGCCAGGAACTTCTAGGTCCCAAGGCTTTGGGCTGTCCTCGACTGCTTTCCCAGGCCACAGGCAGGGAGCTGGATGGGAAGCGGGGGCTGGTGGGACATGAACCAGCACCCATATGGGATCCTGGCATGTACAAGGCGAGGACTTTAACCACTATGCTATCACGCCAGGCCCAAAAGCATTGATATTCTGAACTATATTCATATAAAAGGTTTGAATCTGCAGAAGACAATATTCATGAATGAAGAGACAGGCCATATAGACTGAGAGAAAATATTTGCAAAAGATATCTGTGTCCAGAAGATACAAAGAACTCAAACATCAGAAAATAAACAACCTGATTTTTAAAATCAAATAAAATCAGTGACTGCCTCACCAAGCAGGACACAAGAACACTGTTCCGCCTTGCATCTCAGTAGGAAAGTACCTGAATGCAACAAACCAGTAGCAATACACATCTGAAAAAATGGCCCGAGCCCAGACCCTGACAGCACCGGAAGCTGTGAGGGGTATGGTGTAACAGGAGCTCCCGTTCATGGCTGGTGGGAAAATAAATTCTTACTTTACCACTTGACAACTTGGTGACTTCTTACAAACCTGAACACAGGGCCCAGCATGTTAACCTAGTGGCTAAATTCTTGTCTTGCATGCGCCAGGATCCCATGAGACCCAGAGGAAACTCCTGGCTTCAGATTGGTTCAGCTCCAGCTGTTGCGGCCACTTAGGGAGTGAACCAGCAGACAGAAGGTCTTGCTCTATTTCTCCTTCTCTGTAAATCTACCTTTCTGATAAAATTAAATGAACCTTTTTAAAAAACCTGAACATACTCTTTACCATTCAACCTCGTCATGGGGCTCCTTGTTATTAACCAAACAGTTGCCAATGTGTATCCACACTATCGACACACAGACATTGACACCAACTGTGTTCACCATTGCCAAGTCTTGGAAACAACCCAGACATCCTTCAGGAGATGAGCGGATAAACAAACCTTGGCACATGCAGACAATTATAGACTATTCAGCATGAAAGGGAAGTGAGGGAGCCACCGAAAGACACAGAATAACATTACATTCATACTACTGAGCAAAGAAGTCCATCTGAGAAGGCCATGTTTGGTAGCATTCCAGCTATAGAACATTCTGGAACAACCCAAAGTGTGCAGATCCTAAAGAAGCGGTGGTTGCCAAGGGCTGGCCAGGAGCAGAGAGGGGCTGAAGGGGAGTGAAGTGCTGTGGGTATACAGTACTGTGGGGGGAGCCCGAGTCATGAGGTATTTGTTCTTGCCTGTGGATGTACAGTCCCTCCGAGACTGCGTCCCGATGCCCGTGATGGCCTCTGAAGGCACTGGGGTCGAGTTTGCGGATTCTAATGTGAGTTCCTCACTGCCACAGGGATGAGGCCGTGTGTTGGAGTAGGGCAGGAGTATGTGGGGTATCTTTGTGGCTGCCTCTCAATGGGAACCTTAAACTGCTCTTAAAAGAAACTAAGTTTTTAGAAAAAGAAAAGCACCCTTCTTCTGAGAACATTGTCTGATAACATTTTTGCGTTTCATAACCTCACAGATACACAGAAGAGCTATTGTTCTCCAGGCGGTAGTTTTTTTCCAGAAAATGAAGTAGCTGTTCATCAGCCCGATTATCCTGGAAGCACAGAGGGAACGCCTCTGAGAATTCTGTTGGTGCACACTGCCACTCACGGATGTAGCGCAGGTGGTTACTCCCGGGGGAAACAGAGCAGTCAGCATCAGATATTTTGGGGAAGAAATGCAACGTGTAAACCTAGTAATATAAAAATGAATAAATGTGCACATTAGAATATATTCTGCAAAATCTTTTACTTTGGTTTTAATCCATGGTAAATATATATATATATATAATCTCCACAGCTGAGTCTTGCTTAGAGTCCAAGAGGCAAAGGATTCCAGCACACAAATAAAAGAGTGTTTGTGTTTTCCCTTCCTAGTCCACTAATCTGGGCATGCAGCTTGAGCTTTCCGTAAGCATTGGCTTAGGGGTCAGATATTTCTAAACTATCCAGTTGTGAATTTACATTTTTTTTCAGATTGCTTTAACTTTTTTGGCAATAGCATATCTTTTAGAGGAAAGAAAATAACGTATCAATATATTTAAATCTCATAAGCCAATTGGCTCATTATTCCTTTCAGGCTTTAGCAATATACGGACTTATTCTAAACTTTTGTTAAAATTGAGAGACAATTGTCTTTGTAAATATTATGTGTGCATGTTTTTATAAATGTTTATTTTTAAATGGGATGCTAAATGCATAATTTAGAGAGGCACATTTTAATTTGTTGTAAAATAGGCTTTTCTGAAATACTCTATTTCTCTGTTGAAACTCACCATTTTGGCTGCTGTGGCATTTGAAATCTTGAGAAAACAGTAAGCAAAATCTTTTAAAAAAATTTCCTTTTATTTATTTGAAAGACAGAGTGGCAGAGAGGAAAAGACAGAAAGAAAGCGAGAGATCAACCATTTGCTGATGTAGTTGCCAGATAACCACAAGAGCTAAAGTTGGCCAGACTGAGCCAGGAGTTGGAACTCCACCTGGTCTCCCTCCTGTGTGGCAGGGATCCAAACGCTTGGGCCATCTTCCATTGCCTTCATGCTGTCAGCAGGAAGCTGGATTGGAAGCGGAGCAGCAGGGACTCAAACTAGTGTTTTGAGATTTTAAAATTAGTTACAAAAAGTGGAAAAACTGGATCAAGTGATTGTTCCCCGCATCCCTCGGAGCATTCATGTAACTTTAATATTACGCTGCTGCTGCTGCTTGGTTTGTTTCATGAAGCGTCATTTAAGAATCCTGCCCATTTTCTAATGTCAGGTGTATCTTGCTGAACAGCTTTCCCTGGGTCATGAAGTTCTCTCAATTAGAAACATGTATTTACATTTTAAAACTAAAGCCGGGAAGTGCTTTGGGTAAGCAGGTATAGTTAAACTTTCCGTCTGTGGTTTTATTACTCCTAATTATTATTTTCTTTGGAAGGCATTCAATTTTATTTCTTCTCCAAGTGTCTAGGCTTACTTCCCGTGGTTAGGTTTAGTTTATGCCCTCTAAAGCACACAGGTGGGCTCCACTGAGAGCTGCCGGTGGCGTTCCTGGACACGCACGCCATGCACGCACCGCAGCATACCTGCATGTGCGGGCCTGGGTCCCTGTCTCCTTCCTCTTCCCATCGGTTGCTAGGCAGTAAGGCTTCTCTAGGCCTGATGGCATGGTTGCTCGATGGGATCTATGCCCTCCCTTCTTCCTTTTTTTTTTTTTTAATATTTATTTATTTTTATTGGAAAGTCAGATATACAGAGAGGAGGAGAGACAGAGAGGAAGATCTGATTCACTCCCCCCAAGTGACCGTGGCAACAGCCAGAGCTAAGCTGATCCAAAGCCAGGAGCCAGGAGCTTCATCTGGGTCTCCCACGCAGGTGCAGGGTCCCAAGTCTTTGGGCCATCCTCGACTGCTTTCCCAGGTCACAAGCAGGGAGCTGGATGAGCAGCGGGGCTGCCGGGTTTAGAACCGGCACCCAAGTGGGATCCCAGCGTGCTCAAGGTGAGGACTTTAACCACTACGCTATCACTTTGGGCCCTATGCCCTCCCTTGTTTAGCCACCTTATAGAGATTATATATTTGAACATTTTTGCCCTGGATACTTTGGGTTAGTTCATCTAATGGGCATGCTTAACATTATAAAAAAGGTTCTCACTCACTTTCTCTCTCAAGTATATCTTTGTTGTTCCAGATTCTGTCAGATCTTCTGCAGACAAAATAGGTCAAATGGGTCAGTTTTTCCTATACTAAGCTAGATAGTACTATCTGTGCGGCCTTTGTCTTGGGATGCAACGGGCTGGGCCCCCCACTTAGGATGCCCACATTCCATTTGGGGCATCAGGTTTGACTGACGCTGTGCTTCCGACCCTCCTCTGCGTTAACGGGTCCTGGGAGGCGGCAGGTGCTGGCGGCAGGTGCATGGCGGCTGCCTGATGCTCCCACGGAGATGCAGATGGAATTCTAGGTTCCTGGCTTCTGCCTGGCCCAGCCCTGACTCCGGCATTCAAAAACAGAATAATGGATCCTGACAACACACACGTCCCCCAGGGCGATTGTGATGACCCCGTCCCCTTTATAGATGGGGATACTGAGAACAGAGAGGTCATCAGTTTGTCCATGGTCACCATGTGCTGAGCCACGTGGAGACTGTGATGTCTCAGCTTGGTGCTGACTTCCAATAGCAGTTTGGTGAGAAGGCCTTTGATGGTCTGCTCAGGCCACTGTGGCTGTGATGGGACAATGGGGACAGCTAGCCATCATGGCTGCCGAACTCTCCGAGGGACCAGCCAAGCCTCCCTGAGAAACCAAATTTTTAAACCTGACTTGTCATTGGTGGGCTGTAAAGGAAGCCACCTGAGGCTGTGGCCGCTGGATGGGACTGTGCGTCTCCGTAAGGACCGCGTCTGCCCTTGCATGTTCCCACCGCTTGTGGCACTGGGAACTGTCGCACTCCGCGAACTCTCCATTCCAGGCTCTGTCCTGGAAAGCCCTAAGCCTTATCTCATCCCATGTAGGTGATTTTCAGCAATTTACCTCAATAATGCCGAGCTTTCCTGCATTCTGGGACAAAGACAAGTCCAGCCACTGAGCCATTTGAGGTCCATGGAGAGGATTTTGTCTGTTGAGCTGCCTAAACGGCTCTTCCCGACTAATTGGGTCGAGTTTTTGGAAGTTTCAAAGACATGTGACTGAGAATGTGTTTCCTGTTTCAGGGTCAAACCGTTCAAAGCCCTGTGCACGCAGCTCGCAGACCAGCATCCACTGGGCATGCTGATTCTTTCAACTCGTGAAAATAAACCTAGCTTTGGGATATGTGGGAGAGGGGGATTTTTGTTTTCCCGGAGTAACCGCATTAGACTTTGAATTCTCACTGCCTAGAAGTCGGCCTGGCCCCTCCTCCTCCCCAAGTATTAACGCCAACAATGTGCTTTTAACATGATCGCCTCCCAGCAGTAAATCAGGAAACGAGTTTTTGCATGAACTACTTGAAACGGGCTGCCAGCCTCTGGCACAGCTTTCAAAGCTTTTCTAACCAATTATTGGGATGACTTTGGTTAATGTGAAAAATTAACTCTTATAAACAACAACATACTTCTCTCTCTACATGGTGCCTGTCCAGCTTTACGTTTTTTGAAGCTATTAAAAAAAAAAAAAAAAAACACAACTTTTTGCATCCTTATGAGAAAAGCCACCACAAAAAAATTAGTGAAATTTACAAGTATAAAAAATTCATTCTGGCCTTTTAATTATACTATTGCACATTTTATTTCTGTTTAATTACATCTGATCCAGTCTGAGATGCTGGGCAGATAGGAACAAGCTCTCTCTTGTAATTTTCCCTTAAAAAAAAAAAAGCTACTGCAGATGTTCATCTACTGAAGGTCGGAGGGAAGTATCTCTTCTGGTTGTTTCATTAAAGGAAATTAAAAAGCTAATTTCTCAGCCTCAGCGACATAAATCAGACTTGTCATTTCCATTTATGTGCTCTGAATTTTCTCCACACTGAATTTTCTCCATCCACATTTGAAATGTAACATTTACTTTGAAAGTTCAAAGAACCCAAGTTAATCACTTAGTTGCTGTACAAATAAATAGCATGTTGGAGCCCGGCCCGGAGAAAGCGTTTCCTGGAGCGTGGGGGTCAGGAGGCTGTCCCGTGGGGCCTGTGGTCCGTGTAGGTGGGACTTGCTTGCCTGTGTTTTTGTTAAGTGGCTGGATTTGCAGAGGGAGAAAGGGAGAAGGGGATTTGGGGACTGTTGACGTTGAGTCATTTTGCTACTGGAAACACACCAAATGTGGCTTCGAAACGCTGGGTCCAGTGACAGAAGCATCGCGGCCGCCAGCAGGGATGGACGCAGCCCAGCTGGATCCAGAACCAAGATAAAGAAGGCTGCTGGGGCGACCAGGCGCCCTGTCCTGGGCCTGCCCCTGCAGCCTGCCCGGCCAGCAAGAGTCTTCAGAAAATACTGCCTCAAAGAGTATTTGCTGGTGCATTTGTTGACTCAGTAAGCATTCATTTCTTCCTCACTGGCCTATTATATCCAGGTCCAAAGGTCAGCTCTGGAGAAGGAGGAGCATGGGGTGGGAGTAGGGGGGTCCAGTACCAAGGACTGCCCCCTCCCCTCGCACGTGATTGTTGGAAGTAAGCCACAACCCTCTAAGGGTCCTTCCATTCATCAATGCGTTATGATCTCACGCGTGTGGTTTGTTGATAAAAAAAAAGATTTCTCAGGAATTCAGGCAAGCGTTAGATATTCCCTACTAGCGCTTAAGGTGTTATGTCATAGCTTCAAAAATAAAATGCATTTCAATGCTGGAATGCATTTCCACAATTGACATTAATGGCAGAATGTGCTTCGTGCAATGCAGTGTATATCTAAAGCTAAAGCTAAGCCAGCTCTGCACTTAATATTCCCCCGTCCTCCCTGTCGGCTCCCGTATCCCTCATCCTGCCCTCATCACACACACTCTCCCTCTCTCCTTATGAAATAATGGGAGAGAGAATGCCAGTGTGACCTGGGAAGAAAATTCAGAACTGGGTGGTAAAGGAGTAACAGCCAAGCAAGTGGAAATTGTTGAGCAGACGGAAGGAAGCCAGGCCTCGGCACAGGCCTGGGCCCCCCTCCAAATACAGCATAAGCAAATGGGGTTCAAGGCCAAGGAGCAGGCTGGGGGCAATGGTTAGACGGTTTCTAAGAGGCAATATCAAAGATTCTGGGGTGAATGGGATTTCTGGTTACATCCATCAAGAGGGTTCTTGCTGAAGACATGATAGGGTGAGCAGGCCCCCACTGGGGGACAGACAGGGGTAAGGAACCCAGCCCAGGGAGAGCGAAGGGATTTATGCCAACTGGACCCCTGGGGTCTTGAGGCTAAGAGTCACTAGAAGAGTCACTCAGAGGGTCAAGATCAGAGACTTGGTCAAAGGGCTCAACTCAAACGTTATTCATTACCCTGGCTTGTTGTCTCCTTCCTTATCTGCCTGCTGTAGAAAATGGTACATCAGGGCAAATTAGCCCATTCTATACCAAAAGTTATGGGAAGGTGGGATGGAGCGGGGAGTGGGCACTTGCTACTATTTTCCTTACATCATCTGACCAGTGATGATGTAGCTGGCTAGACATATGTGGCTGCCTTTCTTGTCCCAGCACTTGAGACACGGTGACGAGGATGGCTGCAACCATGCTGTGAAAGGCTCTGCCCTCCAGCTGCCGTGGAGGACTCCCAGGATATAGTGGGTTCAGTGCAGCGCATTACCCCAAACCTACTACTAGTATTTACCTGTGTATAGAGAACAGAATGTTTGGGACCAGGGGTGGGAAGAAAAGTGCCTGGTTGATTTCTACAAACCACTTATGAGTAGTGGCTTTCCCAAATTTGCAGTGATAAAAGGAGAAGACAGAGTCTCCAGGCAGCCAGGTGATGGTTGGCAAAGGCCCCTGCTCTAAGCCACACAGCGATGCAGGATCAGAGGTGACTGGGGAGCCTTCCTGACTGATGTCTTGCCTCTTTCTTGTTTCCTAGGGGGTTATTTATTGAACGTAATAGTGAGGGTTTCAAGGCATTTTAACCACCCGGTTCTGCTGAATGAAATGAAAACATCAAAGCAGGCTTTTATATTGGGGCTAATGTAATAGTTACATGCTGTTTACGGCCTGGATTACGAACACTTAGAGTGTCTCTGTTGACAGCGCTCTAGAAATCTGACAATTGTTTAAGAAGTGTTGCTGCTGTAGCTCCAAAGCTGTTATCTACTTCCTTGGAAAAGACTTCTCTGAGCTGCTAGTTGCTTCAGGATTGGCAGTTGATTTGGCACGTAGAATTGTCACTTCATTATTCGCTGACACTACCATGAACTGCAGGCTCCATAAATGTTTAACCAGACCTGATTCTCTGTGATTATATTTGGCAATGCTAAATATTGTAAAGGAAATAGATTTCAAGTAGGATTCCCCCCAAATGGTGATTTTTCTCAGACTCCCCAGCAGTACGGGTAGTGTGTACAATGCCATGTTCTCATTCTGTAGTTTCAAAGCTTTCTCCAAGCCCTTTCCCATGAACGTTACTTTTGTCGTTGGAACACATGCATTTTAAGCAGGAATAGCCAAGCTGACCTTGAGATAAGGAAGGCAAAGTAATGACGTATCTGGAGGCTGTTCTCTTTTCTTTCTATATGTGGTTGTAGAATGGATCAAGAAGCACAGAACAAGCCCAAAACCAGCTGTGTGAGAGGGGCTTATTGTACAAAATATAATGGCATGCAGAAGGCTTTGTGGCAAAACCACACGGGCCACACAGTCAGTCCAGATAGGACTCGGGATTAAAAACTAAGCTCAAAGAACTTCCCCAGACTGAAGAATAGGTCCTCCTTCAAAAGGGGGTGAGGTCTGTGTGGCCCTGGCTCACTTGTCTTGTGGAAACTAGCAGAGGAAGGAAGTGAAGTGCTGAGAACAGGGGCCCAGGGAGAGGCGACATCAATAAGAGCCCAGTGGTGTTCTGTGTTACAGCACACTACAGCAGGTGGCTCCCCAAGGAAGGCTCAGAAAGGCTTTGGCTACCATGTAGAACTTTTAATTAACATTTTTTGGATATGTTTCACAAATATTCTTATTTAATCAAGATATTGAAGGGGATGGCATTGAGGCAAAGCAAGTTAAGCCCCAGTTTGAAATAGTGGCATCCCACAAGAGCACTGGTTTGAGTCAGGGCTGCTCCGCTTCCAATCCAGCTCCCTGCTAATACGCCTGGAGAGCATCTGAGAATGGCCCATGTGCTTGGGTCCCTGTGTGCATGTGGATGCTATAGTTCCTGGCTGCTGGCTTCAGGAGCAGTTGTAAGCATTTGGACAGTAAACCTACAAATAAAAGATCCTCTCTCCCTCTTTTCTCTCCCTCTGTCACTCTGCCTTTCTAACAACCCTTTTAAAACAATATTTTAGGCGAAAGGTACAGTTTCAAGGAAGCAAGAAAAAATTTGAGGTCTGAAGATCTTCCAATGCAGCTTTCTTAGAACTGAATCAGGAAGTGAACTTAGTGTAGACAATCCAAAAGAGCCATCATTCATTGAATGGATGCTCATTCTGTATTTCCAGGCATTCTACATCTTCCCATGTTATCAGTGGAACAACCCAGCAGGGCAAGTGTCACTTCTGGCTTTTCACAGTTGAGGAGAGTTCCCACAATGGCTTGGCCAACATGTGGCAGAACTGCTAGGCAGACGCCTATGTCTTTGGCCCCAAAATGGAAAAACACACTTTTTCTTCTCTGTCAGTCTGGCTTGGGGAAAGTGTGTGGAACGGTTCACTCTCATTTCATGGACTTGTTCTCTCTCTCTCTCTCTCTCTCTCTCCCCATCCCCCATCTCCTTTCTCTTTGCCGTGTTTCCCTAGCTTGCTCTGTTGTGTTTTAACTTGCACGTGCAGCTTCCAGTCCCAGCTGCCTGGATAGGAGCCTGCGTTTGAAGCGCTCTGCTCTTGTGTGAACTCTCTCAGGGATGCTCAGCGGGGCGGTGGTGCATGGTCCACCCCCAGAGGGTCACGTGTCCCAAGCTTTGATCCCAGCCACACTAGGAGTGGGCGGCTTTCCTGTGTGCTTTCAGGCTGCCTTTGCCTACTCCCAGCTCTCTCAGCAACCCAAGCGCTCAGCCAAAGCATGCATGTGTCGGAGTGCAGAGCTCCAGTGCCACACAGAAAAAAAGCCTCAACGCAGTGACAACGACCTGTCTGAAAAACCCAACTGGTGTCCAAGGAAATTCTTTCTAATTACTTCTTTAAGACAGGGAGTGAGCCGTTATGATGCTTGCAAGAGCTGCTTGTGTTGTGTTTTGCAGAAACCAATGTGTAGCACAGAAATCAAGTTCCAATATCTTAAACATGTGTAGTATGTGCACAATGTGAGCCCATAAGGTGCCTGCCAGGTCCCGCAGCCTAGGGGCTAGGAAGTCTGACTGGAATTCTGGATTTGACACAACCTGCGTCACTTTGCTAAGGTTTTCTTAAAATCTGAAGTTTCATCCCGACTTCCTGAGATAATGTGTGCGGATGCATTCTTACTGTTAAGCAGTGGGATCCTATGTTTGATAATGTATTCTAATTAATTTTAGGCTGTCATGAAAACATACTTGTACGGTTCTTTTTGTGATTACACGCTATAATTACATGATATGATGTGCGATCATGGATTTAGTTATTGAATTTGGAAGCGACCCTCTGTGGGTCTGAAGCGTCATTTGTTCCACTCATTCTTGGACAACAGTTGTGTGTCCTGATAGCCACGGCTAAAGAGGCTGGAGACATTCGGTGTCGCAGCGTTTTGTCTAAACGAGAATTTAGCAACCTTTCAACAAATAGGCGCAAGTTTCAGAAAATAATCCTTTGCCAAACGCGTCAAGGCAATGATTTTGAAACATATCTGTTGCGTGGGTTCAGAGGCTTGCAAGTTTCCCTGGTTCTGCCTTGATCAGTGAATGTCTGAATGTGTCACCGGCTGAGCGCCTGAACATTCACGATGGGCTTAATTAGAAAAGAAGAAAGAGCCTGAATTCTGCCAGCAGCTAACAATCATGCCACAGAAGGGGTCCTCCAGCCCTTTTGTGATTCACATGCTCGTGGCGTCTTGAATAAAGTGGATGACTAAGTATACTTATCGAAGTAAGAGAGATTATTAGCACTGGAAGACACATTTGAACTTGCTGAAAGAGCTGCCTTTGTATGCAGGAAGGCCTACACTTGGTAATTATTAGACCAGCTCTTTTCGTTTCATCCCAGTTCTCTTTCCTTTTTCACGCTTGCAAAGTCTGAATAGCTTTCTATTGCCCGTTAATCCCCACAGGAATGTGGCTTTGGCTACGGGGAGGACGCACAGTGCGTGACATGCAGGCCGCACAGGTTCAAGGAAGACTGGGGCTTCCAGAAATGCAAGCCGTGCCTGGACTGCGCGCTGGTGAACCGCTTCCAGAAGGCCAACTGCTCGGTTACCAGCGATGCCATCTGCGGGGACTGCTTGCCAGGGTGAGTCAGAGTTTCTTTCCCAACTTATTCACAGTTTCTTCCCAAACTTGCATTCACATGAGTACCAATCCCAAGTCAGAGTGGAGCGTCCCAAGCCTTTCATCTCAGCGTTTATCACTGGATTGACTGTGTCTGCCCTGTGCTATGCACTGGGAGGGGCACCAGTTGTGATCAAATGAGCAGGGCTACCAACAAAGGAAGCATCTCAGGAGAATCTATGGAATTCTGGCAAACAGATAAGTGAAAAACAAAACTGGGACAAATGGGCGGAAGAAAGAACAGGCAACGCACAGAAGAGGAACTACGTGTGCCTGACGATCTTGCGAAGACATCCACCCTCCTTAGCCATCAGTTAAATGCACATCATCCTCCTTCCTCCAACTATGGGAACAGGCACTGGCTGAGCACCTGCAGGGCCTTGCTTTAGGTGATGACAATTTGCCGGAAAACAAAGAGGCAGAGATCTGTGTGCCCCTGTGTGATTGATATCCTAGTTTTTATCATAGATAATGAGGAGATAAAGTATGCAGGAAAGACAAGGACAGTGGGAATCAGATCAGGCCCTTGGTGATGGGTAGGCGAGTAGTGGTGTTCAGTTTGGGAATGCAGGTAGACTTCATTGCAAAAGCAAGATCTGAGTGAGGACTTGAAGGAGACGGGGCCATTAGCTAAGCAGGTGCATAGAGGAAGAAAATTACAAAGAATCTCCTGGGCGAGGCCCCAAGGTGGCCATGAGAAAGAAACTGCAAGAAGTCCCAGGGAGTGGCAGGGGGAAGGCAGCGAGGAGAGGCGTGCCGGTGAGAATGGCAAGAACTGTAAGTGAACACTCTGAGCCTGGCTTCTTTGAATCCTTCACATATGCTGGACAGCAGTGTGACCCTTACTGACACACAATCTTCCGGCATTTTCTCCCATTCTGTAAGTTGTCTTAAATACAAAGATTTTCATAACTGCTTGCTTAGTTGTTGAGTCTCTGCACAACCCAGCCTGCTGCCTCACTCTCTGTTTGCAGGGCGGTATCGCTGGGTCTGGGAGATGTGCAAAGCCCAGGAGCAGGAATGCTGAGGTTCTGAATTCCTCCGAGGAGGCTGGGGGCGCTGGGCGTGGGGTGTGCTGGATACAATACACAGCTGGAAGATGCTGCCCACAGAGAGGGCATAGATGCCCATTCATAAAGTAGAGAAGCGGTACTGCGCAGGCACGAGGTAGGAAAGGAAAGATACAACAGAGGATTATAATTAGATTACGGGTGAGGCATGGAGGAGGCTGGATTACTGATCGAAGGCAGGAGAGGGAAGCCAGAACTCCTGGACCTGTGGAGACCAGGCTCACTTGCAAACGTAAAAAAACATCAGCTTCACCCCATAGCAAACAGTCACTGCTTCTGGCAGACTTCCGGTGCAGCAGCTAACGACTACTTAGGAGACTCACATCCTGCCTCAGAGAGTCTGGGTTGGAATCCTGGCTGTCCCAATTCTAGGTTCCTGCTCATTTCAGTTTTGCAGTAGGAGATGGCTCGAGTAGCTGGGTTCTTGTCATCTATCTGGGGACCTAGATTAAGTGACTGACTCCTGGCTTCCATCTGGCCCAGCACAAGCTGTTGCCGGCCCTTGGGGAGTGAACCAGTGCAGGAATCTCCTTGTCTCACTTTCTTCTACCTTTCAAAATTTAATTTAAAAAGAAAGAATTTACTGTTTAGACACCATCAGGCACTTGGCAGAGTACTTTCCACGAATATTTTTTTTCTAAATCTTTAAAACATTTATTATTATTCATTTGGAAGACAGAGTTACAGAAAGGAGGAGAAACAAGAAGAGATCTTCCCTCCACCAGTTCACTGTCCAGATGGCTATGGCTGGAACAGAGCTGGTCAAAGCCAGGACCCAGGAGCTTCTCTAGATCTTCCATGTGGATACAGGGAGCCAACAAGTTGGGCCCTCTTCCAATGCTATCCCAAGCGCATTAGCAGGGACCTGCATCAGAAATGGAGCAGCAGGCACTCAAACCGGAACCTGTATAGGATGCTGGCACTTCAGGCAGTAGATATACACACTATGCCACAGCACCAGCCCCACATGAATTTTTATATATATATACATGTATATATATATTTGAAAAACAGTCAGCGATAACAAAGTAACAAAGAGAAGAGAGAGAAACAGAGATATCTTCCCTCTGTTGATTCATGCCCCAATTGGCCTCAAAGGTCAAGGCTGTTTCAGGGCAAAGCTGAGAGCCTAAAATTCTATCCAGTTCTCCCAGATGTGTAACAGAGGACCGAGCACTTGGTATCTTCTGCTGCTTGCCCAGGCAGCCTAGCAGGGAGCTGGACTGAAGTAGCTAGGGCTCTAGTTGGTGTCATAATGTGGTATGCCAGTTTTGCAAGTGGCACTGTGCCATGACCTTTTCTAACGTTGAGAAGCTAGGCCTTATCAAGGTTTCAGATGGTTCAGGCAAGGTCACTGGGTCACATTCGGAAGGCGCTAACCAGACTCTGCCACCAGAGGACTCGGGGTCATTTGGACCTGATGTTCCGTGGGGTTTTCTTTGAGAGCAGAGTTGAAGATTGAAAGCTATGGGTCTGAAGGGAAAAGCAGGGTAGGAAACAGCCTGGTGGGTCAAGCATGATCTAGTACAGAGACCCAGAGCATAAGGAATGGAGAAAAAAACCAACTGTGTCTAGCACCAAAAAGAAATGGGAGCTGGGTCAGACTTTATCAACATGAAAAATGGCTGTGCTTCTAAGGATGCCGCCAGACATGACAAGACAGCCCCGATAATGGGAACAAACATTGGCAAATCACATATCTGAGAAGGAGCCAGCTGCTCTAGACTGTATGAAGATGCCTTACACTGCAGGACTCCCAAAACATCATCCAATGAAAAGAAAGACGTTTTACCCAAGCAGATAAACAAATGGCCAATAACATGTGGAAGATACTCTGCGTCATCACCACCAAGGAAATACAAAAGCAAATCCCAGACTAGAGACCCACAGAGGTTATACACCCGTAAAGGAAACATGCAGGTGTTGGAAAGGATGTGGGGAGCTGGGCCCTTCAGCTGCCGTGACTGAGAACGTAAAGGGGCATGCCACATTGATAAGCAGGCTGCCATTTGCTTAAAAAGACACGCATTGGGTTACCATGTGTTCCACACTTAGCTGTGTAACCAGGAGGACCTGAAACTCTTGTGCACACAAGACTGGTCCGTGAGTGTCCACAGCAGAAGTACATGGCATAGCCGGAGGTTGGTAGTTATGCTACTGTGGTTTGCATATGTCTCCTCCAGAATTCAGGTGTGATGGTCCAAGATGGGGCCTTTCAGAGGGAAATAGGACATGAGGGCTCTTCCCCTCAGGAACGGAAGTGGGCATCATCCGAAGGGAGCCAGCAGAGGGTGTTTTCCCCCTGCGGTCCTTCCACCTGCTGCCGGAGACACAGCGTTTGCCCCGCCTGGGGGATGCCGCCAGCAGGCATCGCCAGACACCAGGGGCTGGCGTCCTGATCTGGAGCCTTCCAGAGCTCTGAGAGTGACCTTTGCATCGTTTGTAAATTACCTGCCCACAGCGTTCTGTTATTGTAGCACAAAACAGACTCTGGGCTTATACACATGTCCACCAGCTACTGAATGGAAAAGCAAAATGGAGTGTGTTTGAACCATGGGATAGCACAACAGGAATGACACGTGTTACAGCATGCAGGATCCCAGAAAGCGTGCTAACTGAAAGCAGCTGTTTGTAAAAGATCGTATAGTCTGTGATTCCATTTGCATGAAATATCCACAACAGGGAGACGGAAGGTAAATGAGTGGGCTGCTCAGGGCTGGAAGAATGGGGGCGGGGAGAAACAGGTGCTACCATGGGAGCTGAAGGCTACAGGGTTCCCCATGGAGTGACCAAAAATGCGCCAAGCTTGATTGTGGCGATGGTTACACGAATGTGAACTGTACACTTGAGATGGGTAAATTGTGCAGCAAGTGACTTGTATCCTAGTATGTGCCACTGAAACTGCAGCAATGTGCTGTGATCCGAGACCTCTGTGTGACGATGATTATGAGTGTCATCCTTCAGCGTTTTGATCTTGTCCGATTCTGTGCATAGATGCGAACTGGAGATCTGACCTCGGGTTTGAGTCCTGGCTTTGCTGCTTCCTGTTGGGAGGCAAGTGGAGACAGATCAGGTCCTTGGGTCTCCACCCTCTATGGTGGAGACTGAGCCCTCGGCTCCTGGTTTCAGCCTTGCCCAACCAAGGAATGAGCAAGCAGATAAAAGATGGCTCTCTCTCTGTCTCTCTCTCTCTCTGCTTCCCCATCCTGCCTCTCTGTCTTTCAGTTAAACAACAAATAAATAATTCAAGTCAAAGCTTTATAAAAAGGGAGGGGAAAGAGAGAGTGAGGGAGGGAAGGAAGGAAGGGAGAGAAAGAGAGAAAGAAAGAAGAAAACCAGGCACTTTCTGGGCCGTTTCCAGGAGGAGCCCGAGTGGGTGTAGTGTTGGCTGTGAGAGCCAGGCTTCCTGAAGGCGGGCTGCCACTCCTGGGTCTGTGTGCTTAACCCCTTGCATCGACGGCCGAGCCCGCGGCTTCAGTTTCAACCCTGTTTGTTCATTCTCTACATAAACACTTTGATGTGGGAACATTAGAACCGAATGGACATTTGATTGATGTGTCCCAGTGTATTTATGTGATTAGCTTAGAATTACAGCCTTTCTGGGCCACCCTTAATGTGGGAGGCAGTTGATAATTGTAGAGTGACTTTTACCCAGGTCTTTCTAAAGTGGTTTAGACATACTCTTCCAGCTGGATGATGTTTCTGCGAAGCAGGCACACAGTTGAAAACTCAGGTTGAAAGAAAAGAAATGAAGTGTGCATTGCTTCCAGGAACATGGCGACAAGGTCGGGCGGGAGGGCTGCACTGTCGCTTCTGATGCCTTCTTCAGCCTCCCAGCACCAAGAGCTACTGCTACTCGGAAGTGCATGCCAGTAGGACGGCAACTCCTTCCCGGGAGCAGGAAGGGTCTCCCTTGCCCGCCGTTTGAGTGCGGAGAGCGAGTGGGGACCCCTGCTCCTAGATACGGGTCGTGACCGTCAGCCAGTTATTTACTTTTCTGACGCCCATTCTCACATGTAAGAATCCCCATCTGGCAGTCACACCAAACTGCAAAGTGTTAGAAGGGTTACCCAGGCAGCGTGTCAAGTGTCTAGCGGAGTGCTTGGGTGCACTGTCAGTGGACTACGTCACCGGCCAGGATTGCAGCGGAGCAGGTGCGAGGGCCCGCAAGGACTTGCGTGAATGCTGTTGGAGGAGGAACCGTGGGCCTTGTATGCTCTCTTCCCTTCCCTGCCCCCATCCAGCCCTCAAAAAACAGCCTGGCCCCAGCGTGCGTTGGCTGGACACTGATGTGGTGACCATGACGGATCACATTATTGAGCATTTATTTCCTGCTGGGCACTTGACGCGGATGAGTCTGTTTACGCATCAAGACTGCTTTGTAAAGGAAGGACTAATGGCATGTCCTCTTTCCCCACGTGGAGGACCTGATCCTGAGAGTGGATCGGTGACGTGTCCAGGGTCAGCCAGCTTGTAAATAGAAGGGACAGTGGCTTAGGTCTACCACTGATCCCTGTGCTGGCAGCCGATATCTGACGTCACTGGGAAGTCCCCCCAAGGCTCCCCGGGTTGAGGGCAAGACTTAAGGATCATCTCTGCCCATTCCGTGTCCTGCACCGACTCCACGCTCACACCCGCCGCAACCCCGCCAACCCCCTTGATCCTGAGAGCTGCTTGGATGGGCTCAGTCTGCTTTCTCATTCTCTTGCCTTGGGTGGGCTCCAAGCAGGCCACAAGAGTATAGAGAGAGTAAATTTATCATCCAGTGTCTTAACACATGGGCATCTAAAAATGTGCTGGTGATTGGAATATGCAGATCAAAACTGCTGCCAGCCGGGCCATGCTCTCTGCTTGACTGGGCGAATCAAGGTGCATGACCAGGTGACCAGGTTTTCTTACACACCCAGTGTTTGTTAGGCTCACTAGCATTAGTCTGGATTTAGTTTGGCTGAAAATTTCTCATCCAATGAGAGACGAGATTGTTCATCTATCAGCTGCCTTTAAATGCTGCTTCAATAACTGGTGTTACAGGAAAACCCAGTGGGTTTCTTTTGCCTTTTTACATTAGCTTTATGAATCAGAAGTTAGATTTACAATGAACTACACAGAAGCCAATTGAATTACAGGCCTTGCATATGACCTTCATCTTATTTAATTTGTATAATTTTTTTTTCTAATGAGGGAATGCCAAATGTTTTTATGTCCCCCAAACCATGGCAGCTTAAAATAAAGAGAAAGCAGGGTAGTTGCTAAATTTTTGTGTTTTTATGTACTCTTCTTAAGCCATAACTCAAAACTGTAATTTCCAACTCTTTTATCTTCAAGCTTTGTTATCTTTTGGGGAGGGATTTATTACTATTATTCCAGAGAGATTGGGTGGGGGGAATTTTCCAGTCACTGGTTCACTTTCCAAATGCCCACACGTTAGCTGGCCAAGACCAACTCTAGGAACTTAAAACACAATCTAGGTTTTCCACATCACTGGCAGGAATTATTTGAACCATGCTCACTGTTTCCCAGGGTCTACACGGGTGGGAGTCAGGAGCCAGAGCTAGCAATCAAAGCACACCACCAATCTTAGCACCCCAATGTGAAACATTGGGCAGTCATCATTAGAACCAATGTGCTGCTCCCTGGGGAACCTTTTTAAATTAAACACACACACAGAGTAAGCCTTCAATAGCAGTGATTTCTACATCCATGAACACTGTGAGCTTTGGATTCAACATTCTTGAGAAATAGGCCTGTTACCGAGCAGTGTAAGATGGCCACATCCCGGCATCCCAGTGCGAGGGTTCCAGTCCTAGCTCTAGCTCCTGACTCCAGCTGTGACAGCGTAAGTGACAGAGCTCCTGCTGCGCTTGTGGGAGATCTCACTTGTGTTTTGGGCTCCTCGCTGGTCCCAGCCCAGCAAACGCTGGCAGGTGCATTCGGGAAATGAGTCTGGGGCGGGAGACGGGGAACTTTCTATTATTTCTCTGCTTCTCAAGTGAATTTTTTTTTTTTTTGAAAAACCGATGTTTTTCATCTTTGTTACATAACTGGTAATTGAGCAGTGATCCTGTGCTTTTAAGATTCTGACCTTAAGCTCACTTTGAACTGAGAGGGAAAAGTGAGTCAGTTGCTAATTTTGAAAAGTTGCAGTAGTTATCAGCATCAGAGGCTCTGTTCACCCCCCCACCGCCCCCACCACCGAGCCCCTGGAATCCAGAAGGGAGTCATGTGGGTTCTAGAAGCCTTGGCATGCCCTTCATGTGGCCAGGGGCAACTGCGGGCACAGCCTCCAGGAGCTTCTCATCTCCCTGTGAGATGATGGGAGGCGTTACCCTAGCAACCTCCTCCTTACTTGCAGTGACTCGTTTTTCTGGTCATTGCAAACACTCCCTGGTTTACTCGCTCCCTCCAGCCTCACTTGTATGTTGCTGCTTCAACTCTTTGAACCTCAGGAAATGTATTCTTGGCAAGTATGTTTCATCTGATTGTCCAGGAGAGCTCTGACCCCAAACGGTTCCATCACTGGTAGAATTGTTTATTTTAAAAATGTGGAACTTTTATCTACTCTTATTTCTAATATGTCACAGCCCCTTTCTATAAAAATGTTTGGATGGATTTCTTTCTATAGCTTCAGTATTTGTTACTAAAAATATTGGGCAGCTACACTTCTTTTTACACAGAATGAGTTATTAATCTGTAAGAAACCATCTTAGACATTGTCAAAATTTAATCAACTTATATGGCAACAGTTCTAGCTAAACGAATAAAAATATCAGTGTGCATATGCTACATCTTACATAAAGCTTGCTTTTATGGTTATGTGATTTTGCTGCATGTTATAATAAAAACACACGTACAACTTACCATCTTAATTTAAAAAAAAAAAAAAAAGATTTATTTGAAAAGCGGTGACAGAATGAGAGGAATCTCATCTTCTGGTTTAGCCCTCAAATGGACCTAGGCCATCCCAGGTGCCAGGAACTCCATCCAGGCCTCCCACAGGGGTGCCAGAGGCCTGAGTATGTGGGGGTCATCACCTGCTATCTTTTCAGGTACACTGGCGAAGCAGAGCTGCTGGGATCCCACCAGCCCTCACATACGGGATGCCTGTGTCCCAGACTGTGGCTTAACCACTGCACCACAACACTGGCCTCCCATGGTTACCATTTTCAAGTGTACTATCTAGTCATCTGAGGTGCATGCAAAATTATCTCCATTTTTTTTTTTCATCTTCCCAAACTGCTGCTCTGTTAAGTAACTCCCTGCTTCCCCATCTCCCTAAGCCTAGTAACCTCTCTTCTACTTTGTTTCTCCGGATTTGAGGCTCTAACTAGCTCATAGAAAATGGAATCATACTGGGTAGATCTTTCTGTGCCTGGCTTGTTCCCCTAGTAGTAATATTCTCAAGGTTTATCCATGTTGTAGCATTCAACATGCCAATTTCCTTTTTAAGGTTTAATAGTGTTCCGCTGCATGCATAGATTTCAGGTAGTTTATGGAACCATTAATGAGTGGATGTTTGGGTTTCTCCTACCTCCTTGTTGTTGTAATGGTACGATGACCATGAATGTGCATATAGCTTTTCAGAACCCAGCCTTGAATACTTCTGAGTGTGTATCCAGAAACAGGGTTGCTGGATCGAAGGATAGTCCTGTGTTTGAAGATTTGTGGAAATACTGTTTTCATGGCAATGGCCGCCTTGCACAACGCCTCCCAGCTCCTTTGCAGCCTCTCTAACACTGGCTGCTTTCCAGCTGGGGTTTCCTGTGTTGTTTGTCAGGTACTAGTCAACCTCATAGTGTGTGAAGTTGTACCTCCCCATGGTTTTAATCGCAGTTCCCTAATGGCTAGTGGTGTGGAGCATCCTTGCTTCTTAGAAAGAAGATTGTCGTGTATTTATTTACCTTGACATTTTCAGTTACTTGAGAGAGGAAGAACACCTCTTGTTTGGTTTACTTCTGAAATACCCACTGTGGCATCCCCAGACTGGAAGGAAGGCAGGAGCCAGAAACTCGACTCAGGTCTCCTACGTCACAGTCGGTCACTTGAGCCATCACCCCTGCGTGCCAGGGTCTGCATTAGTGGAAGTGACATCCAGGGGCTGGTACCAGGAATCAAGCCAAGCATTCCAATGGGAGAAGTGGGCTTCCTGACTGGTGGCTTAACCACCAGACGAACTGATTTCCCCTGAGCATCCTTTCATGTGGGTGCTGGTCCTAAGGGTGTCATCTTCAGAGAAATGTCTGTGCCAATTGTTTCCAAATTTTTCACCGGATCTATTTTGTTGTAAGAGTCCTTCGTAGATTCTGGATTCCACTTCCATATGCTGTTTTTTCACGGCTAATTTGTGCTTTGTTGCACAAGGGAATTTTATTTTGATACATTCCCATTTATCAGATTTTGCTTTTGTTGACTTTGCATTTGGTGTCATGCCCTAGACATTTAGAGATTTACGTATTTTTATTGGGTAGGCAGATATGCAGAGAGAAGGGCAGAACAAGAGAAAAATTTTCATCTACTGGTTCACTCCCAAATGGCTGTGATGGCCAGAACTGAGCTGAAATTGAACCAGGAGCCAGGAGCTTCTCCCAGGTCTCCCACATGGGTGCAGGGTCCCAAAGCTTTCAGCCGTCCTCGACTGCTTTCCCAGGCCACAAGCAGGGAGCTGGATGGGAAGTAAAGCGGCCAAGTCCTGAACCCATATAGCATCCTGGCACTTTAAGGGGGAAAATTAGCTAGTTGATCCATTGCACCAGGCCCCAGATTTATTCTTTTGCATGTAGGTGTTCAACTTCATCAATACCATTTCTTGAAGAAGCTGTCATCTCCCCATTGAGTGGTCATGGAACCCTTGATAAAAATCATTTACCATGTGTACAAGAATTTATTTCTGGAATCTCATTTTAAATTCATTGATTTCTTTATCCATCTTTATGCCAACACTACACTGTTTTTATTAGTATAATTTTATAATGTGTTTTCAGGGTCCAGCACGGTAGCCTAGTGGCTAAAGTCCTCCCCTTACATGCACCAGGATCTTCTATGGGCACTGGCTCATATCCTGGCTGTTCCACTTCCCATCCAGCGCCCTGCTTGTGGCCTGGGAAAGCAGTCAAGGACGGCCCAAAGTCTTGGGACCCTGCACCCATGTGGGAGACCCAGAAGAAGTTCCTTGTTCCTGGCTTCGGGTTGGCTCAGCTCCAGCTGTTGCAGCTACTTGGCGAGTGAATCGGCGGATGGAAGATCTTCCTGTCTCCCATTCTCTCTGTATATCTGATTTTCCAATAAAAAAAAAAAGTGTTTTCGAATGAGCAAATTTAAGTTCTCTCACTGGATGTTTCGTTTTGGTTTCATGAGTTCCAAAATGAATAGTCTTTATAAAACTCTTCCGGAAAGTCACTGCGTTATTTATCATTTGGGCAGATTTTCCTAGTCAAATGGGAGGAGAACATTGAGCGATTGCGGAACGTATGCGGGTATTTGAAATATCCTGCCTAGCTTCAAATGCAACTTTTGCCTGAACCATAGATGATGCAGATTTGGGGTGCTCATCTCCACAAGAGAATTACATCAACCACCCTCCAGTAATTAGTCTTTGTCATAGCAATGTGGATATAATGTTCTTTGAAACATTTTCAGCGCTAACATATACACATAAAGATTTTTTGTCCACATCGATAATTAAGAGTCCGTAGTAGGGTTTGAGGGCACAATACAGAATTATATAATCTAGACCTCTTTTTTACGCTGAATATTTTGTTAACCTAAACATGGTAGAACCACCTCAACTTGCTAAAGGCCACCTTGTGTTTCACTTCCTATAGTCTACCAAGGTGGGTGATTTCTCTTGGTGGATCTTAGGATTGGGCCTGGCTGACTTTGTTTTGCAGGCAGGACTGCCGTTGTAGTCTGACACATCCAGCCTTACTTGATTGGCTGTTACTTTAAAATAAATTTCTAAAAGTGAAATTTCTGGATTAAGAAAAGTCAACCATGTTTTTGGGTCTGATAATGCACGTACTACTCCAAGTAGCTGTTTATGTTCCAGCTGGAAACGCATGCCTGCGCTCCTGGCCTACGCTCACATCAATACTTCTTCCATTTTTGTATGTCAAAAGTGCACATTTTGCTTCAACTTGCATGTGCTTGATTAGTAATGAAGTTAAACCCTTTAAAGTTTTTAAACTCCGTAATAACCTCATGCTTTCTAGCTTTAATTGGGAAAACTTGAAGTGATGCAACGTTCTTTTGAAAATGAATGCTCTTTGCCTGTTTTTCAGCTTGTGGTGTGTGCTTTCACCATAATGATTTTCAAGTTTTAGACTTAAATTATAGATAATATTATAATTGGACCAATTTTTCAGTTTTATTCTGCTCATTAGCTGCTGATGGCGCCTTATTAATTTGTTTTGCTGCTCAGATGTGTTTGGAATCTTTATGAGTGTGGGGAGGTGGCAGGGGTTGTCAAAGCTGCTCATCTCTTTCACTCTGGCTCCTAGATTTCTTGTCTTGCTTTAAAAGGCATCTCCATGTCAGGCATACATGAGTATGTCCGGCGTTTTACTGGTTTTCTGGCTTTTTATTTTTTTTTTTTTTGATACCTGCACACTTCAATGTTAGTAAGTAGCATATTTTAAGGTTATTGTTCGTTTAAGTTACCATAGACATGTCAAAAGCCATTGGTTTCATATTTCCTCATGAGTGTCCCAAAAGCAGGAAAAAGGGTGGGCAGAGAAAAATCTGCAATGTGATGTTTAGTGGAATTGATATTTCTTCAGTGTTCTCTGCCTACTCAGGTGGACTCTCCAAGGGTATATCTGCCTCAGATGCTATTCTATTGAAGCCTTCACATACCTTTCATGTTTGTTTTAAGTTGTGGAACTGGTAAAAGAGCCACCTTGTGATTATGCCGTAGTCTCACTGGCTGAAATTGTGTGCTTAGATGTGTAGGAGGACATTGTAACCCTAGAAGGTCAGCGAGCACAGGATTACAGTTGATTAGATAATATTTCATGAGAACAACTGAATGGCTACCTTTTGTACACCTGATGGGATATAATTTGTGTAAGAACAATTGAGTGGAAAATATGTGTATGAGAACCCTTGGTGGAATATACAAGACAAAAGGAGTTCCAAACAAAAACATAGACACAGTTGATGGGTTTGTTGATGAGCTCAATACCTCCACCCTAATCCTATATGACCCTCAGTGTATAAAGTCTGTTGCCCCTAATAAATTTCGGCTATTGATCATCAGTCAGTAGTCTATGCGTGTTATTATCGGCTCCGTGCACCAAGTCCATCGCTGCAGGACAGTGACATAGATGTAAGAGCTAACAAGGATTATTTTCTTTTCTAGGTTTTACAGGAAGACTAAACTGGTTGGATTTCAAGACATGGAATGTGTGCCTTGTGGGGACCCTCCACCTCCTTATGAGCCACACTGTGAGTCCAATGAAAATGGGTCAGAGGGAAGCTGCCCTTGTAAAAGCCTTCATTTGTTAGAGCCTTGTGCATTTGGCAAAGGGAGCAAAACCCAGGACAACAGTGGGGCTTGTGGTGTACAGTCCTTCCCCAAGGTTTCCAGCAGGACGTTAAGCCCCTGGCTGTATGCTGCATCAGCAAACGCTCTGTTGACTGGAATCACCAAGTGAAATACAGACATTTTGCTGCCCTTGTGCCCCGTTCACATCTGCCCTATCAGACAGGCAATGCAGATGCCTGGCTACAGACCCTGATGGACAATGTCTTTGTATCGAGACCTGTAAAGTCCTGCATTCTCCCTTCTGAGTCCGCAGACAAGGTCATGTGGTGATCTGCTTGCTGAGAGAGCCTCTCCCCCAGTAGCGTGTCAGTTACTAGAATCTCAGGTCACTTTATCCAGGCCTTCATTTTTCTCATTGCATGCTGGGGACCCATCTGGGTCCTTGCCCTTTCCTCGCTATTTGAGCATTGCCTAGCAAGCTACTCCTTTGAACCATATACTTTCCACAAACTGAAGGCATTTCTTACATGTTTGTGTTGATTTTGAATAGGAGAAGAGGAACATCTCCCTCTGTTTATACTAACCTCACCTCTGAGATCTGCAGGTGGTAGCTCAGACAGTAGTCACGCTGAGGGCTCTGTCTGCTCTGTGTGTGCTCATCTGAGCTACCGCAAGGCTTCCAACACCGAAATATCCTGGCTGCCATTCCTCACTTGAAATGACAGCAGAGCCAAAAACTTGGAAAACCCTTCACAACTTTTACAGGAAATGGATAATGACTCTTACATTTCTAACATATAAACACATCTCCAGTAACCCATGCTATTAATGAGCGTGATGTTGAACACTTGCCGTGTCTCACAGTCTAGCAATCCAGGTACCTGACTCACCCGTTTCGGTTTCTTTTCTCAGAATCCTAGTGTCAACCCAAAGGTAGTGAGAACACTCACAGTCTTCAAACCCAGGTTTCCTAACTTCAAATACCACACTCTTTTCACCACATGTGACAGTGGTACACTCTGATCCATGGCTTTGCTTGTTGCAGCTTCAATTGTCTGTGTGCAAGCACAATGCAAAAATATTCAATGGATATTTTGAAAAAGAAAGATCACATTCATGTAACATGTATTTCATGTTATAACTATTCTCTACTTTATTAGCTACTGTTCATCTCTTGCTGCGATGCACTGATACATTAAACTTTATCATATGCTTGTGTGTACAGGGAAAAAAGGTAGCATCTATAGGATCGACACATCCACTGAGAGTCCTGGAATCTGTGCCTTACAGATAAGGGTGGCAATTGCTGTACTGTCTCTTTAAGAAAAACCAAGCTATTCTCTGTCCCAGGTGTTAATCCTCTTGTGTTATTTGCTTTCACATTGGTCATCTAATGAGAGCTCAAAAAGTTTACATAGGAGGAGCGTTGAAAGAGCCTCTTGATGCTGTCGCCCAGCTCAGAGAAGTCTTGTCTTTTTACCTGCTGTATCACAGTGACTTGGTCCTGCCCATGGCTCAGCACAGTGCTCGTGTGTCAAGAAGCCCAGATACGGTAACGTGCCTAACAGTGAAGATGCCAGGGAATGCATCCTTATCCCATGTCACAGCCTTGGTTCCACTCCCTGTACCAGCTCCCTCCCAGTACCATCCATAGGGAGCAACAGGTGTTGGCTGGAGTGGCTGGGGGATCTGAAGTAACTTCTCAGCTCCCAGTTCCAATCCCAGCCAGTCCCTGGGCATTATTAGTAGTCAGGGAGTGAACCAGCAGATGGAAGATCTCTCTCTGTCTCTCCCTCCTTCTTTGACGCACTGCCTTTGAATTAGAGTAAGTAAACCTTTCAAAGATAACATATTTCCTCCTAGATGACCCTGTGGACATATAATCAAGAAACTGATATTGTTCAGTTTAGAGCAACTCTTAGGAGTTTTCCCCTTTATTGCATTTCAGTGTAATGCCATCTAGTCAGAAGTCTGAGGCATTGGAATTTTTCTGCCTTTTCTGGAGTTCTGGTAAACCTCACAAGTGAGCCTCTAACTCTAAGTTTACTTGAAAATTTCCAAGTCTTAAGAAGCCCTCAATCAGTCACAGTTTGGGGGAAAAATCAATTGGTTTTGTTTACGTCTATATAAATATATTGCTCCTTGCGTGGGTCTTAGTGGAAAACAACCTACTTTGTCCAAGCCAGCCGTGCAGTGTGCACAGCTAAGAGCCTTTCATCTCTTAAAGCAAGATCGTCTGGAGGTCCCTGGGAGCATTAACCCTTATCTCTGTCAAAGGCGGCTTGCTGTCTTTGGCACCATGCTTGGGAATGGTTCCAGGATACAGCTAATCCCCTCAAAAGCGATCTTGAAGTCTTTGGAGGAAATTATGCAAGGCGCCTTGTGTTTTCATTTCTTCTGCTTGGGGCTTTATAACTCACCCACAAAGAGCTGCTTCTTTGGTGGGTTTTCCTGCATGGAGAGTTCCTGCCCCATTTAGACTCTGAGTGATGAGAAAGTGACACCTTTCCAGCTTCCTCCGGGAGCGTGCTTTGTCTCAAAGACCCCGGATGGGCAGGCGTTAGGAGCGCCAGCTTGAGTCCCTGCTGCCTGGCTTCCCATCCAGCTCTGCAGCAATGCACCTGGGAAAGCAGTAGATGGTGGCGAGGTACGTGGTCCCCCAGCTGGCCGCTGTGGGAGACCTGGATGGAGTTCCAGGCTCCAGGCTTCCACCTGTCCCAGATATGTCTGTGCAGGCATTTGGAAAGTGAACCTGCACATGGAAAACCTCTCTTTGTGTCTCTCTCTCTTTCTCTTTGCGTCACTCTGCCTTTCAGATCAATCAATCAATCCATCTTTAAAAACAAAAAAATAGGCAAGGCAGAATCCATCGCTGGGGCTCCACGAGAGCTAGAGGGTGCCAGGGGCACAGAGCCCCTCTGCAGCAGGGAGAGTGCTACACACCTGCTCCTGGTCTACAGAGCTGTTTGCCTTCCGAGTTCTCCCCTACACTCAGGCAACTGGGTGCCTTGCTCTGTGCGTCCCTGTCCATTTGAGAAGAAAATCAGATAGGCCTAGTTTCAATACCATCCACCTGCAAGGCAGGCCTGTATCATTTACCTTAAGTAGGCCGGGCGTTTTGTTCTCAGGAACTACATTGGGGCATTTTGGTCAATAATAGGCTGTGTCAATGACATTGTCCCAGAAGATTATACGGAAGCTGAAAATTTCCTATCACCTGGTATTTCCACCGTCCCTTTTGTATATTTAGGTACATCAACAGCATCTGGTGGCAGTGGCCTCTTGTCTTCAGTGCAGGAGTGTGCTGAATAGGCTACTAAGCTGGGTGCCACAGGCACCGTGTAGCCAAGGTGGATTGTGAGCTAGACGTGTGTGTGTGTGTGTGTGTGTGTGTGTGTGTGTGTGTGTGAGCCTTCAGTGGTGTCAGCACTTGTTCATGCGTTTGTTGGAACTTTAGGAGCCCCGTTACGAAGCAGCAACTGCTCTGCATGGGCACACATGCAGCAGAGACTGACTCCCATGTTTGTCCTCATGCAACTTGCAGTCTAGTTTGGAAGGTGTTACACAGTGACTCCAAATTATGCAGTATTTACATACATCACCCACTGCCAGATATGGCAACGACCACTCCATGCCTGGCAGGCTCTTGGTGCTCTAACAATACATAAAGGACAGTGTATGACTTGGGGCATCCAGGATGCTTTCCTAGATGGTGGCTTCTGAGCCATGGTCTGAAGCGCTGGCCAAGGGACCAAGCATTTTGGCACAGTGAGTTAAGCTGCTGCCTGCAACAGCAGCATCACAGCCCCCCGTTGATGTGCCTGGGAACATAGCAGAGATGGCCCTTCAAGTACTTGGGCCCCTCCTACCCATGTGGCAGAGCCCAGATGGAGCTCTGGGTTCCTGGCTTCAGTCTGGCCCAGCCCAAGACTCTGCTTGCCACTCACTCTGGCAGCCAGCAGGGTCTCTAATCTGTTGGCTCCTTTCTTTGCTCCTTGTGGCCTGCAGGACATCAAGTGCCTCCCAGTGTTGGGGGGAGCTGTTGTCTTGAGGACAACATGAGCGACTGCCCAGGAGCTGTGGCGTTTAGCCAAGACAGATGCTCAGAGAAGAGCAATGACCTTAGCACTTCGTGCAGACTGCTCCACTAAGCAGGAAAGGACGTAGGGAATGTGGAGGAAAATTCAACCTGCAGAGAACACAGGAGTTCTCAGATGTTTAAATATGCAATCAAGAATGCTTACATGGAAGTGACTGTCTTTGCAAAGCTTCGTGTTCTTCATAAAGTGATCTCAAAATTAATGAGAAAGTGGGGTGAACATTTAATAGAACACGCTTCCTTTATTTATTTTTGGAAGATTTAGTTCTTGGAAAAGCAGAACACAAAGCCAAGAGCCCAGAATCTCCTTTGGATCTCACACAGGTAGCAGATGCCCAAGCACCTGACCCATCTTCTGTTGCTCTCCCAGGCATGTTACCTGGAAGCTAGATCATGAGTGGAGCAGCTGGGACTCAAACCGGCTCTCTTAGGTGGCAACTTGACCTATTGTGGCACATTCTAGCCCTAGGGTAGCAGTTAAGCTGCCACTCCGTACACCGTATCCTCTAAGAGAATGCCTAGGTTCAAGTCCCAGTGCCACTTCTGATTCAAGCTTCCTTCCATTGCACACCTGGGGACAGCAGGGGATGGCGCAAGGCCATGCATCCCTGCCACCCAGGTGAGAGAACCGAATCAAGGTCTGAGCTCCTGGCTTCGGCTCGGCCCAACCCTAGCTAGTGTAGACATTTGAGAAGTGACCCAGTGGATGTGAGATCTCTGCCTCTCCTTCTCTCTCTGTAACTCTTTCAAATAAATGAACACATTTTTAAAAAATAAATAAATGATGAACGAATATTTTTTTAAATAATTTTTTTAAAAAACAAAAAAGCAGGTTTTATCTTCTTGACTGTCTAGACTGGAGCAACCTGGGAGCAGTTTTGAAAATTATAGTATCTGTGAGAGGCAGTGGAGTGAGGCTGAACACAGCTCAGGGCCTGATGACTTGGGTTCCCATCTTGACTCTGCCTTGGGCAAATCATTTCCTTCCTTTGAAGTGCTCTTCACAAGGTAATAATACCCCTGTCTGTAGACCTCGCATAGAACTCCAGGCACAGGGATGCAGTCATGTGATCCCTGCCCTCCTCCAGTTAAACTCAGAGGTGGCTATGCCTGCATCTGTTGGCCTGCCCTGATGACCCCACCTGTCTCCACCCCTCGGCCCTCCCCCAGGGGCATGCTTTGGTGTTTAGAATGGCATGATGCATCTGGCTTTGATGTTTGTCTTCCTGGTTCTTCACCTTCACTGCGGGGTGAAAAGACCCTCTGACCATTTGCTGTTTGGTGGGCTCCTATGGCCAGACTCCTGGGGCAGACGACCTGTCGTAGCCTGGCCTCGTTCCTCTCTATCCCATTCCCAAAGCCTCAAGCCCCAGGTCCCACCCCATAAACTCTCTGCATCCTTGTGAATAAAGATATTAGGTTGTTGGCCCACCCACAACCTCGGTGTAGTTGCTAATGGCATTCATCCGTGACAGTAATTGAGCGGGCATGTAGGCCAGGCCAGATGGGCAATATTCCTGTAAGTCACAGATAAGAGAGAGGCAGCCTTTATGTAGCTCCCCCAACTGCAGGCCTCGCTCTTCTTCTGTCTTTGGTTCCTAATATTGGGCGCCCATTTCAAGCACTGAAGAGAAATAGAGACAAATACACAAGAAATGTTAGACCTGTATCCTGCCTCAGGTCTGATAAGAAAGACAGATTTTGTAGGATTTCTCTGAGCTGTGTTTACCTAATTTGGGATAAATATGTGGTTGGAACAAATGGACTTGAAAAAATGCAAAGTGTTTTTCACCAGCTTTATTTAAGTCTGTTTAACCTAGCTGTTTGCTTTCTTCTTGAGGGCCTTTGTAAAACAAGCCGTGTGATTCTAAGAGATAAGCCATCAGATAAGTCACCCTGTGGGGCAACAAGTGCAGCTCTGTGAACTCGTAATTATTTAGGAATTTTGCATGGCTCAATAATCCCAGCAAACAGTGAACAGTTCCTGGGCCCGGAAGTAATAAGGCACTTTTTTTTTTTTTTTTAGAGAAATGATTATTTTCCAAGGGAAGTCTAAAATGCATTCTAAATAACCCATGCAGGTGATTTTAGAATGAGCTTTCCAAAGAAATATTTGCTCATTAAAGAGAATTGTTAAAGTTTAGTATGAAAAAAAAAAAAGATAAGCTCACGAATAGTTCCCTAAGAAAAATGTCCGTCCCTGGTGAATGGCCAAACCATATACAGCATGTCAGGGTTCCTGGTTCTACCATTTAGCTGTTTATTCCACCCTTTTTTAAAATGCCTTTTACTTCCAATACTGTTTTTCCCACACATCATTCTTACACATTATATGAACAACTTTATCATCTAAAGTGTCGTTGGCCTAAGTTGGGCTTTGGGAACTGTTGGTATCGTACATGACATTACCTTCTGTGTAGAATGCCTTACTGTATTTACATAGTTATGCTAGTTGGTATTCCAGACTGTGTTTATGTATCCAAGTGCAAAATGCTAGAGCGCTGTGCAAGGTTCGTGGGCAAATGGAATTAGGGGGTCCTCTGCTGATGTTCCCTACTCGGTGGGATGCGACTCTTAGGATCGGACGGTTTGAAGTGCAGGGTGCTTAAACTGGTATCTGTTCCAAAACACGAGAGTTGACTGGATCATTCGTGTGCTGATGTAAGCTTGGCTGATTGAATGATTCGCATGATATCCCAGTGCTCTTAGTGGTTTGAATGAACATTATTATTTTTTTTTTTAAAGATTTTATTTTTATTGGAAAGCCGGATATACACAGAGGAGGAGAGACAGAGAGGAAGATCTTCCATCTGATATTTCACTCCCCAAGTGAGCCGCAACGGGCCGGTACGCGCCAATCCGAAGCCGGGAACCAGGAACCTCTTCCGGGTCTCCCATGCAGGTGCAGGGTCCCAAAGCTTTGGGCCATCCTCGACTACTTTCCCAGGCCACAAGCAGGGAGCTGGATGGGAAGTGGAGCTGCCAGGATTAGAACCGGCGCCCATATGGGATCCCGGGGCTTTCAAGGCGAGGACTTTAGCCGCTAGGCCACGCCGCCGGGCCCTGAATGATCATTATTAAGAAGCCCTGAGCACCTCTGGTTGGGGTGCTGCCCTCTTCCACGTGTGATGGAATGGGGCAGCCCACCGGCTGGCTGATATAATGACTCCCTGGTGCTGACTGGAGGATAAAGACTCTTGAGCTTTTACAGAAAAAAAAATAAATAACTTTCCTGTAATAGTCATCTTTCATAAACTTTTCGAGAAACCCTGATATTTTTGCCTCTTGACACGCAGCACTAAGTTATTTAAAATAAGCATGCTGGGCAGCCATCTCCGAGGAAGCAAACACAAATTTGAGAGGAAATCCATTCAGAATCTTTGGAAGATCAGTGCTGGGAAGGGGTTCCGCTTCTCCGTAAGTGGGGGGTGGGGACTAGAAGGAGACACAAGTTTCTGGCTGGCTTGAGTTCAGCTGTTCCCTTACTCTGTCCGTCAGGTCAACACTGGGGTCCAGCACCCAGTACTCATCCTCCTTGGGCACCTTTAACATTGACTGGATCTGTTCAGAGTCAGACTGCATAGCAAGATGCACAAGAGACGTGTGGAATCCAAAAAGTGCTTTCTGTTGGCTGGGAACAATGTGGGATTTTGGCTCTGGGTCTCTGGCAGAGTTCTTCTGGTGAGTGAGCAGCTCGCTTTTCCAGAATACTCACTGGAACCCCTGTATTGTGGGTCCTCAAAGCCAGGACGTGCAAATTATAAGAGTTCATCTTACTGAGGTCTTTCCAAGTCCTCTGTGGTCCCGCGACCAAGACTCCTCAGTGTCGGGCCAAGGGGCTTGCTGGCCGGCCTGCCTGTGCTGGTGGAGCCTGGGTTTGGGGCTTGTCTCGGCAGCCTTTGAGCACAGCTGCTGTGCATTTGAGAGAAAACCTCATGCGGCTGAGAAGAGGGGTCGGGGGTTGGAGAGTTCGGGGTGAGGGGCTTCTAATAGAAAAGGCTGCAAGCTTCAGTTCTTCCTGCTTAGCACGACTTCCAGGGGAAGGTAGAGGAAGACAGAGAGAGCCAAGGAACCCCAGCAGACAACAGACCAGAGCTGCTGGGGGGACGCATCAGCCAGCCCGCCCCTGGGACAGCCGGGATTCCTTCTAGTCTCCTGTCCCATGGAGGTGTGCCTTCTGCCCCTCCTTCCGCTGGCTTCATTTCCTGGCTTTTGTGGCTATCGTGTGTTTTATTGAAGAGTAACGTGAAGCAGCATCGATCAAAGGTGGCTCATGTGCAATAAATGCAGCTGACATACGACGGACAGGTCAGGAACCCGCATGGGCTCCCTGCATATGCTCAGCTCCGTGTGCTGCGCGGATGCCTCTCCACGGAGTCCGTGGCTTTTAGGCTGTGACTTTGCCGTGGTGGAGGGAAGGGCAGGAGAGCGGCGAAACGGAGTGGGGCGGAGTTGGAGGCAGCTGCAAGGGAAAGAACCACCCGCGGAGGCAGAGGGAGGAGTCAGAAGCCCACCAGACCACAGCCCACCTGCAGCCAAGGCACATCCGGCATGCTCTCATGCCCTGAGACCCTCCCTTTAATGCCAGTCAGCGTCATCATCAGAGTTGTCGTGTGATCAGTCTGAACCCCAAGAAGGGATGGAGCGTGATCAGATCTCATTAGCTAAAATCTTCTTAGGAAAGCACAAAGCTGCTGTAATTCATTTTGGGAGGACTTTCTATCAAAAACCGTTCCTCCTTTTCAAGCTTATTTGCTGACCCAAGTCCAGAATGGCTCTTCAAAAATAAGTTGTGAAATGTGTTATAAGTGTTTTCCAAGAATGAACACAACGCTAGCGGGGCGGTTTAAACCCCTCAGAGAGTAATGCACCCACGGTGTGTTGGTTTGCGTTATTATTTACTCAAGCACCCATCCTCCACGTATTTCTCCTTATTCCCCATCTCACTCGTGTCACAGAAATCAGAAAATTCTTGAAAAGATTTCTGAAACGTACATACTCCGTGTTCATTCTTTGCTCCCCATCTAAAATTGCTGAACATCTCTAAGCCATTACCTTTGTCGTGAGTGAAAGTGAAAAGGGACGGCAGGTGCCTTGAATGCGTAAGTGGACAGCCTCGGCTGGGCTGGAGGGGCTTGTGAGGGTGCTGCTGGCCCGAGGGCTGTTGGGGAGCTCTGTGTGTCCTGAGCAGGGACCTCAGAAGCTCACAGGTCATGACCTGGCCCCTAAGGTCCACACTAGTTGAATATTACCCGGTTGCCAATAAATCTAACTTCTCAAGCTCTTTGTCCCCAGACATTGCAAACTAATGAGCTGGCTTAAATATTTACTCACTGTGTCTGTAAACGGGCATCATCACTGGATGAAGCGAACTCTAGAGGGCAGTTTACCTGAAATATAACCAAAAGGGCGGGCCACTTTCACTGAGTTGCGGGCTTTGGCCATGGGATCTGTGAATTGTGTGTTTGTGTACCCATTTAACGCTTAAAATAAACAGATGAGCTCACGGAGAAAAGCTGTCGAAGTGGCGGGCTGGGCTCAGCGCTGCCTCCTTTTTGTACAAGCAAGCATTGATTCTTCCGCGGGGTATGTGCCAGAGGCGGGGCTCTGTGTCTCTTGCCGGCTCGCATTCTAAAGGGGGCTTCACCACACCGTTTGGGCTCCGTTAGTCTTGAAACGTGGTTGAATGTCGGGTCGGTGTCTCTATCAGCTGCCTAAGGAAGAGGGAGAAGGGCACTTGAGAAACCCTGTTTTGAGAAAGGAAAAGAGAAGCTCCAGCGGAGTGTGAAATAGCAAATGTTTCTTGAAGTCCTACCAGACACTTTGTCTGCATTTCCCAGCCTTCCCGCTCAGGAATTCTCTGAGGTGTGTGTTATTGGAGTTCTTGCGTCACAGATGAACACAGGGACACTTGGAAGTGCAGGCAGGGTTCTCACCCAAGCCTGCCTGACAGCAGGGACATGCCAAGTTCCTCCCAGGAGTCCTCTGTGGGACCAGGACGGAGAGAGAGAACATGGTGTTCCTGGGAGATTGGCCCAGGACCGCCCACGGACAACAAGCATCTTGTGCAAAGTGAGACAGTGTTTGCATATGCACATGAAGCTACATCCTTTTAGTTGTCTCTGGAATACTAATACCTAATGCAATGTAAATGTTATGGTAATAGTATTTATATTGTGTTATGTAAGGAATAATACCAAGCCCTGTACATGACACAATTTCTTCAATACTGTAATTTAAAAATCGACCAGAAATTTATAGCTATAAATGAGATGCAGGGGCTAGTGTTGTAGCATAGAATGTTAAGCTGATGCCTGCAACCCAAGCATACATTAAGTGAGCCAGTTTAAGTTCTAGCTGCTCATTTCCATTCCAGTTCCCTATTAATACACCTGGGAAAGCAATGGAAAATGACTCAGACCTAGGCACCCGCCACCCACAAGGGAGACCCAGTTAGAGAACCGGGCTCCTGCCTTCGGCTGCCCAGCCCTGACTGGTGAGGCCATTTACGGAGTGAATCTGCAGGTGAAAGATCTCTCTCTCTCTCTCTCTCTCTCTTCCCTTTCTGTAACTCTGCCTTTCAGACGACTAAGTCTTTTTAAAGTAAATGGGATATAATTGAATTACCTGGGGAAAAAAAAGTAAAATTGATCAGATGCTGAAAGTGTAGTGGAGTTAAAAATATTGCTGCCGAATTTTATACAGAAATGAAAGTCTTAAGATAATATCCTACTTTGGATTTTGAAAATATTACTTTAACTGCTTCATTTCTTTTCATCGTGTCCTAGCATTTTAAGGTTTCATGAGAATTTCATTCTGTATTATAAGTCATAGAGTCATTTTTCTCATTAAAAATTCAAGCAACATCTTAATACTTACCTGATTGTAACTTTAAAGGGGAGGAATTCATTCTCTTAACTTTTCTAGCAAAATGTTGTAAGCTTTACTGAAATATTACTCGCATACCAGAAGGTGTACACACTCCAATCATCCAAGTCAGCGAGTTTTGGCATGTGTCCCAGGGGTAATCCTGTCCCCAGGGAAGACGTAGACCAGCATGGTTTTCTGAAGAAAGGGCCTCCGAGGTCCCTCTCTGGGCTGTTCTCAGGCCCACGCTCTGCACATCTCCTGGGTCCCTTACTATTTTAGAATTCATGCACTTCTCCGTGGTTTCATTTTCCATCAGGAGCCCAAAGAGTTAAGTATGGCATGTTTCAGTTCAATGATTTTCTATGAAATCTTCAGTGCTGAACTTTAAAAAACTGTCTTTGAAAAACTAGTGATTTCTGGAAAGCCTTCCAGTGGCCCGGTGGTCACAGGAGGCAGACTTTCTTTGAAATGAGGACATTTGCTTCCGATGGCTCTTGGTATCTGGTGGTGGAAGTACCTGTTCCGTGCCGAATACAAAGTGCTGAGTCCCCCATGTTGTCAGTTACCCCAAGATCTGCTCGTCCTCTCCTGTGAGGATGACTGCCTTGCGTGCCCGTGACATCATGAGCATGGAAGACCTTGAGGCGGAATGCCCTGGGCTTGTAGAGTTGGCATCGTAATGCTCCAGGGTATGGAATGCTATTTCCAGTAAGATACTGCAGAGACACCTCAGCAAGGTGACCCCAGGATGGGGCTCTGAAAGAGGAAGCAGGAGAGCAGCACACGGGGTGAGGCCCACTGGGTGGGTAGATAAACCGGGGAGTTGGGTGTAGACCAAGGAGGGCTTGGAGGCCATTGAAGAAACTTGTACGACATGGTGATGCTGGACAAATGTGATGCTGGAACGCTATGACTTTTGGGTGAGCCTCTGACTACTTTTAAGATGTAACTCCAAGGGATCAAAAGAGGAAGCAAGAAGTGAATATTTGAGTTAAACAGAGTATTTTTGGCTAATAGAATAAATATGTACACTTGGAGGAACAACTTCCCACCTGTTTCTGAAGAGTTAGCAGTTTAATTCTGTTTATTAATTCGATGTAAAAAAATGTTCACTTGAGTTATAGAATTGTTAGTGATATGTTAGTTACAGGATGATAGGAGTTATACATAGTCAGCCGTTCACACCCACAGTTCCAGATGTGCCAGATCAGAAATACTGGGGCAGGGGTAGGGGGAGAGTGTGTCTTTGCTAACCACATACAAACTTTTTTCCTGCCATTGTTCTCTGAGCAATATGATGTAGCAACTGTTTGCATAACACTTACATTGTGCCAGGTATGAAAATCTAGAGAGACAAAGTATACAGGAGGGTACGTGTAAGTTCTGTGAAAATGCTGCATCCTTTTACAGAAAGAACCTGACCATCTGCGGACTTTGAAATCCACAGAGGATGTCATGGAACAAATTCCCCCCAGACACCAACAGACAAACGTGTGTGTTTGGTCCCTGTGATGTCAATGACAATTCCAGAAAAAAATAGCATTTGGTAAAACACACACTTAGAAAAGGTTAACTTAAATTTCTTTGCATCATCATAAATGGTTTCTATTATTTTAGGCCTTGGGAACATGAATCAGAGTCTGAAAATTAAAATCAGTACAGTTGTCTCTGACCCCCTCACACTTATTAGTACTGAAAAGGGATGTCTTTGTTCAAGCCAACATTAATGCAAATCAGTGTCTACTGAATGTCCTGTTAGCATTTTTGTGTTGTGTGTCTGGAAGACAAAGAGAAAGGCAGACACATGGAGGGATACCTCGCATCCCATCCACTGGTTCACTCCCCACATGCCCTCACTGCCAGGGCTGGGTCAGATGGAAGCCCCAAGCCAGGAGCCAGTCTTGGTCTTCCACTTGGGTGGCAGTGACCCAGCCTCAGGAGCTGTCACCTGCTGCTCCTGGGATTGCACAGCAGCAGGAGGCTGGCATTGGGAGCCGAGCCAAATGCAGGCTCTGAACTGGGAGGTGGGCGTTCTAGCCAGCATTGCACTCACAGGACCAAATGCAGTCCCTCCTGGATGTGCTCTGTGGAGATCTGCAACTTGACTCCATTGGGAAGAAGCCTTGATTTTTTTTTCAAAGATATATTTTATTTTTTATTGGAAAGATTTACAGAGAAAAAAAGAAACAGAGAGAAAAGCCTTCCCCCAAGTGACTGCAAAGGTTGGCACTGAGCTGATCTGAAGCCAGGAACTTCTTGGGTCTCCCATGCAGGTGCTGGGTCACAAGGCTATGGGGTATCTTCAACTGCCCTCCCAGGCCACAAGCAGGGAGCCAGAAAGGAAGTGGAGCAGCTGGGACACGAACCGGGATCCCTATGGGATCCCCACATGGGATCCTAGCAGTTGCAAGGTGGGAATTTAGCCACTGGGCCACTGCACCAAGCCCAGAAGCCTTGATTTGGAGTCCTGGTCCTGACACCTGACCTTCTGACATAGGGTTTCTGGTCCCCATTGCTTAGGGTTCTAAAATGAAGATTCTAATAATTGTAAGAGAGGCAATAAAATGTAGGTCGAATTCCTGAATCAGTTTCAAGTTCCAAGTTTTACGGAAAGTATATTTTTCTGACCTAACCCAGGATTGTTTTGCTCTTGACCATGAAGTCCTGTCAACTGGAAAATTACAAATGAGTTAATAGCAGTATCAGTTCTGCTGGTCTAGGAAAGAGCAGGAAATGCTGTCTAATTCCAGGTTCTCTTTACAGTGCAGCCCCAACCAGCCATATTAAACTCTGTCCACGCAGACAGCGGGTCTCCTTCTCTGGGAGTTAATGGGTGGAAATAATTTGTGTTTCATCATCCGAGCATAATTTCACAGAAGACTACTTCTTTAAATACTGTAGGGAAATAAAAAAAGAAATATCCACTTGACTGATGACAGGGAACTTGAGAATTACAGGATGCCGGGCCTTGTTTTGACACAACGCTGTCCAACGATCAGGCATCCGTGCCTGTCCCCACTGAGAGCCTGGTGCAGAGGAGGTTAAGGAGAGGCCCATGGCGATGCAGAGACGACAGCGGCCCAAGCCTCCTGTCTGTGAGTCCCAGCTGCAGCACAGCTATTTTTGAACCTCCTGGTCCCCCAATGCAGATGCTCAAGGCCACGATCATGTGTGTCTCTAATGGTGTATTTTCTGGTTCTTGGGGTAGAAGCGTAAAAGCTTCGTTGTTTCATGTGTCAAATAGACACAGCCAGAACTTTCTGGCCCCTGGAATAGTAAAGGGAAGAAATACATCCTTGAAAGCAGGAAAAACTTTTACTCTCTCTTCAATGCCATAGACAATCTTCTGCCACTCTATGGCTTTTAATTTTTCTGTCTTGGTTATACTATTTATGATCATTACAGCATCAAACCGTGTCGCTTCTAACCCACCAAGTGCCTCAGAGAAGCCCCGGGCAGTGCGCTAGCTCCTGGAGGAGCAAGCTCTGTTGGCACAGCACCTGTTGGCACCTGTCCCCCGTCGTTCCTGTAGTCAGAATGCTGGAACATAGTCCAGGTCTCCCACATGGTCACAGAAGCCTGGTTAGTTATCAGCACTGCCTCCCAGGGTCTGCACTGGGAGGACACTGGGGTCTGGAATCGGAGCTGGGAACTCAAGCACTCTGCTGTGAGACATGGGTGTTTTAACTTCTAGACCAAATGCCCACTCCGAAAAGGAACGTAAAGGAAAAAATCACTGCCACTCACTTTTGGTCATGGAAACCAACATGCTTCTGAAAGCATCAGTGTTGGGTGTTCTGAGGTGATCACAGGGGTCGCAGGGATGCTGGTACACACCACGGCTGCGTTCCTTCCCTTCTCAGGAACCATGTTCAGCAGCTTGTCATCCCCTTGCCCTCAGAGTCCCTGACTTCCTGGGTAGCTCCCAGGCTACATCGATGGCAGGAACGACATCAGCGTCTAAGGCAACCTCAGTGCACGGGACACTGTCGTCCACATCTGGGACCAGTCGGGCCAGGTGGGAGGCTGGGAAGTGCAAACGGAGGCAGAGAAGGAAGATCAGGAGAGAACTCCAAGGATGTGGAAAGGTGATTTCCAAAGCATTATGCACTGTTGGATCTGAAAAGCTATGCTAAAAGTCATTCTTTATTTTTCCAGCAATTGAAGTGCAAAGTACTTATTACAGTCAATAGGAGTGATGGTAGAGTGGTTTTTGGGGCTTGGGAAGAAGACAGAACGAACCTTGGCAGGAGCACAATGCTTTGTGTCTAGCCTGTTAACTAAGATCAGCCTAGTCTGTAGTCAGCCCGTGTTGATAAGCTGGTCTAATACGCCAGGGAGCTGATGAGAGAGGCAGTGGGGAAGAGTTCTGGGTGGTGCTGCCTCAAAGGTCAGAAGCCTGGCTGCCCAAGAGACTGTGAAATGCATTGGGTAAAGCCAGGGACGCAGTGAGAAGTTTGCCGTGGGCAGTAAGGGACCCAGATCACCATGCCCTGTCATCGCAGAGACCTGGTGACTTCCAGCTTGTTTTTTAAAGCAAGTTTGGATAACCAGCCAAAGCAAAAACCAGAGAACATAGCTGGCTGTGTTAATGAGAATTAAGAGTGGCCAAATGTCTGTCTAACCTCAGATGGCCAGCATATTGATCCATCAGGGCTGTTACCAACTCCCCTGACTCCGAAAATGTCCCCAGCTGGGAGTGAATGTTTGCTGCTCTCCAGCAGGAAGCAAAGGATGAAGTCAGCAAGGGAGCCTGACTCTGAATGATCATAGGAAAAAAATTGGCATGCACTTATGGAAAATTGACCATGTACCAGGTACTTGTCAATCCTCTAGTCTGCAATAATATGTGTTCCATTCTCATGGAACTCCTGCGAGATAGTAAGTGCTGTTTCCTAGTTTTACCAGTAAGGAAAGTGAGTCAGGATAGTGAGCAAATGGCCAAGGCAGGAATTGAACCCCAGCTGTTGACTGCAAAGCCTTAAGCCTCGGAGTACACAGCGTCATCCAATACTTTTTAAATGGCAGCAAAGGAGCAGCGTAGAGGACACGGCCTGCTGTGGCCTGAGGACCAGTGAGTGGGCTTCCATAGGCATCCTTTAATATGTCATCACAATCCCTCCAGAGCGGTGTGTGTCACGTGACCAGCAGACAGTGCTTCCAGGCTTAGCATGAGCTGTCCACGTGCGGGTTCTGCACACACGTCCAGTCAGGTCTGTAGGGGGTGTGTGCGTCTCCTGGTACTTCTCCCTTAGTAAAACCAGCTTTCACATCACCCAGTGGCAATGCGCATGTGTGCACGTGCAAAATGTTCACCCCTACTAGCTGCCAAGTGCATTTCTCTCAGTAGTCACAGCCACTGTCTTCTGCTTCCTTAGCAGGTCCGATGGAAAGAACTGTTCTTGATCATTCAAGAGTTGAGATTGCATTCCTCTCTATTTGTTGGCTCAGAGCAGGGTTCTATCACTATCGAATCATTAACAATGGCTACCTAACTTTTCTCTGAAAGATGATTTAAAAGTGTCAGTCTTCCCAAGAGGTAGCAGATAAGCACTGGTGGGGTAAAAAGCTGTTATTTAACCAAGTTTTTATTTTCCTAATTACATATCTCTTCCATTGCAAGAAATATATAATGAGAGCTTTTGAAAAGGTGGTAGAGAAGGCTTTGATTCATGTAATGGTGAGATTTGGGCCTTTTCTTCTAGAACTCGGAAGATGCTAATGGGATAATGGAAGCCATCTCAGAACATTGACTATAATCATATTTTCAAAGCATAGGGGTAAGGAATGATGTTTGTTAATTACCCAAAGGAAATTATTTTTAATGGCTCGTAAGAAATTGAAAGTAAACATATATGTGAAGGTCACTGTTGGGCTCAGCGCGATGGCTCAGGGGCTAAATCCTCACCAGGCATGAGCTGCTTCCCATCTGGCTCTCTGCCTGTGGCCTGGGAAAGCAGTCGAGAACAGCCCAAAGCCTTGGTACCCTGCACCTTCATGGGAGACCCAGAGGAGGCTCCAGGCTCCTGGCTTCAGATTGGCTCAGCTCTGGCTGTTGTTGCCACTCAGGGAGTAAGCCAGCAGATGGAGGATCTTTCTCTCTCTCTCTCCTTCTCTCTATAGATCTGCCTTTCCAATAAGAATAAATAAATGTGGGTTTTTTTTAATTCTAAAAAAAATAGGACACTGCTGAATGCTTTAGAGTTGAGGACGGCTCTAAACACAGCCACATCTCAAGAATGATGCTTCACCTTCACTTGTTGATTGCCTTCCAGTTCACACAGTAACAGACTGACAATGGCAATGGAACAGTGATGGACAGACAACCCACAGCAAACCAGAGGCTAGAGCCAGTCCCTGGGTGGAGAGATGGTCAATACGATCGATAGCATGATGGGACACTCCAACTGTACCCACTGGCCAAGTCTTCTGTTGCCCTCCTACCCCTCCCGTCCAGTCCGTGGTAACCCCATTCTACTCTCACTTCTCCGAGCTCAACTTTGCTCTAGTCTACCCATGACATAGATCATGCAGTATTCGTATTTCTGTGCCTGCCTCATTCCACTTAACCTAGTACCCTCCAGCTCCACCCATGTTGTCACAAAAGGTTGCAGTTCCTTTTTGTCTGTGGCTGAATAACGCTCCACTGTGTATATGGACCGTATTTTCTTCATCAGTTCACCCATCATTGGGAGGCACCAAAGTTGTTACCACAATCTGGCTACTGGGAATAATGCCACAAGTAAACATGGGAGCGTTGATTTCAGCTGCTTTGCATATATGCATACTCAGATCTGCCACATCATAGAGTGATCACATTTTTAGCTTATACAATAGCCAGAAGAAATGGTTTTCAGTGTTCTCACTACAAGTAATAAATGTTACAGTGATGAATATGCTGGTTGTCCTGCTCTCCACAAAGTATGTACATATATGGGGATGATATCTGTACCCCGTGGTATGTAGTTCTTTTTGCTAAAATACAAAAATAAAGCAGCAGCTCCACCCCCTAGGGTCTGTCAGCACCACGGCAGTAACTGAGACCCGTCCCAAGGCCACCCTTCTGCCTTCTGCCTTTCACTCCATGCACCGTGCTGCTGGTCCCTAAGTCACCCACAATGCGGTAATCCAAATGGGAGGCTCCCACCAGGCCCAGCCCGGCTGCAGCAGCTGGACTGGAGCCATGTAGGGGAGATTCTCTCTGCCTCTCTTCCCCCGTTGCACATAAGTAACAATAAATAAATCATGTAAGAAATGGAGCCTTCCAAAAAGTGTGCATCTTAGGGATGGGTTCTGCTCAGGATGAAAGCGTGTGTGTGAATCATTAAAATGAAAGCCAAGACAGCTTGGGGCCCACTGTGGGGGTTCTGCCTTGATCCACTTGCGTTTAAATTATCAAAGGGCTGCTCATCAGGGCACGCTCAGAAGTTCTGTATTTATAAATAACTCTCACAACGTTGCTCAAGCTCTGGTACAACATTGCTCAACACCGGAAAAACATGGGCTTGGCTGTCATTTTTTTCATGTGCTCTCAGTTCAAAAGAGAAAATCAATAAAAACAGTGTCGGGCAGTCACTTGGCAACTCGAATGCTCAGAGCATGTGTGATGGCTGCGGTCTGGTGGGAGGAGCCCTGCCTTCCGCTGCCATGCCTCAGTCAGCTGTCCTCCCTTCCAGCAGATGCTAGAAGATGGGCTGGCCAGAGTTACCCGGCTCAGGTGCTGGGGAACAGATGTAAAGCCAGACAAATAAGAGGGAATGGGGGGGGGATGTTTAGGTGAATTCACAAAAGAATTTCTTTCTTTCTTTTGTTTTATAGGGAAAGCAGCAAATCCCAGCACACACCTTATGACTGGTACTTCCAATGCGTTCTTAAATAATTCTTGCTTCTGCAATGAATCCAGTGACTGTTTATCATAAACTTGCACGAGCTTTGCTTCTCTTATTACCTCCCTTTGTGACATCCAAACCCCATTAAAGCTTCGTGTTGGGGACATAGTCTGTTTCAATAATGGGCCAGGTCCCTAATTTTGGTCAAAATAACACACCTAGTTTGCCAGAAAATGGACTTTCTCGTTCTGTAATTATTCCCCCATCTTTAACTATCTGATGCAGCTGGTCGTTTCAGGTTCTGAGGACTTCATCCACCAAGCTGTGGTCTTTAGCATCCTTCTCTCCTAGCCTCCTTCCTGTCTCTCATGCCAGCCCCTCTTCCATCTGATTCCCTCTGTACCTTAGTTCCATCCTTGGCTCTCCTTTTAGCTGTTCGATCCATGTTGGTGATTGGATCAGTGCCTGACTTTGGATGTTACCCTGGTAGTTAGGCTGTTCAAATTTATGTTTGTTTTTTTTAAATGTATTTTTTCATCCATCTTCAGGGTTTTTCTTTCTGTTTTCCTTTTGTGCTTTTTTTCTACGATCCATTGGTTATTTGTGTTGTTTTGTTTTTAAGATTGATCAGGTGCTTTAAAAGCACCATTACAGAGGGAGAGAGAGAAAGAGAGGTTTTCCATGTACTGGTTCATACCACAGATGGCCTCAGTAGCCAGGACCTGCTGCAGGCTGGCACCAGGAGTCAGGAGTTGCATGCAGGTCTCGCGCATGGATGGCAGGATTCCACGTCCTGGGGCCATCTGCCAGTGCTTTGCCAAGCGTCGTAGCGGGGAGCTGCATCAGGTGTGGAGTAGCCAGGAGGCGAACCAATGCCGAGTGGCTGCACACTGCACAACACTGGCCCTGGGAGTGCGCTTTCCCTTCTAAATATTGGTGAATTCTCCAGTTTTCTTGCCTCTTATTAATCTCTCACGTGTTCCACTATGATTGAAAAATACGTGATTTCAGACTTTTCAAATTTGCTGAAACTTGCTTCCTGATGTACCCAGGAGAATGATTCATGTGCACTTCAGGGGAATGTGTGCTGACGTGGAGGCAACTTCTTGTTATCTATAGAATAGAACCCAGAGTACTGACTGCAGTGTGGCACATCCCTACAATGGAATGTTATTAAGCAATAAAAAGACATGACATTCTGACACGTATTATACCATGGATGACCTGCAAAACATCATGCTAAGTGAGAGAAACCAGACACAAAAGGCAATATGATTCCATCTGTAGGAAATATGCAAACAGACCAATGCATCAAGAAAAAAAGATTAGTGCCTGCCAGGTCCGGGAGTCTGGACAGATGCATCCCTGCTTAGAGTAAGTTTCTTTGGGACTAGAAGGAATAAGTTATGATGGTTGCACATCAAGTAAACCCAATGTCACTGATGGTAAAGTTTATGTGTATTTTACCACAACTAAAAAAAAAATCTGTCCCATGTTTAAAATATAACTGTGGGGCCCAACGCGTTAGTCTAGCGGCTGAAGTCCTCAACTCGCAAGCGCCGAGATCCCATGTGGGTGCCAGTTCTAATCATGGCACTCCGCTTCCCATCCAGCTCCATGCCTGTGGCCTGGGAAAGCAGTTCAGGATGGCTCAAAGCTTTGGGACCCTTCACCCATGTGGGAGACCCGGAAGAGGTTCCGGGCTCCTGGCTTTGGATCAGCTCAGCTCTGGCCGTTGTGGCCACTTGGGAAGTGAATCAGCAGACAGAAGATCTTTGTCTCTCCTCTGTATATCTGACTTTCCAATAGAAATAAATCTTTGAAAATATATATAAATGTGGATATAGACAGAAGATCAATAAGGTAAACTAATGTTGAAGTAATATTTCTGTCAGCTTCTGACTGAAGAAATACCTGTAGTTCTAAGGCCAAAATTACGTCCAATTATTTTGTTTATTGGCAAGCTGTTTTGTGCCACATCCAAAATTCAGACTTTGAAGTGATGTAGATAATTGATTAAGAAGGTAAAATGTATTCTCTAGGAATGTATCCTGGCCCAAGTTAAGATTGCAAAAAGTTCTTTGCTAATGCTTGCTTTAACTTGGAGAGTAATGCTAGTATAGATTGCTCACCAGGCTTTTATTTTATTAAACTTCCGCTTGGAGTTGGTGATGGTAGAGGAGCAGAGAAAGCCATGGTTGGATTATAGTTTACTGGACGTAGATATCAAAAACAAAATGTTTTTAGCAAAATGCATTTTTAAGCGTCTAAGGATCCGTAACTGTTCATTGAAACCAAGCACGGACCGAAACTCCGGGAAACATTGCATCTCCACTGATGCTTGGAAAGAACTGTCAGAGGCAGCGAACAAGTGTACTATTCTGCACACCAAACTGTGTGATGATAAGATCACAGACATTAGTAGATAAAAATGGCATATCCAATTCATTTTCCCCTATCACAGGAATTCAATACTGCCTAATTCTACCATGCAGGCTTTGAAAATCATACTATTAAAATAAAACGTAACTGTTGGGTGTTGTTTCTGACTGATGAAACAGTCTCTTTCATCTTCAGTTTATCAAGATTGAATTTCCATGTTTGCGTTTTTTGAAGTTGTATTAAACTGTAGTTTGCATGTTACCTGATTAACCAAAATTTGCTAATCTGGAAGCAATAATTCTTTGTGCCATCGTGTATTTTCTCTGCTCAATGGTTGAAAAGAATGTAGTATAATTTCTTTCTAAGGCATAAGCGTTAGGGTCTAACAGAGCTGAGCTCAGGAATTTAAAAATATCTGTGGTGTACACACGCTTTGTCATCAGCAGACACTGGGTGGGAAAAGCTGCTGTGACACCCAGCCAGTGAAAGACCAGCGGGCTGGCCCTGGTGGGTGCTGGGTGCAAGGTAGGTGTGATGGTGCTGATGATCATTCAGATAGCGTTCCACAAAAAACAAATGTGGCTGCTCCTGCTAAGCTCTCTGGGAGCGGTCCTAGGGCCTTCTTCCAGATGCTTCTGAGTAGTTTTAGATGGAAGGGGACAAAAGTATCTTGAGTGGAAATCTAAGATTAGTACTCTTAATGTGATGAAATGGTGTAAATATTTAATGGTTTCCTTTATCCAGTTCACTTAATAATCAGTGTCTGAAACTGACCACTTGTTGGAAGAAGCAACTGAGCTCAATCAGGAAGAAAAAAAAGTATTGGCTGCCCTCCACCCTTCCAGGTTCCTTCGTAGGGCTGCAAATTGAATTCACTTAAGATTAACAGGGGAAAAATAATACTGAAATATGTGCATGCGCATGGGAGTCTCATCAGCAGAAGTCTTGAAGGCCCTACTCTTATGCAGTGCCCTGAGCTACAGAAAAGAGTAGGGCCTTGAGGCTTCCAAGGGTGACATGGGTGATGGGCCAGGGGAATAGCGGTGAACAAAGCAGGGCTTGATGTGCAGATAAAACCTCAGGGGGACAGGTTGTCTGGGAGCACCCCTCAGACTGGGTGAGTTTATCCATCCTTGTGGCCTCAGCCTCCGTCTCTTCTGCCATGTGGTCCCAGATCTTCTGGTTGGTAGGAATCCTGCGGAGGGACTTGGTGCTCAATGAGTTGCCTTGGAAGGATTCCTTGTTTTCCAGATAAATCAAAGTTCAGGGCAAGCCTCTGCCTTCAGCCTTGGTGTGGCAGCCATTCCGGGAGGGAACTAGTGGATGCAGATGTCTCTCCCTTTCAAGTGATGATGAAAACAGATAAGTTTAAAAAAAAAAAAACTTCAAAAGCAGCTCAGACTTGGAGGTCCACATTCCAGAGTGGTGAGTCACAGACTCCCTCTCCAGCGTGACCTTTACTGGAAAGGCCAGGCTCCTGCTGGCGTGGGGGACAAACACCCAGCCTCAGAGGGCTCCCAGGACTCCCAGGACTGTGTGGACATCAGCTCTGCAGCTGGCCCTGCAGGAGGCCGCCTGCCCTTGAGGGGATCACCCAGGCCCTCTGGCTCCTGGAGCCTCTGTAAGGCTGGGTAAGAAGGAGCTGCTGTTTCATCTGCCCACTGAGACAGGTGACGAGTTTTGTCCAAGAGCCAGAGCCTCAACACCTGCTCCCCCCACCTCCCAGGCCAGTTCGGCCTGATCAGGCCCGCTATTAGGGATCTTTCCTGGGCAGAAGGGTGTTTTGTCCAGCAGGTTTTGACACCATGTGCCAGGAAACTGGGGCGGTTGAGCAGGAGACGATTAGGAAGCAGAACTGCACCAGAGTCTGGCGATTCCAGCCGCTGCCACCATCACACGTGCTGTTCTGTCACTCTCCAACAAGGCTTTTTTCCAGTGGGTCACCTCTACAGTGTGGCAGCCCCTCCCTGCCTCAGTGGCACCCAGTGACGGCTCACGTACGCTGCCATGCCTACTCAGAGTGGCTCCCTGGTGTCCCTGGACTGAGGCTCTGAGCACTCCCCTGTGGACAGGTGACCACATAGGGAGTCACCTGCCAGGAACTTGACAGATGTTCTGTCTGGGAAATACTGGTGTCACCCTGTGGCCTGTCTTGTCCTCCCTGCAGACACCAGCCCAGCCATCATACAACCAGACCTGAGTCATTCAGCTTCCCATGACCCGGTGGCATGTTCTCTATCAGCAGTGGCGCACATCCAGAGTAGGGCACTGCAGCCTGTTGGGCGCACAGACCCGAAGCACTGAGGACAGGCCACGGGCTGACTCACGGCGGTGGAACCGGTAACATGTGGCTTGGGGCCTTGCGTCATCCCATATCCTATGGGCCCTCTGCTTCACATGATTAGGAAGTGAGATTACTGAAAGGGTGCTGGCCACGTGTGTGTGTGTGTGTGTGTGTGTGTGTGTGTGTGTGAGTGTGTGTGCGTGTGGTGTGATGTGCTCACAGGTCAACAGAAGCAACAGAAGCAGGTATCTGCATTGCAGCTGCCTCTGGGGCCTGCATGTCTGCTGTAACAATCTCCTTACCATCCGTGTCCCCCAGGCTGCGTTCCCATGCTCCTCGGGGACAGGGGCAGGATGCTCCACTCCAGCACATGCCAGAGAAGGTCAAGGTGGACCAGCTTTGCTGGGGACCTCCCTCGTCTTGCCAGGTTCTCCTCATCCTCTCTAACATCCAGCAGGAAGCCCAGCGCAAGAATCCAGTTGGGTTGAACGCTAGGGAGATGTAGATTGTGAAATGTGTGTCATGTAAAATCTGAGAAGACAGTCCGCTCTCTGAAGTCCGTTGTCAAAGGACAGCACTAAGATTATGGTGGAATCACATGACTTCATGCATGGGGGTAACAGATGCCTTTGTTTCTGGAAAAGTTGAAACTTTCCAAAGAATGTGGAGGTCGCTAGTCCCACTCCTGCAGAAGTGCTGTCAGAATCCTAATAAGGGAGGGATAGAATTCCTTGCAGGCATTCCCTGTGCTTAGTGAACTGCTAGCAGGGAGTACAGCCAGGGCTGTGGGTAGAATGAATCGTTAATCCCAATATCATTGCAGCAACCACAGGTCAGCAAAACAATACTTTCTCTCATGTAGTGGTGCTTTTCTGAGGAGTTCTCAGCGAGATCTCAATTAACAAAAACTCGGGAATAGAAGCTAAGCTACTTGCTATAGCGAGGACAAACCTCCCTCACTCCCTTTTCTTATTACGACTTCGGTCACAAAGGATTGTTAAAAAATGAGCTTTACTAGGAACTTCTGTGAATGAGTTTCTGAAACCAAACAGCACTGACTTCAGTGTCCCATCACTTCCGTATTTAGGTCGGCATTGTGTGACGAAGCTAAAAACGATGTACTACTTTCCTGTTGAAAGAGCTGTTGTGTAGTCACAAGCCTGTGCAAGGAATCAAGAATGCAATTCCAAGACTTCTATTCTAGAACTTCATTTGCCCAGCATTCCGCACCAGAGCGCCTGGGTTTCATGGTCAGCTCTGGACCCCAACTCTAGCTTTCTGCGAAGACAGACCCTGGGAGGCAGCGTTGGGGGCACCAGTCACCGACCTTGGTTTCTGCTACCCATGAGGGGAAGCTGAATTCAGCTCTTGGTTATGGCCACTGTGGTCATCTGGGGAGTGAACCAGCAGGTGAAAGCAAGCTCCCTGTGCCCTCCCCGCCACGAGGCCTTGGTGAGGATGCTCAAGTGAATCAGGTGCTGTTTCTGCAAACCTGGGTGATGAAACACATCCTTTCTTGGCCGTCTTTGGTTGCCACTGCCTGGGGAGCTGTGCAAATCAGCAGCAGGTCGAATGTACTTCTCTTTAAAGATGATGTGATCATGGCAATAAAACTGCATTGAAATTGCAGTCTTAGTGCCCTATGAGAGAGAGAGCCATGTTTACAAGATTTTGCATTTGATCTAGGAAGTTGTTTTCACTCTCCAGTGACAAACTACCAAATTGAATGAAACCAAATTCCTCACTTTGGGCACCTATAACTCTTTTCTAAATTAGAGAAGTATTTTTTAGATGAAGGCAAGTAAGTTGAACCATGCATTTTAGATGGGTTTCAAGCATGTCACATTCCACCCTCAAGTCCCTATTCCTTGGAGGGCGTTCCTGGACATCCATTGCTGAATCCATCGATGAGCTTACTTAATAGTTAAGACATCATTGGGAAAGGCGAGCGCTTCACTGCAGACCGACAGTGTATTGTTCCTCATTGGATGAGAGCTCCTGCTGAAGCCCACCCTGATAGAGCGAGGTTACCCAACAGAGCGGAGGCCAAAAAAACTGAAGGGGACCTTTCTCACAGATGTAAATGAGATGGCCTTTCCCACAGCTTCGTGCTTTGATCCCAGCAGATAATGCTGGCATTTGCTAGTCACTTCCCCTCGCAGGAGGCCTCTTTTTGCTTGCAGGGGACGTAATCCCCATTGAGCTATTTCTTTGCCAGGGTCTGTGCAGCTGTGCCTGCACTCCTGCGTCCTTTTGTGAGCCTGGCCTCTGATGGAGGCTTGCAGCTTTCCATTTAATCTCGGACAGGTCAGGAGTGGGATTTGTTTAGCTGGCTATCTCATGAACATTTAGTATATGCTGTTTGGCGACTGTGGTGTTTCTCCGTATCAGTCAGTGACAAAATATGAAGATTCAACATATGTGTAAATAAATGGCCTTTGACGCATGTGATCATGCATGCTCACTCCTGTTTGACATCCAAGTCACGTAGTTCACGTGCTTTTCCAGAATCATTGAGACTAAAAAACACCAAAGCTCACATTGCAGAATGACTCTTCCTGCTAGTTACCCTGTTTGGTGACTTAGTGATATTCGTTCTGATGTCTCTCTGTAGTTCTAACCTTACTGGGCTGGAGGCGAATACTGAGCAAGGAGGGGCATATCACCACTGACAAGCTGGCTTGTGCAAAGTGAGCATGAACCCTTGCTCTCTAGGGTCACAGTGCCCTGCACAATAGCCATTAGGCACACGCGGCTCCTGAGCAATTGAAACACAGCACTGAGTTGCACTGTGGGTGCAAAATTCCATGAGGCTTTGAAATGCTAGCACTAAAGAATGTAAACCATGTCACTAATCATTGCGTACTGAATGCACATGGAAATGGATGCTTTTAGGCTATATTGAAGCAAATAAAATGGATCAAAGTGAATTGGGGTTTGGTTTCTGGGTGACTTCACTCACACAGGAGGTGCGCATTGGACTTGTGCAGGGCATGGCATGTCGAAGAGTTGGACATGGGGAGCGGGCAGTGAGGCCCACATCACCTCACTTAGGGAGGGGACATTGTAAGTGATCTTCTGTTTTAAAGATGTGTGTATTATTTGAAAAAAAAAAAAAAAAAAAAAAACAGCAACAAGGAGAGAGAATTCCACTCTGCAAATAGCTACAGCAGCCAGGTCTGGGCTCAAGCAGTTCTGTCCTGGTTGCCCTGTGCACTGCAGGGGCCCAAGGATTGGTCTACCATCTACTCTCCTCCCAGGGGGCTGGGTTGGAAGCATAAGCAGGCTGGACTTGAACTGGTGCTGTATGATAGGGGATGCTGTCCCTGACCTTCCAATTAGACTTCTTGCGCTTGCAGTTCCGTTTGGGCTTAATTAGTGGGATATGCTACAGCATATGATTTAAAGAAGCTCATGGCAGTTCCCTAAGGGTAGTTAAATTGCTGGCTGTGCTAGCATCATTGTTAGTGGCTTCTGTTCCTACAGCTCCAGGTACACGTAGGCCTGTCCTAAGTGCTTTCCATGGTAACATATTTAATCCTCTGTACCACCAGATGAAGCAGGTGCCCATCTGAACAGAAGTGACCTGGAGACTCAGAGAGACACACATGCAGAGGTTGACCCAGGCCGTGGGATCCCAGAATGTACCATTAGCCAGGAAGTAATAAGTGCTTAACTTCCATAAGCATGGCCGTGTGTGTCTCTCCATACTGGAACACTGATTTTTCCCTGGAAATTCAGTGGGTTTGAATAGTCTAACAGCTATGGTATTCAAAATGTTTCTTGTCTCAGAAATTGGGTATTGTGGCTCAGTCTGCTTAAATATGTAGTCTAGTGGTACTATGGAAGAAATATGACATACCTGCTGAAGGAGCCCAGAAAATGACATGCCAACGAAGGGCATTCTGGCATGCTGATGATGCAGTCTGCTAAAGACATCTGGGAGCCAGCGGATACCGGAAGAGACTTTTCTTTGAGGTTTCCTCATCCACTGAAAAGCAGTTTTGCTACACAGGAGCACAGGGGCCTGCGATCCTCTCATGGAGTGTCAACTCACACCAAGAAGGGAGACGGAGGGCCCGCGCCACGCCCAGACACGCTGCATCACTGTTGCTGTGTGGGCTTTGATCCCATTCCATGCCCGAGAGATGCACTTGCCCTTCAGGGGGTGCCCAAGGAGTTACCCTTTGCCCAAGCATGCTGCCCTGGCAACACAAGGAAAAATCCCAGGCTTACAGCTTTGCTTGTGGAGGACATAAAAGCAGATTTCTTAAGATTTTTTTTTTTTTTTATCTGTTTGAAAGGCAAAGTTGCAGCAAAAGGAAAGAGACAGAATTTTCCATTCACTAGTTCAATCCCTATAGGTCTTCAACAGCCTAGGCAAGGCCAAAGCCAGCAGTCAGGAGCTTCTGGGTCTCCCACGTCGGTAGCAGGGGCCCAGGCACTTGGACCATCCTCTGTTGCTTTTCCAGGTGTATCTTCAGGGGGACTCCAATTAGCAGTCATAAGGGTTTGGCCGTGCTGCAGACAGAGGCTTACCGCGGTGCCGTAGCATCAGCCCCATAAAAGCACATTTCCGCAACACGGTGTGTGGAAGGTTATATGTCCACAGTGTGGTAAGAACAGAGAGGTACATCCAGCATTCCGAGGTGCAGGATTGAGTCGTGTTTTTAAAGGGGTCTTAGACAAAGGGTGGCTGCGCCATTTGTGTAAGTCTCTCACCCTGGTTCTCTCGAGCTTTATTGCTGTTGCACAAAGGCCCTCGCTCAACTTCTTGGTGTCGTATGTCCTGGGTCGGTCCGAAAGAACACTGACTCCTTCCCTGTGGTTTGCAGGTACCAGCAAGGTCAACCTCGTGAAGATTGCGTCCACAGCCTCCAGCCCGCGGGACACGGCCCTGGCCGCCGTCATCTGCAGCGCCCTGGCCACTGTGCTACTGGCCCTCCTGATCCTCTGCGTCATCTATTGCAAGAGACAGTTCATGGAGAAAAAGCCCAGCTGTGAGTGTCCAGCTCCCAATATGGCTTAGCGTGGCCGGGAGGGCATATGTTTACTGTCATTGTCATTCAACGAGTGACTTGACAGTGATGAGCAGCTATGAAAACATGCGCAGGCCGCACCGGGAAAGGCAGCACTTTCCAAGGTTGCTGAATGCACGGTGCTGTCTCAGGCCACCAGGCAAGAACAAAAATTATTCTTGGCCCTAGAATCCTCTTAAGTAACCAACATTTTGAACTTTCCTATTAAATTATCTTTTTTGAAGATTTATTTATTTTCATTGGCAAAACTGATTTACAGAGAGACACACAGAGAGATTTTTCCCTGCAGTGGTTCACTCCCCAAATGGCTGCAGTGGCCAGAGCTGAGCCAGTCCAAAGCAGGGAGCCAGGAGCCTCTTCCAAGTCTGCCACATGACAGAGGCCCAAGGACTTGGGCTATCCTCTGCTGCTTGATTTCTTTCTTTAAGAAAGGCAGACTTAGAGAGAGAAGGAGAAACAGAAACATCTGTCTACTGGTTCACTCCCCAAGTGGCCACAGCAGCTGGAGCTGAGCCAATCCAAAGCCAGGAGCCAGGAACTTCCTCCAGGTCTCCCACACAGGTGCAGGGTCCCAAGGCTTCGGGCAACCTCCCTTGTCTTCCCAGGCACAAGCAGGGAGTTGGATGGGAAGTGAAACAGGTGGATCACAAAGTGGCACCCATTTGTGATTCCAGCACTTGAAGGAGAGGATTTGGCCACTGGGCATCCTGCCACTTTCCCAAGCCATAAGCAGGGAGCTGGATCAGAAGTGGGTCAGCCAGGAATGAACTGGTGCCAATGAAGGATTTTGACGTTAGCAGGTAGAAGGGAGATTAGCCTGTTGAACCACTGTGCCAGCCCCTCGCCACATTATTTCATACTTGTGCCTCATACAGGAAGAAATACAGGCAGTCCTGCAGCTAAGATGGTCTGACAGTGTTTTGACCTTAGATGTAAAAGAGCCCACATTCCAATCCTCTGAGGTTCCCCTTCAAGTAATCGATTTAATAAGCCACGTGGATACCTACACTCCACTACAAAATAGGCTTGTGCTGGGGGATTGTTCCGTTCTGTAAGCTGCTGGAATGTTCTGAGCACGTGGAAGGAGACAAGGATAAACTAGGTGTGGAATAAGTTAGGCGTATCCAATGCATTTCTGACTTCGGATGTTGTCAGCCTGCGGCCAGTTTATCGTGCTGTGGCCACACGATCAGTCATGCAGCATCTTAATCAAACCTTGGAATGCCGGTGGGTGAGCTCTTTAAAACAACGAAAGCCACAGTGGTGCTGATAACCACGACGATATTAACAGGGCTCCCTGATGGAGGCCGCGGAGCTCCCTGACAGAATTCTCACCCTTCTCCCCTCCCTGTCCTGTGTAGGGTCTCTGAGGTCGCAGGACGTGCAGTACAATGGCTCTGAGCTGTCGTGTTTCGACAGATCGCGACTCAGCCCGTGTGCGCACAGGGCCTGCACGCAGTGTCTTCAGGCCGCACGCCAGCCTTACGGTAAGTTGCGCCACGCGGGCATTCCAGCTGGACCAGCTGTGGATATGAAAGCTGCAAAAAAAGTTCTCCAGTTCATCTCACAGCCACGTTGCTGTGCTCGCTTTTCTAGTAAAAGCTAATCTGAAATGATCTCCTGCCTTCCCCTACAGTCGTGTGAATGTTTTTCGGCTCTCAAAAGTATTAAAAAAGAAGATCAGCATGCTGCTAAAGTTCTAGGATTCCCCAGCCGCTGTTTTAGGCGAGTTTGCCTTTCTTGCGTGGAGTCAGTGTGAAGTGAAAGCGCTTCACGCGGGGGAAAGCAGGAGTTGGTTTCCTCTGTTGTCTCTTCAAGGTCAGAGGGAGCACCACTGCGCCGTCTTGGATTTCTGTGGGAAGAGGGAAGAAGGAGGGCCGTGGCGGTTTTCCATAAACTGCCTCTTAAATGACTGATGGACCGGACTCTCTAGCCAGTAATTCCAATGGAAGTTGGTCTCTAACTTGGATGAACGTTCTTGGCCACTTACAACTTCATATTCACGGACGCACATCCTGCTCCTGTCCCCTTACAGCTTGACCTCATCTGAGAATGGAAGTCTTGCCTAGCCAACAATCCAACACAGCAGTGCTCCTACCTCCACTATGCTGATACTCTGCATGGCCTAGTCTGTCCTGACCACTCTCCTTTCGCAGGCGGCTAATCTTTATTTGGAAGACATGCAGATGGAGGAATTTTGCAGTTAATTTTTTTTAGGTTTTCAATTTTTATTGATATAAAGAGAAATGGACTTCATAAAGTTCTAAGAGGATAGCGATACCTCTTGTGCTCTTTCTCCCTCCCTTCTTCCTTCCTTTCTTTTTTTCTGTAATGTTTACAAAGACACACTATCAGTATATCCTATAATCACAGTCTTAGTTTACCAGGAACCCAAATATTTAACAAGTAAAACGTAGGAAGACCATAGTTCCACAGGAATATTAACAAGGGCTGAGAAGAGCCAGCAGACTACAAGATGTTCATTTGTACAGGTTTTTAATATTCTGCACCTGCCACATATCATAGAAAACATACAATATGTGTCTTTTGGGGACTACTGATTTCATTTAGCATAATGGCTTCCAGTTGCATCAATTTTGTTGCAAAAAAAAAGAAAGAAAGAAAGAAAGAAAAACAGGAGTTCAGCCTTTATCCAAATCATCAATTGCTAGATATTTGGGTTGTTTCCATACCTTTATTATTGTGAAATGTTCTGCAGTAAAATGGGCGCACAGATAATTCTTTGATTTACTGATTTCATTTCGTATGTGTAAATCCCCAGGACAGGGATGGGTGTGTCATCGCATAGATCTGTTGTCAGATTTCTGAGCAATGTCGGTACTGTCTTCTTGAATGATGGTTCTGATTTACATCCCCACAAACAACCCTGCGTCCTCACCAGCATTCAGTGCTGTGTGATTTTTGCATGGCAGCCATGCTAGCTTGGGGAGGTGAAACCTCATGGTGGTGTTCATTTGCATGACCCTGATGGCTAGTGACCCTGAACATCTTTTCATGTGTCTGTTGACCATTTGAGTTTCATCCTCTGAAAAATGTCTGCTCATATCCTTCAGCCATTTCTTCACTGAATTGTTTTCTTGTTGTTTAGTTTCTTAAAATCTTCATATATTTGGGCCCATTGCAGTAGCTTAGTGGCTAAAGTCCTCGCCTCGTATGCAACAGGATCCCAATGGGCACCGGTTCGTGTCCCACCAGCCCCACTTCCCATCCAGCTCCCTGCTGTGGCCTGGGAAAGCAGTCAAGGATGGCCCAAAGTCTTGTGCTTCTGCACCCACGTGGGAGACCTGGAAGAGGCTCCTGGCTCCTGGCTTCAGATCGGCTCAGCTCTGGTCACTGTGGCCACTTGAGGAGTGAATCAACAGACAGAAGATCTTCCTCTCTGTCTCTCCTCCTCTCTATCTGCCTTTCCAATAAATATAAATAAGTCTTTTGCAAAAAATTTTTTTAAATCTCCATAAGTTCTGGGCATTAATCTTTTCTCGCCGCACAGTCTGCAAGGACTTTTCACTAACTGTCGGTTCCCCCTTTGTTGAGTGTTGCGGTGCAGAAATTTCTTAGCTTGCTGGAGTCGCACTTGCCTATTTTTGCTCCGATTGCCTGTGCTTCTGGGCTCCTCCAAGAAGTCTTTACCTGTGTCGGTGGTGCAGGGTTTCCCCAGTGTTTTACTCTAGTATTTGGGGTATTGGTCTATTCAGGTTTTTTGTGTCTTCATGACTCAATTTTGATAAATAGTATGTGTCTAAAAGTCTATAATTCTCTAGATTCTACAGTTTGTTGGCAGTATAGCTATTCACAGCAATTCTGGATGATTCTTTTATATTTTTGGTATCCATTGCAACATCTTTTAAATCTCTGGTTTCATTGATTTAGGTCTTCATATATAGAGATATATATGATACATATATCAAGGTGACATCGAGTACATGTACATTTTTTGTAGTAATCACCTGGTTAAATTGATCCCTTAGTCATTACATACTGCCCTTCTTTGTCTCCTTCTTGTTTTTGCTTTCCATTCATGTGGAATAGCTTTTTCCATTCTTCTTTTTCATTCTGTGTGTATTTTTGCTGGTGAGCTTTGTTTCTTGTAGGCATACAGTAGATAGGTCTGGTTTTCTTAATCCAGTCAGCTAGTCTGTATTTTTCTTTGAAAATATTTATTTTATTTTTATTGCAAAGTCAGATATACAGAGAGGAGAGACAGAGAGGAAGATCTTCCATCCGCTGATTCACTCCCCAAGTGGATGCAACAGCCAGGAGCTTCTTCCGGGTCTCCCATGCAGGTGCAGGATCCCAAGGCTTTGGGCCATCCTCAACTGCTTTCCCAGGCCACAAGCAGGGAGCTGGATGGGAAGTGGAGCTGCTGGGATTAGAACCAGCGTCCATATGGGATCCTGGTGCGTACAAGGGGAGGACTTTAATTGCTAGGCTACCACGCTGGGCCTCTGTGTCTTAACTGAAGAATTTAAGTCATTTAAATTCGAGATTATCATTAATAGGTAGACTTATTCCTGCTGCTTTCTCCTAAGTATTTCTGTTACTTGCTTTGGATTTTATCTGTACTGTCACTAGGAGACTTTCTGCCTTCATATTCTTTCATAGCAGTGGCTCTCTGTGAGTGTGGAATCTTGCTAATATCATTTGTGAGCTGAACGAGTGCTGACAGATCCTTTCCATTTCTGGTTTGGAAGGCCTTTTTCCTTTTAGAACTTTGGCTATTTCTCTCCAAATCTCCTCGTGGAAGGGTTTCTGATGAGAAGCCATCTGTCTGGAGAGTCTCGCAAAGTAATCTGGTGTTGCTCTCACGCACATTCTAGAAGCTTTATATTTTACTGTTGAGAGTTTGACTAAAATGTGCTGTTGTGAAGATCACTTCTGATCATGTCCGTGAGGAGCTCTGACCATTTCCTGTACTTGGCTGGCCCCATCTTTCTCTGAATTAGGGAAATTCTCTATTATTTCATTGAATAGGCATTTTAATCTATTCTCTTTCCGCACCTTGAGGAACACTTAGGGCACATATGTTAGATTGTTTCTTACTATTCCGCACACCTCAAACAATATTTTCAGTTTTCCTCATTTTTTTCTTTTTTTTAAGATTTTATTTATTTTTATTGGAAACTCAGATATAAAGGAGAGACAGAGAGGAAGATCTTTCACCCATTGATTCACTCCCCAAGTGACCACAATGACTGGTGCTGTGCCAAAGTGAAGCCAGGAGCCAAGAACCTCTTTTGGTCTCCCACATGGGTGCAGGGTCCCAAGGCTTTGGGCCATCTTTGACTGCTTTCCCAGGCCACAGCAGGGAGCTGGATGGGAAGCAGGGCTGGTGGGACACAAACCCATATGGGATCTTGGCACATGCAAGACGAGGACTTTAGCTGCTAGGCCACCGCGCTGGGCTCGTTTTTTCTTTTTTTTTTTTTCTTTTGTCTGACTGAGTATCTTTTGCCTCAGATACTTTCTTCTGCTTCACCAAGTAAATTGTTAGGGTTTTCCCCTTGTATTTTCCTATTTAACGCATTGAAATCTTCATTTCTGTTATTTCAGATAGATTCCTGTTCAGTGTCTCTATTTCCCAGCAAATTTTTTCATCCATCATGAACGGATTTTTTTTTTTAACTCGCGTGTTTGCTTTTCTGTGTTTTAGAGTATTCTTAGGGTCACTGTTTTGATCTCATGTTGGATATGGCGATTCTTGCCCAATTAAGGAACAGATTAAGAATAAACTCTAAGACTTCACAGCATGTGTCTATCTAACTTTGGCTTTGCCAATGTAAATAACAGACTCTGGACAGCTGTTGACAGTAACTGGATGAGCTTCCGAAGCCGTCTCGCGTTTTGGTGTCCTGGGTACTCTCCCATGAACACTGTTATCAGAGGCAAAGTTAGTGCGGATAGTTTCTTGAGAGCTGAGCTTTCACTTTAGCTAAGATAAAATACAGCTTTCTTCAAACTTCTCTTCCATCAGAGAAGAAACAAGATGGCTTTGTCTCTGGCCGCCCTAAGACGGTGCACCTGCTGCGAGCACCCGCGTGACGCCCGGAGGCCGTGTGCTCAGCATCTCACACACTCCCTCCTTAAGCCAACAGCAGCGCTGCTTGTCCTCAAGCTTCTGTTTTTACAGGCTTGGAGAAATGTTGAAAGGATAAGACAAAATTCTCACCTATCCTTTACCTCGGATAGTTAATCTCATCTCCACTTTGGCTTATTTCTCTCTCTCTCTCTCTCTCTCTCACACACACACACACACACACACACACATTCTCTCTCCCTCTCTTATTATAGCACAAAACACATGTATTTTTCAGTTGTCTCTGTGAGTTTTGTAAATTGTTATGCATTTACCTCTTAATGTTTCAGTGTTCCTAAGAGCAAAAATACTCTCTTATGTGACAGCAACACAATGAATACAAGTTGGGACATTTACATGAAATTCAATTCATTTTATAGTCTGTAGAGCACACTTGTATGCTTTTAATTAACCAGTAATGTCATTCATAGCAAAAGAAAGTTCCCCAGGCCACTGCTGCAATTGGTTGCCAAGTATCTCTGGTCTCTTTTCGTCTGGGGTACTTTGTTCATTTCTCTTTGTGTCTCATGACATTGCCAAGTTTGAAAACTCCAGGATTAGTAGTGTTTTAGGATGACCCCGGGTTTGCGCTTGCCACCTGTCTTTTCAGGATTACATTGTGGAATACACAGGAGGGGCTGCTCTGTCCTCGCTGGTGCCCAGCATCGGGAGACACAACTGATCATTCATCCCATGCCCATGTCGGCTAATCTAGATCGCTCAGGCAGGGATGTAAATGGCAGGTTTCTCCACATTCAAATTGCTGTTTTTCCCCTTTGAGATGCTCTGAGAGTACGTTCCCCAAACCATTCCCTAGTTTAGCATCTTCAGATTCTCTCCTGAATCAGTTAAAACCACAATGGTTAGCAAATGATGGTTTTCTAATTCCACCGTCATTCCTACATTTATGATTTGGCTTCTCAACGTAAGGAAGAAAGTTCCCTTCTTACCTGTTCATTTATTTGTTGTGGTCAACTGAGACTCTGTGGTTGTTATTCAACGGGTAAAATCCACTGGTGTCGTTGGTTATTCTGACTCTTAATGTCGCCTGCATTTAACCAATGAAATTCCCTCCAGGCTAAATCAGGTGTCATTTCCTAGTATTGTCTCATTTTGAACACTCTTACTTTATGGCACAATAGGAAGTTCCAGGCTCATTTCTGTGAGGAACTACGATGTCTTTTGCTTTTCAACAATTCTGAAACCTCTCGAAGTGCTCAGGATGCGTGTTGTTGCATTACTTGGCAGCAGATCCAGGCTAGATTCCCCGTTTTCCTAGCAGCGTGGGCACAGATGGTCCGAGATGGAGATGTGGCTCTGAGGGGGCTCCCGGCGGCCGTGCTGAGCATCCTGCCCGTGCAACGTGGATTTGCAACTCTGTCTCCGCAGAACATTCTCCCCACAAGTTTTCATATGTATTTGATGGGTGGAGGGAAGCTCCCACCTGCACTGCTCCACATGCCTGCAACAGCCGCAGGATCTGAGGTCGGGAGCCAGGGCCACCATGCAGGTCTCCCACGTGGATGGCAGGGGCCCCTCGAGCCTGTGCCTGCCGCACGCAGGGCATTGGTTGGCAGCTGGACTTTGGAGCGGACTGAGTGACTCCAATGTGGAAAACAGGCCTCTTCCCTCTCAACCAGACGCCTACCCCTGATATGCGATTTTAAAAGGAGAGATGTTAGTTTTATAATATTTCTGATCGTAAAAATAAAGAGCCGTTCCTCATGGGATGTGAATACACATAGTGACATACCTGCATATATGGGCGTGTAGAACATCTGCAAGTCCTTCTCTAGGTTTACACGTATGTGTTTTTGTGTGTTTGTGGTTTCATAAAATCCCAAGTATGTGCCCAAGTACAACGAGAAGTCTAAAATGTTCAAAAAACGTTGACTGTGTTGATTTCCAGTTTATAGGATTCAGGAATATTTATTTTTAAGCTTCTTATCTAATCCCTCTATGTTTTTTAGTTTTTCTCTTCAATAAGCTTGTATTATCTTTGAAAGCAAAACCAGGCATGGCTTCAGTGACCATAATGATTCATAGAGCTCTGGGCACACATCTGCTTCATCCTGAAATTACACTGCTAGAAGTTAAAGACAGCACGTGTGTGTGTGTGTGTGTGTGTGTGTGTGTGTGTCTGTGCACACTGAATTAAGGCAGTAAGCCCTTCTGTCCTTGTCTGTATTCCAAGAGCACTCAGCAACAAAGCCTCGCTGTCCCTGTGTCCCCGTGAAGCACACCCGCCCCCTCTGCATTATGGTCAGGTTTCACTGTTGCATTGTGGGAAGTCACACACAACCCACCAGGTGCCATCTTCACCATTCACGAGTGCACAGTTGAGTAACATCAAGAACATGCACGTGGCTGTGCAGCCATGACTATATCCACCCCAAAACTCTCTTCACCATCCCAAACTTCTGCCCCCTGCAGCACTAACTCGCCCCCCTCAGCCCCTGCCTGGCCACTTCCCACATCCTTCTCTGTGTCTGATGCTCCGGGGACCTCCTCCTGGAAGGGGTTCATTGGCTTCTAAGAGAAAAGACAAATAGTTCATCTGCGAGCAGGTTGGCGGGGGCAGGTGGGGCAGAGCAGAGCCTGTGCCCCTCACTCTATGCTTGTTTCCCCAGGACCTGTGCACCTGATCCCATCCCTGTGCTGCGAGGAGGCTTGCGGTGCCAACCGGGCAGCTCTAGCGTGTGGGATGCACTCGACAGCCACCCTTCAGGAGAGGTAACTCTTTATTTTTAATCAGAATCTCATTGTCTGCTGTGCAAGTACAGTCTAATGTCCACCAACGTTCATGAGAAACTGTGGCAAATCACCCTTTTTTTAATTCTCAAGCATTTTTTTTTCAATCTTTATGTGTTTATTTGGAGGGGTGTAGAGACAGCGAGACCTTCTACCCCCCAGTTCACACCCCAGGTCAGGCTGGACAAAAGCCAGGAGCCCGAAACTCGGTTGGGTCCCCCTCGTGTGTGGTAGAAAGCCAGTTATTTGAGGCATCACTTGGGTGCGTCTGCAGAAGCTGGAGTTGTGTATCAAACTCTAGTGTGGGATACAGGTGTCTTCAGCGGCAGCTGAACTGCTAAGCCCAGCATCTCCCCCACGACATCACTTTATAAATATCATCAGTGAGTCTGGAGGCAGGAGATGTCAGTTCTTTGACAAGAGTAAATGAGTAGGCCTGTCAAGGTTGCCAACATCTAGTGCCACAATCTTCATATTCTACGCCCTTTTAATTTTCATCTTATTCTCATCATTTTTGGCACTTTCACCCCATGTGTAACATGCCATGTACTCATGACCAATAATCATGTCACACCCAGGAGACTTCATGTCTGGGAAATGTTGGATCTAGCCTATTTCAGTTAGAAGTCGGTGCAAAAGTAAAAAGAGGGTCTGGCACAATAGCCTAGTGGCTAGAGTCCTCACCTTGCACATGCCGGGATCCCATATGGGTGCCAGCTCATGTCCCGGCAGCCCCACTTCCCATCCAGCTCCCTGCTTGTGGCCTGGGAAAGCAGTTGAGGACAGCCCAAAGCCTTGGAACCCTGCACCCATGTAGGACACCCAGAGGAGGTTCCTGGCTCCTGGCTTCGGATTGGCTCAGCTCTGGTCATTGTGGCCACTTGGAAAGTCAACCAGCGAATGGAAAATCTTTCTCTCTCTCCTTCTCTCTGTAGATTTCCCATTCCAATTTTAAAAATCAGCAAGTCTTAAAAAAAAGAAAAAGAAAATGGAGTCATTTAGCTGAGTGAGGCAAATTTTTAGTAGGAAGCAGTAGCATTCTGACCACAAAAATAAGACCTAAAGTTACAGCTGACTGCGCGTGGTGGCAGTATCTTTTTCTCACCACAGACTAAGATCTTCTGATTTTTGTGTTCAGAAACGCAGGGCCGGCTGGAGAAACGATGCCAGCTTTCTTCGGGTCCCCTTCGCTGTCCGTCTGTGGGGAGTTTTCCGATGCCTGGCCTCTGATGCAGGACCCCACAGCTGGGGACGGCATCTCCTTCGCTGGCTCTTATCCCGAACTCGCCGGGGAAGACCTTCCCTCTCTGAGCCCAGAAAACGAAAGCTCGGTGTCTTTGGATTCAAACAGTAGTCAGGATTGGGTCGGCAGAGCTGTTCTCATGGAAATGAGTTCTGAAAGCCATACAGCAAATGCGGACTTATCTAAATACACGCACACACCGCCGGAGCCAGCACCAGCACCTGCTAGAAGCCCTCCGGAGCAGATGGGTGTCCACAGTGTGACCTCTGCCACTCCAACGCCCCTCCAGGTAAGGTGATGCTGGATTGTGGTATCCGGGTAGCATTGGCTGTGTAGACTGGAGGGACCAGAATTCTATCTGCACCATCAAATTGAGGAGAAGCCTTATAAGGCTTTTTCTTTTTTTTTTTTTCTTAAATTTGTGTACATTGAAAGAAAATATATTTTAACATAAAATTTAAGAGTATTTAAAAAAAACCATCAGAGCTAACCTAGAAATAACACATAACTGTTTTGATGTCTTCTTCAAGACTCCTGCTGTAGCAGTTAGACCTTAACCACTGGGGTTGCATCCAGCATCCGTCAGACCCCAGTCCTAGAGAAAACACCATTTTTCCCCTGCATTGACATGCAGTAAGAGAATCAAAACAATAGGCTCTTATCAACTCAGCAGTCGATTTTGTCTGTCCTCAAGTTGACAACTTTCACCTTTTCACGAAAAGAAAGCAGTTTAGAACTTCCTCTTTTACTTATGTGGGTTGCCGGGTTCCACGTTCTTGTACTTCAGGACCGTTACTAAGTAAAATGCGGTTACTTCAACATGAACATCACCATAGTGGGAGAGTCTACCTGACAACCAAGACTCTACTGGATGGCTAGCAGGTGGGTGGTGCATAGCGCATAGAGGTGCTGGCTGGACCAAGGGATGGAACAGGATGGCATCCACAGTGCTCGGAATAGCACACAGCTTGAAACTTACAAGCCGTTTATTTCTAGAATTGTCCATTTCATATTTTCAGACTGCAAAGCTGTGGCTGAAGGCCCGATGCACCTGATGGAGCACGCCGCCTCCTTCCCCCGAGACAGAGTTGAGTCAGATATTGGCGCTCTCCGTTCCCCAGATTCCCGTGTAGTTTGTGTGGCGCCCTGATACGGGCTTGTCCCTAACTGAGGAGGCCTGGGTGTTTCTGTCTGGGAGCTGTGGCAGGGCGGCTGCAGCCGTAGCTACACTTTCGTCCGTAGCCGGAGCGAGGCGGCAGTTCCCAGAGCAGATCGCATCTGCTTCCAGACACTGCATTTTTACACCCGAGCCTCTTTGTGGATGGTTCAAGACCACCCAGAATCTGATGAGGAGCGTGATGGTTTAGGATCCAGCCATGGGGATGACTGTCTTCTTTTACCCGTGGGACTCATTTTTTAAAAAAAAGATTTATTTATTTTTATTGGAAAGGCAGATATACAGAGAGGAGGAGAGAGAGGAAGATCTTCCATCCATTGATTCACTCCCTAAGTGGTCGCAAAGGCCCGAGCTGAGCCAATCCGAAGCCAGAGCCTCTTCCGGTTTCTCACAGGGTGCAGGGTCCCAAAGCAGTCCTTAACTGCTTTCCCAGGCCACAAGCAGGGAACTGGAAGGAAAGTGGAGCTGCCAGGACACAAATTGGCCCCATATGGCATTCTGGTGCTTGCAAGGGGAGGATTAGCCAATCGCACCATCACACCAGGCCCACAAGCTTTAATTTTTAAAAATCTATTATTCAAAAAAACTTTAGAGGATTTGTTTTTGGATAACCTCCTCAGACCTAGAAAAGATGTTTTTCCATAATCATAGCTACATGATTGGTGAGTTCGTGAAGGGTTATTGCATATAGTTAAGCCTTCCTCATTTCCGGTAATGGCCAGTGTGTGGTCCCTTCCTGAGGAGAACCAGGACCTCCTGTAATGAGGACAAGGGACCAGCTCTTGGTTGCTGAGGATGGGCACCCCACGGAGCCGGGAGTGTTTTGGGGAGAGCTTTATCAGAAAAAGCTCATCTTCCCTAATGATTTCCAAACACTCTTCAGTAGTTTACTGGAGATTTCAAGATACACACCAGGTTACAGATAAAGACTGGCACTCTTCATGAATGGTCTCTGTTTTTGAGAAAGGAGAGTGGGGAGTCCTAAAGTGTTCATTTGGAAGCCATTCTTTTTTTTTTAATTATTATTTATTATTTTTAATTCATTAATTACATTGTATTATGTGACACAGTTTCATAGGTACTTGGGTTCTCCCCACCCCTCCTCAAGCCCTCCCACCATGGTGGATTCCTCCACCTTGTTGCATAACCACAGCTCAAGTTCAGTTGAGATTCCCCCATTGCAAGCGTATACCAAACATAGAGTCCAGCATCTTATTGTCCTGTCAAGTTCAACGGGGAAGCCATTCTTAAGAGGAGCACAGCAAAGAAGGCACCGGCTCTGCCAGGTGTTTGAATGACAGTGGAAATCAGTAGAAGAGCTGTTGGTTAACACGCTTTCATTATGGTAGGCTACTCCGTCATCTTTGAGGTGCTCTGCAAATAGTGGCTGACTGAAAGAGTTATTAGGAAAACCTTCCTTCGTGGAAGCTGGTTTGGCTCCGTGTTTGAATGAGCCCACGGGGCCGGATGCTATTAAATTCACATAGAGTGCTAGGGCAATCTCTGAGCCATCACTTGTGGCCATTCTGTTCCAGCAGGTGTACCATGCAAGGTATTGTTCTAACGCTTTGCTGCTGTCGTTTTCAGGAAGCATAAAGGGGCACATCTTTGCGCGGTGGAGGAGTGTGCCTGCCATCCGATGGACACTCCACGTGGGCTTACACACTGCTGTCCAGTCGGACCTCGCAAAGCTTCTGGGAACAAAAGAAATGTGAACCGAATAGGTGGCATTTTAGGCCTCCCAACCAATTGCTTCTGAGCCAAGCCAGCTGTAAGTTGAAATCTCAACAACACAGAAAAGCTGGGCTCCAGGCCGCCTCTCTGTATCTCCCCTGAATGAGAAGCTTCCCTATGCCAGGGTGACATTGAAGGCCGAGGATCTGTGTCGCACCTGCGGGAAGATGGACAGATCCGAGGAAGCACACGCATGCTTGCTGACTTGGATGGCACGTGTGGCTTCCCGAGACACCCCGTAGACCCAGAACGCACATTTTCATGGACATTTTCTCACTGGAAATAATTCTGTGTAGCCTATTGTCCTACTAAAAGTCCATGTCCAATTCATCACTTTAGCTTTGGTGTTAAAATTCAATGTGATCAGTTGCTTGAGAAGGTCACTTTTCCACCATCTCAGCGCATTAGTCTGGTTAGAACTAACTTCAAGCTGCCAGCCTGAGTCTTGGGCTAAGTGGACAAAGGTAACTGGCCAGGCTAGGAATCAGAGAACAGTTGTTCTCCAGCATCCCTACTTCTGACCACAGCCCCTGACATGTGCCTGTGGTGGGAAGCCAGAGCGGCTGTCCGTGGCTTAGTAAGTGTGGTCTGGAAAGGGAGACCCACTGCCCTCATTGGAAAACCACTCGGCACACATATGTTGGAGACCTGCATGCAATGGTTTAGCACATGCATGTGGAAATCCGGTGACGGAAACGTTTGCCCCTTCTGTCCCTGAGCCTGAGTTCGGAAGATTCAGACTTTCTTCTACCAAAAAAAAAAAAAAGTGCTATTTATAAACGTAATGGTCTTTCATCTATATCATCCTGAAAGTTTTGGAAGGGACAGCCATCAGATTGCCTTCTATGGAGTCTTCCAAGACAATACACCTTATATGAGACGCAAAAGGGAAAGCAGTGGGCTTGCAGGTGGTGTTTAGGTGGACAGTCTGACTGCCATGGTGTCATCTGACCAGGACACCGCAGGGCGTAAAACAGTTAACGATGAACTCTGATGTTTCATGGCACAGTACAGTACTTCCAGGAAGGAACTCCATCTTCTGCCTTGTTGTTATGCACACGCTGGAATCATCTCCAAAGCTAAGAAAGGGAATGTCTTATCGGCCCTGAATCTGTAAGTCCTGAAAAGGACTTTCTAGGGCAAGCGTTTGGTTTTTTTTTTCCTACACAAGCCTGCATGATTTGATCTGGCCTTTCTTTTCCTCCTGCTTAGGATTAACCCTGTGGAATTCCCACCGAACCAAGGACTAAGCCTTTGGTGATCCCTGTGTCGCTGGGCACTTGGAAATTGGCTTTGGAATTGCTCTACCCGAGTCAGTAGCCTGCACATTTAACAACATGTTAAAAATCAATGTAACAATATTTCTCCCATCCCTCCTACACCCCTAGACACTTCCATCGTTTGTTTACTTTCCCACAGACAATGCACCCTCTTCCTCACAGCCTTTCTCCAGTCGTGGGTTTCAGGTGGGATACATGTCCTGTTGGCTTCGTTGTCCCAGGTGCTTGTCTTGATCTCAGTTCCTTCCGCTGAAATAGGGAAGAAGGCCACGTCGTGGCAACTCACACGTTTTCTTATTCCTAGTGCCAAGTCATAATTGACTGACTTCTTTTCATTTCCTTTGTAAGCTGAAGTCAGTGGTTCTTAGACGTTGGCACTCATCAGCTCTTAGGGGGGACTGCCTTTAAGCAATGTGTGTGAAATATTCCGGATTTGGCCCCACGAAGTCTATGAACGTGCAAGCCGTCTCCTGAGTGGCTCCCTGTGGTTCACATGTGTGCATCGCTGTTTGCAATCCGATGGTGTCTGTTATGTTGGAGGGATGATCAAAGCAGCCCGGGGCTGTGTTCTTTTGTGTAAGCTGAATATATTTTCCATATGTCAAGCCCTGATTTAACTTCGCAGCCAAATGCTCGCTGCAGAAGACTTTGGCCCCAAATCCTGCAACATCGCTTTTGATCAGCAGAGAAATGCCCAGAGTTGAAATGAATGGCACTGCATACAGCCTATGAAAATTGCTGGCTTAGTTTTGTCGAGTCGAAGACTTACTACTGCCTACTCTGGCAACGGACAGTAGTATCATATTTTACACTCTTTGGAAGCACTTGAAAAAAATGCGGTCTGCATTTCGTGTTGCTGGAGTGCCCCACAGCACTTCGTACACTGCTTCATGGAGGCCTGGCTCTGGAAGTCTATCTAGAATAAATGCATGGCTGAGGGGCTTCAGTCTGTGATGTCACTCTGCTGAGGGGCTCTGGTCTGTGACGTCACACTGCAGAGGGCTCCGGTCTGTGACGTCACACTGCAGAGGGAGCTTCAGTCTGTGACGTCACACTTTTGAGACTCCTTTGCAAGAAGGAGACAAGGACTTCAGGAGCAAGCAACTCAAAGGTTTTCTAATTTTGTGTAGATGGAATATATTTTTAAATGTAGATTTTTCTACTCTAGATGAAGTGTTAATTCTACTGTTACCTAGATTAAATACTTTTGTTTGTGCTGGTAAAGAGAGAGAGACAAGAGAGAAAAGGAAAATAAAAAGGAAAAACAAGTCCACCCTTGCTTTAAGATAGATTTCATCATCACCGTTTTTCATACTGGAATTTGTAAATTTGTAAATTATCATAAACAGTTTTGTAATGTCTTTAAAAAAATTTTTTTTGAATAAAATTTGTACAAGGTCTTCTCATTGACACATGCAGCAGGAAGGTGATTGCTTTGTGGATAAGGAGGCCAGGGGAGGGGCCCACCCAGTTGTGGTCCTCCCAGGAGAGTGCTCCCGGGCCCCTCGGCCTGTGGAGGGTGAGCTGCGTCTTGGCTAGTGGACTGACCCGTGAGGACAGTTCACAGGATCTGTGTGAAAAGGAATGCAAGTTTGTATTAATGCAGAGCTTTTTGAAAGTCATGTATACAAGGGACTTTTTTAATTCTTGAAAATATTATGAGAAAAGTTACACCTGGATTTCTAAGATTTTCTTGCACTAAGCTTTTAATTCCATTTTCCTTGAGCATTTTGACATCCCCTTGTGTCTCTCAGGAGTATCCCAAGTTACTCTGTAAAGCTCTGCTGGGACCGCGTTGTGGCATAGCGCGGAAAGCCACCACCTGCGAGTCAGGCATCCCATACGGTCACAGGTCATTTCCCACCTTGCCTCACTCATAATCCAGCTCCCTGCTCACAGCCTGGGAAAAAGCAGTAGCAGACGTCCCACGCGCTGGGGCTCGTGCCACTCATGTGGGGGACCCCAAAGATGATCCTGGCTTTTGGTTTCAGCCTGGTCCCAGCCTTGTTCATGGTGTGGCCTTCTGGGGAACGAACCAGCAGATGGAAGATCTCTCCCTCTCTCTGTGGAACTGACTTTCAAATAAAGAAACTTTTTTTTAAGGGGAGGGACAGTTTGTTATCAAGATTGTATCATGATGTCTTCATTTTTTTTTTAATACAAAGAGGGATGGAACTAAAGAAAAAAGTTTGTGTTCTTACCTTGGGGGGGGTCAGTTTGGTGTCCCCCTGGATTGAAGAAAGAAAAGAAAGAAAAGGGGCTTCCACAGAGCAGCAATGTCACTCGGAAGTTTCTTTTTCCTTCACTCTGCCTGCCTTCCTTGTCTCTTCCTGCCTTTCCTGCCCTCCTCCCCAACAGTCTCAACAGTAAAACTCTTCAGGCTATGATTCGATTTTGACAGAGAACTTTAAACCTCCCAGAAAATATATATCTGTATATATTTTCCAGTTTTACAGTGATAAGAAGCTCTCTCAGCTGGGGATCCCTGGTGTTTTAACAACATGGAATTCTCACCCCTCCCACAGGCACCTCAGCTCCTGTGGTCTTTTGTGTTCTTCATGGGGGCTGAGTGAGCTGTGGCGTCAACCAACTGCCTGTGAAAACTGACCCAACACCTCTGAGGTGCTGAAGCATTCCTTAGTAAGATCAGCAGCGTGCAAGAGCACTCCACAGTTGCTGGGGAACAAGAGTCAACTGGTAAACTTGTCTTGGTGCACCGCAAAAAGGAAAAACTTGAAATCCTTGCATGATTTTTCTTATACACATTATCCATGAAATTTAAAAAATTATTTCCTGATTTATTTACTTGACAGGCAGAATGACAGGAGTGGGGTGGGGGAGAGATTCCACCCACTGACTTGCTCCCACGTGGCTGCAACAGCCAGGGATAGGTCAGAACAAAACCGGGGGCCTGAAACCACATCTGGATCAGAACTGGGGCAACCAGGTCCCCAAATGGTACTCATTATGGGGTCCCAGGGAAGTCTGCTACATTCACAACATGGCCCCTCCAGTGAAGAATCTTTGTACGCATGGATTTCCAAAACTTTCTCATGGAAATGAACCTATCTACTGATTCCATTTCTCAAAAACTCTGGCACACCCTCCTGTGTCCGTGAGTACCACTACAATGAAAGTCCCTTTGCAGTTGGCTACCTGCCATTGTGAATTTGTCTATCCCATTTGAACTCAAACAGGAATTGTCCAATTTTTGAAAACACTGACCTGGGATGCGATAAGCTATGTGAGCATGGCTTAAACGTATCATCCAGTCAGGAAATGAAGTGACCGTGTGAGAGTGCAGCGACCGAGCCCCGGGCAAATGTGGTGTTCAGCAGGCAGCGGAAGGTGTAGGGGCTAGACCTGCACAGGGATAGACCAGCTAGTTCTGGGAAAGGGAGTAATGGATATGAGGGGCACAGTGCTTGGTGGCTGAGGACTAAGATCTGGCTCCAGTGTCCCAGGCGCCCTGACCATCCAGGGCTGCCAACTTCACACTCTTAACTCATATTTAAGCAAGTCACACAATGTGAAAATTCACTAAGATCTCTGATCTTCCCAGAGCTTGGGTGTTTGTACCATCAGGAGAGGTGGACCTTGCTCCAGGGGCAGACCCCTTCCACCTTGGTGGGAAATAGGCCCTGTTCCAGGGACAGAGATGGACAGCCAGCCTCATGGTCACAAACACTGAGCCGAGCCTGCCACCCGTCACCTGGGTCACTTTGATTCGATTCTCATTTTCAGGGAACAGAGCCGGACAGTGACCATATGCATAAGGCTTGGCTGAGCCACCTACTACTGTCATTCCAACACTGGGTTCCAGGAGCAGGAACTCAGGGTGCCTCACCCCTTGCTGCACCTGCAAGCCTTTTCTTCAAAAGCCTTGGTCTCAGACTCAGGGTCCTGCTCAACTTGGGCCGGGGACCACCCTGCCACCAGGTTTGAGTCAGCGTGAATAGACCTTCGCCAATGATCTGCATCAGAAAGCTAAAACCTTGCCCACTCATTTTTTTTTTCTCCCTACTTCCATCTTGGCAATGCGTCTGCGTCCATGAGTTGTTCTCACCTGGCTGAGCAGTGCTTCCCCCTGCATTCTGGGGAAAGCAGAGTGGCCTCAGGCTTGGGGGCGGAAGGTTCATGCACCCTGTGCCTGTTGCCCTTGAAGCTCTCCCAGCTTCCTGAGACTACTGCACATGGGGGCCAAGGACTGTGGTGTGGTGGCAACCGTGGAGCCTGTCTGTTCCCTGCAGGCAGCCCTAATGAAGGCATCCACACTTCTGGCTGTGTGTAAATACTCTTATTTATGTATAGGTGGGTGCCTGCAGGTGTTCTTTCCGGAGGTGGGTGTTTAGTGAGGAGAAGCCAGGACCCTCATTGCCAACTGCCTTGGAGAATGTTTTCTGAGTTTACAAACCGCTGACATGTGCAGACTCAATCAGACTGGACCCCAGACATACACTGCGTAGGAGACAGTTAAGGGTGATTTGGGGGATCAACCTGGCTGGACCAAAGTCCTAAATACGAGGTCACTATCCCTCCAGATGAGGCTGGCTGTTGAAACAGGAGACTCAAGAAGAGCTACTTACTTGGACATGGACAATCCCAACCAACTGCTGGCTCCACACTCATCTGTCTCTCCCCTACACAGCCTGAGTTTCCTCCCAATGGCCAATCTTCTCAATTAGCAGAGGAGACAAGGTGATGGTTGCTTGAGGGGACCCGGCCCACATGTGTGCCTTCTAGAAGAATCATGCGGAACAGGAAGACACAGTCTCTGCTAATCGGAACAAGCACCACTGGTTATACCGACAAGGCCACTTGGTCATAAAGGACTCGGGATTGCTGGTAACCTCCAGGATTCAGCCTTCCCTGACTGGAGACAGCAGTTCAGAGACCCAGTACACTCTGGAGACCTATTTTGTTCCCCACATTACCACTGCAAGTGTCCTTTCTACCATCCTGATGTAAATACACACCTTTCGTTTCAACCCGGAGGTACCTCTCTCATCTTAAATTGCTTAAGTTCAAATCCTTAGCATAGCCTGGCTGTGTTCACCATCTGCATCGGGGAGCTGGTAGTTCAACCCAGCCCCATGCCCCAGATCTCTGTGGAGGTGCATTGAACGACTGAGTTTCCTGGCCCACACGTGTCTACGGTCGGCACACTCAGTGTCTGCTTTGCCCATATCTCCCCAGCTCTTGCCTCCTGGTCTCCCTGGGAAATGCAAAGTCAGCCTCAAATCATGAACTCATCCCTAGGGGGCACCTTCCCTAAACACTTGTCACAGTTTCACTCTAAGTCCCCACTGTTGTGCTCCGGTCTTAGCAATTCCATGATTGTGGGTGTACATATCTTTGTCCTCACTAGACATTTGGTCTTTCCAGTTTGGGCAATGCTTGGAGTGTGATTGGTCCTCATCAAGGCTCCTAATGAAGTTTATTTCTTCAAAACATAATAGCAGTGCAGTGGTGGGCCCTTGCCCTAATGCTGCTTAGGGGAGCTGTCCTCATGAGTGGATTCATGATTCTTTTCTTAAAAGACTGGGTTAGCTCCCTCTAGATCAGATGAGGCCTTTTATGAGCACACTGGTTGGGGCCAAAGCACATTGTTAGGTGGTTCAGCCTGCTCACTTCCTCTCCCACATCCTCCTGCACCATGTGATCTCTGTCATTCTCTGGTCATGGGCTGCCATCTCAGCTCCCTGTGGAGTGCCTTCGCTCACCAGATGATGGTTCCTCTCATTCACGCTCCCTCCATGTGTTACCAGCCAGCATGAGGCCCTTACCAGCAGCAGATGTTGGGTGCCATGCCCTTGGCCGGAGAGTTCTGAACCAAACATCTGTTCTTTGCAAAGTCCCCAGCCTCGGGTATTTTCTAACAGCAACACAAAACAAAACAAGCATATTTGTAGCCTAGATCAGGACTTGGCACGCAGGGGTGTTAGTATGCATTTACTGAATGAACAAAGGACTCTGAGGTCTCCCAACACCCTGGTTCTTTTATATAATTAGCTAACTAATTAATTAATTTGAAACGCGATTGCAGAGAGAGAGTAAGAGAGGGGAAGAGAGGATGAGAGAGATATCTTCCATTTGCTGGTTCACTCCCCAAATGACCGCAAAGGCTGAAGCTGAGCTGATCTGAAGCCAGGATCCAGGAGCTTTTTCTGCATCTCCCAGGTGGGTGCAAAGTCCCAAAGCTTTGGGCTGTCCTCTACTGCTTTCCCAGTCCACAGGCAGGGAGCTGGATGGAAAGTAGACTAGACAGACATTGTACTGCTGCCCAATGTTGGCATTGCAGGCAGCAGCTTCACCCAAACAGCACTTGCCTATGCGGCACCTCATCCCCTGCCCATGGCCTGGTTCCTGAAAACAGTTACAAACTCACTATGCTAACCCACACATCTTCCATTATCAACCCCAACCCCGCCCCCTGCCACCCCAGTCGCCCTGTGCTTCTCTCTGACCTGGCTCCGACTTGCCACACTGGCTGCCCTCTGGCCTGTGTCCTAGCCGCTGCCTTTGCCCTTGCCTCAGACGGTGGCGGCTGCTTCTGTTGCAGGCAAGCTCTTCCTGGTCACCTGTATCTTTCTCACATACCACTCCATTACACCTCTATTGCCTCAGTGACTTCCTGTCCAGAGTCGGCCTCCTGGGGACAGGAAGCCCACCTCAAAGGTCAACCACTTGCAGTGTCCACCAGGTGGGGGCTCCAGGGAGACACAGGGTCTAGCTCACTCTGTTTTCGCTTGTTACTCCATGAACGCCAGGCTCAGCTCATTGGAACCCAACCCTAATGATAAACACTGGCTATATCCAACCTGTATGGGGTGCATTGGTGAAGCTGCAGGTGGGTGACTGTGATGGGCTGCAGCAGCGCGTACCTGGAGCTGCTGTCGCCAAGCCTGGCCAATAAAGACTCCTCCTTACAACTCTACAGGTGTGTCTGGCATCGTCTGTCTCCCTCTCTGCAACAGGAGGAGGTCTAAGCTTGCTTTGAGACCAAGAAGACATGTTTATAGATGGAGAGAATTTAAAAATCAATGCTGCTCTTTAAAAGAAAGCTAGAAACATGAACAGTAGACTGGTCAAGTAAACATTTAACTTGAAACCTACTAAAATAAATTGTGTAACTTTTATTTTTATTTTTTTTTTATAATTTTTTTTTTAAAGATTTTATTATTATTGGAAAGCCGGATATACAGAGAGGAGGAGAGACAGAGAGGAAGATCTTCCATCCGATGTTTCACTCCCCAAGTGAGCCGCAACGGGCCGGTGCGCGCCAATCCGAAGCCAGGAACCAGGAACCCCCTCCCCGGGTCTCCCACGCGGGTGCAGGGTCCCAATGCATCGGGCCGTCCTCGACTGCTTTCCCAGGCCACAAGCAGGGAGCTGGATGGGAAGTGGAGCTGCCGGGACTAGAACCGGCGCCCATATGGGATCCCGGGGCTTTCAAGGCGAGGACTTTAGCCGTTAGGCCACGCCTCTGGGCCCTTGTGTAACTTTTAAATCACAAGAAAGAATAATTGGAATAAAGAAAACTTGGAAATCTAAAAGTTTTTTGCAGGAAGGAGAGAAAAAAGCAAAGAAATGACAAACAGGAGGAATAAAAGATCATTTTTAATATATCATCAGTAACCACCACTAATCTAAATGATCTGAGCTCAATATTAAAATGTGAAAACTACCAGATTAAATCAACACCAAAATCTATTGATTTCATATGATTGGAAGAAGCATGCTTCCAATGAAAGAGTGACAGAAAAAAAAAATCAACAGGCAGGAGACACATTGAAGCCAATACTGTTTGAAACAAACTTGGACTGCTACCTTGACATGAGACCAAATTAATTTTAAGGTGGAAATTCATCATTAGGGTTGAAAAGGGGGCGGTAATTGTAAATAGTGCTGACAAAATGCCAAGACAGAACTTTGTACCTTACTGCCAGCCCAACAATACCAGCTCAGCTACAGAGGTGGACAAGTGAATGTGGGCCAAAAATGTACTATGGACAGGATGGTATCTGGATTATTGAACCTATTTCCCGGTGGGAGCTTTTAACACACTTGTCACTAGATCTAATCAAGCACAACCCAAACACAAAACCACAACGTGTGGATTCTCCAGTTTCCATCAAAGGGCTGAGAACAGCCAGAACCTTGCTGAACGTGAACAAAGTCAAGCACTCATGGGATGTCAAGATCCTCACAGAGAACATCACCTGGATCCTGCAGAGGGCTCAGGCAGCAGCTGATCGACGTGTGAACAGGTGCCACGGAGCCTTGGTCAGTTCAAATCAAACTAGAGCCTTTGCCCCTGCCTTGCTTCCCCCACACCCTAAAAATTAGCACCATGTGCATTCAAGATCTAGAAGCAAAATTTTAAAGTCTAAGAATAAAGGAGATGATCTTTTTTTGGCCTTGGGTAGGGAAAGATGTCCTTAAGGAGATGTTAAGAAAGACACGCTGTAGGAGTGGGCATCTGGTAGAACAGCTGAGCTGCTGCTTAGGCTGCCTCACTATGTACATCAGAGTGACAGGGTTCACATCTGAGCTCTGGCTCCCTCTCTCAGCTTCCTGCTCCTACAGCCCCTGGGAAACAGCTGTAACGACCCTAATAACTAGGTTCCTTCAACAGGGCTCAGGGCCTGGCTTCCCAGTCCCATCACCAGCCCCATTCCCAGCCTGCAGGAGCCTGAGCAGCCCCGTCCTGGTTGCAGCCCTATGCACTGCCTACAAGCAACCCAACCAATCACAGCCTTGACCTTGGAAACAGCCTCAACCCTGCAAGGTGCCTTTCCCAAGAACCTGTCTCTGTGGATGCTCAGCCCAGAGGGGAGACTGTGGAATGCCGCTAGTAAATGGGCTGTGAGAAATCTTAGGACCGCTCCACAGAGCGCCATGCGGGCTGAGGAGGAATTTCCTCTTTGTTGCGGCCTCTTTCAGGGCCCAGGACTTCCACTGCAGGGAAGGCCGGCGGAGCTGCAGACAGCTGCTCCCTGCCCTCCTCCCTCCAGCACCTGCGTCACATGGCTCAGACACTGGCTCCTCTCAGCTCTTCCAGACAAAGACCCTTCAGACAAGCAGTGGGAAGCAGCCTCATGACGGAGCTGCGGACAGGCAGGGGGCCGTTTCATCCACATTCAGTCTGTCCCGGAGTGTTGACAACCTGCCTCCGCCATGCTGGGCCGAGCAGCTACTTTGATGATATCCCAAAGTCAGGGCCAGCTCTGAGGCACACGAGGCTGTACAGAACCCTGGCTGGCTGGCTGTCACCCCCTGGAAACCCTCCGTCATTTTTTCTTTTCAACAAAGGATGCCACATTTTCATTGGGAATGCGGCCCCTACACACCATATCATGGGCTCTGCTTGCCTGGAGTGCCGCACCTGCCCTGGGAGCAGACTGGTCAGGGAGGGTGAGGCAGGAAGAGTGAGTGCGTCCTCTCCTCATGGGGGCCGGGAGCTGGGAGGAAAGCAGGGCACAGCGCTGACACTTGGCTCAATTACCCAACATTTGAAGGGCCACTCCATTGTCAAATGTGTCCCCCTCTCACCTCCTCATGCCCGTGAGCATCAGTCCAGTTTGTGCTTCATGTTGCAGAATGATCATACTCCCTGGGTGTTGGACATGTCCGTGTGCACACAGCCCCAGACCCCTACCCAGGAGGCAGAGATGGTCCCTTTGAAGTCGCTCTCCTTTATCTGTTGCTTTGCTTTTCTTTTAAGATGTCCATTATCATTTGAAAGGCAAATTTTCAGGGAAAGAGACACAATAAAGAAGGAAAGGCTTCTATCCGCTGATTCACTCCCCAAATGGCTACAATGGCCCGAGCTGAGCTATGCAAAGCTAGGAGCCAGGGGGTTCTTCTGGGTCTCCCACATGGATACAGGGGCCCAAGTACTTGGACTATCCTCCATTGTTTTCCCAAGCCATAAGCAGGGAGCTGGATCAGAAATAGAGCAGTTGAGACAAGAATCGGTTCCCAGAGGGATGTCGATGCTAGCAGGTGGGGGGGGCGGGTTAGCCTGTTGAGCCACAGCATTGGCCCCTGAAGTCACTCTCACATCATGTTATCTTGAAAACAAGATTGAAAACTCCTGCAGAATTCCTGATGTTTCCTCCTCAGAGGACACGCCCTGCTTTCCCAAGCACAGGTACTGCTGTAGTGGCCCTGGTGATGCTGGGGCTGAGTGCCAAGCAGCTCAGCAGAGCCCACTGGTCCCTGGTGGGTTTATGGTCATCTGGATTTTGGGGGGAGGTTGGTTTGGTCCTTACTTCCTGTGTTTTTATACACAAAGGAGTTTGGGTGGCTCACATGGGGAGGTAGGAGCTGGTAAAAGGGTTCATGGACACTGCGGAAGCCTCTAAGGAAGGCGAGCGGAATGCTGTCACCCTGCTTCCTAACGTTCCTTACATAGAATCCTACCTCCACACCTTACAGCGCTTCCAATCATTCTTTTCCAAACAGAAAACGCCAAGAAAGTCACAGGCTGGGTCTCCCTTATGCAAGACGTCCAGGTGCACAAGTGTTGGGAATCTCAGGCTGTGAAATATTTGCACACACACAATACGCTGTCCTGGGGCCGGGATCCATGTCTAAAAACATGTCATTTCTGTCTCACGTGCAGCTTTCCACAGCCTGACAGCAACCACACACCACAACCTTCCTGCTGGCCAGACTCCAGCATGAGAGGTCACGTGTGCAAGGTTCAACTTGTGGCATCATGCCTATATTCAAAGACACTAGAGGGCCTGGCCTAATGACTAAACCCTCTTCTTGCGTCTACCGGGATTCGATGTGGGTACCGGTTCATGTTCTGACTGCTCCACTTCCTATCTAGCTCCCTGCTTATGACCTGGGAAAGCAGTAGAGGATGGCCCAAAATCTTGGGACCCTACATCCATGTGGGAGACCCAGAAGAACCTCCTTGCTTCAGATCAGCTCAGCTCTGGTCATTGCAGTCACTTAGGGAGTGAACCAGCAGATGAAAGATCTTTCTGTTTTCCCTTTTCTCTGTAAATCTGCCTTTCCAATAAAAAGTAAATCTAAAAAAAACAAAACAAAACAAAACAAAAAAACAGACATTAGAGTTTTGAGCATTTTAGAGTTCAGGTTTTTCAGGTTAGGCACACTCAACCCTTACAGGATTTTGAAAATCCCCATTCTTCTCCATTCAAGTTCACAAGCCTTGGCCAGCATGGGGTAAGCCGAGGCGTTCTGCCTCGCCCCTCTAGACTTAGAGAATAAATCTGAGCTGGAAAAGGCCTCCTGGAACATTAGAATGGGTGAATAAAAATGCCAGTATGCACCGTGAAGTAACTGAGACCCAGAGAAAGGCAGCACCGACCAGGGGTCATTTCCGTAACTCCGTATCCTCCCCAGGCACCAACAGCACCTTCACTGGTCATGTGGTCCACTTAGGGCTCCGTGCTTCTCTTTCTGACACTAGCTAAGTCTCTGGGGTGGCAGCACTAAGACTCTGACAGCTCCGGGAGGCTAGCTCTGGTGGCTCCGCAGCTGAGAACCATCCTGAGACGCTTGGTATGGAAAGTGTCGGTTTCAAGTGGGGCCACACATATACCACTTCAAGGTCTGAAATGGGTTGTGTGCAGCTTAAATGGGACGCTGGGTCAAAACTTCTGGCTGTATGGGGCAGACATGTGTCCTAGCAGTTAAGCCACTAGTTAAGACACCCATGTCCTGTGCTGGGGTATCAGAGTTTGAGTCCTGGCAACTACACTTCTAATCTGGCTTGCTGCTGCTGCAGATCCAGGGAGGGAGCAGGGGAGATGAACCAAGGACTCGGGTCCCTGACACATGTGAGAATTGAGTTCCTGGCTCTCAGCTTCTGCCCAGGCCAGCCCCAGCTGTCGTGGGCATCTGGTTAGTAAACAGGGTATGAGAATAAATAAACACACACACACACACATATATATACACAGAGAGAGAGAGGTGGGGGAATACTGGCCCTAAATCAGTTAATGGTCATTTGCTCCTAAGACCACAAACAAACAAATAAAAATCCTCGGAGCAGAATTGAGAACAAAGGCCCACAGAGCTGCCATGACAGCTGGAAGATGCTGAGCCCAAATGCGCTAAGGAGTCCCTGGAGCCCCTCGGATGGAACAACGCCCGTGTTATGCTCCATGATCTCGCTGGAAGACACTGCCCCTTTGCTCCCAGGAAAGCTTCCTGTGTCTCCCATCCCTTGGCTCAGGGTTCCCTGTTAGAAAGCTTTATCTGCCACTGAAATGCAGCTCTCTTGGGGTTTGAATGCGCCTTGTCCCCAGGAAGCTTGGTCCTCAGGGCGACAGTGAAGCCAGACCAAGAGACCTTTAAGAGATGGGCCTCCGAGAATCAAGACGGCGGAATAGGATAAGGACACGTTTAAAAAAATGGAGAAATATTAGCCAGTGTGAAGCAGAGAGGACACATTCCAGGAAATAAGAAAGGACAGAACAGCAGCAGAGGAATACCCGGAGACTGACAGACACAGAAAAGCAGCGAAAACAACAGTGTGGTGTTGCAGTGACTGATACCCCAGTGGCATTCAGCAAACGGCGATCTGAACTCCACCTGCAACAAGGTGGGAAGGGCTGTTTACTGGAGCTCTGGAAGTGAACCCAAACAAACACTGCTCATCCTGCTGGTCTGTTTGATTTGACCAGGAGCAGAACCAGAGCGGCAGATCCCAGATGGGCAGTGCGGGAACAGGGTAGATTTCACAGCCTAGTCCGCCTCCTTCAGCTAAATCTCGTGCAAATTTGTTTGAGGAGGCAAAGGCTATGGCGCAGGACTGCCCATGCTTGGAGCTAGGAGTGAACTTATTTCTGACTTGCCTGGAGCTGGAAGTGAACTCATTTCTGGCTCAGTGAACTGTAACAGCGTGGCATCCTACAGGTTCCACCCCAGACAGGTTCAGGTAGCCCTCAGACCTGATAGCCAGCAGATCAAGAACTCTAGTAGTGGCACATCAGGCGCCATTTCATACAGTGTGGAAATGAAACACTTCAGGGGACAACAGCGAGCTATGCATGTGCTGAGCTCGGCGAGAATTCACTGAGCTCAATACATTGTACTGGTCCCACAGGAAAATAATACCGACTATGGCATTGTAGGGGTCAAAAAAGGTCCCTGTGGCCCTCAGACCTAATGGCCAGCAGGTTCAGGCAAGATCAGCACCACCAACAACCTGGTTATACAGGACACCTGGTGTCTCCCTAATCCCGGCACCTGCTCCAACCAGAAGTGGGACAAAGGCTACATACACAATGGTGCAGCCTCAGCACGGGATCACAGGAGGTAGAGAGTGCTTAACCAGGAGCAGGGGATATGAAGATGATGGTGGAAGTCTAACATAAGAACCCAGACCTGGAACTCGCCGGAGGGACTGGCACAACTGACTGCAAACAAAGAGCTGTGTACCAACTGCAACAAGTGAAATCGAACTGTAGACCTGTGGGTGACAGAGCTTAGAAACCTGCCCCAAGGAGAAGAATCTGATAACCAGAAGTACAATGACCAAGAGCAAAAGAAGAGACAGAGGCACAATGAATATTACTGAAGACTCCCCTGCAAAGGAGCAAAACCCTTTGCCAACCTCAGAGTTCACAGAGGAAGACATTGAGCAGAATTCAAAACACTTGTTATAAAACTTCTTATCAACAATCAGAAGCACATAAAGCATGTGTTCAATGAATTTAAGGAATATGTCACACTGGAAATGAATCAAATGAAAGCTGATATATCAGAAATGAAGAATACAGTGGAGCCAATTAAAAATATAGTGGAGAGTCTCAAAAGTAGAATGAAGGAGGCAGAAGAAAGAATCTCAGAATTAGAAGATATTTCCTGTCACCAGGGGGAAACAAACAAAAAACTGGAAGCAGAGCTGGATCAAGCTAAGAAAAAAGTATTCAAGAATTGAAAAACACTATTAAGAGGCCAAATATAAGAGTTATGGGAGTCCCAGAAGGTGCAGAAAGAGAAGCTGGGTTTACAAATGTATTTAATGAAATAATAAGGGTAAATTTCCCTAATCTAGAAAAAGAATTGGGAAACAACATCCGGGAGGGGCACAGAACTCCCAACAGGCTTGATCAAAATGATCTTCACCAAGACAAATGATAATCAAGCTCTCTTCAATCGAACAGAAACTCTATAGGCAAGAAGAGAATGGAGCGACATATTCCAGATTTTATAAGCAAAAAATTGTCACCCAGGATAATGTACCCAGCAAAACTTTCCTTTGTCTTTGAAAATGAAATAAAATTCTTCCACAGTAAAGAAAAGTTAAAAGAATATGCCTCTTTCAAACCTGCCCTACAAATGATACTTGAAGATGTTCTCTTGACAGAGAAAAGGAATAGCACCCACCAAAACCAAAGGCAAATGTGAAGAACATCCCAGTAAATTAACAACAGAAGACTAAATCAATGAACAACCCATTGCTAAAATGACAGAACCAAATTACCACCTATTTATATTAACCCTGAGTGTAAACAGCTTAAACTTATCAATCAAACATTAGTAGACTGGATTAAAAACAAACCCATCTATTTGTTACCTACAGGAGACACATTTCACCAACAAAGATCAGCAAAAACAATATCTCATGGATTTTGATTTTTTTGTTAGTTTCATCTCTTCAAAACACTTTCTTCTGATTAAATTCTTCAGTGAGTCATAGATCATACTGAAGCATCGTTTTTTTTCAGGAAGGCTCTTGATTTTCATTTCTTCAGCAACACATTAGTCATTCAGTAGCATGTTTTTTAACTTCATAGTATTGTTAATTTCTTTTAATTCTTCCTGTGGTTGATTTTGTTTTATGGATTTTCAATTAAGGAGATGTATAGTAACTGTAATGGAGACTATCATATCCAGATGTGAGGATACAATGCAGTATGCATCTCTACTTCCAGACAAAGATGGACTCCCAATGAAACTGTTTACTGTATCTTGACAATAGAATGCTGGACTCTCTGCCATTGTCCATGCCCACAATGATGGACATATGACTGTGTATGAAGAATTATACTATAGTAATGATATAGGGGAACTCAGTGATGGGGGGAGGGAATTGGGGAATGGGATAATGGAAATCCTAGCTCCTATGCAACTGTATCATAAAATGATAATAATAAAAAGAAGTAAAATAAAAAAGAAGAGATGGGTCTCCTGGGTGGCAGTGAGGTCATTGAGGACACTGGTCCTTGGAAGGGATGAATGTCATTCTCATGGGACCTTGGTTAGTTCCCACAAGAGCGGGTTGTTACCAAAACAGCGAGCCTGGTGCCTGGATCTCTCTGGGCTCCTGGCCCACCCCACAATCTCTCCTGCCCACCACCAGCTCCCTTTTCCACTCCTCCCAGGCTTCGTGACGTGATGCAGCCAATGTGGAGTTTCATGCCACGATGTCAGCTGACCACCTCCCAGCTCCAAACTGCGAGCTCCCTAAGCCACTCTGGTGTTTGCATATCATTGTTGGTGAGATGTGTTTCTTGTAGGCCACAGATAAGTCCTGTTTTTTGATCCATTCTTAAGCTATGTCTTTTGATTGATGAGTTTAAGCCATTCGTGTTCAGGATTGATGATTCAGTCCTGCATAAATCTCTTTACTTCAGAAAGTACCCAGTATCGGGTCTTCTGTTACAGCAACAGAAATGAGCTGAGACAAGCCCTTGCTCTAGTACTAAGCCACTTACAGCCTGCAAAAACTAGAGGAAAATACAGCCAGTTTGTGTGTGTGTGTGTATGTGTGTGTGTGTGTCCCTGCGTGCCAAAAACCAAACAAACAAAAACACCGCACCCACTGGGAGAACTCTGGGAGGTGCTGCCTCCACTTTCTATCACAGGTCCCATACCCACATCCTTCCACCAGCTCCAGAGAGAGGCTCCAGGGAGCAGGACCTGCCCTAACCAACCAAGGCAGCAGTAGGAGGAGATTCCCATCGGCCCACCCACCGTCCAGCTGATTCACTCTGACTTCCCCCGCCTGTTGAGAAGACTCGGGTGGGCGGCTATTCATCTACCAGAGCTAACTGTGCCTCCCACCTAGAGAGGAAAATAGGGCTAGCAAGAGGCGATCATTAAGAAGCAGTAAATAAAAAGAGGTCCAGCATGGAGCTATTACGCAAAGGAGGACAAGGCTCTCCAGCCCAGTTATTCATGGCAAGGAGATAAAGTCTTTGGAAACCACAAACACTCCGACAGACCTCAAGGGGATGAAATAAAGGTCAGCAAATTATATGTGAGCTTGCAACGCGATACGGCCAAAGCCCCCCGCACGGATCGCGATTACTCTGCATTGCACAGTTGAGGTGACAAATCATGGACTGAGAAAGCCGGAGATCTCCCCCCTTGCCACCACCACGAGCCCCCAGAGACGCAGACCAGGGCCCTCAGACAGGCGAGGGGCTCAGACGAGACAGACCAGAGAGCAGGCGACCACAGAGCGCCAGAGCTGCTAGGACGAGGTCCAAAGCTGGTACCGGCCACAAGGGAGAGAGTTCCTGTTTGCTCAGCCAGGGCCTGGCACGGGCGGGCCCAGAGGCCTGTTGAGAGGGGCTGGCAGCTGATTTCAGTCTCTCTGTGTGTATAGGGGGCTGGGACAAGATACAGAGAGCTCAGCAAGCTTCAGGTAGCCTTCGGGGTACCCTGGAGAGGCAGGGCAGCCTTGCAAATCCAGAAGGGATCTTCAAGGAAGGACAGTTCCGATCCTCCCCAAGGAGCCTTTGGCATGCACAGTGGAAAGGAAACTGCCAGTCCTGTGTCCATGGTCTGCACATGGGCTTCTCATCTATGACGGAACGAAGAAAAGCAGCGGCTACTCCCAAGGTGCCCGGGAGGCTTGTCTCCGGAAAATCGTTGCAGCCCTCTGGGGCACGGAGCAGTCAGCCCTCTGCGTCTGTGGGTTCCGCATGCTTGCGCCCAGCAGTCACAGGTGGAAAATCATCCAGGAAACATGCCACGATCGTATGAAACCTAAACGTTTCCCCTTGCCGTGTTCCCTACGCCACAGAGCACCACGACTGTTCCCCGAGTGTGCCCACTGCCGTAGGTGTTGTACACCACCCAGGGATCCCTGAGTGTTGAGGCAGCACACGGGGGATGCTAGGCAGGTTCCGCCCAAACACAGCACCGTGTCAAACAAGGGATTAGAACCCTAGGGACTGTGGTATCCATCGGGGGTCCTGGGACCAACCCCTTGCATGTTCTGAGGATGGTTGTTCTCACTAATCAGGAGGGACTCAGAGACCCTGAAGAAATTCAGTGTGATTAGCGAGGACCAGATGACAGGAAGCTGTACAGCTGGGCTAGTAGAAGCAGGACTGACCCCAAGGACCAAGCCCGCCAGGGAACAGGGACATGGGGAGCCACAAGGCCCTTGGGCCTACCGCAAGGTGACCTGAGAAATGGACTTCTCCATCTTATTATTTCACCAACTTTGAAATGTTTGGCAATTTTTCATTGCCTTTGCAATTCTGCTTAAACTCTAGAATACGCGAAACTAAAAACACTTTGCTATTTTTAATATTGCATAATTAAGAGCTGTAGGAAGCCATTGCTTTAACATGTATTTACTTGTGGCCAAAAAAATCTAGTGTTGGAGTCAACGGCTTGACTCCCAACATGTCCAGCAGCAGGGCAGGGACAAAAGACGAACTCAGCAAAAACAGGTTACCAGAATGGTAAGGTGAGTCACGGGAACCAAGCCTGTGCAACCGCTCACCTGAGAGAGCTCCAGCTTGGGGGGGGGGGCTTCCTCTCGGCCTGGGGGGACTCAACAAGGGCACCTCAGGGAGGCCACCCAGAGGCCACCCGGGGCCAGAGGTGCTCCGTGGCTAAGCCATGGCCAATGTCAGCCAATCTGTTTAGTTAAGCAAGAGATCACCAGCTTTTCCCTTTTCCCCCAAGATTTTTGTTTGTGGTGAAATAGTTTGCCCTCTTGGAGTTGGCATTGTGCCAACTTCCACCTGCAACACTGGCCTGTTATGTGGGCCTCAGCTCATGTCCCAGCCGCCCCACTCTGATCCAGGTCCCTGCTCTCCACCTGGGAAAACAGTGGTGGACAGCCCAAGTGCTTGGGGGTCCCTGACACCAGTGTGGGAGACCCAAGACAAGCTGCTGATTCCTGGCCACTGCAGCCTTCTGGGGGATGAAACACCAACTTTCTGTAGCACTGACTTTCAAATAAACAAATAAGGCTTTTAAATGAAATTTACCATCTTAACCGTTATTAAGTTCAGTGTCACTGAATATGTCTCCAGTGTTATCAGTTGCATTTACAAAGCTATGCAGCCCTTGTCTATCTCCAGGAGCCTATATTCCATAGGTAGCAACTCAGATTTTTAAGTTAGTGGATAATATATTCACCCATGTTATTTTTTTACAAAAATTATTTATTTTTATTGGAAAATCAGATATACAGAGAGGAGAGACAGAGAGGAAGATCTTCTGTCCATCGACTCACTCCCCAAGTGACCGCAATGGCCAGATCTGAGCCGATCCAAAGCCAGGAGCCAGGAGCCTCTTCCAGATCTCCCAATCGGGTGCAGCGTCCCAAGGCATTGGACTGTCCTTGACTATTTTCCCAGGCCACAGGCAGGGAGCTGGATGGGAAGTAGGACTGCCAGAATTAGAAATGGAGCCCATATAGGATCCTGGCGCTTTCAAGGCAAGGACTTTAGCCACTAGGCTACTGCGCTGGGTCCCACCAATGCTTTTTAAAGATAACAGGAGTTCAGGCATCTCAGAGGATCGGTTCCAGAATTCCCACACATCCTGAAGGCTGCAGGCAGGCATCGATTCTGCCAGACAGCCTGCGCCCTTGGGCCCCAGGGACCTCATCTCTTCTGCCACACAGCTGGCGGAAGAGGTGGGACGAGCTTCAAAGGGGAGGAAGTGCCAAGTCCTCATCAGCTTCATTTCCAGAGTGTCCTGCAGCCCACCAAATAACCACGAGCTTCTGGTTGACCTGACCGCAGCATTTGGGGGTTAGGGTGTTGTCTTTGTGGACTTCCTGCCAAGAGATGAAAGGGCCCACAGTCACAGCCACAGTAACCTCTTCTTGCCAGCAGAGCCCCTGAAGCCGAAACACAGATCCCCAATCACAGTTGTTCCCTGCAGCCATGCACAGCGCCTCACTTCTGTCCCTAAAGGGCCTATGATGGCAGTGTCAGAGGGAAGAACCAGACGCCCACTGCACCGTCTCACCTGGGTCTGGTTCAGCAAACCAACTCCTCCCAAAGCACTCAGAGCTTTCCATCCCACTCTCTGGGGACAAGACCATGCTCTGGCCCACCTGGAGGAAGTCCAACCAGCAGCACACTGTATTGGGCAGTGTTTACGACGACAGTGAACTGTTGTGAACCCTGGAGGCCAGCACTGTGGTATAGTGGGTTATGCTGCTACCTGAGACACCAGCTCCCATCCTGGGGTAGAAGTTCAAGTCCCAGCTACTCTACTCTCAAATAGCTTTCTGCTGATGTACCTGGGAAGATAGGATGCTTCAAGACTTAGTCCTTGCAACTCTCACGGCAGACCTGGATGAAGTTCAAGGCTCCTGGCTTTAGCCCAGCTGTTGTGCTTGTAAGTGGCTCTGTAGTAAATCTGCAGAAGAAAGAATTCTGATCAGGTTCAGAGCAAAAGCAGCTATCAGGCTCATGACAGCTCCAGTCCAAAGCCTGCTAAATGCTCCGAGTGATTAATAGAAAGCAGGCCCCTGTCCCACCAGGGCCAGCCTGATGGTGGCTGAGTTCCCTCGGATTCTTCCAGTACTAATTTCCGCACAGGCTCCAGGAAAACTACAAGCTACTTTGTCATGGGATGCTGTGGAATTCATTTTTTAGAAAGATTCATTTTTATTAGAAAGGCAGATTTACAAAGAGAAGGAGAGACACAGAGAAAGATCTTGCCTCTGTTGACTCACGCCTCAAATGCTTGCAGCTGCTGGAGCCAAAGCCAGGAGCTATAGGGGTTTCTTCTGGGTCTGCCGCACGAGTGCAAGGCCCCAAGGCTGTAAGCCATCTTCCACTCCTTTCCCAGGTCATCAGCAGGGAGGTGAATGGAAAGTGGAGTAGCCAGGACACGAACCTGCACCCATATGGAATCCCTTGCTTTTGAGGGGAGTTTTGACCAACTGAATCATAACACCAGGCCCACTGGGGAATTTTCAGTCCTCTAAAAAGACTAAGGTTATGGCCAGCATTGCAGCATATTGGGTTAAACTGCTACTTGCATGGGTGGCATCCTATACTGGAGCACCCAATATGGTGCTTCCAGTCCAGCTCCTACTACTGGACCTGCGAAAGCAGCAACTGATGACTCAAGTCACTGGACCCTGTCACCCATTTAGGAAATCAGGAAGGACTTACTGGCCCAGATCTAGCTATTGTGGGCATGCAGGGACTAAGCCAACAGACGAAATAGCTCTACGATCTCTATGTCTATTTCTACATGTCTCTCCTTTTTTTACCTCTCCTCTCTTTGTTATTCTATTTGAAATAAATAAAAATAGTAAAGAAAGAAGAGAGCAGGGCCCAGCCCAGTAGCCTAATAGCTAAAGTCCTCACCTTGAAAGCACCTGGATGCCACATGGGCACCAGTTCTAATCCCGGAAGCTCCACTTCTCATCCAGCTCCCTGCTTGTGGCCTGGGAAAGTAGTTGAGGACGGCCCAAAGCCTTAGGACCCTGAACCGCATGGGAGATCTGGAAGAGGCTCCTGGCTCCTGGTTTGGAATTGGCACAGCTCCAACCATTGCAGCCACTTGGGGAGTGAATCAACGGACAGAAGATCTTCCTCCCTGTCTCTCCTCTTTGTATATCTGACTTTCCAATAAAAATAAATAAATCTTTTTAAAAAGAGCAAAAAAAAAAAAAGGAAAAGAAAAGAAGACTGGGTTCAGCACCGTGCTTCATTTGGCCAATGTTCCACCTCCAAGTGCTGGGATCCTTTATGGGCATTGTTTCGTGTCCCAGCTGTTCTACTTCCCAGCCAGTTCCCTGCTTATGGCCTGTGTGGGAGACCCGGAAGAAGTTCCTGGCTCCTGGCTTCAGACTGGCTCAGTTCCAGCCACTACAGCTATTTGTGGTCAGCTTTCTTTGTCTCTCCTTCTCTCTGTAAATCTGCCTTCCAAATAAAACAAATAATTTTTTTTTAAAGGAACAGAACAGAAAGATTGCAAACGGCAGGATAGCTTGACAGCCTCAAGGCAGGAATGGACACAGTTAAAAACAGCATCCTTCAGAGGGTGGGAAACGCTGCATTTGATTTCAACAGCTCAGCTTCCCTGTCCCCACACTGCCACCAACCATCAAGGACGAACTGCTGCAGGTCGTACCACAGGCCACTTGAAAGAGAATGGTTTGCTGTGCCGGCAAGAATTTCGAGTCTGAGCGTCTAATGGCCTTTGATAAATGACCTCACAGCTCCTGCGGAGTGCCTCTCTCGCTCTCCTGGGTATGGGCCAGGGCGCCTGGGGCGTTGAGGCTGGGAGCACAGCCCATGTGTTCCCCAGCCCTGCCCCTAGTCAGCCACGTCTATGGCCAGAGAACCGAGCACTCTCTACTCTGGGCGATGGCGGAGGACAGAAAGGCTACTCGCTGCACCACACAACCAGCGTGTGCGGAGCAGGGACTCCGAGCCTGCTCTGCGCATGCACGGGGGCCAGCAGCTGCTCCTTGAAGGTCTGCCGTACCTGGTACCCAACACGCTGGGAGGTGGTGAGAAGCAAACAGGTGTGTTGTACAGGAAATAGTGAGTCCACGTTGCGGCTAATAGACTGGCAATTCCCAGGACGTTCTATTTTAAGTCCAAACTCTAGGCATGATTGACTTGTGTTGCGAGTGCCTAATGATCTATGAGGCTGTCTAAGATGGCGCCGTGTATCAACGCCCTGGCGAGAGCAGCAGTAAACAAGTTTCAGGAAGTATTTTTCCATTGGAGCGCGGCTGTGTGTCCCTAGCGTGCTCAGCGCGTGATCAGATATGTGATTGGTTGCTTCCCGCATGCAGGAGTGACCATTTGGCTGATTGGGAAGTGTTGTATATAAGCAGTTTGGGTCCGGGAGGGGCGGAGAAAAGAAGGCTTTCCTGTTTGCATGCTGCCTAGTTGAATAAAGAGCCCCTAAGCGTTCACTCAGTCTCGGGTTTTCTTCCGCAGGTTCAGAGATTCCCGACAGACTTGGTCACTCAATGATCCCTTGGGATTCTGCCCACTTCAGGCCCCTCAACACATCTGTCTGTTTTCCACTGGTCTCTATAACTGCGCCTTCTCCCTTTCTCCAAGTCCTCTCCAACCTCCCTGCAGGGCCCAAAAAAGCAGTCAGGAGCTGGCTGTAGGGAAGGGGCAGCCCCTCCACAGCAGCCTACATCTGGCCCAGGAGCCTTGGTGGTGCCTGGCGTCTCCCTCAGCCCTTTCACCTCACCAGCACCTGAGACTTCCTGAGTCCCTCACCCCCTACCTTCAATCAAACCTCCCGGTCCTCTGGTCACTGCCCTGGACTTTCACCTGCAAGGGAGGAGAAGCTTCCAACTTCGGCCATGAAGGTCCACACTCTCCAACATGAACCATCGGTCCCATTCTTTGCCATCATGTCTCTGCATGGGCACCCCGGGTGGTCAGGTCTGTGATGTGGAGCCACAGATGTGAGGCTGAGTCCTCTGGTTTTCATTTTGAACTTTCTATCCAGGAAACAACTTCAGGGCATGCCGGAAATGGCCAAATGCAGTAAGTGGTGACACAGACTGTGAGGTGCCCAGGTACCCATCCCTGCTGGGTCTGCTCACCGGGTGTGCCTCCCGGTGCCCAGATGCCCAGGTACCTGTCCCTGCAAATAGGGTGCTCCTCCCAGTAGTTTCCAGGTACCTGTCCCTGTAAATAGGGTGCTCCTCCTGGTGCCCAGGTGTCCAGGCACCCATCCCTGCTGGGCCTGCACACAGGGTGCTGCTCCTGTACCCAGGTACTCAGGTACCCATCCCTGCTGGGCCTGCACACGGGGTTCTGCTCCTGCCCAGGTGCCCAGGTACCCATCCCTGCTGGGGATGGGTCACAGCTACCTGCTGACTGTGTTAGGATATGGTAGCGTTCGCTGGCTGCCTGTGCTTAACCAGCCTCCAAAACAATGAATAATCCTCCTAAGTTAGATTTTGACTTACTATATGCAAAGTTAGTTCATTTCCCTATAATCCAAACTATGGAGACAATCTTGGGCCAATGGCCTCCTGCTTGTTAAATTTAGCACCAAATGCATTTGCCTTAGGAAAGGAATATCTGGCAACTTTATTTTCTAAAAGATCTAGCTGTTTTACAGTATATATTATAAGGACAAGAGACCTCGGTAGCTCACCCTCCACAGGCTGGGGAATCCACAGTCCAGGAGGACCTCTGGTGAGGACTCTGGGCTGAGTCATAATGTGGCTGGGGCAACACAGGGCAGGCTGGCACACAGCAGCTGCAAGCAGGTGCATGCAGAACAGGTGAGACAGTGGTCTTGCTTTATGACGATCTGCTGGTAGTAACTGGCCTAGCCCCTAGAGAGGGCAAGAAGACTCCCAGACACTCACATGAGATGGAGTTTGTCCATTCAGGGGGCTTTGCCCTATCCTGTGCTGCTACGTTGAGGACGTAAGCCTCAGACTGAATTTAGCTGCAGACAAACCATTGGCAAACCATGGCATCTCCATAATGGCAATCAATATCCCAACCTTCTTGTTTCTCCGCAGAGTGTTATGGGCTATTGATAACTAATATAAACTGTCATTCATAAATTGTTCAAATACAACTTCCGGTGTTGGTTTGCCTTCGACTGCCCAGTCTCTGGGTTCAGTTACAGCAGTCGAAGGCAAGCCAACACCGGAAGTTGTATTTGAATTATCTAAAGATCATTTACATGTTCTTATGGTTTATAAGTTAACTTCTGGACACCGATCTGTTCACGAGACCCAGCCACCATCAGGCTGAACGGCCACTGCGTTGTACACTGAGTGCTTAGAGTCTCATGACCATGAAAAAGCTTTCTCAAAATGAAGCAGTAATTTGAATGAAGATGCTGCCATTTTGGGGAAAAAAAAAAAGAGTTCCTTCCAAATGATCTTTAGGAAATTGTCTGTGACATAACACAGGGACATAGCAGAAGTGACAATGTGGTTGGGGGTGGGCTGTGACTGAGATGCCACTTGGGGTGCCCCACCCCAACACTGGGCTAGCTGGGTTGTGATTCTAGCTCTGTTCCTGAGTCCAGCTTCCTTCTAACGTGGCAGCAAGTGACAGCTCAAGTTCTTGATGGTCTCCCCATCACCCTAGTAGGAGACCTGAATTCCAAGTTCATGGCTTCAGCCTGGTTCAGGTCTGACTGTTGTGGAAATTTAGAGAGTCCATTGGTGGGTGGAAGATCTGAGATTCTTACTTTTTAGTATTACTTTTAAGTAATAAAAGTAAATTTTTTAAAAGGAAACGGTGCTTGTGGAGGATTCTGTGGGCGGGGGTGTGTGTAAGAGGAGTGGATCCTGCTGCGATGAATTAAGACTGACCCGGTACTCTTGAAATTCCAGCATCAGATACTGGACTCAATATTTTTCATGCTGTGAATACTGACAGGGGCAGGTGCCTGGCCCAGCAGTTGAGATGCCTCTTAGGAACCTGGAGTCCCCCACCGGAGCACCAGGGTTCTTATTCCTGACGTTGGCTCCTAATTCCAGCGTTCTGCTAAGGAAGTTCCCAGGAAGCAGTGTTAACAGCCCCAGCAGCTCAGTCTCTGGCGCACCCACAGGGGAGATCCCCATGGAATACCTGACTCCTGACTTCAGCTCTGGCCCAGTTGGGAGACTATACTAATAGATGAGAGGTGTGTCTGCAGCACCTCTCTCTCTCTTTCTCTCTCTTTCTCTCCAGAGGACAGAGAAAACGGCTCCCCCCAGCCCTCCCTCTGTACTCTCTGCCTGGAGCTTCCCTGCTGGAAGGCATTGCCAACACATTTCCTATGGCACTGCACACAGGGACTTGCCAATTCCCAGCTGCCCATAAATATTTGTTGGAAAAAAAGTGACTGTGTCCCCATGGGCCAGGCCTCTGACTGTGTTAGCGTTGGAAGGATGTCCGCCCAGCCTCCGGGCAGCCTCCAAGGAACATCCATGGGCCACCTGAGAGCAGCAGGTGCATCTGCAGATTTGAGGGCACACATGTTACAAATGTGTGCTGTGCAAGGTGGTGAATTCTATAAACCCAAATTTAGCTATGTTAACAATTGAATGTGTAAGTCCATAAACTTGGAATGCTGTTTGTGGCAGGGAATTCCTTGAAGGAGGAAGATGAAAACCTTGCCTGTGGCCAGCTCCTTACACACATGCACCTGTGCCTGTGTAAGTGAGCACACATGCACAAACCCACATACACATCCCGACACAGTTGTGCATGGGTGCACACACACACAGCTGCATCCATCCATCCCATGTTGCTGACGGACAGACAGCATGGGTCAGGTGATACCAAAGCACATCAAAGCAGTTCTCCTTTTAGAGAGAGGTCCTTGATCTTGGTTTGTTTCACAATGCCAATGGCATTCAAAGGACGCTGTGGTTGGTAGGTATTCTACCTTCTTTTCCTCAACTTACAGAAAGAAACAAGTGAGATTTAAAAACTTGGAGCCCAGCAGCTCCCAGAGAGAATCGAACACAGAATAAATGACAAGGTCACTGAGGTTGAACAAAGCCTATTTTGGCCTCCTGCTGCCAGGACACCCGTGGGCCACCGGCCGTGGAATCCAAGACAGTGTCTGAGATGTCTGTTTGGGGACAAAGGTAAATCAAAGGTGGGAATCAAATTTGTATAGAGAAGCAGCCAAGAAGCCTGGGCACTCCCTCTCTGACCTTCACCTGCTGGTGGGGAAGAGTGCAGCCCCCACACTTGTGTGGGAGAACCCCACCCCCAAGACAGCACTGTCAGCTTCCCCAGGTGTGAGTGGCTAGAGCGGAAATGCTGAGGGCTGAGAGAGCTGCCAGGGGGTACTCCAGTCTGAACAACTGCACCTGCCAGCATCACTCAGTCTCTGCTTGCCCAGTGGGTGGGAGTCGCAGAAAGACTGCCAGGGAGATAGGAGTGAGTAATGCAGGCTTGCTTGGATCTCCCTGCCCTGAGACTAGAATTCCAGAATGGTTCCCACTGCTTTACCCATGGCCCCCTCCGTGTCCACCAAGGTCCCCAAGGACTCTCCTCAAGAAGCGATTGTTTTCTCCCTCTGTATGAACTTTAGAACATTTTGCCTGTTATCCACTGACTGATACATAATCCACGTTCTCCCAGAATCGTCTTTGCTCAGTTTCACTGTGTCGTTCCAGAGTTGGAAAGTAAGATCTGTGCATCGGGAGAAGGTGTTCGGCTTCGCGGTCAGACCCCCGTGTCAGCTGGAGTTCCGGTGCTGACTCCGCCTGACTCCATCTTCCTGCGAGGAAGCAGTGGTGGCCAAGTAGCTGGGTTCCTCCTCCCATCCATGTGGGAGGCTTGCATTGAGTGCCTGCCCTGGCACCTGTCTGGCTCAGGTTTGGCTGTTTTGAAGGTTTCGAGAGAAAAACCCCAGACAGGAGAACTCTATCTATGAAGCAAGTAAAAATTGAGTCGCGGGGGAGGGAATTGACAAGCAATAGCAGAAGGAAGATGATTTCAGGGCTCCAGGTCTTGAAAACATTGAACAAATGGTCCTGCCCTAACATGATCTCTGACACCGCTCTAGTCCCCTGCTCCTGGTGGTGACAGCTCTGTCTGCTGGGCTCCATCACACGCTGTTCAGAACACTTTCGTGGCCCCAGCGTCTTCGCTAACAAGAGGAGCCCCGGTGGTCATGCGTCTCTAGGCAACCGCCCGGTGGGTCACATGTACCTGCAGCATAGCTCGCCCTCCTGGGAGACCTGGGACCCGGACCTCACGAGACCCTCAGAGGAGTCACTTGTCAGAACGTGGAGTCCATTCACTGCCAGCGGTGGGTTCCCCGGTAGGCACATGACTGAGGTTGTTCCAATCAGAATCAAGCCAGGAACTTGGGAGTGCTCTCCTCCGGGGTTGACTGTGGGGTGGGGTGGAGCCCACCTGCTCACACCACCCTTTTCCTGAGGCTCACTGGTGGGAACCTGCCCCGTAGTGTGAACTACGAGACACAGAATTGGAAGGCTGGTTTTTGTTTTGTTTGTGCTTTGTTTTGGTCTGACCAAGTGATTTGCATTTTCTGATCTTTTCCTTCCCGAGGGACGGATGCCACGAAGCACCTGTGTGAAGCCCGGGTGAACCGCTGGACGTGAAACCGAAAGGTGACCAGCAGGACAAGTATCTGGCAGGACAAGTTAAACAGCCACGTGGGATGCCAATATCCCCTGTCGGAGTGGCAGTGCGTGTCCTGGCTCCCGATTCTGAACTTCCTGCTGATGTGCCCGAAAGACAGGAGATGACGGCCTAGGCTCCTGGGTCTCTGCTACCAATAAGGGCCACTCAGACGAAGGTTCTAGTTCCTGGCCTCAGCCTTAGCTGTGCTGGGCATTTGGGGAGTGAACCAGTGGGGGTAGTAACTCGGTTTGTGCCTCTCTGATATTCTATCAGATAATGTCACATTCTTTCACATAAATAAGTCAGAAAGAAAAAGAGAGAGAGAGAGAGAGAGAGAGAGAGGAGGGTGGAGGGAGGGAGAGATAGAGGAAGGAAGGCAGGAAGGCAGGAAGGAAGGAAGGAAGGAAGGAATCCTATATGCACTACTTTCTGACACATTTATCTTTAAGCAACCACTGGTTTGTTTCTGTCTGTATCAATTTGCCTATTCCTTATAACTGAATCCCACAATTCCTGGTCTTTCATTAAGTATCATGCTTTCAAGGTTTGTCCATGTTGGAGATGGATCAATCCTTTACTTCTTCTTACTATAGAACAATATTAGTTGTATGGGTATGCCACCCTTTGCCTCTCCACTTAATTGTTGATGAACTGTTGGTTGTGTCTTTTTTAAAGACTTATTTATTTATTTGAGAAAGTTATGAGGTGGAGGGAAGGGAGACAGTAACAGGTATTCTGGATTTCCTGATTCACTCCTTAGATGGCCCAAGGTTGGGCCACGCCAAAGTCTGGAGCCAATAGCTCTATCCAGGTCTCCCACATGGGTGGCATGGACCTAAACACCTTGTCATCTTCTGCTGATTTTCCTAGGCCACTAGCAGGAAGGTGGGTTGGAGGTAGAGCAGCCAGGGCACAAACTGGCATTCATACAGGCAATGTCACAGGCAATGGCATTACCTGCCACACCACAAGAACAGCCCATTTCTACCTTTTGTCTGTTATGAATAGAGTTTCTATGAACATCCATGTACAAATGTATGCTATTGTACTTCTTTGGGGAATCTGTCTAGAAGTGGAACTGCTGAGTCATGGTAATGCTATTTTTAACATTTTGAGTAATCCTTAACCTGTTTTCCAAAGCAACTACGCCATTTTACATCTCCGCTAATAATGTACCAAGGTTCCAGCTTCTTCGTGTTTTCAACACGTGTTGCTGTCTCTGTGGTTGTGTCGGACTGGGTAGGAAGTGGTGTCTCATGAGGTTTGGACCTGCATTTGCCTGAGCAATGATTGCAAGTGTCTTTTCCTCTGCTAAATGCCTAGTTGTATGCCATCTTCGAAGAAATCTCTATTCTTATGCTATGCTTATCTGTAAACTGGTTTATATCATTTTATGGTGGAGTTACAAAAGTTCTCTGTATGTCCAGATACAGGTTTCCTACCAGAAATTATATGTGTATGTATTTCCTCCCCATGTTGGGTTGCCTTTTTGCTTTCTTGATGCCACAATTGGCAGCACCGCTTAAAGGTCTGATAATCTCCTAAAGTTAGATATATCTAGTTGTTGAATTTCTGTGCTTTTGATGTCCTATTATCTGAGGAAATCTTATCTAATCCAACACCTGAAAACATAGAGCTGTGTCTTCTTCTAAAAGTGTTGGGTCTTTGTTCATTTGGAGTAAATTTTTTGTAGATATTGTGACACATAGAACCATCTCATGGTTTTTTTGGGAGGATGCTCAGCTAATCCAAGACCATTTGATGAAAGACTATTATTTCCCTCTTTGAATTGTCTCAGCACGGTTGACCATAAGCACGAAGCTTTATTCCTGACTCTCAATTGTATAACATTCACCCTTATGTCAGTGCTACACTGTTTTGATTCCTGTGGCTTTGTAGTATGTTTTGAAAGTGCAAAGTATGAGTTAGCAAACATTGTTCTTCTTGGGAAAAAAAAAAGAGCTCCTTGTGGTTCTGTAGGAAAGATTTCTGTGACATGCAGGACTCCAGTAGTGGTCAGTTTTGACTGGCAGCCTCCCATCAGCCTATCCAAACTTTCTCAGAGCTGTGCTGGTCTTGAGCACTCATCAGAGTGCAAGACTCCCTCTCCTACACTTGTCCCCCTGGGTATCCTCATGGAAATGTCTCACAATAAATCCCACATCTAATCCTGTCTCTTCTCAAATGACTGCCATGGTTTGCTAAGCTTGCATTTTCTAAACCACATCCCAAACTGTTTTGATATACTCAGAGCTATATCTAACCTCTGGAAAACACTGTGTTTAGGGCCTGATGGTTTGAAGGCTTGATTGGTTAATCCTCCCCCTGCAAGTGCCAGGATCCTATATATGGGCACCAATTGTTGTGACCTGAGAAAATAGTGAAGGATGGTCCAAAGCCTTGGGACCCTGGACCCGTGTGGGAGACCTGGAAGAGGCTCCTGGTTCCTGGCTCCTGGCTTCGGATCGGCTCAGTTCTGGCCGTTGCGGGAGTGAAGCAACAGATACAAGATCTTCCTCTCTGTCGCTCCTTCTCTCTGTAAATCTGCCTTTCTAATAAAAATAAATAAATCTGGATTCCTCAGCACCTGTTAGCCACTTCCTGGCAGGTTCTTTTTTTTTCCCCCTCACTATTGGTAGCACCCAGCACCGTACTCAAGAAATGAGCAGGAATTGAGCCAGTGTCTGTATTGAGAATCTACACATGGAGAGGCGCCAACCAGTCCAGCACCCAAGCCACAGCTGACCCCTGTGGTCCTGTGCTCATCCTCTGAGTGGCTCCCACAGTGTCCCACTAAGGGTTTGAGTTGACTGCTGGGTTGTGTTTTACTAGCCCAGCTTGAGTTTTTGCTGCTCTTACATAAGGAGAACAATTAAAGCCACAGCCTTTGGCTTCTCATCAGCTCCAAGAGCTTGCTAAGTAGTCTGATGTTTGATAATCAAACCAATGAACAACGGGCCACGAGAAACAAGAGTTATGCTCCGGTCCTTGAAGATGTGCTCAGTGCACTGTGCTGTCATGTTCGCGATTCTTAGTGTCATCCATCATGCGTTGTGCTGGCGCATTGCATTAGTATTCCAAATTTGCAGCCTAAAAATGAAAGGGGCTTTGAGAATGCACAGCAAGCCGTGCGCTTGTCAAAAAAGAGTCATCTGTGGAATGGGGACTGGCTTATTTAATCAGCAGTCTGCAAACAGTGAGCGTGCTGTTAGAAACAGTGTGCCACCTTTATTTGCACTGCTTGTCTTGTATCTCCCGCAGCCGTCCTCTCAATCTGTGCACACTGACATTCCTTGAACTGAGACGCATAATTTAACCCAGGTCCCGAAGGTGCATGGATCAGGGGCTTGCACTAATGAAACCACAGCTGACCACAGGAAAAAGTGAGTGTGAGAGAGCTGCCCTCCCCACTGGGCTGGTCCTGCTCCTTGGGGCCGAGCATGTAGCCATGTGGCACTATTGCTGGATTCTGTCTCTGATCCAGGTGCCTCTATGCTCTGGTTCAAGCCACCCACGGGGCCAGGCAGCTCATGCACGTGCCAGGCTGGTGGGCCATGCCCTTCTCCTCTCAGAATTTCTCCTGTTGGCCCGTGACCAGAACAGCAAGCCCTTCTCCCCTTCCACACCCACTTTTGTTACATTCAGATCTTCAGAACCGGCTGACCACATGTTTAGGCAGGAATTTTCAGTGTTTCATCTTCTCGATGTAAAGCTACTTTATGTTTCTTGCTCACAGCTCCCAGCCTCTGCTCCCACATGATTGGTGAGAAAGATTAAAAATAATTCCTTCGGAACATTCACTGTGTGTTTCCTTGGGCTGCCCACTATGTGGCTGAATGTTGGTAATTTAGCATTGGTTTGTGTTAAGGCCAGAGGGCTGCACCCTGAGACAGATAGCAACAACAGAAACAGGCCAGGCGCACAGCTTACTGCCAACCTACAGCCATGCTCAGGATTCCCTCACTGAAGCTGGTCTGATCTTGTCTTCCCTGATGTTTCTTTGATTTCATCAATGCACATTCCAAAATGCACCCTTCATTTCCTCATGAGTCGTATTCGTGTGTTCCAAAGAAACCAATCAATAGTGTGTGTGTGTGTGTGTGTGTGTGTGTGTGTGTGTGTGTACATGCAGAAAATTATTACAAGGAATTGGGTTGGCTCATATAATGACAGAAGCTGAGAAGTCCCGCATTGTGGAGCTGGAGATGAAGAAAGCTGATGGACCGATTCCAGCTGGAGTCCAAAGGCTGGAGAACCAGGGCTGCTGATGCAGGAATCCCAGTGTTGGCACAGGAGAGGACCAATGAGCTTCTTCCTTCTCCTGCTCTCTTCTACTCCACCCTCATCTGTGGGATGAGAGAAGAGACCCACCCACACCACGGATGGCTCTCTGCTTTACTGAGAGTCCACCGTTCAAGTGCGTGGGCTCCTGGATTTCCCCTCTCCTTTACCCCTCTCCTCCCACTACTCATTTCCCCTCTAGTATTCAATGGGTAGTCCTTCATGAACAGTCATTAGACAGTCCATCATTCTGCTAGTGAAGTGTTTCCCAGCATGGTAGGCGTGGACAATGTCAGAGAGGATGGGCTAACTCCTGCCTGTCCCTGCCACTGACCGTTCTGTGGTGCTGGGCCAGCCACCATGTCCATCTGCCCCACTCGTGTTACTGTCACTGCATGGAGGAGAGAAGGGTAGAACATGCTGCATAAGCTAAAACAGGCTAAATGAATCTGAAGCCCTGTGATAATTAATGGTGTCTCAATTGCTTTTACCAAACCAGGCTAAACCTCGGGGGGGGGGGAGCCTTTTATTCCCCCAAACATTTATTTATTTAATTCAAAATTCAGAGTTACAGAGAGAAATCTTCTCCCTTCCCTGGCCTTCAATAGCCAAGGCTGAGCCTGGCTGAAGCCAGGAACCAGGAGCCGGAAACGTCATCCTGGTCCCACATGGGTAGCAGGAGCCCAAGCATTTGGCTCGTCTTCTGCTTCTTTCCCCAGGCCATGAGCAGGGAGCTGGATTGGAACAGCTGATTTTACCAGCTAAAGCACAACAGGAGCCCTATACCTGTCTACCTCTCAAAACATTTTTCCTGGGTCCAGCGCAGTAGCTTCATGGCTAAAGTCATCACCTTGAATGCACCAAGATCCCACATCTGCACCAGTTCGGATCCCGGCAGCCGCACTTCCCATTCAGCACCCTGCCTGTATCCTGGGACAGTCCAAGGCCTTGAGACCCTGCACCCACTTCAGAGACCCAGAAGAGGATCCTGGTTCCTGGCTTCTGATCAGCAAAGCTCCTGCCTTGGCGCTCACTTGGGAAGTGAATCATTGGACGTAAGATCTTCCTCTCCGTCTCTCCTCCTCTCTGTGCATCTCACTTTCCAATAAAATAAGTCTTTAAAAAAAGTTTCTCTTGTTCTTATCTTTTGATAGTAATAATTGCATTCTAAGATTATCCTAGGGAAGGGGCAGGTGGAAAGTTTCACAATTTTCCTTAATCTGTGTTGCGACATATGTGAAATTTGTCCACCTTATATAAATTAAAAAGATTATCATAATATTGGTTCCATTACAGGTAAACGTGTTAGCTGCTGACAGAACACTTGTAGGAGTTACCTGTTAGTATTAGCAAAGTCCGTGGGCTCTGCAGAGCGGCACTGAGCAGGGATGGTTTGCGAGTGCTGGCGCAGGTGCACACACATCTCTTGTGGCTGCAGGCTTGTTAATGTGCATAGGGAACCATCAGAATTCCTGTGGCATTTGCTAAACGTGTTTAACACCAGGACCCTTTGAGCAGCACTAAGTAAAGTTTCTAAGACACACTCTGGTGAGCCCATTTGGAATACGCTAGCTTAGATTTGTAACTAGATTTGGGTTTAAAACTCTGAAAACAAGTGGTGTGTTAAGGTGGGGATTTCTTTTCACTGTTTCTTTGGTTTGGAATTCAGGATTCTCCTTTGAGTAAAAAAAGTGTGGTAGAATGTACATATTATGGTTAAAAGTTAATCACAGTAACCGTCTTGAGTGTAGTGCAGGGCATTAAGGCTATGTCACCATTGAGGAGCCCCTTTAGACTACACACGCGCGTTGTTCTCATCAGCTGAGTAACATTTTCTTAAATGCGCTTACTTACCTGGGCTAGCTGCCGGTCAGGGAATGCTGTGCTCGACACAGATGTATTCCTGGTTACTGGCTTTGTACCAGTGTGAGGGGTTCAGCCAACAGTTAGGACTCTGTCAGCAAGAGGCAAGGGGCAGAGGCCTGTTGACATGGTGCTAGCCTCCTCTGTAGTCACATTTAGTTTTTGATGTTGTTGTTTTAATCATGAGAATAGGATAGACAGGATTGCCAGTCCCCATCCCTCTGTTGGGTTTTTAGTTCTACCACAAGCAGGCTGTACAGGATTACAACTGAAGTCCTCTGATGGGTTTTATTCCAGCCTTCTGGTTGGTTGGTAGCTGTTCTTGCGTCCTTCCTTGATTGGCTGAATACAGGTAGCCATTTCTGTGTATACAAGACACTCCTTGCTTGGAGCCCCTCTCCTGATTGCTGTGTCAGGAGGTGAAAGATTTCTCACTTCAATAAATATTGCTTTGCTCACTGTCCCTGTCGTCATGCAAATCTCCTTTGATGTGAGGCTGGAGCCGAGGCCACCAGCATCATCCCAGGACAGCCCCATCCTCGGGAGTCCTACAGCTGGAACTTCATGGCTTTCTCTTCTGCTGCCTTGCTCCCGGCTCTCCCCACAGCCCTTCTACATGCACGCTGAGGCGGCTCTCGAGCTTGTCTCTGCCCCTGCGTTTCAGGCATTTCTCTCTTCCTCTTTAGCTTCTCCCTTTGTATCTCTGCTTCTTCACATTTTTCCGCTTCTTCCACACTATGCTTCCCACGTCTACCAGAGAGGTTTTCCACAATATGCCTAAATTCCTTTTAAAAATAACTCTCCAAACACATACACTTCCTTGTGTGCTCACTCACCCTCAGCGGAAGTGACTCACGCACTCAGGGGCTGTTTGCCGTCAGGGCCGCTGGGTGTTGGTTAAAGCACTACGATAATTCACGACACTGCCGGCCCACCGACACCCCTAAATTAAGAGTCTGGTTCCCAAACTCTTCTGTTCATGGCACCAAAAGGTGGAAACTTACTGCAATTACGATGGGTAGCAGTAGGTCCTTTGAGCAGTGATTATATTGCATTCAACTTCTAGCAGGGAATCCCGAGGACCAAATTCTGGTGGCTTGGTAAGAAATAAACACGGACAGACACATGACACACTGTCTCTGCCTTGTCATATGATGTTGTGCACTGCCTCAGAACTCCACCAGCAAAAGGGCCATGGCTGAGGAGGTCCTCAGGCCTTGTAGCTTTAGCACCACGAGCCAAACAACCCCCCTTTCTTTATAGTTAGGCTGCCTTGGGTACCTTGCTATAGTAACAACAGCCAAGTCACAAAAGCACCCTCTGGGATTTGCCTCTAACTGGAAGGCCCAAACCAATGGCTCCCAGTCTCATTCCCTGGATGGAGCTGGGCTTCGTGTCATCCAGGTGGGTCAGGGGGAGAGCTTTCCTCTTTCAGCTTGACAGAGAAACAGCTCCATGCTTCCCGGTTCCTTCGTATTGTCAACATCACCTCCACCCCAACCTTCTCCTGCTCAACTCAGCTGAGGGTAGTGAGGAGTCACTGCAGCCAGGCTCGCCCGACTCCGGACCTGATGTTCTCTGTGAGCAGCAGTTCCCACACAGCAAGAGGTAAGAGCCATAGCACTCTGGCTGCCAGAAGAGCTCCCTCGGTGACTGCCAGCTGGTTGGCGCACACTTGGGGCAGGAGGAAGGACTGGCATCCTCTGCCTCTCCATCCTGTGTCACCTGCTCCTGAGCTTACAGAAATTCCTCCAGATCCTCTGGGTAGGTGAACACATGGTCAGGTTTGGGGAACTGCAAATCCTTCCCTTTTGCTTCATCACTGGTAATGTAGGGAGAAGCGGGAAAAGACCGCTAGACGGTGCCACATTATACCTGTCAGCAATTTCTTTAATGGTGGGAAATCTGATGGAATGATTTCTTTCCTGATACTAACAAACTACAACAGAGTCTGTAATACCATAAAGCAGTTGGGTTCTGGATGACGGCAGACGTGATTTGAATCCCAGTTTCCTTATTTCTAGATGTGTGACCTTGGCATATGACTTAGAAATTGTCACTTCCTAGTCCCAGGAAGAAATGACAAATTCCAGTTCTCTCTGTTCTATCTGTGTTGTGCATAAAAAGCAACACGCAGGGTCAGTGTTATGGTACTGTGCATGTAGCTGCCTCCTGCAGGGCTCCACTGGCTCAAGTCCCAGCTGTTTTGTTTGCAATCTAGGTCCCTGCAAAGGCACCTGGGAAAGTAGAGGAACAGGGCCCACATACTTGGGCCGTTGCACCTGCTTGGGAGACCAGGAAAACTTCTGGCTTTGGCCTGGCCGAGTTCTTGCTTGTGTGGCCATTTGGGGATGAAAGATCTCTCTTGCTTTCTCTCTGCAATTCTTTCAGATAAACATTTTTTTTTTAAAGCAACACAAATAGATAGAAGTTCTTTAAAACAATGGTGTTCAGTTTTCTAGTTTCTGTAACTGACCAAAGTGTATTTTCCAAGTCCACTATGGAGGTCTTGGGAAATGGTAGTAATTGTCAAAAGAACCATGTGTATAATTTTACTGAACACTGCTTCAAATTGGCCCAAATTAATTTTCCTTTTAATTAAGCCTTTAATTTAACCTCTGGCAATCCACAGAGAATGGTGACAGTTCAGGGGGACCATGGTCATAACAAGGCCATGCCCATGTCCCACACACGATGCTCCGTGTGGCACACAGCTGTCTCCAGCTAACCAAAGAGCCTCCTGGATTCAGAATTTTATTAAACAGGTAAAAAGCCAGCACAGTTACAACAAACTGTTTATTCTAAGTTCCAACAGTTTAAGGCATCTCAACAATTATGACACACATGAATACTGGATTCTCAAACTGTATTTTTACAGCTGTTGCATTTATAATAAAGTTAATACCCACAGGATCTTGAGTTGAAAGATCTGAGTTTATCCATTATTCAGAATCCGTGAGGAAAGTTTCAAAGTCTAGATCCAGGTCGGAGACGAGGGCGCTCACCAGGTCATCGACAGAAGGACACTTCTGGAGCAGACCTGTGGGGAGGGCAGGACAATGAGGCAGGGCAGGTGCGTGCTGAGAGCCAACATGGGGAGTGCGCAGGCTCTCTGGAGGCCCGGTCTGCTCGGGCACCAGCCAGGGAGCCCCTTCATCAGACCAGGGCCAGGGGGAGGCCTGAAGCTATTTATAACTTCAAGGCGCTTTTCTATCTAATCAACCTTTAGCTTAGAAATTTAGATCATCTATATTTCCCAAGAGTTTTATTGTTATTATTATTATTGCAGATAAACATTATCTGTCTATTTGGAGTGAGGCTAGAAAATTGATTTTTTCTTAGTTTTTTTTTTTCAGGAAGATTTGGAGCTTAATTATCAAGTTCTACATCTTTAAAAATCAATCCAGCGCTATTTCTGCAGAAATCTTGCATCAGTGTGGGCAAAGCCACTGGCTCCCTCCAGATCTGCTTGGTTTAGGTAACACACAGCTTTGAAAATGTGTTAACTGGGTATGTAGAAATCACTTCTTAATAGACAGTCAGGACTATGTTAGCACGGGACACGGGGCAGAGGCCCTTTAACAGTTGACTAAATGTTGGGCTCCTCTGTAGCCACATTTAGTTTTTGATGCTGTTGTTGTTTTAATCATGAGAATAGGATAGACAAGATTACCAATTCCCATCTCACGTGTTAAAAGTTGGTTTCTCTGTGTAATTCTTTTGAATAAATACAATTTTTAAAAAAGGGGGGCACCTGGGATTGTGGTATAGCAGGTAAAGCTGCCATATACAACACTGACATCCTATATGGGCACCAGTTCACGTCCCAGCTGTTCCACTTACAATCCAGCTCCCTGCTAATGGCCTAAGTAAAGCAGGGGATGATGGCCCAAAGCCTTGGGGCTCTGCCACCCATGTGGGAGACCCAGAAGGAGCTCCTGCTTCCTGGCACTGGCTTGACCCAGCCTTGGCTCTTGTAGATTTCTCTTTCTCTATCTCTAACCTTTACTTTGGAGTAAATAAATAACTTCAGACTGGTATTCAAATTTCCTCATCTGAATAGGAGGTGTTTATCAAGACAAAATGAGAAGCAGTACCATACCAACGAGGCTTCCATGTCTAGCATATATCAAGAATTCAATAAAAAGAAACCCCACTGAATTTATGTTCACTCCAAAGAAGCCAGGGGCAAAGCTTCAGCTAATTACCTTTGTTGTTGCAACCTGTGTACTCAGCAGAAGATGCCAACATGCAGGTTGAACAGGTTCCCTGCCGGACGACCGTGGAGCATGGCTGCTATAAAGCTGTACCTAGCCCCAGCACATTGGGGGCCGCTCCGGATCCTGTCTCATCCTAACATTTGCTGTGTGTGAGGGTCAGGCCAGGTCAGAGCTGACCAAGGCAGGCTGGTCGTGGAGTGCGGCAGGAATGATGTGTCGCTGAAGGACACTGTGGGGACCTGCACACTCTTAATGGGGGAACACCACTCGTCTCGACCCTTAACCTTGCGACACCTCAAAATTAACTTGGGTCTCTTACACACTTGATTATAAAAGTTATAGTTAGGATGTGTCTATAAGAAAACACCAAATAGCTTTCTAATTTTGAGGTAGGCAAAACTAACTTCCTACCTTCTTCCCACCCTACTATTATCTCTCCCTTCCTCCCTGCCCCTTCCTCTTTAAAAAAAAAAGATCTATTTATTTTAGAGGCAGATGAAAGGAGGGGGGAATAGACAGAGAAAGCAATCTTCAATTCATTGGTTTATTTTCCATGTGGGTCAGGCTGAAGCCAGGAGCCCAAGCCCTGGGCCATCTGCTGCTGCCTTCCCAGGAGCATTAGCCGGGAGCTGGATCAGAAGCAGGGCAGCCAGGGTTTGAATTGGCATCTGGATACGGAATGCCAGCACACTAGGCAGCTGCTTAATGGGCAACACCACAGTGCAGGGCCCCAAGTATTTTTTTTAAGAGAACAAAAGGAATCACCATTTTAAAAAATAGTATATTAAGATTTTATTGAAATTAAAAATGTCTACCTTTCAAAAGAAACCATTAAGAAAGTCAACAGGCAAATGAGAGAGTTGGGGAAAACACTTGAATATTATGTATCTCAAGGAATTGGTATCTGGAGCATGAAAAATTTTCAACCCATCATATATATACATATATATGTATATATGGTTTTTTTTTAGAAATTAGAAATGAAGAAAATATTTGCCTTTGTACAAAGTCAGCCTTGCATACAATGTCTCTAAAGAAGCAAATTTCAGCATGGAATCAGAAGGCTTGGCCAAGCAGATGGGAGCCCAGGAGAAACTAAAAGGCTGGGATTGCGAGGCCTAAGTGAGGGCCTTTTAGCCGGGAGGGGCACTTCAGAGTGGTGCATGCTGGCCATGATGAAATGTGGTGGGCGAGTGTAATGGGCATGTGGGGCTTTGGGAGGACAGTGGGAGAAGGCCCGTGGAGGCCCTGCGTCAGAGCAGCCAGCAAGCAAAACTGTAAGGGAGGCTGACTGCGAGCACCAGCAGCTGGCCAAGGGGATCCTCCAGGCTTCCTGAGCCTGGAGAACGGGGCATTTGGTAGGCAGTCCCAGATAAGAGAGTGGGGTGGCTGTTCCCACGAGGCAGAGACAACAGTGCAGGGGACAGAGCCATGAGTCTAAGGCAGACATACACACGCTGTAGGCCCCTGAACAGACCAGGAAGAACAGGACAGCAGGGAGTGCTGGGCTCGGACGGGAAGACAGCACTGGGGACACCTGAACTCCACGTTGGAGGCCCCATCCCGCTTCTGACCCAGCTTCCTGCCAAGGCGCACCCCAGCAGGCTCAAGTACTGGATCTCTGCCTCCCATGAAGGGGACGGTACTGGGTTCCAGGCTCCCAGCTTCGGACTGACTCGGCCCCAGATGTTGAGGAAAATCTTTTTCTCTTAATGCTTCTCAAGTAAAGTGAAAATATATTAATTTTTTATTTAAAAAAATATATATATACATATATTTTTATTTAATTTGAAAGACAGTTATAGGGAAAGAGCAAGAGAGATCTTCCCTTTGTTGGTTCACTACCCAAGCCAGCAGCTTCTTTTAGGTTGTCCCATGGGTCCAGGGGCCCAAGTCTTTGGGGTCATCTCTACTGCTTTTCCAGGCACATGAGCAGGTACAGGGATCTGGATTAGAAACGGAGCAGTGAGACTCTAAGAGTGCCTGGATGGTACGTGCCAACGCTGCAGGCAGAGGCTTAAGCTATGAGGCCAAAACATTAGCTTCAAGAAATAATTTCTAAAGGACAGAAACAAATTATTTTAAAACTGTAATGTGAAACTGCATTACTTTCATTTTTAATTCAAATCCAAAATTAAAAAGCTCCATTTGGGGGAAATATCTGAGAGATAAGGGGTTCACTGGAAGAGAATTTCGATGCTCATGCCTTCATGTGTACAACTAAAGTTCAGAATGCCTGTAACTTTCCCACAGTAAAATATCTGTAACCCCGTGGCTGAGAGCGGGCCTGCGTGCTGGTCCAGCTCCTGGCTCACGGCATGGACACGCCGGGCCTCCGAGCGTCACAGGCGCGACCCATTTTACACGGTCCTTTTTCATGCGGGCTGTTCCTCAAATGGACTCGGTCAGCCCACAAATCGCCTTTCAGGCATTTCCTATGTGTCATATTTCAACAGGACTTTGAGTCAAACGTGCTAACCTATTATACCACTTGCTTCCCTTTAATATTTTGAAACATTTCTATAATTACATGACTGGCAGTTTATAATTACACGGCTAGAAATGTGAGAAGGTAAAAGTACCGATTCAGACCCAACCTACCCCCGCAGGGGCTGGCTGGCCACCCTGCTCCTTTGAAGTGGTTCAATTCAACTCCACCGACTGCCCAAATATGTCCCAAGTCTTCCTTCAGAGGTCGGAGTTAACCAGCATGCACCTGGCTCCAATTTTCCTCCATTTCAGAGGACAGAGATGGTGCGAACTAAAGAAAAAGATACTCATGTCTGTTTCTAGTAAGCTGTCAGAGCTGAAGGGTTCGATAACTTTGCAATGTGACTACTGAAGATTGAGGTGCAAAAGGAATAGTATCTGGCCCCAAAGGCACAAGCACGGTCAGTGGGCTGTGGCTTCTCTGTGCACACTGTTAGGGTCACCTCACTCTACAAACAGCCAAGTGTTTCACGGATGCCAGCATGAACTAACCACCGCACAGGGAAGGATAAGAAAGATCCAGTGTTTCAGGTAGCTTCACAAACAAGAAAAACTGAACTTGGCTTTCCAAAGGTGTACAGCCAAAAAAATCCCAATCATATTTTGATTTCTTTGTGTTAAAGCTTAGAAAGATGTCCCTTCTGTAGTCAGGTGTGAATTTTCAAACGTGACAGTTAAGACCCGCCTTTTCTTCGGAGGCCATGGGAATGCGCCTGGAGCTGCTGAGATGTGCCAAGTGGGGGCTGGAGGTGATTGTTTTTCGTGGTGGGACTCACTGAAACTAGGAAGGAAAATGGATGGAATTTTGCCCAATGAACACAAGCAATTATGACTAAAAAGAAATAAGAATAGAGAAGAAAATATGTGGTATATTAACACAGGAAGAAGAACAAGAAACACAAAATTGCATTAGGACACACCACACCAAGCGCTCTGTGCAAAGTGAAACGAGCAGCTGCGTTTCTTCTATTTGTCCTACCTATAATGAGCAGCTAAACAATAATGATTTAATTTCTTTTTCTCCTTATTTTCCCTGAGAGGCAAATGGGCTAATAAAAGATGGAACAAGCCAGAACATTCTTCGTTCTGCTTAGCTCAAACTAGCATGTTTCATAACCTTGAGGTATAAGGGCAATTATTCTGGGACTGACAGAAATAAATTATGATATCAAAAGAATCCCAAGGCTGACTCTGGAGGCAGGCAAGGCTTCCAAACTGCACTGTGTGCTGTGCTCTGATGTGACAAGGACCTGGGGATGCGGGAGGACCTGAGCCTGCCAGTCAGGCCACCATGGGCTCAAGGCGAGGGCCCTCGGAACTGAAGAAGTGGCATGGACACTGGGGCTCTGGCTCCGCCTTGGATCCCAGCCTCTAACTGAGGTGCACCCAGGAGGCACATCCATGGTGATGGCTCAAGCAGCGGGGTCCCTCCTCGCCGCCCACCTGGGGGCCTTGGATGCGGTTCCCAGCTCCTGGCTTCAGCCGGCCTATTCCTGGCTCTACCATAGCCATTCGGGGAGTGAACTGGCACATGTAAGACTTCTGTCTCAGTCTCCCTACGCACCAAATGAAAGGATCTGTGGTCGGCAATGCCTTCAGACCACTAACAAAGGCAGATGGCCCTTTGGCTGCACTGGGTGCTAGGCACCGTGCTCACAGTATCAGCCCATTGGCTTCTCAAAGCACGCTTGGGAGGGACCACTCTTCAGATAGGTCCCACGACTCCCGCGTTTGGGTCTTTGCTGTCCCCTAGTCTGCCTCCAGAGTCCAGGCTCCCACAGCACAAAGACACATCAGTTCAGGCCTTGACATTCTCTGAGAGCACACATTCCATGGAGGCCCACACTGAGCATTCGCGCTGCGGCAGACACCTCAACCCAGGCAGAGAACATCAGGGTCTCACTGTCGCCTGACGCCCGCCATGTGCATCCGACTTCTCCAGGGTCCCCTTGCTGACTTCAAGGCTGAGTCAAGCCTTCGTCAGCTGGAGGCTAATTCCATTTCCATCCACACAGCGGCCTTCACTGGCAGGCACATGTGGTGGTGCAGGACACGGCACACTGGCCTCTGCCCTGCTGTGGAAGTGGGACATTCGGGACTGGACAGATGCCCAGTCACAACCACCATGGCGGCGTGCTCACAATACTGCGTGGCCGGCATTCTGGCCTTGGCCTAAGGCTCTCAGATGTTTTCTCGGTGGCCTCCAGGGATCTGTGGTAACCCCTTGGCACGCAGAAGCTCCGACATTTTTAAGTGGATGCTAAATGTGCGTCCCTACATAGAAAATGTCAGTTCTAGGACGCATTCAAGATGTGCATAACAGCTGAGAGGCTGCCCCTCTCAGAATGCCCAGCAAATGTAACATCTAATCAGACCTTCATTTAAAAGCTTGAACTTTCACTCACTGAATGGCCTCCTGGATGTAGAACTGGGACGGTGATATGAAAGCATGAAGCAGGGCTGGCAAGTCCACCGCAGAGCTGACCGTGCAAGGCACGTCCTGCTCTGGCTCTATTTAATTAGTGCCCTGATAATGAGATGGTTCACGTATCTTAAGAGCACAGGGTATTACCGGGGAATTAAAAAAAAATTAGCATTACTTCAAGTTCAGAATGAGAAGTAAAAACAGTTTGAATGAATGCGCATCACCGTTAAGCAATATATGAAAATTCATAGACTGCCAAGACCAACCAAGGGTGCCCAATGAAATACAGCTAGTTGAGTTTGAGCCAAGTTCAGTGGAGGACATGGGAGAAACAAATGAAGGAACAGCAAACAGAATCTTTGTACGGGTTGTCCCATTCACTGACTCATTCACTCACTCACTCAAGCTGTATTTCAAGAGCCTAATGTGAATTTAGGCCTGGTAGAGAAAAATGACAGTTATTAGGAAGCTGTAACATAGAAAAATTACTACAGCAATTATGATTGAGATCAGAACAGCATCATGGATGTCACTTGGGAACCTGTTAGAAATGTAAATCATTCATCTCCATCCCAGATCTGCTCACAGGAACTGGCTGCCCCGGGGACATTCCTGGGGATTCTGCCCCACGCCTGAGCAGGAAACCATCGTGCCACAGAACCTGAGGAAACTTCTGAAACCAGCAATGACTGCAGAATCACTGTGTTGGATGCATATGATTTTCTCCTTAACCAAAGCAAAGACATATATATATAAAAGAGAAACAGAAAACATAATTATAGAATTCGTTTGGGACACTGTCCAAGGCTGTGTTTGCCAAACTTCAAGAGTAAGCGCAGCTAGCCAAAACCACCCAAAATTCTCAGGTCAATTTGGCACAGATATAATCTAAAAATCTGAGGAGACGGTGGAGGCTCAAAAGGCCATGAGGTGTGCCCATGATGTTGGGTGGGCACTGGCAGTTGCCTCCAGGCTTGGGGATCTGCCTAGCGGTAAGGTACTCAGGTCCCAGCCTGCAGTGCCTGGATCCAGTACCCAGCTCTGGCTCCTAACTCCAGCCTCCTGCTACTGAGCATCCTGGGAGTCAGCAGTGACGGCTCAGAGCAGTTAGGTCCCCACCAGCCACCTGGGAGACCTCAACTGCATTCCATTCCTGGTTTTGGCCTGGCCAAGTTCTGGATGCTGTTGGCAACTGGGGAATCAATCAAGTGGGTTGGAGTTTTCTGTTTCTCATGTTAAAAAACAAAACAAAACAAAACAAAAAAACCAGTATCTAGTTGGTAGCACTACTTATGGAAATGATTTTTATTACAGAGCAGAATTTTCATTCATTTATTTTTTAAAGATGTGTTTATTGGATTTTGAAAGTTACAGAGAGAGGGCTCGTCCATCTGCTAGTTAATTGCAACAAGGAGCATGGGGCCAGCCTGAAGCAAGGAGGCAGGAACTTCTTTGCGGTTTCCCAAGTGTGTGCAGGGGCCCAAACACTTGGAACGCTTCTACTGGTTTCCCAGGAGCATCCATAGGCAGCTGGATGGGAAGCAGAGCAGCCAGGACAAGAACAAGGAGACCCTAGCATTTTTTATTTTATTTTAAAGAAGTTGCGAATAGAGTATGTTTGGCTTGCTAGCAACGTGCTGGAGAAGGCTGATTTGTGATGATCAATGACTGACTCCAGTGAGGAGAGGTCAGAGACACGGGGGAGGAGGCCTCGCCTGTGTAGCACTTTCGACTGGCCTGAGCTTGAGAACTCCCACATGGGTGCAGGATCCCAAAGCATTGGACCATTCTCCACTGCTTTCCCAGGCCACAAGCAGGGAGCTGGATGGGAAGTGGAGCTGCTGGGATTAGAACCGGCGCCCATATGGGATCCTGGGGATGGGGTGGGGGACACAGTGAATGGTGCTGGCCACAGAGAGGGCAGGGATGCCTCACCACAGCAGAGCCCATCATGGGAGGTGGGGAAGTTAGGGTATGAGAGAGGCTGCTGGTGGTCCTAAAGTTAGGGTGTGAGAGAGGCTGTTGGTGCATTTGAACAAGCAAGGACCCTTGCCTGTGGGCTTGAGTATAGGGAAGTTCACTGGTGGGATGTGTGCCCAAGGCTGCTCAGCAGAGAGGAGGCCTAGGTGCTTCTCAATGACACAGATCTGACACCCATCAGGAGGGGCCCATGTTGGGAAGTCAGAGTGGTTGGGCCATGCAGCACGACTGGCTCTTAAAGCCAATCACATTCTTGTATTCCAGCCTCAGCGCTATACTTGTACTAAATCAAGTTCCCACGGCCAGGTTTGTATTTAAGGTCCACAGGCATCACTTATTGAGGGGAAAGTCTGGTGAACTGAGAAACTGACCAGAGCTTCAGGCTCTAAAAGGACAGTCTATGAAAACCAGCAGAATACCTCCCCTGCTCTTCCCATCATCTCAGAGACCAGGGCAGGCTTACATCAAGGGCTGAATGGAATGTCTTCTGGCTCTGAAATGGTTTTTGTTTTGTTTTTTCTTTTGAGAGGAAGAAAAAGTACTCTCATCCACTGGTTCATTCCCCAGATGGCCACCAGGGCTGACTGAGGTCCAGGGCTCCTCTGGGGGTGCCATGGCTGTGCAGGGTCCAGGGCCCCTCTAGGGGTGCTAGGGCTAAGGCAGAGTCCAGGGCTCCTTTGGGGGTGCCAGGGCTGAGGCTGGGCCCAGGACTCCTCTTAGGCTGCTAGGGCTAAGGCTGGCGCAGGGTTCCTCTGGGGGAGGCACAGCTGTGGCTGGGCCCTGGGCTCCCCTGGGGGTGCCAGGGCTAAGGCAGAGTCCAGGGCTCCCCTAGGGGTGGCAGGAACCCAATCCTTGAGCCATCACTGGTGCGTCCGAGTACGCATTAGCAGGAAGCTGGAGGCAGGAGCCAGGGTCCAGGGATCAAACCTGGGAACTCCAACATGGGATGCTGGGCATTTGTCAGTAAGTATACTTATTTCCTTATATTTATTTGGAAGGTGGAATGCCATTTGAGTCTCCCGCATGGGTGCCAAGGACTCCAGACCTTGAGCCATCACCTGCTGCCTCCCAGAATGAGCATTAGCAGGGAGCTGGCCAGGAAGAGCAGGCAGAACTTGATCCCAGGCTTTCTGATGGGGGGCGCATCTGAACCCCTAGGCCTAACACCTGCTCTCTTCATAGCTTTTCATAACTTAAAATTCGAGTCTGATTCTCTCCTTTTGACAATGCAAATGTTTTCCTTTGGAAGAGTAACAAGGGGAAACAGAGAAGAAAAATACTTGCTCCCTTTCTAAGTCACACATTTGAGGTCCTCTAAAGCCTGCAGGTCTGTCCTGCAGGCTGGTGCAGGCCTCAGGCACCTGCAGCTGGGTCCTCCACCAGGCCTTGTTTCTACTAGAAGAAAGCTGAGAAAAAGTGTCAGAGACGACGTGTGCTAGATTGTCCCATTGAGACAGAGCTGCCTCATCACTAGCAAAGATAACCCCCAGTTCAAGAGCTGAAGCGTGAGGCTGCTCGTCTTGTTTTTTTTTTTTTTTTTTTTTTTTTTTGGTACAAGCTGAATTCCAAAACCATGATCTACGATTGTGTTATTTAGAATACAGCCATACAGCTCATGATCACAAGTTGAATATCCAGGGTATGAATCATTGCTTGCATTACTGTGTCTCTGCGAAGGGAAACAAACAAAAGGCATAGCGAGAATCAGTGCCTTCTCTCCCCATCAGCAGCGGTGAGAGCTTTATCACGAACAGGGCAGTGCGGCGGCTTGAAAGAGTTCTGCCAATTGGAGAGCAGCAGCGGCTGCGTGTATGAACGCCGCCCAACTGCAGCCCACAAGGTGGCTACAGGGATGAACTGCATCTCATGATTACGGGAAGACTCCAAAAGTTTGTGGAAAATGGAACTAAGAGACGGGTCTGCTCTGGTGCAAAAAATGTGATCCTTGCAGATTTGGGATTTTCTAAAGTTTGAGAAAAAGCATGTTCTGGAAAAAGTATGCATGGATTCCGAATTATTTTTGTGACAAACTAAGCTTATTTTGTAGTTCCATTTTCTTTCTGAACTAGCTTTGTAATTTACCACAATAATTTAAAAAAAAAAAACTTAAATATGACCCAACCAGCACTGTGGGTAAAGCTACCCTCTGCCATCCTGAGTGCCTCACATTGCGTCACGTGCGGGTGCCAGCTGGAGCCAAGTAGCTTCCGGTTCATGTGCCTGGGAGGGCATCGGAGGCGGGCCCAAGTGCTTGGGTCTCTGCCCTCCATGTTGGAGACTTGCATGAAGCTCCTGGCCTGTAGCTTTGGCTTGGCCAACTGGGGAGTGAACCAGTGGATGGAATCTCTCTCTTTTCTCTGTACCTCATTCAAAAATCAATAAATTTTTTAAAAAATGAACACTGCTGGAACCTTTGACTTGCTCACATGTGCGGCTGTCCTCTGCAGACTGCCCACAGACATGGCCCTAGAAGGAGGCGAGGTCTGAACACTCCCAACCACTCCAATCCTGAAAACCCATCAGAAAAGCTATGGCTCTTTTCGTTGTGTGCTGAAATAATTATATGTGCCGAAGTCAGCTCAGGCTGACTGAGAATTGCAGCTACAAAGGCTGCTGTGGCAGTTTGGAAGTAAGTGAATTTTATGAGATCAGAATTGTCACTCCAGGCAGGTCTCGCCCAGGCCTGGGGCAGCTGTCTGGCTCACCTTGTAGACCCTGAAGTGTGCCCTGCTCCATGGCTGTTCTGGGTCCGCGCCTTTCTCCAAAGGGAAACCCCCACTATCTACCCATCAGTTCCTGGGAAAGTCAGATACACAGCTAGAAAGTGAAATTCCTCTCTTCCTTTGAAGTGAAGAGCTCTCCAGCTGCCAGGGCGGGCTGGGATGGCAAGGGCCCCTGTTCTGATAAGCAGCTGTCCCTGGGGGTTAGGGGTGGGGTGAGGGGTGGAGGCTCCTGGCTCCTGCAAGCCTGGCCCAAGCCAGCAAGCACAGCCTCACTGTTTACTCTCCAGTTGAATGTCATTGTGGGAGCTAACCATTCCATTCACATTTCTGGGTTACACGGCACTTCGCCTTTTGAAGCTCAGTGTCTTCCTCAGACACACCCACACATTAAACACACGCCCTCCGGAAAGATCAGTGCTTTTACCACAGGGAGGTCTGCACCCTGCGAATGCAGGCACACTCTTCCTGTCTTTCTTCTTCAGAGCCCTCGGCTATTTCAGAGGCCCCACAGGCTGGATGTCTACACAAACCAAAGATCAGGGACTCCAGTACTTAGCTACTATTCCAGGTCGTCATTTTCCTCTGTTACTGAAATTATGCCGTAATTTTCAAGCTACTACTCACTAAAGTCCCTCTCTGATCCTAGGGCATGCTTGCCCTGTTTATTTCTGGTATGCTAGGAAAAAAAAACAACAGAGATGTTTGTCAGTGGGGAGTATGCAAAACTCCAGCATGCTCTGTGTGGACACAGTTGCGCACTGGCACTGCCCGCCATGTTCCTGGACTGGAAACCCATTCTACCGAGTGCACAACAAGGCAGACTGGTTCAGTTCTGGCTAGCGCCCGTGTGCTGCAATCCAATCTGCACTGGTTCAGTTCTGGCTAGCGCCTGTGTGCTGCAATCCAATCTGCACTGGTTCAGTTCTGGCTAGCATCTGTGTGCTGCAATCCAATCTGCACTGGTTCAGTTCTGGCTAGCGCCTGTGTGCTGCAATCCAATCTGCACTGGTTCAGTTCTGGCTAGCGCCTGTGTGCTGCAATCCAATCTGCACCGCCGCACGATGCCTTACTCTTCTGAGGGCTCAACAGCCTCATCTTTGAGCACCAGCGTATTCCTGATGCAGCAACCCAGTCACCAAAACACTGTAAAAGAGCGTTGTCCTCGGCCTCAGTGTGGTCATACGGAGCATCTCTAGAGGCACAGAAGTGACAAGCCACTATCCAGTACAGAGGGCTACTTATTTTTGGAAAAATCATTATACAAGGTTATTGAAGCACTTGAATAAAAATCCCCAGGCTAATGTGAAATGCAGGTGTGTGAAAACGAAAACAAAAAACAAACCTGGTGTTGAAATGCCTATTATTTGGGGTATGCCACTGAACGGTTTAAGAATTTTTAAAAGCGTGGTTGTGTTTAAACTGCCTGAAGGGAAAATGTTAAGTGGCGGCTGGCCTTCCTCCTGACCCTACAGTTTAAACAAACCACACACACATTTAGTCTTGAAATGAAAGAGTAAGAAATTAAACTTGAGTTACTTGACATACTTTAGCTCAAGCGATGGTTTAGAAAAAGTGGATAATGCTATTCAAATATTTGAGATGTGTGAACCCTGAGATTAAGGGGAGATCATTCTATAGAAAAAACTTTAATGTAAAGATGGACTACTAAATACAAAAAAAAAACAGATTTAGGCATACTAATTCCTTAATCTGATTTCATTATTAACAAGGTATGCAATAGACAAAAGGGGAAAGTTTCTTTTAGAGACAGTTGAAAAGATGCAAAAACACCAGAAGATACCGTGTAAGTGATCTTTCAGGAAATGATCCAGTTTAACCAAAGCACAATTTCCTGTCTCTATTCTCTGTGGCAACATTTCAAACAAGAGTCGGTTTGCAAATGTGTCAATTCTTCAACTAAAATCTGCTCCTAATTCCCACTTACCCGTCTGCTGGGGAGCCTTCTAAATGCGAATCTGAAGGTCCTTCAAAAACACGCGTGGAAAATGAAGTTTCAGACTAAATTAATTTTAATGTAAAAGTTTTTGAAATTTATGAATATGAGGGGGAGGGTCCTCAAAAAATTCTGACAAAATTATGAAAAAAAAAAAAACCCTGTATGGATTTCAAAAAGATTTGCACCAAAATAAGCTTCTCTTAATTCCATCTTCATCAGTTGTCAGAAGTCTCCATGCACCTCCAGCGCCTGTCTCAGGCCCTCAAGGCTGCCTGTTTTTCAGGCCTTCAAGCTCAGGGCGTCAGGGTGTCAAACAGGAGCGTGGAGAATCTAGATGAAGGGACTGGGGCAATGGTTGATGGGTTTTTCTAGCCTGTCTGCAGCTCAGTGCCAGGGTACGAATTAGAACCATTTTCAAGACACACTATATGATGCTTCCACGAGGCAATCAAAGCCTTGGAAGAACATCATCTCCATGCCTTTTAGGAGGCAGCACGGGTACGGAATGAGTGGTACATTTCCTGGAGTAAGTGTAATTTCAGAGAGTTACTTGGAAAGAAAGGCGCTTAGTCCTCAAAGGGAAACTCCACACACATCTTAAACGGCCACACAAATGGAAGAGGGCTCAATCAAATGTACAGAAAATAGAAAACAACAGCGCCCTACCATTCCACCGAAGCAAGTCCCATCACCAGAAGGCAACAGGGACACACACAAGATAATGACACAGAGTCCAGCTCACACAGCAGCCAGCAGAGAGAGGAGGCTCCAGCAGGTGGGCAGCTTGGGTAGTTCGCATGCTGCAACACCAAGAGTGTTTCTCGATGTTTCTAGATTTCTCGTGTAGGTGATATAACCAGCCAAAATCGTATTAGTCAGAGTAAAAATGCCGCCCACGTCTGTAGCCCTGCACACCTTCATTTTGTCAGTGGCCTTTGCTGCACAGGTTTCCTGCGTGTCACTCAGAGCAGAGCCCTGACAACCTGAAGCCACTTGGGCAGAAATCTCCGGTTCCTCAGGTCTGGGGTGCAGCACTGGACTGTGAGCACTGAGAATTCAATAGGTGCTTATAGTAACCCATCTGTTATCTGATGTGGTTACCTGCCTTCTCTCTCTAGCTGACTGTTAATCAACACTCACTTGTTCATCTTATGGCCAGAAACAAGACATTGTGCTAAAGTAAAAGGCACAAATAGTCATAACATGGTATAAAGTCGGCAGAGGAGTCACAGGTGAGAAGTTACATTTCTGCCTGTTTAAACGTTATGCTTCCAGAAGCTTTTCTTTCTTTTTTTTTTTTTTCCTGGCAAAAAATTACATGGTTTAAATGTAGTGACTGGGACATCCAGAATAAAATACAAGAGCTGAAAAAAATACTCTAGGGTAAGCTGGGCAGAAGGAAAGAGTGACTTCGTCTTACAGATTGAAAGGCACCGATAAGCCACGCAACTCTACCACCCTGCACTGTAAGCATTGGTTGGTGACGGACAATGCAGTCACAGGCTGCTGGCCCAAACATCAGCGACCCAAAGGAGTGCCTGATTCCTGTTATCCCAAAGTCAGAAAACTGAAAAAAGCCGACACTCTTTTCACGTGAATATCCACACATCTTCTCTTCTGTGTCTCTGTGTCTTTGAAATACTGGTATTTCAGCTTATCGCTCTCTTGCAACCCTGTGAGTTTACAGGCTTAGTTCAGAGTCTGATCTCCTTTCCATTTATTGGTAAAGCACACGCGAGAAGTCATTCAAAAGTGGGGGGTGGGGTGGTGGTGGTGCCTGGTCTTTGTGGCATGCCACCTGTCAAAGGAACAGAACGCATGCATATGAGGAATGGCTATGCTGAAAGCAGGCAGAAAGCTCTGAGAACTTTCCCTCTTCCCATGGTGGGGAACTGGGATGGATAGAGTCGCCACCTTATGTTTGCAACACCCCACACAGAAACCCCTCCTGTCTTAAATGGGCCTCCAGTAGCGCAGGGTACAAAACCCAGAGTGTCAGCAGGACATGACATCCAGGACCCCTCCAGTGCCCAGGCTCTGCGTCCCGGTACACTGCACCTGGCTCAGAGCAGGCCTTTTGGTGCCCCTCATGGATCCTATGCCCTTCTCACACAAACACTCTGACCCACCTACGTGTGAGATCATTTTTTGTAGCCCCCCTCAAGGTTCAGGTTAGTGTGCACTTTATTAATGTAAACTGACCTTGAATGAATTAACATGATCAACAGTTAACTAAGATTTTTTCCATTCTATCAGATTCTTACCAGTCATTAACCGAAGGGCAAGAAAGTAGTGCAACTCAATGGAAAACAGTACATGGGGCATCTCTTTTAAAGTTTAGATGTTGACGGTGGTGGGGCTACAAGCAAGTGCTCCTGGGAGCCCACCCCGGGGTACCCCGAGAACATGTCAGATGGAGGCATTATTGAAGGCCATTGGTCTGAAGGATAACTTGGCCCAAATCAGACTTTGGCCTGGGGTGGGCTCTAGTTGACCTAGTTTATATAACAAAACACATGATTATTACTGGTAAGTTGAAAAATTTCTCTCTTGACCTTTGCGGTAGTGTTTTCTACTTCAATGTCGGTTTCTTACGCAGCTCTTCCAATTTACCAGAGTGACTTGGTGCTCCAGAAATGTGAGAATCACAGCTGGAAAGGAATCACCTGTTTTACCACACCTTGCAGAACACTGGTTATGCAGTTACTAGATGCATGTGATATTTAGGAGGAAACGTTCTACAAGGAAAACACAAACCACAGACAGAGTGTTCACTGAAAAGTGGTGGCTTCCTCATACTTGTTAATGGAGAGTCTTTAATCAAAAAAAGACAGATGCCAATGAGGTGGGCAGCAGTGATGCTGATATGGGTGTTTTGGGGAGAAGGGGACTGAGCAGGTGGCAGAAGGTCCAAACACAGAGGGTACTAAAGGGAGACAGAGGCCTGACCAATGACTGAACTCCTGTGGTATTCACATATCAAAGAACTTCAAAAAACGGAAACCTAGGAAATACTTGAAACTACTTACGTGATATAAAACACTTTACGTGACCTACAGATTTACAGAATCAGACACAGGAAAAGCAGTTCCAGACACAAGAGACACTTGATCTGTCAAGCCTACTTTGATATTCATGTGATCATGAATACAACTCTATGGAAGGCCTACACGCTGTGTCCTGTAACACAGACTGCACACACAGCCATGAACATGACCTGCGTCCCTCCCCTCAAGAGCTCAGACTGTACCGGGGGGCAGAGACTACTGGCCAATGAATGAAATAAGGCAAGTCAGCAGGAAGGCAGGAGAACATAACACAGAGGACGAGGGTGGAGGGGGGACAGAGGAAGCCTCTCTGTCCCCAGGAAAACGGAGGCAACGGACACTGCTCAGGTTTGGGGCAACCCATCAACAGTCACGGGAAACAGCTGTTCCCAACAGCACCGTGTGGCTCGGCATGCTGGTACTGTGGCGTGATCTTCTGCTGGCACACATACCTGCAGGAGGACGCTTCCTCCCAAGTCACTTGCAGAGGTGAGTTAGCACTCAGGGACGGGCACTGCCAAGCCCAGCCCACAGCCTGTGTGCACACTCCGGAACCTTTACCCACCCTTGGGGAGGACAGCTGCCAGCTATGTCAGGCGGAACCTGTCCTGTGTGAATGCTTATCGCTCTCTTGCAAATTCCAATTGATTAAAAAAAAAAAAAAGACAGGGAGATGGTTCAGCAAACAAACTTGGGACTAAGCAGGCAGAGGTGGCAGGCACGCACCTACTGCTCCCTGCAGTGCTGGACATGCCAGCCTCATCACAGGATGCCAGCACTGAGGATTAATCAGATTGCACGATTAAACGTTAACGCCGGGCTTTAAAACTGCAAGTAATTACTACTACTAATTTCCACTGCTATAAAACAATGTAAAAATGCCTTTCCTGTTTAACTAACCGTGCATACACTTAACAATAGGGAAAAATCAATCAAGCTGTTGTTGAACAACGACTGTTTATTTAGCCTTCTTGCTTTAAATGTCAGCTCCAGCGCCGCCAGCCAGGACTCCCTGCTCCACGACCGCCGGCGTGTTTGTACTGTACAAATACCAGCGGCGCAAAGCCGCTTGCTAGGCACACGTGGCCTTTTAGGCTAGCAATCAGGTTATTATTTAAAAAAAAGTATTAAAGCTTATTATTTAAGATGCTGTGTCAACAGACATGGAACTTTGAAAGCACACTAAATATGCTGGGATAATCTGAGTAACTGTGCCACTCTAGCAACTGCAGTGATCTGAAATGGAAATGCATTTGCCCTGAAAAAAGGTGGATTTCCTGTCACCAGCACTGTTCGGAGAGAAGTGTTGCTTCTACGGCTCCATTCTGGAGAGCAAGGGTGGGTTGCCGAAGGCCTATCAGATCATTTGGTCTGGCTCTTGTCGAAGCAGACGGTGTTTGAAACTCAACAAATCTGCTGCAGGTAATTTTCAGGTTGATGATTTTGCATGGTCCACAAATGTTGTTAATACTCAAGCAGCCCTTCACACACACAGACACACACACACACACACACACACACACACACAGACACACACAGACACACACACACACACACACGTTCCCCACTCGGCTCCAGAGATTCCTGTGCAGAATCCTACACTCCACCACTGTTGTTGTTTTAATTCTGTATTTTTTATGATCCAGTTCCTTAGGCTCAGGGAGCTCCCTCTCCATCCTTCCTGCCCCTCTTGCCAAGTAGTTTTAGGACAGTGGGCCTAGCTCCTGATACCCGGTTCCGGTCCACTTATCACACACTGGTCAGTGGCTGCCTCCCCCATTCTCACACGCAGGTCTCTGGAGCTCTCAGCTGCCACAGAAACTTGACCACCTCTCCAAAGTGACAAGGAAACTTGCAGGTGGTCATCCTGGTATCCCTCTTACCGCCAGGCCAAATCAACCCCAAGACCCCTTGATCTGGGGCCACAGACATTTCTTCAGTCAACTTCCTTCATGACCACCACCAGTGGCCACCCTTGTCTGTCACTGTCTGACTGCACACAGCCACAATCTCAGTGCGGTCAACTTTATCACTGTCCCCTCACTCATCTATCCACCCTGAGCAGCAAGGGAGACTGCAAAACAATCATGACCTTGTCATAGCATGTCTTGGAACAATCCTGTCAATGGTTTCCTATGGCCCCAAAGCCCTGCCCGACCTGAGGCCTGCCTGGTCACCTCCCCAGCTGCACACTGTGCCACAGTGATGCCCCTCGTCCAGCTCTACCGATGTACCTCCACTCTCCCTGCTCTGAGTTCACACAGCCACATCCCCAGGTAGCAGTGTCACTGAGAATTCCCCCCAAACGTTCTTGTCTTTTTAATATTTACTTTCTGCCTGAAAGAGTTGGGGAAAGGGGAAGACAGCGACTTATTCCAACTGCTGGTTTACTTCCCAAATGGCAATGACGGTTTTAGACTGGGAGCCAGGAGCTTCTTTCTGGGTCTCCCATGAGGTTGCAGGGGCCCAAAGCCTTGAACCATGCTCTGCTGCTTTCCAGGCAAACTAGCAGGGGGCTGCATCAGAAATGGAGCAGCTAGGACTAGAACTGGTACCCAGATGGGATTCCAGCGCCGCAGAGAGAGGATTAACTAACCATACCACAGGGCTGGACCTGCAGGTTACTTTTACACTAACTTGAATCTTGCTTGTTTTATGTTTTTTGCTTTTTTTAATTTAGTGAAAAATCGTGATCATACAGAGTTTCCAAACACTCTGTGTATTTTGCCACTTTTCCCGTTACTAGTGTCACGCTGGAGTAGCACATCTGTCACATCTTAGTGAAGCAATTCTGGGAGAGTTAATAACTGAAGGGACAGTTACTCAGATGGCTGCCACGTGTAGGTTATGTCCTTTTCTGACCCTGGGCCCTGTCCACTAGCCTGTCTCCGACTTCCCGTGGGCTTGACGGCCATGAGGAGCACATTTCAGGTTCTGTGGGTCAGTCCTCGGCTTGCTCAAACGGCTTTCCCCTGACTCGGTGGCTTGTGGGCTTGGGGAGGAAGGCCTGAGCCTGCCCATGGCTCCCTTGCTGAAGAGCCAAGCTCAGTAGTAACTGTTTGAAAGCATCTCCCTGCAGGCTGGGGCTGACCTTTGCATATAAACCACAAGCCTCTGGTTTGGTCTCTGAACCAAAATAGTATTTAATAAGCTAGAAGAGATGAGGTGGGATAATTACAGCAAAAGTGAGTGCACTGTGGAGATGGGACACTTGGCAGAAATGTAAAGTATTAGATGATTTCAATCAGCTTAATGTAAGGCCCTGAGGGCTTCCCGATTTTGGTTCCCTGAATCAATCAGCACCAGAGAAAACAACCAAAAGGGCCTCTGGGTCTGAGGAGAATTGACTCATTTATCTAAGATTCTTTTCTCCTTATCTGATGCTCCATTCTTAAAAAAAAAAAAAAAACTAGCAGGTGATTCATTTGTATCTCTGATTGCACATTGGTTTTGGCCCAGGAGACGTAAATAAAACAAAACTAAGGGTTTTTTTTCTTTTCTAGAAGGAGACAAAGAAATAACGTTGTTTCATATTTACAAACAGCCTGCTAGCATATGGAAAATCTTGCCTTTTGACTTCTCCCTTCCCACACAGAATTCCTTCGGGAGGGTTTGGAGGCCAGAGCAGGAGGAATGCTGTAAGCAGAGGCAGCAGCCGGGGGCTGCCTAGGGCTGGGGCTGGACCACTGGGTGGGCAGAGGGGACCCCACTGGGCAGGCGGGGGGGGGGACCCCTCTCCCCCAGGGGCAGCAGTTCCTCCAGCAGTTACACACTGCTTAGACAGCCTGAGTCTCACGAGCTCACCGACTGACCAAGGGAGCCTTTTATTGCAGATCACGATGGACATCAGGCAGGCCTCCAGGAATGGTGAGGCTGGATCATTAAAGAAGGAAACACAAACACTGGGAGGCTCACTCAGCAGCCATCGGGCCTCACTCACCTCTCCAGCTTGCCCAACCCAGGCAAAGTCAAAATGGAACTTCCACGGGCCGGGCAGCAATTTGCCCGGACAAGCAAGAGTGGACCTGGGCAAAGTGTCATTTCTGGTGACAGTGGGGGCTTCGGATGCCCTCCATTGCAGAAGAGTAAAGGGTGCAGCAGAAAGCACCTGTCACATGATCGTTTTTCACTATACTATTCTCCTACGTACTGAAAGAGAACTTCTAAACCTAAAACCAAACTTAGGGTTGTGGTTCCCACTGGGGAGCGTGAGGGTCAGAGTCGGGGCTGCAGTCTGGACCAGGCATGGCTGCAGTCTCCCTCAGCATGGATGTGGACTGGGTCTAGGGTGTGCAAGACTGGGCTAAAGCACCCACTGGAGCTCGTGAGAACCAGGATGGGTGTAGGATGGGCTAGGCTAAGTCTCTGTCCCTATTGAGCCATGTGTAAGCTATGCCACGGTATGTGCCAGGCTTGGCTGGGCTGTAGCAACCAACAGTAAGAAAAGGAAAGGGAAAGGGCCGGTCAGGAAAGGCCACTGTTCCAACTAGGACAGGAGGTAGACTAAGTAGGGCTGGCCCATGTACCCACCAGTGTGTACACAAGATTTGGCACTGGGAGAGGTTCTGATGGAGGAGCTTGGCAACTCCTCTGTTGGGACACAGATCCTGCAGGTGAAGCGGCCCAGACCAGGCCAGGGAACAGCATCCACTGGCACACACTTAGCTCAGGTCTGGGGTGAGCCAGACTAGGCCAGTTCATATTACCCAATGGCAAATCCAAGGGCCAGAATGGTGTGTGGGTCATGCAGGGTCAGTGGGCCGCAATACCAGCCAATTCACATGAGGGTTGGGACTGGGGACTGCTTGGGTTGGGCTGGGCTAGGCAGTAGCCCCCACCAACATGAGCTGGAACTAGGGGCGGTACTGGGCTGGTCTAGGCTACAGCACCCACTGGCAAATGCCAAAGTAAGGCAGGCCACACCAGAATGGGCTGCAGTGCTCAAACAGCACACATGAGACCCAGGGGGAGAGGGATGAACCTGGCAGGGGGCACTGCTGGGAGCTCCCCTGCTGGACCACTACTCTCACTAGAGAGCATGAGAGCTGGGACTGGGGACAGACCAGGTTGGGCAGGGTTACACCTGTTGGCCTCATGTGAGCTGGATTGGGGGAAAGCCAGGCTGGGTTGACTGTTCCTACTGTTGTGTGTATAAGCCAGAGCGGGTGTGAGTTCACTAGGCTTTGCTGCAGCATCAACTGGCAGATGCTGGAATGGCAGGAGGCAGGAGGGGACAAATTATGTCAAGTTAAACTGCAGAACCACCAGGAGAGTGCATGATCTGGGAGTGGGAGTGGGCCCAGTAGGAAAACAGTGGGCATCTCCCTCTTGGGTTGCTACTCCCACTGGTGAAAATGAGAACCAGGACTGGGGCAGACATAGCTAGATAGAGATTGCACCCGCTGGCACATGTGTGGGCTGGATGGTGGGACGACTGGTTGGGTTGAACTAGGCTTCAATGCCCATTGACATGCATGAGAACTGAATGGGATGTGGGACAGACTGGACCAGTCTATTGTACATATTAGAAGCAGGGCAGGGGTGTGCCTGGTGGGGGTTATTGCAGGTCACTCTGACTAGGCTATAGCTTCCACTGGTTTACGTGGCCAAGTGTGTGGTGGATGAAACTAGGCTAGGCTGCAACACATATTGGTTTGCGGAGAGGACAGGGCTAGAGATAGAACTGACCCAGCAATTGCAACCACCAGTGTGCGCGTAAGCTGATTGGGGTGACAGATCCTGTATTGGCATGCACACATAAGAATCAGGTCTGGGATCACCTCAGATGAGGTTTCTTTGGGGATCCCCCAACTGAGCCGCTGGACTCAGAACCCCAACCATGCAGAGAACTGCAGGTTTCATGGTCTGACCATGGAGTGCATGTGTCAGAGCTGGGCCTCCTCAGTGGCATATATGGAGCAGTGGACAGCATAACCAGGTGCACAGGGAGGATATGGAAGTACATTGGAGTCTGCAGAGCACACCTGGTACCACAACAGAGGATGGAGGACAGAACAAATTGATCAACTACCCCGGCCAAGTGTTGGCAGTGAATATCCAGGCAAATGGAGACTCTAAGGTGTAGTGTGCCAGTAGGTGGAGTCTGGAGGACTTCGTCATGCTCAGAGTGGCAAGATCAGCAGCAATTCAGAACAGTTGAACTATCAAAACCACTTGAGTAAGACCCTTGGGGTATGCCCCACATGGGGTACCCTGGGATGGTTGGGAGACTGGGTGTAGCTTTTCCCTTTGTCTCTCCTTTCTCTTGGATACAGGAAGGAAAAAAGAGAATGTGGAAACAATGGTGTTACCCACTTTCTTGTAGCCCTTGACCCTTTGTGCCCTAAGTAACTATGTAAAGATCATCAATAATAATGATAATCAAAAAACCCACCGGCACAGATTCTACAAAACAGTAAAACAGATGAAGATGCCATAGCACCAAGATTTATTTCAAGCAAAGGTTTTACGTTCTCTTGTTACTTGGGAATGTGATACTTAACATAAGCCAGATGACACTGGGGGCAGAAGGGTACGAAACTAAGAGCAGAAAACCTCCACGGTGTCAGCCGAGCACAGAGGGCGTGAGGAGCACTTCGGTCAGCTGTCACCAGCTTGTGTATGGTGTGTGAGTGGGTTGTCATGACTACTGTGCTGAGGGCGAACATCTTCACAGATGCTATGAGGACGTTTACAGAGAAGGCCAGACAGGCCGTCAGCAGGGAACATGGTTACTGCACTGTACACGCACACACACTCACGGTTGCACACAGAGTGGACACGGAGATGTCGGTGAGAAACAAGTGTCGTGGAGACAAGTCACCGTCTCCCTCCTTTGGGAAGGTTACGTCACGTAAAGCGGCAGGGCTGGGAGTTACAGCCCACTCTGCCCAGCATGTGACCACTTTTCTTCAAGGAAGGAAATGCAGTTTCAACCATTATTTTGTTGTCTTTAAGTGGTATTTACGGTCCTGAGAAGGAAAGATCCTGTTGCTATAACCTGGGTTTTTCTGGAACGCCCCCTGTGTGTGAAGAGAAGCTGTGGAAGGGATGCCCTGTGGCAGCTTTGCAAGTTCAGGTGTGTGCTGCCCAGCAGGGCCTGCGGAGCAGGGTGCTCTGTGTCCTCTAGGACTTAGTGAGGGTTTTAGGGTTCTGGTAAGGATGGGGACCCGGAGGGACCAAGGGACACAGAGGCAGTGACAGCAGTGGTTTCTGTGTGATGCCTCTCATGCAGAGGGCAAGCTGGGTAGCAAGGCACCGTGGGCCTAGGAAATGGCTTGGAGTCCACTTGTGATGCCAGGTCTTCACCAGGGAGGTAGGAACTCCAGCTGTGATTTGGTGAGAGAGTCACAGAAGCGTCAGGTAAGCATTTTACTTCTTTGACTTCTCCGTCTCTCCAGGAAGTAGGTCCATGCTATAAAGCACCTATGAAACGCTGCAGCCTCATAGAAGAGCAATGCCAATTAGATGGCATATGCTGTTAACACCACACGTCTTGGGACTTTGTCCAACTATGGCTAGGGACAGGCCATTGAAAGGCTGTGAGCCACTGTGTAAGACGGTTCTCTCTTGGAGTGCAGGCTGGCTGCATACAAGAAAATGAGAAGCCACGGCTGCTCTTGTCCTACTAACCCAAACCAACAGAGTGACAGCAGGCATACCCTCTCTGCTCGGCCCACCATTCATCTCTGACAGGCATCAGATCATGTGAACTAATGAGCCAGGACAAAACGCTGCTAAGAGAAAACACTGAAGCTCACAAGCAGAATCGTTCTATTGTTGGTGTTAACTGGAACTGGATGACTTTGTCATTTCTGCTTTCAACCCTGCACTCATTTTTCTCTCATGAGTGGTGTGAATTTTTGTGTGGGATATATCAAGTTTCTTAAGACAAAAATGTTTTAGATAAAGAACAGAATTTTTAGAGAGGCTGCTAAAACATTCTTGGAAGCAGAGTAGAAAAATAAAAAAAAAGACAAACACTGACCAGGATTATGGTTTTGTTCTTCGGTGGAACTGCATGTAAATTCATGTTGAGGTGCAGGCACAGAAAGATAAGCCAGACCAGGCTACAAGGACATGGATCTACGTGAGAGAGCAGCCGGGCATGCCTGCGCCCCTCTCAGCCCACAGACGGGGTCACAGCACTGCATCTACCACAGCAGGGTGGCCCTTCTGCCAGGGCCCAGTAGCCCCTCAGCAGAGACCCTGTCTCATAACACAGCTCAGGTGCTTGGTCTTTGTGGTCAAAAGTTCCAGGTTTGAATCCTGACTCTTCGTTTCACCAGATGGGCAGTGAAACATCATGGCATAAAACAGGGACGGCGGGGTGGGCACCGTGGTTCAGGGACGGCGGGGCGGGCACCGTGGCGCAGGGACGGCGGGGTGGGCACTGTGACGCAGCAGGCTAAGTTACAACTACAGATGCCTGCATTTCACATCAGAGGGTCTGGTTTGAGTTCTGGCTACTCTGTGCTTCTGATTCTGCTGATGTGCCGAGGAGGCAGAAAGACAACGACCCAAGTACTTGGGTTCCTGGCACCCACATGGGAGACCTGAAGGAAGTTCCTGGCTCCTGACCTTAACCTGGCCACACTTTAAAGGATGGGCTCTCTCTCCCTTTCCAACAATTCAATAAACATTCAAAATGAAAAAGAGGATATTGATTAGCCTTACCTCCTAGGGTGACTAACAAAACTCAATGAACCAATATTCCCTACCCTCAATCTCTTAGAACAGTTCTGGGAGTGGCCAGGGTGCCCGAGAGCCAAGCAGGAGCAGCCAGCATTCTCCCCGCAGCACAGCTTGCCGACGGCTGTGTCCGACTGTAGTGCCGACTGTAGTGCCAACTGCAGGGCCGCTAGACAGGCTGAGTCAGTGTGCAGACTGCCCATTGCATGGGCCGACTGACCCTGGATGAACGCATGTGCCCTGAAGACCAGCACCTCAAGTGCAGGATTTTGGTCTCGGTGTCTTCTACCACTTCACCTTTATCCCCTAATGAGCACTCAATAACTATCTGATGAATAAATGAATGGCTAAAGGCAAAGTTATAGGATTATGCAAAAAAGTGGGGGGAGTGGGGTGGACTAGGGCTGTAGGTTTAACAGATCCAAACAAAGAGACACCCAGGCCACACCAATCAGCGCCAGGACCAGCTCAGTTCTCACGAGGAAAACAATCAATTCCCAATTTTGGCAATTACTTTCTTAATGCACTCTCTATCAGTCAGAATGCTCAGCTGCAAACATAACTCAGACACAGAAAGTGCCCTACAAACACTCACAGCTCCTGGAAACATCATGAGGACGTCTTGTAAGAATGCATATTGTTCACTTTCATTTGCAAATTCGTTTTCAGTTAAAATCCTGAGATGACATTTTGCTCCAGAAAGTTCACACACACACACACACACACACACACACATACACACACACACACACACACCTGTAGCACTGGGCTAGCCTCAAAGCAGAGGAGAATCACGTTCTGTATTCATGATGGGTCAAAAGTTCTAAAGTGGCTAAAATTATTCAAAATCAGTGGAAGAAATAAAAGCAGTAGGAAATAAAATCTTTAGGCTCAGAAAAACCCAGTGTAACCCATTAAAATCTCAAGACAAATTATCTGAGAATTTATGGCAAATTTAACAATTTCCCCCTAGAGTGTTAGGGACAATTTTCTGAGAATTTATGACAAATTTAATAGTTTCCCTCCTAGACTGTGAGGGACACTTTACAACATGAAACTGTACCCTGGCACGGCATGAAAGCGCTTCTTTAGGAAAACTAGTATGGAGAAAACGTAGGACTGCTTTCACTCTAGATGGTACCAAATGCACCTCAAACTGGCAACAGCAGAACGTACACTACAAAAATCCTTAATGCCTCGATAAAGCAGCCCAGCAAACCTGGCAGAGCCGAGTCTGCTTACCTTGAACCATGAGCATGGGCTCCTTGCCCCCGCCGTGGGCCAGCATCTCCCTGCGGTAGCGCTCTCCGGCAGCCCTGGCAGAGAGGAGATCCCGTTACCGACACCTGTTCACACATCCTGCCTGGCTCCATCCACACTTGTCTTGGGTTTCTCAAAGGAAGCTACATTCATGTCATATTTACGAATGCTGGCAATTCGGCCCTTACTCTGGTTTTTAAACTATCCTACAATTTAAAGAAAGGCGTGATATGCTCGCTATAATAAGACACCTGCAGTTTGCACTTTGATTTGTTAGCAAGCCGCCACTCTTTGTAGGAGGGAGAGCTGATATGTTGCAAAGGAAGTGAGACACTGTATGCTGGTCTCCAAAACTTCAGGATCAAAGTCAGGTGTGAAATTAGGTATGCCATTCTTTATTTTCAAACGATCATTTGAGACCGCAACTAAGGAGGAGAGAAAAGTAACATCCCAAGGTGAAGAGCAAATCAAAACAGAGCTGCCCGGGGAGGGACAACATTTCAGGATCTGAGTACTTGGCTCCTTGATGTGCTGGTGGCTCAGACAGCAGGGCTCCTTTCCTCTCCATCCTGCCCCGAGACTGGAAGGATATGCAGAAATTCCCCATTTTGGATGGCGACTGGAAGTAACACCCCTCCCCACTTTTTAAAAAAACAAAGTGTTCCTCTTCACTCCACCAGTTCCGGAGTGTCTTCACACGTGTGCACCTCCATGAACTTGGCCTCTAACTGAACTTTCTGAGAGAATGTTACAGTATCAGAAACACGCTGGCATCAGTCACACCCTGAAGGGACCACTGAAGACAGGCAGGAAACCTGCACAGGGATGGGGCCCTTGCGGGGACAGAGGCGGCCAGCAGGCTCCCAGCGCCTGCTCCTGCACTGCCCATTTCCTGGGGAGCACAGCCAGCCTGGCCATCTCTCAAAAATGGGCTCAAAAAGGCTCTTTTGACAGTTAGGAGCTTTCTAGCCGAGCGAGTACTTTTACTGGCTGACTTTTATGTGTTCAGAAAAGCACAGTGACTACACGTTTTGGCAAGAATGTACACATAAACAAGATATAAATATTTGGAAATATATGTTTTAATAGAATGTGGTTTTCTAGTAATGTGTGGTTCCTTCAAACAAGATGATATTTTGCCCGTTTTATAGAAATCACTAGTAAGGAGTTATACTGCTTGAGATGGATTTACTGAAGTCAAAATTGGCTATAGATCCTCTGAAAACAGTAAAATCTGAGGAGCAGATCAAAGTGTGCAGTCTGCAAAGGGAACGAGACAAAATAACATGTGGGTACCAAGTTGTAAAACCTTCGCAAACTATGACATCAGATTCCAGTTCAGGAGATGCTGGAACTCAATGCGGTGATTCACCACTCAAGAAAGCGAAGTCGGTGTCCAACTGTAGGGAAAGCTGGAGCTGCGGGGTGGCGGAGGTTAGGGGAAGCAGTGGGGAGCAGTGGGCCAGCGACCAGAACCCCGGATCACAACCACAGTTAGTAACTGCAAAGCGTGGACAAATGACCGGGCTGTGAGTCCCAGCTTCCTCGCCACGCTGCAGGGAATGCCAGGAGAAAACCGCAGGTGCACCAGGAATCTAAGGTGTCACGTATCTGAGGCCATGGGAAGACAGCCTAATAGAGGGCTTGGGAAATGTATTTGTGCAGTGAGGAGACGAAACACTTCAAACAGCTGCTACCCCAGGTCATAATTACTGGTTAGCTTTCAAAGGAAGCGCCTTCCAAGGAATTCTCAGTGCACAAGCTGCCTTCCCCTGGGTGCCTCCGGACAGGAGGAGTGCCGGCAGCAGAAGGCCAAGTCAGAGAGCTTCCCCACCTAGACCACACCCTGGGCACCTCTCCGTGCCCAGCCCCACTCAGGGTGAAATCTAAGTGCTGCCTGGCTTCACCAGGACATCCAGAAAACAGGATGTTTCCTATGGGGAAAGGCCGGGGGCGGCAGGATCCACAGCTGAAACTCCCCCTAATCCCGTTGTGCTCACAGAGTCAGCACAGGCTCTCCACATACCCCAGCTAAGCTGATGAAATGTGCTCTGGGGGAGTCCAGGGAGCCCCCCGTGTGAAAAAAGCCTTCCATAGAAAAAGCTACAGGTTGGCATGGTGGCTAAGTAGACTAACCCTCCACCAGCAGTGCTGTCATTCCATATGGGCACCAGTTCAAGTCCTGCCTGCTCCTACTGCCAACCAGCTCCCTGCTTGTGGCCTGGGAAAGCAGCAGAGGATGGCCCAAGTCCTTGGGACCCTGCATCCATATGAATGACCCAGAGGAAGCACCTGGTTCCTGGCTGTGGGTCAGTTTTGGTCAGCTCAGCTCTGGCTATTGTGGCCATTTCGGGAAATGAACTGATGGATGGAAGATGTCTCTCTCCTTCTCTGAAAATCAGCTTCTCAAATAAAAAATAAATCTTAAAAAAAAAAAAAAGCTACAGACTGGGTGGTCTCAGCTACCGACTGGAGACAGTGGAGCAAGACTATGGGAAGCAGCAGCCTGCAGGTGGCCGTTGGCAGGGCAGTGCAAGTCACAGTCCCTGTGCTGTCCAGTGCTGCTGTCCTCCTGCTGCCACTGCTGTCCCTCAGAGCTGCCTCTCCAGGGGGGGAACATCTCCCCTGAATGTAGGCAGAGTCGCCACTTCCCAGAGGTAAACCAGGTTGCAAGGCAGACTGCTTCTGAACAAGGAGCCAGAATAAGCCCTGCATGGGGCACTAATGAGGAAGACTCCGGGGCTTCTGTGGGAAGGAAGCAAGCCTTGGCAAAAAGAGCAGGAGGCCAGGAAGACAAAGAAAACACAGGGGCGCAGGCACAGGAAAGCAGGGGCCATCTGGTGCCGCAGCAGCAGGCCAGGGCAGTCAGGGGCACTGGAGGGAAGGGGCAGGGCTGGGGAGCGGCTCAGAGCGGCTGCTGCATGGGTCACGTGCATGCATTAGGGTGGAGGGGTGGCTGTGGCTGCAGGAAGGAATACTGAATGCACCTTTCCCACTCCTCGTTACCTGTTGAAGGGATCCTGTAGAAAACACTCCTTCCAAACCATGGAGGCTACTGCCCTGGACATCAGGTAAGAGTAATACTTGGCACCGTAGCCCACGAGGTGGCTGAACCGCAGCTGCCAGGCCTGCAAAACAGAAGTACAGCAGGGAAGCCACTCAGTCTCTGGACTTTAAGGAAGACGCCCTGTGGGAAGGGACACACACAAGGAAACATGCAAGTGGTTTCAGTTACATTTCACACAGTGGGCCATGACATTTACGATAGGAATATGTCCACGTTTTACACCGACGGAGGGGCTAGATGGTGTCTCTCCCCCAGAATTGGCTGTTGAAGCCCTAAGGCTTCATTCTTGGGAACGTGGCTGCATTTAGTGATCGGGCCTTTAAAAGGAGGTGGGTAGGTCATAACGAGGCTTGGCCAGTGTGCCAAGTACCACACACAAACAGAGCAAAGGCCCTGGAAGGACCCAGCAGGGAGGGGGTATCTGCCGGGCTCAGGAGAGGCCAGTCCTGCCCAAGAAGCTGACTGCTAAGTGAACTGGACTGGCCCAGCACTCTGAGACTCACTGCTGTGACCCAGCACAGAGCTGGTGCTAAGAACACTGCACTGTCCCACTGTGCTCCAGTAAGGGCTGGGCACCTGGCCCATGGGATTTCAAGAGAGCATCTGGTCTTCCCAGGCATAAGGATGCAGTTACTCTGAGACAGGCCAGGTAGACTCTTATGATGGAATCTCATTCTCTAGCAACTCCTCTCTCGAAAAGAAAGCAAAATGAAACATAATCCTAGGGGCCAGAATTGCAGGTACTCTGGCATCCCATACGATCACCGGTTCGAGTGTCGGCTGCCCCACTTCCAATTCAGTTCTCTGCTTGTGTGCCTGGGACAGCAGCGGAAGATGGCCAAAGGCCTTGGGCCCTACATGGGAGACCTTTATGAGACTGGTTTCAGCCTGGCCCAGTCCTGGCTAATGCAGCCATTTGGGGTGGGAACCAGCAGATACAGATCTCTCTCTCTCTCTCTATCTCTCTCTCTCTAACTCTGCCTTTCAAATAAGTAAATCTTCAACAAAACAAAACACCATAATCTCAGTCCAGCTCCATAAACTACAGAAGTGAATCACAGTCTATAACATCAACAAACAAATAAGTAGGAAAAAGTATGGTTCTTTCATCACGAGTGTGGCAAGTCTGGGGACATACTCAATTTATACGCACTGTACAACGACGTTAAAGATGACACCAACTGGTCTTCCTGGATTTGGCCAGAAGACTGTCACATTCAAGGTTGCAGGAGCAGCCCAGTAAGTGTAGGACATGGGTCATTGAGGCAGATTCCAGTATCCTCAATGCCCATGCTGTCTTTTTGACAAAGATAGGGTTAGCAGTGTGTGGGCACCCTGTGAGTAATTGTGCCCCTTGGGGGTGCCCCGCACAGCAGCATTTGAGAGGGCAGCATTTGAGAGGGCAGGGACACAGTCAGACAGAACCCAAGTGTCTGCCTCTGGGCATTTGCACATCTTGGGGGGACCACTGGCCCAATTGTCATCTGTCTCTGCCATGATAACCGGGTTTGTATTGCACCTGATAAGCTCACCCAAAGAGATAAAAGCCATAGTGAGGCTGAACTCCCTAAGGTTTCTTTACAGAAACGAGGCAATGGGGAGATATCTTCCAGCTGTTGCTTTGCTCCCAAAAGGTCTGCAACAGCCAGGTCTGGGTCAGGCCAAAATCAGGAGGCAAAGCCTCCAGCCTGGTCCCTGATGCTGGTGGCAGGAACTCGGGCACCTGAGCTATCTTCAACCCTTTCCCAGGCACATTAGCAGGGAGCTGGATTGGAAGCAGAACAGCCAGGCTGCAATCTAGTGTTCCAATATGGGATGCCAACATAGGAAGCAGCAGCTTAACCCGCTGTGCCACACTGCCACTCCCTTCCCCCAGGCTCCCCTGTTGGGAGGAACTGAGCCTTGTACACGTGGCTGGGGGTGGTTCTGGAGTAGACATGAGAAGGCCCACAGTCCCATTTCAAGGTGCCCGGGTTTGATGCCTGAGCTCTGGTTCCTGACTGCAGCTTCCTGCCAATGAGAACCCTGGGAGGAAGTGAGGATGGCTCAAGCAGTTGGGTCTTTGCAGCCCACATGGGAGATCTGGAATGAATCCTGGCTCCCAGCTTCAGCATAACCCTGGTGCTGTAGGAATCTGGGGAATAAACCAGCAGATGGGAGTTCTACCTCCTGTATAGACACGGCCACATCAGGAGCACAGGAGGGCAGAGAGACTTTCCATCCTGTGTGGGTGCAAGACATATAACCCAGGACCCTCGAAGGGGCAAATTCCAGGCCAGACACAGTGCATCATTACATTTTCAGCTGAAGGGCTAGGTCTTTGGGAATTTGTCTCTGGTGTAGATGTACTTCTTTCTATTCGGTCTTATTTAAAAGAGGATCAGTGCCAACTTTTGTGTTACGCTGGAATCCTCATCTACTGAATGTTGCTTGAAACCAAGTCTCCTTGGTGATCTTTCCCACACAAAGCAATCTGAACGTGATGATATCTTTGTAACGGATATGGCCGGCTGCTTTAACTTGATACTCCGCCAAGAAGTTGGCTCTTGTGCTGTTGATACAAGCAAGGCCCGGGTAGAAGCTCCAGAACCCAGCAGCAGATGAAGGGCCTTTGTCTTGGAAACTGTTTGCTTCAGGGTGATGTGCCAGAGCCCGTCTGGCAGCCTTGGCAGTGGAGACCAGTTTCATTCTGTTTAGATTTGAGCTGAATACAGTTCTGTTTCATCTTGAAAGCAGGCCTGCTTCACTAAGAGGCTTTTCACTGGAGCTACGAAAATGTCTAAGTTCCTTGGGTCCCATGGAACTTGTGATCAAATTCCCACAGAAACAATCTTAAAACAAGACCTTTCAGTCATGTGAAGACAGACATGGAGATTTGCGCAGCGCACCCTCTCCCGCAGTGCCACGGCGTCAGCCTCACAGCAACAGCCCCGCCTCGATGCAGCGATGCTCTTAAATTACAGGTCTGACTTCGGAACTACACCCTTTCCGTTCCTCAAGAAACCCTCAGTACGTGGCACCCACCTGCCAACTTTCAGCACAGGTTTCTGAATTTCTGGCTGACCAGAAATTGTTGTTTGTACACAATTGCTAAACTTCTGCTAATTTAACCTAAGGTTAAACCCTTGTTACAATTTCATTTATTCATTTTTTTAAGGCAGCGGTTCACTTTCAGTTGTGGAACTGGAATGATCGCTCCCTGTTAAATGGAAGCTTGCTTTCCCTAAGAGCTCTTGTCTGGTGCACCGGGGTATCCAACCCTCCGGCCGGTGCTTAAAATGTGGACCTGATTTCAAACACGAAGGACTCTAGCGCTCTGTAACTACCCTTTTCTCACGGCCAGAGACGGAGGTTTTCGGACCCTAACACTACCTACCCTATCTCATGGCTATTCCAATTTCCTGGAGTGGGAAGAGGTCACGAAGCCTGTAAGCAAAGAAATAAGCAAAGCAATACCGAATCAATTAGGGGCTAACGCTACTGCTTTAGAACTCTGGGGAGAAGGGACGGGAGATGTCTCAAGGCCACTTACTGGCCTACCGGCCCGCCCTGTTTTGCTAGGATCGGGAATGGACAAGAAACAATGTAGCTGCTGTCCACTCTCGATTTTCACATTCAAACCTAGAATTGAGACCCGTGCAGAGTAAAGCACCTGGCAACTAGATGCTAAGTCTCGAATGACAAGGCCAATTCCATTTCTTCTAATTAGGCTTTAAAAGAACACATTGTTTGTTTCTAGCTTTATGGGTAGAGGTGTACTTAGCTAAAATTTATCTTAAATTTATAAATCAGGAAAGAATAGAATTGACAGCCTCAGCTTTCAGGGTGTGTGTCATGCAGAGCTGAAACCCCCTTCCGAGCCTAAACCACATGCTGTATCACATGGCGACTCAGTGAAGAGATGGGGTACAACAGGATCTCCTGGCACTCTGTGGAACAAATGGGCAGATGGAGGGAAGAGGTGAAGACCACGGGATCCTTTACCACGATGCCCCGTGCTGCCGACACTGGACTTGAACTGGGATGAGGGTACTGTAGTGCTCAAATTAATGTGAATCTTAGGCCACCATATCTTTTTTTTTAATAGTTCTCTGACCATCTTTTTTGATAGATGCTGTAAAACTATTATTATTATAATTATTATTATTTTACGATTCACTGACTATTTGAAAGTCAGAATAACAGATCTTCCATCCATTGACCCATTCCCCAGAGGGCTCAAATGGCCAGAGCTGGGCCAGTCTGAGGCTAGGAGCCAGGAGCTTCCTCTAGGTCCCCCACATGGGTGTATGGGCCATCCTCTCCTGCTTTCCCAGGCAGGAGCTGGACTGAAAGTGGAAGAGCCTAGACACAAACTAGTGCCCATAAGGGATGCCACTTCCACTGGCAGGGCATTAACCTACTATGCCAGTGCACCAGCCCCAATGCTGTTAAGACTTTAAGAACCTGGGTGGTGCTTCCTTGAGATATTTCAATGCCCTTGAAGGTCCCAGAGATGGCACAAGCAATGGGCTGGCCACACCAGACAAGCTCCAGGGATTGTCCAGTTAGTCGGACCGTCTTTCCTAATGAAGGTAACTGACAGGCTCCGAGCCGGGCAGCGGCAGGGCTGTGTGCTGCTCTTTGTCCACAGACCCTCTCACTGTTGCTCCGTGGAGGATGTCTTTTGCTACCAGATCACTGACACTCCTAGTGACACTTCACCAAAACCCACAAGACAGCATTGCCCGATGGCCAGGAGCTCCCTGTCTGCAGCACTGAGTGATGATGGGGTGTGCAACGGTGCTGGCAGGGGGCCGCCAAGACAAACCCTCTCCCATGACCACGCACCGATCATGCGCTTCTCACCAACACTGTGGCCGTGGTGACCGATGTCCCCCCTTGTGGCTGCATGCTGCCATTTATTAGGGCTCTGTCCTGCTGGCAGGCTCACTCAAGAAACCCACCATGGAGCTTGAGGAAGCACTGGGCCAAGGCAGAAAACAATTTCCAGAACCTGTTGAGTGGGCAGATCTGGCTCCCGGGAGGCCTGCAGTCATTCAGTAGGAACTCTGTCCTCAGTTATACCACCAGGAAACGAATTCTGCCAGGAGCCTGGGTGATGTGTCTCACCCATGGCCTGGTGACATGGTGACCGCAGCCTGAGACAGCCCAGGCATAGGTGCAGCAAAGCTGGGTGGAGCCTGATCGAAGCTTGATAACAAGCAAGGCGGGGTGTGAGCAGCTCGAGAGGCAACAGCAGATGTTTCAGCCCACAGGTTTTTGGAAACTTGCGCAGGGCAATAGAACACACATACCAAAAGATATTATCAAAATAAAGCCCTGGGCCTGTCTCATACAAGCCTTATTAAAATCACCCACTGTACGTTCATAAAAATCCCTAGAGGGAGCAGATAAGACTCAAAAAGGGTAACTTGCTGGACGCTGCTGGCAGAAAACACGGAGTAACCCCTGGTTCCTTTACAAACAGAACGGCCACCCCCTGTGCTAGGTTTGAAAAGGGCTTGGGAGGCAGGGGTGGAGCAGAGGGTGGACCCTGCAGTCCAACCCTCACTGCAAGACGCCAGCAGAGGAGACACGCCAACCGGCCCTTCCCCAGGCCCCCACCGGTCCCCCCTCCCTCTTCCCACCAGCCTTGAAAAGGGGAAAACTGGAAACACGTGACACACTGGACTCTATAAAGAGAAAAGCCACCAACCTAGCCACCTCTGGGGTGTCGGGCAAGAGAAGACCTACTGTGCAACCCCTCTGATGTCAAACCATTGACACCCAAACACACAATCAGCCCACATCCGTGCATTTATATTCGAGTTCTCTTTTTAATTTATATTATAGATGTTAAATGCACATCCAAACACATGGCAGAGCTATTTTTACAGATGAATAAAGTATGTATGCCATCAACAATGAGCATATTTTGTTTCAAAATGCTAATACTGGCTTCCAATATGCCAACGTATGTGTGAGGCACCGATCCTCACCCTGTCAATTTAATCTGATCATGAGTTACTTTTAAAACTGCAAATAGAAAAACAAAAACACCTGGAAGTACCAGATTTTGCCTACCAAAAGCTAATCCCTCAGGAGAACAAAAATGTCACCGATGCACATGGAAAGGGTGAACTGTTCTTTCATTCTACACTCAAGTCAAGACACCCAGACAAGGAAGCCATCTCCGCTCAGGTCGTTGGGACCTGGCTGGCAGCAGGCACCGTGGCAGGAACAGCTCCTAAGTGAACAGGCTGCCAGCAGGCGACTCTGGGAACTAATGAAGCCACATATGGCAAGAGAACAGGCGGCCTGTGTTCGTCTTCCCCTGAGCATGAACCATTCAGCAAATGGGCTAGGATAGGGCAGATGGAAGTCTGTGTAAGATTAGGTAAGACTCCTGGAAGGAAAGGTGGGGAAAGGACATGGCTGTCCTTCGCAGATGGCGGGAGTACTGAAAGGGACAATAACTTTTTGAGGGGAAGAATGGCCAAGGACAGGTGCTTCACCTCCCAGCTACACACAGGTGCATGAAGGAAGCAGGTGCTCAGGAGGAGAGGTCCCACCATCCACTCCATTCCTCTGGGGGCTGACTCACTCCTTCACAGCCACCTGCAGACAGCCCGCCTAGCCTGCATGACCAAATCGCAACACCAGAAAGCTGGGACAAAGGGGATGACTTGATGAAAAATCAGTCCATCAACTTCCTGCAGGGCACAAGCAAGAACCCAGGCAGGTCGTCTGATCCCTTCAGGTCCAATCCTCTCTCTGCCACTGTCCTCTCTGCCCCTCTCTCCACCCTAGCTGAACAGCAGGTGGCAGGCTCCTGACCTTCAGGTCTTCAGGCTGGGCCCCTCTCTTTCCTCAGATGCTCTCCCCCTGCAGGTGACTGCATGGCTCACCAGCTTCCTTTAACGATCATTCAAGTTCTACCTTACCTGATTACAAAAGAAAAAGGGACACTTGCCTCACCCTGTGCTCATCCTGAGGGTGACCAGGACTTTCACTAGTCCAGCTGTGCCCTGTCCCTGGGTCCCTAGGACACAAGTCTGGGCTGCTGAGCCCCCACGGTGAGTGGCCAGGCTCACGCACAGCCTGCCATCTGAGCGGGACATGCGGGTGCTCTCCGGGCACATCCGCCTGCCCTAGGACTGGCATCCTTGCCTTCAGCGCCCCTTCCTGCACCCAGGTGACTGTCTCTACTCCTCTCCATAATCTCATCAGCCAGTGCCTGGGATTATTTTAGCAGGAGGATTTGTGCAAGAGAACAAGACACACTAGTTAAATCTTCTCAAAGCATTATCCCAGTCACAAATGAACCCTTATTGCACCCCCCTAAAGTCTTCATAAAGAAAGAATAATAACTTGAAGGGTCATTCTAACAATTGCCATTGGTTAGCGGTGACACAAACCCCTTGCAGGTGGGGAGACACTGGGCACCTCTATGTCTCTTGTGACTAGCATAGTGTCTTCAACAAGTATTCACCAGAAAAACAATACCAAGAATTTAAAAAGCAAGACACAAGTGATGGTAATTCAGACAGGACTGACATGCGTAAATCCAAAATCTCTTTCCATAATTAACAGGTTTCAATAATCACCAGATTTAAGAAATCAGCAAACCTTTAACAGATAACCAACCTTGTGACTCTCCCCACATGAACTTCTACAGTGACAAAACAAAACTAAAATAACATTGCTGTGAGCTGCCATGACGCCCTCTCTGGTGGGATCAGGCCAGGACGGGCAGGTGATGCTGAGGGATGCCTGGCTTGGAGGCCCTCCATCCCGGAGCAGACTATTTCAGCTAAAACCTGTCACCTTGTCACTGCACTGGCTTTCCCCGATGAATCCCACCCTAACAGGTACTCAGTTTCCTTGATCTGAGTAACCACTGCCTTCTAAACTCACTTGGTGATTCTCACGGTGAAAGATCTCTCCCTGTCCAACTTTAAAAACACATTCTATTAATTTGCCTGTATGTTGCCTGAGAAGTACGAAAGATAGACAGAAAGACAGACACAATTAGCTGAATGTCTTACGAAGGGGTTGTAGTCCAGCTGAGACAAAAGCAAGTTAATAGAGATGGTGAGAATTACTCTCACCCCAGGAAGGCACAGTGACTGGCTCCCCCCACGTTCTGTACAGCACCATGAAGGCATTCCAGAAGGCTGTTAAGTACAGCCCCAGGCCTGCACCAGTGTGTCATCTGCGTGTCGTGTTACTACCTGTATTTTGTACTGAATAACTGCCAGAAATTAAATACATGACTGATCCACTGCAATGACTAGGGCTGCCTGCTTTCTATCAACATGTCATCTGTCCTCCCTGACTGTCTCATGTGAGGAATTTCCAGAATTCCTGATGAAATAGCTTTTAGCATTTTTTTTTAAACAACAACAAAAAAAGAACTGTTAGGAGTGTGGAAGAAACACATGAGAAAACTTGGGTTCTACTGGAATTGAAGGGCAGTGGGTAAAAACAATCAACACCTGGAAGCAACAATGAAACACTATTGTAACTACCAAGCAGCGTTCCTCCGGAATGCTAGAACATCACATACAATGTTATATATGGCAGCTGGGAAAGAATAGCTGGCTTTCTTCCCACATCTCCCACGTTTGAAGGCTCCGGGTTTAATTTCCACCCAGGTCGGCGGTGAGTGATGGCTTGTTTCGGGCTGACAGGAGCTGATGGCCTTCTATTTCTAAGTCTACAGGTTGCTAAGTTAACACTAAGCAGAACACCCCTTTGGGTAAGCTGATCTTCACCTTTCACGGTAATTCATTCTCCCCCTCTGGGGTTGCGGGGGGAGTGGAGGCCATCAGGGGTGACCCACCACAGTCCTTCCTTGCTTCAACACACTATGTCAACACTGACTTTGTTTCAAAGTAAGATGACAGTCATACACCATGTAAATCCTCGTTGAGAGTGAATAATTCAGGGACTTTTAGTGTGTTCACAAAATCGTCTATTACCACTTATTCTAGGACATTTTCAACACGGCAAAAAAAAAAAAAATCCCTTTAGCAGCCACTCTTCACTCCCCTCTTCCTGTCCCTGACAACCACTGATCTTCTCTCTCTCTATCCTGGGCATCATACATACATGGAGTCACACAACACAGGCTTTTATGTCTGGTTTCTCTTAGTAAACATAATACTTTCCAGGTGCGGCATCATTTCTTCATTACTGTTCAGGACTGACTAGGATTCTAGGGTATGCAGACACCACTTTGGTTTATCTGTCCATCACTGATGACTTGTGGATGGTTTCAACTTTGGGGCTATGATGAATAATGTTGTTGTGAACACTCTCTTATGAATGTCAAGGTAAATCTGCTCTATCCAGTGGGATTCCACCCTGCCCAGGAATGGAATGTGGGGTCACCTGGTCATTCTGTTTCAATTATTTGACTGCCAGATTGTGTCCAAAGCTGCTGTCCCACTTCACACGCCTGTCGGCTCCCTGACAGGGGTCCACACCAATGCCTCCCACAATCGCTCTTCTCTTACCCATCTCAGTGGGGATCAAGATTATTTCATGGTCTTAATTTGTAAATCCCCATTAAAGATGTTGTGCATTTTCTCATGTACTCTTGAATCATCTTCCTTAGAGAAACAGTTCCTCAAACCCTTTGCTCATTTGAAAAATCTGATGACTTCTTACAGTAACTAGAGTTGTTTTGAGATTAAACTTTCATCAGCCATACAGTCTCCCATTCTGCAAATTGTCTCTTCATGTGGATTACGATTTTAGAGAAACTTATTTCCCAGGCATAGTGATGGAGAGGGAGAGACCATAAAAGAAACACACACTGACAGAGAGAGCGAGCGAGAAAGGGAGAGAGGGAGAGAGGGAGGGAGGGAGGGAGAGGGAGAGGAGGTGTTCAGTCCGCTGGGCCACTCACCCAACAAGCCCAACAGCCAGTTGTTTCTGCTGTTTGGAGTTCCCTTGATTTCTATGATAACTTTTATATTCAGGTTGCCAATTAATGCAAAAAGAGAAAAAAAAAGGAGCTGAGATTTCAAATGAAGTTGTAGCGCATTTGTGGCTCATCCCTCACCTCAAGCTGTGTGCATGAAATACTTTCCCATTTGTAACTTGTTTTAGTGTTTTCTTTGTAGTATTCACTGCAGAAATCTGAATTTTTGGTAAGTTTCTTCCTAAGTTTTTTTTCTATGTTAAGATATATTTAGGGGCTGGGCACAGCACCCTAGCAGCTAAAGTCCTTCCCTTGAATGCACCAGGATCCCATACGGGCGCCAGTTCTAATCCCAGAAGTCCCACTTCCCATCCAGCTCCCTGTCTGTGGCCTGGGAAAGCAGGCAAGGATGGCCCAAAGCCTTGGGACCCTGTACCTGTGTGGGAGGCCCAAAAGACACTCTGGGCTCCTGGCTTTGGATCAGCATAGCACTGGCCATTGTGGTCATGTGGGGAGTGAATCAATGGACGGAAGATCTTCCTCTGTGTCTCTCTTCCTCTCTGTATACCTGACTTTCCAATAAAAATTTAAAAAGATCTTAAAAAAAAAGATCCACTTCATCTTTGTGAATCTCTGTCAGCAGCACATTAACCAAACCATTTCTTTAAATATACATATGTATTTGAAGATTTGTTTCTTTATTTTATTGGAAAATCAGATATGCAGAGAGGAGGAGACACAGAGAGGAAGGTCTTCTGTCCGATGATTCACACCCCTAGCGGCCACAATGGCCAGAGCTGAGCTGATCTGAAGCCAGGATCCTGGAACTTCTTCCAGGTCTCCCACGCGGGTGCAGAGTCCCAATGCTTTGGGCCGTCCTCGACTGCTTTCCCAGGCCACAAGCAGGGAGCTGGAGGGGAAGCAGGGCTGCCGGGATTAGAACGGGCGCTGATATGGGATCTTGGCGCGTTCAAGGCGAGGACTTTAGCCGCTAGGCCACACCGCCGGGCCCAAAGTGGATCATTTTTACAGTTATATTGATGTCTTCAAGTATACATCTATATCCATTATGTATTTATACTTTTTTCATTGGGATAGAATCCTTTCCTCCTGCCCTCAGTCTCTGTAGGTTCAATCCGTCCCCCATGTTGACACATTGATTGGTTCCCTATAGTTTATATCTGTTCACATTGTAGTATCCACCTGTTTCAAAGCTCCAAGGCCTCCCATCCTCTGCAGCAGCACATGGAAGTCTGAGAACACACGAAAGAACTCTCCTGGACTTATACCAAATCTAACTTTCAAGTCAAACAACAGCCCTTAGCCACACCGAACAAGTGACACAGTCCTTACCCATCGCCCATCAATCACACGTCCATTCGTTTCTCATTCGTTCCCCTCTCGTGGGACTTGGTAAAATGGTAAAACGTCAACTACAAGTCACTAGGCACAGATAAAATGTAGTTTGTGACTCCATGGAGCAAAACAAAATACTTCCCTACCTAAAACAGAGTGCTTACAGTGCTGCTTTAGGTCACTGTCCCCCGCTCACAGATGTGTATATCCATCTACCCTGAAACACAACGCCTGTCAAAGGAATTGACACATGCAAGGAGAAACGGTGGTCCTGGGATTAAACAGGAGCTGTGCTTTTATTGTTCTACATAATTTAGCTGTAAAACATTTCTACGTGAAAGAGGTTTTATGGTTACCTTCTGGAAGCAGGGCAGCATGTGCAGATACCAGGACGGGGTGAGCTAACATGCAGTTTCTCAAACAGTGGGTCGTTATTGGCCAGTAGTTTATGAAATCAGTACCACAGGTTCTGGGCAACATTTTTAAAATATTGAAACAGAACAGAAAATATTAGAGGACAGTGCACGTGGTTGGGATGATTTCTGATCTGTGGTTGTTTGTTTCATTTTTTCACCCACCCATGTATACACCTATACAGTTAACACATACACCTACCACACTCACATACATCTGTGTATATGATAATGTAAAATGCATTTAGAACGGTCGGTTTGTTCAAGATGCTTGAAACCAAATGAGGCAGAAGTTCAAAGAATATTAGTGCTCCCGAGCTAGTCAGAAAGGGCAAAGCGGCTGACTATCTCGTGGCATAAACTGATTACACCCACTGCACAAGCTGAGCTAACACATCAAGGCCCTCTGGGAAGCCCCACGTTTCAGAGTATCTGTTTGAAAAACACTGGTGCTTTTCTAACTCTATGGCATCACAGTGCAGGTTCTCAGTGACGTACAAATCTCCACTGATCCTGTTTCTAGTGTTCCCATCTTTAACATGCATGTGAACTCTAAAGAACGAAACAAGTTGCAGATGACGCGTTAAAGTTCAATGTCATTGTTAACTAACCATCCTGAGATCTATCAGCGTGGAAGATAAAAAGCATCTATTTCAGAAGTACTCACAATGAATAAGCAGAGGTTATAAAAGTAATATTTAATAGTGTTGTACCAAAATCCATTCCCTGGATTTGACAGTGTACTATGGCTAGGCAGAACGTTTTCACTGGGAAAGCTGGGTGGAAGGAGAAAATAACTGCCGTAACTTCTGGACGCTGGGTTTTTCTAAAACAACAACAAAAAATGGTTACACAATCATTCAGATTAAAGCACTCTGTGGATTTCTAGGATCAACGCCAGGGGACTCGTTTGAGAAGACTGTGCCCGAGGGATTGTTGTCACTCACAAACCAGCTTACAGAGTAAGTCACTGATTCCAAGTAAGCCAGCTCAGCAACATCTAGTATCACCCCGCTTTATTTCAGCATTCTGCTTTTCCAAATTAAGCTGTGGCCACATATCATTCCTCAAAGTCTTTTGTATTTCTCTGTTCCCTTTAATTCGGTAGAGGGCTGGCTCAACATTTTGGAGGATATCCTTAGTGTGAAGGGAGAAAACGAGCTTGAAAAAAAAAGTGGCTATGAACACCATGTAAACGATCAGTTGATTTATAGACAGCCACTGCCTCCATCTGAAGGACTTAGCAGTGTGAAAGGGTTGTTTAGACTGCACTTCGGCTTAAGTGGAAAAAAGCTATTGCCATAATTGTATAAATCATTTCAAATACTGGTTGATCTTAGCTTTAAAGAGCTTGCGTTTTACTAAATGTTCTGAGAAAGTTTGCTCCACTTTTGCTCTCCATAAATCAGCAAGTATTTCAAAGCTTCCCAAGACACAGAAAAACATACACATGTGAGAAGAATGATTGCATCATCGCCAGGTCAGGAAGCTGATGACCATGTATATTAAAAAAAAGCAAATAACTTTTGTACTTATTAAACACATGCATTATAAATTGAGATGTGTAAAAGACACAGAGATAAACTTTCCTGACACATTAATAACCACACACAGTCATGGAAGGCTGTTAGCCGGTCCCAGGCGACCTGCTTACACAGCCGTGGGGACCTCTGGTGGCCTGGCAGAGCGCTCTCTGAGAGCAAGTGCGATCCCCCTCCAAAGGCGCAGGTGAGGAACACAGGCCATGCAGATCGATGCCCGGCTCACCTTGCTGTCCCTGCTCTGACTCATCCGACAGAGCCTGATGCAATTAATTTTGATCACTTAATTTCAGCTTCCAGATGGTATTCCTTTGTGACATTAGCAACAATACATGACACTTGTTTATGGCCTAGTATGTGTAAGACAGAGTTCATGGCTTTTGACCCAGATCATTTGGCCTCATGGTAATCCTAAGAATTGTACATCGCCACATTACAGGTGAAGATCTGCTGGACAGCACTCATCAAGCTGGTTGTCACTCCAGCTCTTTGTGCCATACACCACTCCTGGGGAGCCGCCTCAGCTCCTGCTGCGACCAGCCTCGCGAGAACTGCTTCTGCTTGACACCCGCTCCCATGCCTCACCTGGCCGTTCCTCTGTCAATCGAACATGCCATTTCTTACCCCAGAACATTCTCTTACCTTAAACACATACCAGTTCTCTCTCTCCTCTCTCAAGATTCACTAGTTTGAAAGACACATGAATGGGGAGGGAAGATGAGAGAGAGAGGAGAGCAGCACAGATCTTGAGCATCCACCTGCTGGTTCACTCCCCAGATGGCCACAATGACCAGGGCAGGATGCTGGAAATCCCTCTGGGTCTCTCACATGAGCCTGAGGGCCCCAAGCACCTCAGGCATCACCTGCTACTTTCAGGCATATCAGCAGGGAGCTGGATCACAAATGGAACATCTGGGACTCGAGCTGGGACTCACACAGGTCACTGCCTCACAGGCACTGGATTAACCTCCTGTATCACATGCTGGCCCCCTGGGTCTTGGTCAAACCAGACACATTGTATCATCCTTCAGCATTATTCTGAAAATTCAAGCCATTGAAATAAACAAACATTGAAAATGGGCTGCAAAATATTATCTATAAATGCTGTGAGAGGCATATATGAGGATACTGCAAAACCTCATAGGTAGGCCCGGCGCAGTGGCCTAGCGGCCGAAGGCCTCGCCTTGAAAGCACCGGAATCCCATATGGGTGCTGGTTTTAATTCCAGCAGCCCCACTTCCCCTCCAGCTCCCTGCTTGTGGCCTGGGAAAGCAGGCAAGGAGGGCCCAAAGCCTTGGGACCCTGCACCTGCGTGGGAGACACAGAAGAGTCCCAGGCTCCTCTCCTCCTCTCTGTATATCTGACTTTCCAATAAAAAGAAATCTTACAAAGAAAAAGAAAAAAAACCTAGTGTCTGGCAACAGAGACCTTCCCAAACTCATGAGGAATTGGTGAGTTATTGGAAAAACCAATTAGAAAAAATAAAGTGGCTTCAAACGTCATGGTTTACACCAGGACATATTCAAATAATCCAAGATTTAAAAGTAAAAAATAAAATCATAAGCATACCAGAATAAAATGTTTTTAGAATGTTAGTTTAAGAAGTTCCTTTTAAGCATGACAGAAAACCAAAAGAGAAATTCGATAGCTTTAGCTACAACCAACAATATATGCCAAACAACAAAAATAAAACTTGTCCAATTAAAAAAAAAAAAAACACAAGATGACAAATAGCTTTTCATCAAGATGGTACTGAAGGCAAAGAAGGAAGGTCCTTGTCCCTCCCAAAGCTGAAACCAGAGCTAAAGCTTTGAAGGCAAGAATGCAGAGCCGAAAGGTGTCTGCAGCCACAAATGGAAGAGGATCCCACTTTATTGTCTCCCGTGGCCCAAGACGCCCTGGCCCAGGAGGCAGCCACACAGCCTCACAGAGCCCCCCAGGAGAAACAAGCCTGACTGCTGTGTCAGCCCCAGGTGCCCTGACCGCTGAGTCTGCAGCAAGAGGACCAAAGCCTACAGCACACGTGTTCCTCGTGGGTGTCAAGGTCAGCACGCAGCAGACCAAACGGGCTGGGAAGAAGCCAGGTGACAAGGATGTGACCGTGGGCACTGCCCCGTCGGCCACGGGCTGTGAAGAAGCCAGATGACATGGATGTGGCCGTGGGCACTGCCCCAGTAGGCCACGGGCTGTGAAGAAGCCGGATGACACGGATGTGACCGTGGGCACTGCCCCGTCGGCCACGGGCTGTGAAGCAGCACATTAAAAAAGCACATCCCCATAAACAAGGGGAAATGATTAAAACAGGAACGTCTCTGCTTCCCATGCAGACAGCTTAAATAAAAAGAAAGAATGAATGAAAAAAAGGATTAGGAAAAATGTAGATTTTACCAGTAATAGAAGAATTAACCAGCAATAGGAAACAATTGGTAGGGGGTGGTACCATGGTGTAGCAGCTTAAGCTTCCACCTGCAGCACCAGCATCCCAGCGAGCGCCAACTGGTGTCTCGGCTGCTCTGCTTCTGCCCCAGCCCCCTGCTTATGGCCTGAGAAGGCAGCACAGGATGGGTCAAGTCCTTGGGCCTCTGCACCCACGTGGGAGACCCAAAGGACGCTCCTAGCTCTTGGCTTCTGGCTTCAGATCAGCTCAGCTCTAACCACTGTGGCCAACTGGGGAGTGACCAGCAATCAGAAGATCCCTCCCTCTCTGTCTCGCCTTCTTTCTGAACCTCTGCCTTTCAAATAATAAAAAAAAAATCTTAAAAAAAAAAAAAAGACATTATCAGTGGTCACAGTATTACTGACTGGGTGGTTCCCATAACAGAAATGATTTCTCTCAGTTCTGTAGGCAGGAAAATGCCACCTGAAGGAGCTGGCATGTCCAGTGTCTGGTGAAGGCTGCGTGCCAGCATGCAGATGGCTGTCTCCTGGTGGCATGTTCACATGGCAGCCTGCAAACGGAGGAAGGCTCTGCTGTTTGCTCCACAAAGCGCCCATCCGTCCAAGGGGATCCATCCTTACCGGGTTCTGTTTCCAAGACCCCGCCGCCTACTTGCATCTCACTATGGGCTAGGATTTCATTCCTTTCCATGGACGGCTGCCCGGATGCTTTATCCACGCAGAGTGTTCTCCAACATGGCACCTCTGCAAAAGTCTGCCTCAAGAATCAGCCAAAGCTTTGAGAATCTGCTTATCACCTCACAGGACCCCAGGACATCGCCTCTAGGAGGTAATTTTTCTGGGGGCAATAGTGCTTGTAGTCTCAACCTCCAAGATCAATTAAAGAAGAGAGGGAAATTATTATTTTAAAAAACCTGATACATGCATATATTTCAGGATTTCTTTGCACCAAATAAACCTAACCTTTAAAAACACTTTCTACAAGCCTTCTTAAGTTCTCTAGAACTGACTCCATGCTGAAGGGAACTTGCACTGTGAAAGCACTTTAAGCTTAGTGCTGAATGCTCATTTAGCTGGGGGTATAAAACGGCTGGGAACAGGGCTTCTGCTTCAACGAGATGCACCTTTTTAATGAAATGGAAACCAGCGGTTTTATAAGGAACGCATGTTCATTAGAGGAAAGTTGTTTAATTTTTAAAATTTTAACTGATGTATAAAATCATATATATTATGGGATATTATGCAATGTTTTAATATATGTATATACTATGTAGTGTTCAAATCAGGATAAATATACCTCCTCAAACATTTATTATCTATTAGGGTAAATACTTTAAAAAATGCTTCCAGCTTTTTTCTTGTAGAAAGATATACACACACTATGACATCTAAAGCCAGTCACCCTGTGACACAAAAGAGCACCAGAGCTCCTGCACCTCCTCTCTGACTGCAAGCTGGTACCTGTTAGCCAAGCTTTCTCCACCCCTCCTACCCTGACTTACTTTCTGTTAAATGAAGAACTATTTGTCCACATAAGCCACTTCTGGTGACTTATTTTTCCATCTGGGTGTTGACTCGTCTGGAATTTATTTCATAATAGTGAATTAGGAGGACAGACAGTGTCAGCATCAGGCAACTGGGGAACCCTGCCGCCTGCACCACCCTAGGTAAATCACCCCGCCCTCCGCTCTGTTCCACCCAGCTGCCCTAGGAGGAAACAGAATCAGCACCCTGGCCTCTGCCGTGCCTTACAACTTCAGGAACTAAGACACACATTGTACTACTTTGCAAACTAACACAAAAGACGTACCTCATTGTCTGGTCACTCAGGTTCTACAGCACGACTGGCTTTGAGCCTGATGTATTCTGCTCCTATGTGTTGCCAGCTGCCAAAGTCCAGGGGGACCCCAGGGCTTTGCGTACCATGTACGTCTTCCCGCCCCCCCAACCCCTGCCCCATGTCCCTCCCAGAAAGCCCCAGGGTCCACAACAACTCCACCAAGTGAAATCACCTGTGTGACACCACCTGTTTGTGACCATCAATAACCACAGGAAGTGCTAGTTGCCCAAGAGCTCACCGTGTCCCATCCTGACCCCCTCTTTTCCTCCCCATCCCCCTGAGCTCTCCAAAATTCGGTCACCAACAAAATCACCTGTCACTCACTGTCTCTGAGTACTCCCTTCTCCCTCCTGTTCTCTGCTGAAAATCTACCTCCCTCACAACCTTTCCCAAGACGGCTGCTATCTCTCCAAACCCTGTAAGTCAATGGTCTTAGAGATGAGACAGAGAGAGACAGAGAGAGAGAGAATGTGCGTGTGTTTAACATCTGTGTTTTGCATCTAGTTGGAAGTCACAAAGAGAAGATTTAAAAACAGATCTTCTATCTTCTGGTTTACTCCTTAAATGCCTGTAACAGCCAAGGGACTATTCTTCCTTTCCCCTGAACACTCTACTTCTGCTTTCCCTGACAGTGGACCGTGACGATTCCTAATCCTACATCGCAGCGTCAGCCCCTCCCACTCATTCCTTAACATGGTTGGCCTGTTTAATTTTACCCTCACTCGTGCTAAAATTCTGATGATATCAACATCTCCAAAGCTAATATTTCAAATGCCTGGCATGGTAGAAGGAACAATGCTGCTTCCCCGAGGATGTCTGCAGCCTACTTCTGGGAACCCACGAATGTTACCTGATATGAGAAAATGGTGCTAAGATTAAGAACCCGAGACAGGATTATCCTAGATTGTCTAGTGGGAGGTCCTCAAATACAATCAAAGCAATCCTTAATGAGCAGGAGACAGCTAGGTTAAAGGGGAGGAGAGTGAGGAGGGAAGTACAGATGAGAGTGATGTGGCCAGCAGCCAATCAGAAGCTGAAATGCAAAACAACAGCTACCAGCCCCCTCCCTGGCTCCAGAGGGAACAGCCCTGCCTGCACATTGATTTAGCCCCTTAAGATTCATTTTGGAGCTGGGACCTCCAGATGGAAATTTTGTAGATCTGTAACTGAACAAATTTTGTGCTATTTTAAGCCACTCATTTGTAGTGTCACAGCAACAGCAGGAAACACATAAGCCCTGCTTCTGGATGCCCCAACCTTCCCTCCATTGCTTTCCTTGGCCCTAACTTGACCTCTCACATCCACACTTGTAACCCAGACCCTGCCACACGGTATCAGTGCCAAGCACTCCTTCCTCAGTCATCACCTCAACTGACTCTCAAACCCCAGCAAGTGCACAACCCGCTGGCAATGCTCGAGGGGCCTCACTCCTTACCCTGTTTGCCACTCAGATCCCCGCAGTGACTTTCCCATCTTTCAGGTCCACCACCTCCTTGTGTGCCAGTTGACACACCTCACTAAGCTATGGCTTCAGTTACAGCTCAGTATCTATCCCCGCACAGCCCAATATGGCTGGCAGAAGCCCAAAATCATGCCCATGAGTCTTGTTTCGAACTGAAGGCCCTCACCTCCAGTGGGCCTCTCGTGTTGGCTGGCCACTCTACCTCCCTTCTCCACTCTGGATTCCGCTCGTGCCTGCTTGCTCACTTGACACCTGCTCTCTCTTCAACCTCAGCCCACTGCTCCCATGCTCTGCTGAGTGGAGCTTCCCAACAGGTGATAATGCCTATGCACCCACTCCCTAAAGCTGCCTGGCCTGCTCCCGGCACAGGCGAGGCCCACCACATGCACAGAAGACCCCCTCCCTTCTCATCGGTTTCAGCCGCTTGCCTCTCCTTGCATTGTCAGTGTTTCAATTTGTAACAGACGTTTCCCAGGGACCTGCATATAGTTATAATTCCTATCAATAAAGATCAAAATTAAATCAAACAACAATAAAGTGCAAAAGCTCATTTCTCTTTATCCCTGCAGCCCATTCAAGTCCAATTTCCTTTGTCTTGCAGGAAAATATCAAAGTTACCTAACATCACTGTTGCCCATTCCTCCCCGCTCCACTTACTTTTGAAATCAGCTCAGGCTGTTGCGGCCACTTGGGGAGGACACTAGCGGAGGAAAGATCTTTCTGTCTCGCTCTCTCTGTAAATCTGCCTTTCCAGTAAACATAAATAAATAAAAAGAAAGAAAGAGAAAAAAAGACAGGAAAGGAAAAGAAAGAAGGAAAGAAAGAAAGAGAAAGGAAGAATGGAGGGAGGAAGAAGTCAACTTCACTGAGCCTTGGTTCCGGCAGTCACTCCATTCCAACGGCTCTTACCCAGGTCACCAATGACTTTCATGTTGCTAAAGCCAAAGGTTAGCTCCAAGCTTCAGTGCTCCCGACCTACAGGCACCATTTAATAATCACTTACTCCTCCTTGATCCAGTTTTCAGGCCATAACTTTCTCATTTTATCTACCCCTTCTGCCAAAACAACCTCAGTGGTTTCTCCCTCTTATACTCCTGCTGTATCCTACCACTTTTCTGGCTATAAATGCTGGTGTGCCCCAAGGCTCAGCAAGATCATCTTTTCCACATACACTCACTCCTGGGGGTGGAAAGTGCACCCCAGTTCCTTGGTTTGGGGTACAGCTTATATGGACTAATTTAGCAAAGATAGTTCTTCTGTGTCTCAGACTCGTACATTCAACTGCTTCATTCAGGACAGCCTCACCTGCTTGTCCAACAGGTCTCAAACTTAGTACTCCCTGGAGGACCCTGGATCCTACTAACGGTCTACACCTGCCAGTCCTGTCAGTCCTAATCCAATGCCACACTTCATGCGGCTCCGGCCAAAACCCTGCAATAACTCTTCCTCTTGGACCCCACAAGCAACCTGTCAGACCTCTCCCTGAACCCTCCAAAGGATTCTAATTCCATTCCGTGAAGAGCTAAAATCCACACAACAAGGATATCCGGGTGACCACACACATTCCATGTGCCTAGTATCAACAGTCAAGAGGAAAAGGCAAGTGAAAACCACAGTGAGAGAATGCTTCACAGCCCTGGAATGGCTGAAACGAAAAGAACCAACAGCGTCAAGTACTGGAGGAGATATGAAACAAACGGTACCTCCAAAAACGGAGAGCTGGGACATACCATACAATACCCCTTTGGAAACTACTTAGACGGGAATCAAGATGGCGGAATAGGGTAAGGACACGTTTAAACGGAGGGAGAAACATTAGCCAGTGTGAAGCAGAGAGGGCACATTCCAGGAAATAGGATAGGCCAGAATAACAGCAGAGGGGCACCTGGAGACTGACAGACACAGGAAAGCAGTGGACACAAGTGGCATTCAGGAAGTGGCGATCTGAATTGCAGTAGTGGCCTGAACTCCACCAGCAATAAGGTGGGAAGCAACACTGAGAGCTCAGGAGGTAAACCCAGACAAAAAACTGCCCATCTTGCTGGTCTGTTTGATTTGATTAGCAGCAGAGACAGAGCAGCAGGACCCAGACAGGCAGTACAGGAACAGAGTAAATTTCACAGCCCAGTCTGCCCCCTAAAGCCGAATCACACACCATTTTGTTTAAGGAGGCAAAGGCAAGGGAAAGGAATAAGCATGCACTGAGCAGCGAGTGAACTCATTTCTGACTCAGTGAACTGCATCAACATGGCATCCTACAGGTTCCACCCCAGACAGGTCCAGGCAGCCCTCAGACCTGACAGCCAGCAGATCAAGAACTCTAGTAGTGGTATATCAGGCGTCATTTCATACAGTGCGGCAAAAGTTTTAAAACTGCAGGGAAAACAGTGAGCCGCACATGTGTTGAGCTCGGCGAGAATTCACTGAGCTCAATACATTGCACTGGTCTCACAGCAAAATAACTTGTTATAAACCTTTTTATCAACAATCAGAAGCACATAAAGCACGTGTTCAATGAATTTAAGGAATATGTCACACTGCAAATGAATCAAATGAAAGCTGATATATCAGAAATTAAGAATACAGTGGAGCCAATTAAAAATATAGTGGAGAGTCTCAAAAGTAGAATGAAGGAGGCAGAAGAAAGAATCTCAGAATTGGAAGATATTTCCTGTCGCCAGGGGAAAACAAACAAAAAACTGGAAGCAGAGCTGGATCAAGCTAAAAAAAAAAAAAAGTATTCAAGAATTGAAAGACACTATTAAGAGGCCAAATACAAGCGTTATGGGAGTCCCAGAAGGTACAAAAAGAGAAGCTGGGTTTACAAATGTATTTAATGAAATAGTAAGGGTAAATTTCCCTAATCTAGAGAAGAATTGGGAAACAACATCCGGGAGGGGCACAGAACTCCCAACAGGCTTGACCATAAGCAATCTTCACCAATACACATGATCATCAAGCTCTCTTCAATCGCACTTAAGGAAAAGATCCTTAAATGTGCACAAGAAAAAAATCAACTCACATATAAAGGAACACCAATTAAACTCACAGGAGATCTCTCACAGGAAATTCTACAGGCAAGAAGAGAATGGAGCCACATATTCCAGATTATAAAAGAAACTCTCGGCCCAGGATAACACACCCAGCAAAGCTTTCCTTTGTCTTTGAAAATGAAATAAAATTCTTCCAAAGTAAAGAAAAGTTAAAAGAACATGCCTCTTTCTTTTTTTTTTTTTTTAAAGATTTATTCATTTTATTACAGCCAGATATACACAGAGGAGGAGAGACAGAGAGGAAGATCTTCCATCCGATGAGTCACTCCCCAAGTGAGCCGCAACGGGCCGGTGCGTGCTGATCCAAAGCCAGGAACCAGGAACCTCCCCCGGGTCTCCCACGCGGGTGCAGTGTCCCAATGCATTGGGCCGTCCTCGACTGCTTTCCCAGACCACAAGCAGGGAGCTGGATGGGAAGTGGAGCTTCCGGGATTAGAACCGGTGCCCATATGGGATCCCGGGGCTTTCAAGGTGAGGACTTTAGCCGGTAGGCCACGCCGCTGGGCCCAAGAATATGCCTCTTTCAAACCTGCCCTACAAATGATACTTGAAGATGTTCTCTTGACAGAGAAGAGAAATAGCACCCACCAAATTCAAAGGTAAATGGGAAGAACATCCCAGTGAAATAACAACAGAAGACTAAATCAACGAACAATCCATTGCTAAAATGACAGAACCAAATTACCACCTATTTATATTAACCCTAAGTGTAAACGGCTTAAATTCATCAATCAAATGTTATAGATTAGTAGACTGGATTAAAAACAAACCCATCTATTTGTTGCCTACAGGAAACTCATTTCACCAACAAAGATCAGCAGAAACTATATCTCATGGATTTTAATTTTTTGTTAGTTTCATCTCTTCATAACAATTTCTTCTTATTAAATTCTTCAATGACACATAAATCATACAGTTGCATCATTTTTTTCAAGAAGGTTCTTATTTTCTTTTACATTTCTTCAGCGACACATTATTCATTCAGTAGGATGTTTTTTAACTTCATAGTATTGTTAACTTCTTTTTATTCTTCCTGTTGTTGATTTTGTTCTGTGGCCTTTCATTTAAGGGGATGTACAATAACTGTTTAATGGGGACTATCATATCTAGTAACATGTTTTTTAATTACATGGTGTTGTAAATTTCTATTTTTCTTCCTATTATTGATTTTGTACTGTGGATTTTCATTTAAGGAGATGCACAGTAACTGTGTAATGGAGACTGTCATATCCAGGTGTGAGGATACAATGCAGTATGCATCTCTACTTCCAGACAAAGATGGACTCCCAATGAAACTGTTTACTATAACTTAACAATAGGATGCTGGACTCTCTGCCGTTGTCCATGCCTGCAATGATGGACCTATGACTGTGTGTGAAGAACTACACTATAGTAATGATATAGCGGAACTCAGTGAGGTGGGAGGGAATTGGGGAGGGGAGAAGGGAAATCCCAGGTCCTATGGAACCGTATCATAGAATGATAATAAGAAGAAGTAAATATTTTAAAGAAAATTATTTGGAAGCAGCTTCATTACAACAAACAAAATTGTACCCCATTTCACTCAATGGAAATGAATGCTTACGCCTTTCAAAAGACACATTAAAACAAGAATATTCACAGTAACCTTACTTGTAATGCCCCAAATTTGGAAATACCTCAAATGTCTATCAATAGACAGATAAATCAACAGAACAGATAAATACGCTATGGTATCCTAGAGATGGAATACTCTAAGGCAATGAAAAAAAAAACCAGAATATTGAAACATGCAAAAAGATGGATGGTTCTCGCAGATACTGTAGGAAAGCCACCAGTCCCCAAGTATGTATGACATACCATGCCACTTACACAAACTTCAAAACAGGCCAAAGCAGTGGTATCGTGTAGGGAAGGTTTATGATTGAAGGAAAAAGAAGCCGGGGCCTTGAAGCCACTAAGCATGGAGCAGCATCTCTGTGTGGTGATTAAACACAGTGTTAAAACTTCCTGGGGCTGCCTACTAAGATCTGTGCGCTTTAAGTCATATTCAACATAAATGTAAACAAAAAAGTAAAAAACTTATGCAATCAATATTTATTGAGCACCTAGCCTAAGAAGTAACTGAATGGGGCACTGAAGACATAATGAACAAATCAGAAACGAGCCTTGCTTTCCTGTGCGTTTGATTTCCAGTCAGGAAGATGACCAGTATGCAGCAAGGGGCCCCAGGCCCGTGGCCCCGTGTAACAGCGGAACTGGCTAGGTAGAGGCAAAGTTAGCAGGACAGAGAGTTCTTAGGCAAAGGGAACAAGGGTGTGGCCAGATGAGAAAGTGCAGTGCCAGACCCATAGGAACCCGTGGGTGGGCGAGGAACCGTGGCCTTTAGCTGAAGAGAAACGGGAGGCATGAAGGGGTTCCAAGGGGAAGGGTATCATAATCTAACCTATGTATTTAGAAATGTTCCCACTGTCAGCTGTGTGGACCCAAGAGCAGGGGGCAAGCACGGGGACACTCATTACAGGTGGGGCTGTGACTGTCCAGTCCATAGGTAGCCTATGTGGGAGCAAAGGCAGGAGAGCCGTCCTGCCAAGTATAGACTTGTATATTTAACAGACGCGAATCTGTCTTCTCGTGAGGGTGTGGGAGACAACGGCAGAGCTGCTCTCTGGGCACCGAGCCTGAGGACCGTGAGTTTCAGTCCTGATCCCTGCTAGTTAGAATCGCACCTGACATTGATAAGTCTCCGCTGGGCCCAGGGCCATCGCTGCCCTTGGAACCCTTGTGAAGGATATGAGCCCCACGGTGCCCATGGTGCCCACAGTGCCCACGGTGCCAGGAAGGTCCGGGAAGAACCTGTTCACAACCCTCCCAGACAGGGCTTGAGCTTGGAGAAACAGCAGAGAAAAGGCTTCCACGGATATGCAAGCAGCCGCAATCTAAATACAAAAGTTGATCTGGTAAAAAAAAAAAAAGGACTTTTAATATGCTGGGGATTTTTTTGTTTCTTAAGTTCATTATATCTAGCCCATGTCAAACCTTGTAAGCCAAATTTTTTTTTTTTTTTACAGCTCACTGCTCACTGCTCATGAAAACCAAGACAAAAATGAAAGTTGGCGACTTGGCTCAAAGGACAGTATTACAAAAACAACCCGGAGAGCCATATAATTTCCTCATGTTTTAAATCACTGAAATCTAGAGTTGCAGCTGTCCCACAAACTGAAACCATATAAATTTTTAGAAAATGAGTCAATCATAAGATTAAAGTTTCAATTTATAACACTTCTGTGTTTTAGTTACAGGGTCATAAATAAACCTAGCATGACAGGGAAGGTAAATATTTTCTCAGTTGTTTATGCAGCCAAAGAGGAAAGGAATTTAACATGCAATTAGCCATGTAGGTGTTTCTAGAAGTACCATACGCGCTTTGCATTTAAGATAAAGGACAACAAAAACACGTATTGTTTTCTTTAATCAAAAACTTGCTTCGCCACATCAAATATCGTAAACCAGCACAAATCGGTGATACCTTCACCTTGTGGGAGACATTTTCCATTGGCAGAAAATCAGGGGCCACAAGAATAGGAAGACAGAACTTCTTCCCCAGGGGGACAAAACACAGTTTGAGCACGTAATTTGAGTTGAATGCGCTTTGCAGGACGAGTAGAGAACTTTCACTCACCCTGGGGCTTGACTCTGTGGATAAATAACGCATTATTTTGCACATTCTGCCCGATGCCTCTAAACCAAGGTCTGACCCAGTGTGGGACAGGAAAGACAAAGGTCAAAGGCAGACCTCACGCTTCTCTAAGCAGACAGACTCCCTGTGGGATCACTGTTAATCTAGATGGCAAGTCACTTACGCTTATCTCTTCTTTTCCTGTTTAACAATTATTTAAGTTAAAATCGTTAACAATCGTTGATATCAGATGTTATCAAAAGGTCGACATGATTTTACATTAACAGCAGAGCAAAAATGGTGCAATCACCTATGAAAAACTGCTACATATTGAGGGTTAAAAATAGAAAAAAAATTAAATATGCTTAAACGCTCAGGTGCCGGGTACCCTGGTGCTTCTATCATGTATGTACACATATGGTGATACAGGAACACATGCACGCTCCTCTACGTATTTTTTTGTTTTAAGATTTTCCATCTGCTGGCTCACTCCCCAAGCATCCACAAGGGCCAGAACTGAGCCAATCCGAAGCCAGGAGCTCTTCCAGGTCTCCCACGTGGGTGCAGGGTCCCAAGGCTCTGGGCTGTCCTCGATTGCTTTTCTAGGCCACAAGCAGGGAGAAGAATGGGAAGCAGGGCTGCCAGGATTAGAACCAGCACCCATATGGGATCCCAGCACGTACAAGGCGAGGATTTTAACTGCTAGGCTACTGTACCGGGCCCTCCTGTATGTATTTTTTGAATAATGAAACTAGTACTAGCAAACCAAAGTGTTGATACACAAACTGTGTTTCCCAAGGCCGTTTTCTCCTGGATAGGTGTCTTCATTTTTCTTCTTTCTGAGAGCTTTAAAAACAAAACTCCACATGGCAAAGGAAATACAATCACAGTATTCCCCCCAAGCCCTCTGAACTCTGATTGCTCTCCACTCCCTATTTCCATCCTTCCATGTGGTTAGGAGGTCTGTTTGAAAGTTAATCTGGGATGAACACGCTACATAAACAGCTGGGTCTACCAGTGGCTGGACTCCAGCTCCGAGCTGCTAAATTAGTGGTTGCTCTCCCTGCACATATCATCGTGACCACAGCGACGTCAGCCGAGGAAGCCGCGCCACAGAGCAGCAGCTTCGGCGCAGAGCCCTCCACCTACACCCCAGTGCGACCGCCAGGATTTAACCGATGAGCTCGGTATCTGGGAACTCAGAACTCACATTCAAGCCAAGTGTTCCACACAAACACCTTTTCAAGCTCCAACACAGCCAATGTAACCCCCAAATCACAGAAAAGAGCAGAGTGTTGGTACTAGTAGTAGAAGCAGAAAAGAAAATAATAGGTTTAAACCTTTTGTTTTTGCTGTCAAATGTTTTGCGTTCCAAAAACAACAGTCGGCCCACTTTGTGTCTTCAACACACATTCCCGCCTACTCACGGTTAAAGCCATCCTCAGCGCCGTCTCCCAGGTCTCCCCAGCCCAAGAACGCTCTGCGTTCAGTGCTCTCTGTTCCCACAGCTTCCAGCACTCTTGCTAGGGCAACACCTCCCACCTGCCATGCTTCTGGCTCACCTGACCTGTCCATCATCACCGGCATACCCCCATTACACCAAACTAGACTCACAGCAGTCAGCACCTTGTTTCATTCTAAGCTGTTCCTAGCCCCACATGTGATCCCAGTACTTGAACACCCAGCTCGGTCCCGACAATCACCCTGAGCCTCTGAAACCTCTCCTGCACACTGCCCAGCCTTCTCTGGCTTAAGGCCTCAGTGTTCAGCTGGTGCCCCGCTCAGGGAGCACTCTGCCTCCATGCACACTTACTTGCTTAGGCAAGACAGACAGGTGAAGGCCCCCCATCGGCAGTGGTGAGGAAGGATACAGGAGCCGTTGAATCTCACAGGCACCTCTGTTCCTCCTAAATGCTTCAGGGGAGCAGCCTCCTCTGGGGACTGAACACTCTCAAGTGCCCAGATGTCCCATCAGCTGTTCTGTGCAGCAGTGTTTCTCAAGTTCTAACCTTTTCGGTTCAGTCTATCTGTTCAACTCTCAAAGCGATTTGTCAGGCTCAAGCAGCGATTGACAGGACAGACACAGGGTAAAAGAGTCTCGTACACATGTCTGAAAAGCAGCCCGGCCTGACAAGGCTCTCGAGAGGGGCAAGGATCCGGTTTCATACACTGCTATAGCACATCACCCCAAAATATCACATAAACACACACATGTTAATGATTAATGCTAACATGAAAATACTGTCTCTGATGATCAAAATATACAGACCAGGCACCCTTTGGGACACTCATCCCAAGGGAGTGCCAGCTTCTACTTCTGATCCAGCTTCCTGCTACTGCGCTCTATGGGAGGCAGAAGACACACCAGTACTGGGGTCCCTGCCACCCATGTGGAGGACCCAGATGGAATCTGGAGCTCCTGGCTTTGGCCTGGGCCAGCCTGGGATGCTGTAGGCATTGGAAGAGTGGACCAAGAGTTGGCAATAGAATCCCTCCATCTCTCAGCCTTTCAAATAATGTAAACAAAACTTATAAAAATACAAATGCAGCCACACATTATTTAAAGAAAGGGATAAATTCTGTGAAATGCATTATTAAGTAAGTTGATCAGGGCAACAATAAATATTTATATTTTCTCAAAATAATCTAGTACAAAGGCTGGTGGGCTTATCATCCCATTTTTTTAAATTAAAAATGATTCAAGGCTGCAAATTCAGAATTTGGCTGCACTATTACTTCATCTCTGCATATTACATACACAATGGACTTTTAAAAGCTTATAGACAAGTGGAATTAAAAAGATGAAGTCTAATTTCTATGAACTTTTATTGGGTAACTTACAGTTAAAGCCACACAGCTACAGAAAAACAGAAAAAAAAGAGCTTCTCCTTCTTAGTTCATTTCCTAAATGCCCACAGCTATCCAGGGGCCAAAGCCAGGAGCTACGAAGTCAAACTAGGACTCGACTCAACTAGCTGGGCAGCAGCAATTCAACTAGCTGAGCCATCACTACAGCCTCAACGTGTCCACAAAGCAGGTGGCTGGGGTCTGCGGTGTCCAATATGCGTGCTGACTGGCACCTTACCTGCTGGGCCAAACACCTTCTTCTCCATAAACTTCACTAAGCCCCATTGTAGAAGGAATTTGGATGGTAAAAGTTTAAATTCATTTTTTAGAAAGAGGTAGCTGTCTCATTATAAGATCAGACAAAAAAAAAAATCTGGGGCAAAACCTCAATCAATTTGAAGTTTCTCAGCTTTGGAAAGCATGCTGGCTCTTCCTAACTGTGATTTTCCTGTGACTTGATTACTTACTGGTCTTATTGTAATGGCATGGAGTGAAAATAACATCCATTTAAAAGATATATAAAAGGATGACTACAAAATGAATAAAAAAAAAATACGAGCCCCAAAGCATGTGAGTCAGGCAATGTTCTGTAAAGCGGCAAAAGTCAGTAAAGCCCGTGGAGTGATCATTCCTTCCACGGAGGAACAGAGACGACTCCTAACAGTGCAAATGTGTGCTAACTCAGATCCTCAAAGACCAACCATGCGCAGCGTGAACAGCACTTCAGCAGCAAAGTCAAAATGTTTTCCATCCGAAGCAGGTGAGTAAACTTCCAAAACATTCAGAACACAAGGATTATTCTGGAGATTAAGTCAGGTCAATGTGAACTATTCCAAGTCGTGCTTGCATGTCAGGATCTGAAGAGTCAGTGACAATGTACAATTTTAGTGGGTAACTCCTTAGCACAACATATTCTGGGATCCAGTCCTGTCACAAATAAAACCACCTGACGTGGATTCTTTGGAGTTCAAGAGCACTTCCAGGTCAGCTGTCTTGTATTAGACTAAGCTGCAGGACATGAATCCAGGCCCCCTCGGAGCCACCACACTGTGAGCAGTCTGCCTGAGGATGAAGCCAACACAGACAAAAAACTGAGCTGTGGGCGATCCTGGCCCAGCACGTGAAGCTACTGCCCGAGACACCAGCGACTCCAGCACTGTGCCAGCTCCCGCCTAAGGTGCCTGGGAACGCTGTGGGAGACGATCCAAGCACTTGGGTCCCTGCCTGCCTCGTGGGAGACAGAATGAAGCTCCTGCTCCTAGCCCCAGCCTGGCCCTGCTCTGGAAGCCATGTGGCCAGTGAAATCAAGAGACGGAAGATTTCTCTGTCTCTTGTCTCTCTGTAGTTCTCACTTTCAAAGAAACAAATACTAAAGTAAAAAATATATATGAAATGAGAGCTAGAAATACTTAATTCCCCTTTTCTATTTTTCATTTTAAAAAATGATCTTATGGACCCAGTGCAGTAGCCTGATGGCTAAAGTCCCCATCTTGCATGCACTGAGATCCCATCTGGGCACTGGTTCTGATCCTGGCAACCCCACTTCCCATCCAGCTCCCTGCTTGTGGCCTGGAAAAGCAGTTGAGGATGGTCCAAAGCCTTGGGACCCTGCACCCACGTGGGAGACCTGGAAGAGGTTCCAGGTTCCTGGCTTCGGATCGGCACAGCACCGGCCCGTTGCGGCTCACTTGGGGAGTGAATCATCGGATGGAAGACCTTCCTCTCTGTCTCTCCTCCTCTGTGTATATCTGACTTTGTAATAAAATAAATAAATCTTTCAAAAAAATAAAAAAATAAAAAATCACCTTGCTTGAGAGCAGCGGAAGATTTTCCACATGCTGCTTTACTCTCCAGATGCCCACAATACTAAGAGAAAAGGTGGAAGCTGAAGTCAGCAGCCAGGAACTGAGTCCCAAAGGCAGCAGGTGGATTGCAGGGATGCAATTACTTGAGCCACCTCAGCTGCTTCCCCGGTGCTGCATCGGGCAGGGAGCTGGAGCCTGGAGCCATTGCTGGGACTCAAACACAAGCCCCGGGAAGTAACTTCGCCACTAGGCCAAACTCGGACCCTGAGAGAAACATCTCCGAGAGCGTCACAGACACCTGGAGCCAACCGACCTGGGACCAGATCAGCCCTGGGCCTCTCTGTGTCATGTCAGAGCGACTCTCACTGCTAACCACCAATCAGCACTGTCCCCACATCCAGCCTCCTGACAGCAAACAGGGCGACGAAAGAGTCTGAGGCTGCTTACCACCTACATGAACTTAGACAAGACACCTGAGGTATAGAGGCCTCAGAGGAGCTTGGTATTAATTTTAAAATTTCTTTGAGAGTTACAGGGTTTTTTTTTTTCCCACGTTACAGTCTGGGACCCAAGACTCAATAAAAAGTTAACCGTGCTCCTACTTACTACGCAGATGAGACAAAATAAGTAAAGCACTTTTCTCTGATCCCTTTGACAGTACAAGATATTCAAAGGTGATTCTCTTTGCAATGAAAAGCACTACAATCAATCACTGCATTTCTCTTATATTGTTATTTCTCTCGCTTGAGAAAAACAACTATATGGGGCAGCGTCGTGGCGTTGCAAGCTAAGCTTCCACCTGCAGCACAGGTATCCTGTGAGAATGCCAGTTTGAGTCCTGGCTGCTCCACCTATGATAAGCAACTTGATTATGTCCTGGGAAAGCAGCCAGGATGGCCCAAATGCTTGGGAACTTTCACCTTCCTGAGAGACCTGGAGGAACCTCCTGGCTCCAGGCTTGGGATCGGCTCATCTCTGGCCACTGTGACCATTTGGGGAGTGGACCAGCGGATGGAAGATCTCTTTCTCTGTGCTCTCTAGCTTTTCCAATAAAAATAAGTAAGCGTTTTAAAAAAAAAAACTAAAAAGAACAGATTTGTTTCTAACAGATTCTTTAACTTTCACTTTCCAAAGAATCCTGAAACACACTCCTAGAGGCAGGCCAATCAGAACAGGTACACAGACGGCCGAAGATACTCAAGAAGCAGTTAATTCCCAGCATGTGCTCCACGGGAAACCTCAGACATCAAGAGAAGGAGAGTGAGAGTCAGCCTGAGCCAAATGCTCACAGCAGCCAGGACTGGGCCAGGCGGAACCCCCACGGCACCTCCCTCAGGGTGGCAAGGACCCCACATTCGCGAGACAACACCTACCATCTCCTGAGATGCACACCCATAGCAAGCTACAGGCAAAGGCAGAGCTGGGACTCAAACTCAGTCTGAGCAATGAGGAAATGGTTGCACCACGGGTGGCCGTGTCAGGTCTGCCAAGGGCAAGATGACCACTCAGAACTCCACTCAGCACTAACACAACACAACAGAATCACAACGCTGGACTCACAGTATTTGGCACATATGGTAGTCCATAAAATTTCTCTTGTGTTTCCTTGAGAATGTCTGTGGTTGACTTCATCAGGGGATGCCTCCCATGGTAGATCTGATCCAGCATGGCATAGAAGACCTGGACAGACAGAAACATCGCTGTAGTCTCAGGAGCTCCTCCTCGTAGCTCAGATGGGCCCGACCAAAGCAGCCATCAGGATAATTATAAACCAACATTGAAAATGCAAACAGAAACGTGGCTGGATTCAGGTGTATTTTGTGCACCTAAGAAAGACCATGTTAATGCGGAAAGCAGTCCACTCAGCATTTTGATGCTTAAGGATATTAGAGAGTTTGGAGAAGTGGGCATTTAGCATAGCAGTTAGGATACCCCTGGAAATGCTTGCGGACTACACTGCAGTGCCCGGGTTCTACCATCAGCACTGTGTCTGATTCTGGTTTCCTGCCAATGAGCAGCCTGGTAGGAAACAGCGATGTCTCAAGTACTTGGGTCTGAGCCACCAATGTGGCAGACCTGGACTGACTGCCAGCTTCCTGGCTTTCACTTGGCCCGGCACTGGTTGTGGAGGGCATGTGCGGAGTGAGCCAGTAGATGGGAGATCTCTCTTTGCCTTTCATACAGAATTAAAATAAATTCTAAAAGCTTTTTAAAAGATTTCTGACTCTTAGCCATAATGTTAAACTTATACATAATGTACCAAATAAGTGACTATGAATCTGAATTCAGTCAACACATATGTAGCTAAAAAATACCAAAAAAAAAAAGGAGTCATAACTTGTGACTTTTTCTTGCCCACTAATGTAATAAATTGTTTGATTTCTTCCTGGAATCCTAACATCTTAAATGAGAGAAACAAAACAGCCAAAACTCTGGGGAAGAAAGGATATGAGACAGGTAGAGTGAAGAAGAAGAGTCTACTATCTGACGAGTGCAGATGTTACAAAGCCTTCCGCAGCAGCTGTTGGGGCGCGTGCAGCGCTGGCCGGAGCCAGCCACGCCTGCAGCCAGCTAGAGCCAAGGAAAGCAGCTGCTGGGCGGGGGCCAGTCTGGCTCAGCCGGTGACCTGGAGAGCAGGATCCGCCCTCTGCGACCAGAGGATACAGGCCAGTGCAGCATGACAGGAGAATAAAGCCCTTAGGGCAACCTGAACGTGACATCTCCTGTTGACAAAGTGCTGAAAACTGAATTCTGATACAAAAATCTAAGGTAAAGAGAAAGTGTTTTTCCACTGCAACCCCGGGCATGAATGTTCACATTGCATGAAAGGAAAAAATGTTTGCTTTGAAGGAAAAATTCTGCCAGGCAATTATGCCCCTGATATCTGTCTCTGTACCCCAGCAATGGAATCTGTGGAGAATGTGCAGCTGTGAACTTGAAAGCAGCGGGGATTAGTCAGGATGAAAGCAAAAAAATGTAAATGACCTCTAGCTTCTGGCTTTGTCTAGATACAGAATTATGGTTCTAAATTATAAATTCAAGTTTAAACCTCCCCTAGGAGAACAGACATTTCCTAAATATAAATATTGCTTTCCCCTAAGTGGCTATGTCAACACGCAGGTAAACACAGCTCTTCCAATCCTGTGTTCTATAACGAGGAACAATGCAGATCAGAGAATCCACACTCCGCATCAAGGTCGGGACTCTGTTCTAAGAATTAGGACTTGTCCATTCAGACCTGAACTAAGGCCTTTCTTCTTTTCTTTTCTTTCTTTCTTCCTTTATTGTGGCCTCCTTCTGATAAATTAGAAATCAACAGTCCCAATTCTTCAATTATATGATGCTTGTTGAATTATACAAACAGAGCAATGCCAATTAAATGGACATTTATTTCATGTTTATTTGCTGCTAAGTCAAATACTTCCAAAGGCATGGGCCTACCTGCCCACAGACAGCAATGTGTCACCAGAATGAAGAACCTTATGGCCACAGAAAAATAAGAAGCACATTGCCAAAACAGTCCAAAATTTTATTTAAAGGCTCCCAGTTTTCATTTTTAAAGGAGGTAGAATTTTAAGTCTTCAAAATTTTTTATTTACTTATTTATTTTATTTGAAAGGCAAAGAGCTGAGCCAAGATGAAGATATACTGGCCACTGGTTCATTTCCGGGTGCAAGCCAGAAGCGTGGAACTCTATCCAGGTCACCTGCTACCTACCAGGGCACACAGACAGGAAGCTGGAACTAGGAGTGCCGCAGGGACTCGAACCCAGAACCCTGATGTGAGATGACGGCACCTCAAATGGCATCTCTCTCTCTCTTTTTTTCCAAAAAAGATTTCTTTATTTGAAAAACAGGGAGAGGGAGGGAAGAAAAGAGAGAGAGAGAGAGATGGAGACAGAGAAGGAGAAACAGAGAAAGATTCGTCCATTGGTTCACTCCCCAATGGTTCCAATACCTGAAGCTGGGCTGGTCTGAAGTCAGGGGCTTCTTCTAGGTCTCCCACATGGTGCAGCTGCCCAAGGACTCAGGCCATTTTCTACAGCGATCATCTGGCAGCTGAGACTCAACCTGGTATCCTCAAGCAGCATCTTAAAGGCTATGTCAAGTACCCAGCCAGATAGCCTAGTGGCTAAAGTCCTCGTCTTCCATGTGCTGAGATCCCATATGGGCACTGGTTCTAACCCCAGTGGCCCCGCTTCCCATCCAGCTCCCTGCTTGTGGCCTGGAAAGCAGATGAGGATGGCCCAAAGCCCTGGAACTCTGCTCCCACGTGGGAGACCTGCAAGAGGTTCCGGGCTCCTGGCTTCGGGTCAGCTCCAGCCTTTGCAGCTCCTTGGGGAGTGAATCACAGGAAGGAAGATCTTCCTCTCTGTCTCTTCTCCTCTCTCTGTATTATCTGACTTCCCAATAAAAATAAATCAATCTTAAAAATAAAAGGCTATGTCAAGCAGCCACACTTAAAATTAAAACTCACAATTTTTTTAAAAATATGATTTATACTAGAAAATGGAAACAATTCACTTCCTTTTGAACTTAACATGGTGCCACTGGACAAAAACTAACTTGAAAACTCGGTGGGTAGAAATGTCTGTCTCTCTGAGAGTTATTATTGTTGGGTGATGAAAGGCTGACCTTCCACTTTGAGAGAAAAATGACTGAAGCTGTCCGTGACGAAGGCCACAGTCCAGACTCCGGAGAGCCAGGCTTTCCACTGCAGACGCTGGCAAAGCAAAGGAATGGCATCAAGTAACTTAAAGTTTCATAAATAATTCTGAAATCCCTTTTTAAGAATACTGATATACAGAGATACTGAACAATGTAAATCCAACATAAAGTCAGAGTTTTGTCCATGTGATGAGCTTCTTTCTGTGAAACACGCCGTTCATGGCATCGCAGGAAGCTCAATTCCTTCCCTTCTAGGGACTCAATTTTACAAAATACAAAAGCCGTGAACAAAGCAAACTGTTACAAAATAAAGACTGGCCCATGTGAAAGCTGAGAACTTCCAACATCTGATGAAGAATGGGAATTTCAGAGACAGTCTCACTGGTCACAAATAGCAAAGTCTGTGGTGTCACGCAGACCTGGAAGCCAGATGCTTCAGATAATTTTGCTAGTCTTCATCTGAAATCTAGGAAATTGGTTTCAAATACAATCTGAAACTGGTGGTAATTAACGTTTAAACTTCACGTCTAAAACCACAAATTTACAGAATAAATACAATATGTTTAAAAACACCTATAATTAAGGCTTAAGTCTTACCTTGGGGGCTGAAATGGGTGACGCAGAAGTTACATAATCTTTCTCAGCTTTGATTTTCCCCGACATAGAATGGGAAACAACCTTACTTTTAACATTGGCTTCATATGGACAGTGAGAGGACGGAATGAGTCAATTTTGGCCAAGTTCTTTGAACTCAGATGAAAGATGCTTCAGAAGCGTAATTATTATAATAAATGTGCAGCCTTGGCAAGGACTTAAAATGATGTATTTATCTGGGGATAATGCCTCTAAAGAAAGGTTACATACGCACCTGGAGCTGCATATCAGCCGCAGCACAAACCTTTTTGGATTCACAGAGACGAGACACCATATTTTTTGGCAGAGGCTAGACAAAACAAAAGAGCATGCATCTGAGTAAACTGCTTAGCAAGTTACTGCAGCGTGCACCCTTACGCGAGTCTATCAACATCAGATGAAAGAAACAGGCAATGGGGCTTCATTACACTTTTGAATTGAGTTTTGAACTAATATTTCAGTAGATGAGAATGGAGACATTCTAACAAATATTTTAAAAAGTACTTATAATAAGGGTTTGTGCACACACACAAAACTAGGATTACAGGGAATTAAGATATTGACACCGATCATAAAAATCAATTTCAAACATCAAAGAGAGTACTTGTTGTGTTCCTTTGTTACCAACGAGTACTTGTTCAAGTACATATGGTAACGGACACCACAACTTCGAGACTAAAACATCAACCTGCAATTCATGGTGCCAGCCAGCATTAAAGCTGAACCGATAGCCAAATAAACATGATCATGAATTCAATCTGAAAGAATCATATAGGGTGTCTACTAACAGAACGCCCCTTTTGGATTTAAGGTGTTGTCTGTGAGACTAATTAGGCCTAACCCTGGAACGTACAAATCCTCTTAGAAATAATCTAATAATGCAGTAGATGATGAAATTTGCTCAATCTGACTCTACTTTAAAATAATTAATACTTATGTACATGGAGCAGATCTACAACTGTTCATAATCTAAATTAAGTTAACAGCTCCTCTAAAGAGAAACAGACTGTGAGAGGCTGGCAGCAGGTGACCGAGGCGCGGCTGCACAGGTAAACTGACAGGGCAGTGTTCTGCCGGAGGCGGGCAGAGCTGCTACCACACAAGGCAGGAAAACGCAATCAAATATGGCAGAAAAGGGGAATCAAAATATAAACTTATTTTGGTGTTAAAAGCAAAAAGAAATCCATGTGCTTTTTGGTAATATGTATTTTTTTCATAAATGTTTTGAAATTGCCTCAATTGTACTCTCCGAACCAGGATCCAGCAGACTCCGTACAGATTTGCTGAAGGAACGGATGAGTAATACTAGCACACTGCAAGGAAACCACTTCTGGAAAGGCTGCAGGAGGACATGATGTGCGCTCAGGCAACAAAGCTTCAGCCTCTTCTCCTCTCGCTCCACTCGGCTCTAAGAGCAGAGCGGCCAGGGAGGGACCTCAGGGACAAGACACAGGTCGAAGGAAGCTGTCGGTGACAGCTCTGCCGCAGGGCAGGGACCCGGAGTCTTCTGATACCGGAGGCACACATCCTGCATGGAAGAAAAACCTCCTCGAAAAGGATTTTTAAAAAAGATTTATTATTTTTATTGGAAAGGCAGATATACAGAGAGAACGAGAAACAGAGAGAAAGATCTTCCATCCACTGGTTCACCCCCCAGGTGGCCACAATGGCCAGAGCTGAGCCGATTTGAAGCCAGGAGCCAGGAGCCCACTCCAGGAGCTGGATGGAAGTGGAACAGTCGGGATTAGAACCAGCACCCATATGGGATCCTGGAGCATGCAAGGAGAGGTTTCTAGCCACCAGATCACCACGCAGGGCCTCTCAAACAGGCTTTTAAAAATTTAAGATTCACAGAGCCAGCTGTTATACCCCTTAAAACGGCCAAAGGGTACTACTGAGCTGTCTCGCATCCACTCCCATTCTAGCATTTAGCCATCTATTGCGCCGAAGCATAACCCCGCTGAACCTGGCGGATCCTGGGATAATCTAGACTGGCTTATAACTCTAACAAGACATTTGTCGACAATTAAGTCTATATGTAGACTAAAACTGAAGTGTCGGCGGGCTAATCATGGGATGTGGCTAAGAACTTGCATTTTTTTTTCTCTTTTGGCATGTTGGTTACTCAAGACCATGTCAATTCCATAATGTTGTAAATCGTTGTTGATGTTATGTCGGGACTCTTAATTGACTGGGACGATAGTCTACCAGCTCTACCTTCAGACCAGAAATGGTCTCACCAAGAAACTGTTCAACAACAACAAAAAAAATTTAAGATTCAGCTAACTCTGGGGTGGGTGGGAGACTGGGTGGGGCTTCTCCCTTAAAATCCCCTTTTACATCAGATATATGAAGGAAACAATACGGAACTAATTGTCTTACCCATATTCCTGTAGGGTTTGAAGCTTTTTACCCTAATTATGTAAAGATTGTCAAAAAATAAATAAATTTAAAAAAAAACTGCCGAAGATTAAAAAAAAGAGAGATTCAGCTAACTCGCATCTGCCCAGAACACATTCAGGAGTTTGATCTCAGTGGATGTTTCCTGCTTAACAAAGTTTTACTTTCACACACACACAAAAAAAAGTATACAGGGGAGGATCACGTGTTCTTATTTACTACACACGCACACATGGAAGTAACCGTGAGCCAGCCACATATGTGACCCGGTTAGGAACACAAATGGCAAACAAGCACAGGCATTGGGCCCACAGGCACCGCCCGGGAAGACCTCTCTGAACAGGCAGAGAGTGCTACAGAACAGCGCAGGGCCAGGCACAGCTGCCACCCTGCGAGGCTCCAAGGAGGACACTAGGCAGAGAGATCCCCAACAGGACAGGTGTTAGGCACACCTGCTGGGGAGGTGCTGCGGGAGGGAGCAAGCAGCACAGCCCCCAGCAGCTCCAGGACAAATCCAGGCCCGCTGCAGAAGCCCACCAGAGCCCGCCAGACACCTGCAAGTCCTCCTGGATCGGAAGCCACCAGGGAGTTCTTAGAAGTCACAGGGTCAGCTCTGGACTCCACTAGGATCTCTCTGGCTGCAGCACAGGGAGGAGTGGATTAGCAAGTCCCAGTTAAGAGGTCATCCTTAGCATCCCTAAGCCAGCAGCCTGGGGAGAAGTGGGAGTCCGGCGCCCTCTGCACTCTGAAGTGTGACTAAGAAGCCTGGGTGGGGATGGTGGAGGAGATCTGCGCATGTCGAAGGTTAGGAAGTGCTCCGGCAGGTTTGTGATGAGCAGCAGACACAAAGGAGGACCAGCAGTGGATTCTGGGAAGGCGGGAGAGGAAGCCGCGTGCGCCACAGGCACAGGATGGCTTCACAGAAGTGCAGGGGGAGGAGAGGCCAGAAGGCAGGCTGTGGAGAGGGACAGCGTCAAGAGAGAGCTGTCCTAAAGTGACAGCAGCCTGCCCTGGGGGGGCACTGACGGGACCCTGCTGCCTGCCCCACTGCAGACCAAGCAAGATGGAAGGAGGGCTCAGTGTGGGTAAAGGAAGGCAGACGTAGCAAGGCCCATAGCAGGCAGGAGTGTTGAGGCAGAGGGAGAGGGCCAGGCGAGCCCAAAGGCCACAGCTGGGGTCAGGCAGCACGAAAGCATCAGCTCTGCTCTGTCTGCGGTGAGTGCGAATGCCCAGCGCCAGGTCCCACAGCCAAACCTCACAGACCTTCCCCCTTTTAAGTGGCTCACTGTTTAGGGGCTAGGGTCTTAAAGGTTCAGGCCCTGGAAGAATGGCAAGCCTCAAAGGACAAACTCAGGGAGTCTGAGACAACTGAACACTTCAGCAAGAAGTACTGAGAGAACACCCACACTGCAGGCACAGAAAACCCCACTACACAGAAACACACACACACTACAGACAGAAAACCCCACTACACAAAAACAAACACCCTACTACAGGCACAGAAAACACCACCACGCAGAAACACACACACGGCTACACCACTGCAGCAAACCTTGCACAGGAGACAGGGCACCTCTGGGCAGCGGGGTTTTTTTTCTTTCTTTTTTTTTTGATGACTTTTTGTAGATCTACAATTACTTCCACCCAAGGAAGTACGTGTAAGTATATAAATGAAAACCACATGCAAAACACCAGATCTCGGAATAGTATTACTGTCACTTTCATTGCACTGACATGAAATGCAGCAAAGTTTACAGCATTAGAAATAATATGGCCACATAATCATAAACCATGTAATCAGCTGCAGGCCTGGCCAGACTCTACTACCTTGGAATCCGTGATTTCCAAGGCAGGAAATATTCCCTTCCTCTCATCTATGAACTTGCTATTCCAACAGTGACGCATGATCTTCAGGTCTTGTTAGGATCTGGACATGGCCGTACTTACTAAAGACTGTAAAGGACCCTAACAGCATATTAACAATTCTATAAAGCATTTTAAATAAAGTTTATACTGAGTAAAGAATGGCTGTGTGGGAAATGCCAGGACTGGGGAGCCCTTTGGGGCTGTCTCCAGCATCTGACCACAGAAATGGCTGCTTCGTGTCATCCTACGAATGCAGAGCTGCCCAGCACCCCAGCACTCCTTCTTCCCACACCCGTGTCAGGACAAGAGCACAGCCCGCCTTAACACCAATGTGCGCCTGAACCTGAAACTCCCACCAACCACTGTGCTGGGCTGCGCCAAAAACGAAAAAGCACAGGCTCACGGGGAGACGAAGCTAGGTTTCTATGCTTTCAGGCCTTGACCCAGCTTGGTGGCATGGTACTGGGCAATTTATTAAACTCCGAATCACATTTTCCTCATATGCAATCTGTTGATTCTTCTCAAACAAGATAACAGATTTGAAAAATAATGTCAAGGTCGACCAGAACAGATGCTGAATAAATGGCAGCTAGCCAATATTTACTATACCACTGTTCTACATAATACCATCATCAGTGACATCAAACACTTTATTTCTATTTTACTGTTCTGTCTTCACATTGTATAAAAGTGGTTTGAGTTTATAAATTCTTGGGAGACAGAATTCACAGCTAACCAGTTTCCTCTCATCACCAAGTTCTGAATTTACAACTTTTTAAAGTTCTAAATAAGGAGAATACTTTTCAAGCTTTCTTGTGTTTTCAGTCACCTATAAAATATCAGATGTCTTGTAACTTAACATATGTGCCTCCTTAAATTGCTCAGCTTTTAAATGTAGATACTTTTCCTAAACTTAAGGCTTTTAAGAAAAAAACAGAGACGACCAACGTGTTATTAGTCTATTCTTTCTTTTTTTTCTTCGCTCCCGGGCCCCTCCGGAGGCACCCTATTAGTCTAGTCTTGATATCTAAGTGTCTTCCATAAAACTTCGTCATTAACTCACTTTTGGAGGGAATTTTCTCTCACTCTTAACTGGTTATCAAACAATAATTGGGTTTTTCTTCTGCAACTTGTGTCTCCCGTTTGGAAAACACTGGCATTGACGAGAGAATCTTCCCTTCTGATGTTGTGATCAAATACATCTCATGCCATGGCTTCCATAGCTCAGATCTGCACAGTCCACAATGAGAGAAGTCCGCTGTCGTTCTTACCCCTCTAGGTAATGTGCCTTTTCTCCCTCTGGTTGCCTTCAAGGTTCTCTCTGAAGTTTCCAGCAATATGACTGCCCTGCATATCTACATGTATCCTGCATGGACTACTCAAACATCTGGGATCTCTTGTTCAGCCAAATGATCAGCCGTGATCCCTTTAAATGCTTCTTCCACCCAGTTCTCTCTCTTTTCCATTCCTGTGCTCGTTGCATGCGTGCTGTACTGTCTGACATTGTCCCTGAGCTTCCGGCAGACTCTGTTTTGTATTCTTGCTCTGATAAATTTCCCCACTTTGTGTTTCAGTTTGGATTGTTTCTACGGTTCTGTCTTTGTTAGCTGATCCCTGCCTCACACTGATGAGATTCTCTAAGCAATTCTTTTTTTTTTAAGATACATTTATTTTTATTGGAAAGGTGGATATACAGAGAGGAGGAGAGACAGAGAGGAAGATCTTCCGTCCGATGGTTCACTCCCCAAGTGGTGGCAACAATTGGAGCTGAGCCAGTCCGAAGCCAGGAGCTTATTCCAGGTCTCCCAAACGGGTGCAGGGTCCCAAGGCTTTGGGCCATCCTCGACTGCTCTCCCAGGCCACAGGCAGGGAGTTGGAGGGGAAGCGGGGCTGCCAGGATCAGAACCAATGCCCATATGGGATCCCGGCGCGTGCAAGGCGAGGACTTTAACCACTAAGCTATCGTGCCAGGCCCTAAGCAATTCTTCATATCGATGTTGTAGCCTTGTTTCTTGCATCCCCACTTGATTGTGTCTTGCAGTTTTCACCTCTTCTTCCTATTAGTTCATATACATTATGCATCTTTTCCATGATACCCTTTAACAGAGTTAACAAACTGAGATGACATTCAATTAACTTGTGAATGAACTGTACTAAAATGGAAGACATTCAATGTCTTGCATCTGACACATGTGACTTAAATGTTGTGATAGCTCGAAAGAGCCATCCTTGCAGGTGGACCTGACAGCCTCCAGCCAGGACTGCTGCTTGAAGTGGCAGGTAACAGAACCACTTCCTTCTTACAAAGTCTTCTGGCTTAGAACCAGGGATCGCACTGTCCCCTCCCTAACTCACTGAGCCAAACACCAGGCTAGAGTCCTCAACAGTGTGGCTCCACCTTACCACACACAGGAAGCTGCTGTCAGTACCACACACGAGAACCCACCTAAGGACAGAAATACTAACAGCTTTCCTAAGACAACTCATCATGTTTGGAATAGTTTTAGAAATAATGTCAAGAACACAAACGCTGTAGCCAACTTAGTGTCATTTGTATTCTCTGACTGCTCTGCTACCAGCCTAACTTGTAAGCACGTAACTTTATCAACCTGCCAGACATTCTATCATTTCACAGTCTCACTGGTCTAATTTAAATATGATGTTAAAAGTCTGACATCAGATTCTCAAAGAGCCAAGTCACTGAGATAAGGTACTTTGTTTATTAATGATCATTATTAAATTTATTATGGCAAAGGCTGCATAAATATTAGAAGGTAAGACATGCTCTGTTACAAATCCATGTTAGCGTAATAATTCAATCCCTATCACAGCTCTCCCGAGAACACACTGTAAAGCTTATGAGGCGTGGTCAACCCAAACAAGAAAATACTTCAGAGGCTCCAAGCCAAGCTCCAAGCCAAGTTCCAAAGCTGCCCAGGCTCCAAGTCAGCAGCTTCCATGCCCAGTCCACTCCTGTCCCACCCTGAGCTGTGGGTGACGGGACAACACTAAACCTTCAGGCGTGTTTAGGACCAAAAACAACTGGATCACAGCAGGTTTCAGCAGGCCTGTTTTGTAATCCAGTAGTCCAGGTGGCATATCATCAATAAAAAAACATGCTCCACAGCCTGAAGAGACAAAAATCTCAGGCCTCATCTACAAAAAAAAAAAGTAGTTATTTCTCATTTACTTCACTTCAGCAGTGTTTTCTAACAAACTGAGATGACCTGAGATAAAGAACTTTTAAAATGTTTATCTATGCTCACAGACCCACCAGTGGCTCAGAGAGACTTCTTGGGTCTGGGCATTGCAGGGCTCAACCCTAGACAGTCTCCCAGATGATAAAGATCTAACTTGCAGCTTTTCTAAAAATATTCCAACAATACCATGTTTTACAGTTTGCAGACATTATTACATGCAACTGATTAATTTTTAGAGGCCAGTACTTTGTAAACTTTTAAAGCCTTAATTGTTTTTACGTAAATGACCAGAGCCATCTCAGACGAGCTCAGAGACTGGTCTAAGATTGCCTATCCATATGGTCATTGGGCCAAGGTCATGTCTGTCCATCCAACTCCTGGTCCAATGCTGTTGTCTAGGTTGACTCAAAAAGCAGTAAGGCCTAAAATAAGAAAAGCTCCAAAACAACTTAAACTTGCCAAGGCTAATCTAGTTCTAGTTGTATTTTAATTTTTGCTTTCAGTTCTTATTCGTATATCCTGAAAAAGAATGACAGGCAATGATTTATCACAAGTATGTATGTCTCCTTGGAAATAGAACTTAAGTAATTTGAGCCCTGGGCTGATTTTCACAAACTAAGGCAAGGCAACAGGCAAAATGGCATATGGAGACAGGCAGAACAGTTCTAAAAGGGAAGTAACAGAACTTTACAATTCTTGAAATAAAAACACTTGAAATAGATGTGGAACTGTTACTTCCGGGGTTTTTGTGAAATACACTATTAGAAGTGCAGGTCATTGTGTCAACATCTTAAGGAACTTATGTCTAGCAAAACCTGTGAAAAGCAAATGCCCACAGTCTTATAACAAGACTGTGCTCTGCTCAACCACGGTTGCACTTGAAGGAAATTGCAATAACAAGCTAATGGATCTACTGCCCCCCAAGTTACCACTGAGTGAAGCGCAGCATCTGTCCAGTGTGCATGGCAATGTCCTTATCCTGTAGCTCCCAGCTGCGGATGAGCCCAGCTCCCAGCTGCGGCCATCTGGGAACAGAACCAGCAGATGGAAGGCCTCCCTGTCTTTTGTCTTTCTCTCTTTCTTTCTCTCTCTCTGGCATAGCTCTTTCAAGTAAAACAAATAAATCTTTACCAAAGAACAAATAAATACAATAAAATAAAATAAAGTAAATAAAAAGAAGGAAGAAGAGCAAAGACTAAGGGGCTAAAACAAACAGAATGCAAGGGGGCAAAGCTCAGCATTAGCTCTGTGAAGATATTACTGAAATAAACAGACTCCTGCCAAAATCAATAGAGAAAAAGAAGGGAAAACACTAATGCAAATGAAGGATGGAATTTGCCAATATTTGAAGGATAAAAGACAGGAACTCTTCTCAAAGAGAAATCAGTACATCCTGGATGGTTTTACAGATGAATTGTAACAAAGTTCTAAGGAACAGATGATTGTAACTCCATTAAAAAAAAAGAACAGAGAAGAATGAGTATTTACCAAACTAATTCACGAAATGCTTTGGATGTAACACTAACAATTATGAAAAAACAACTGGACAAAGATCAGAAGCCTTCGTCTCTCACAAGAATAAATGGAAAAGACAAACGATAATCCAGGCAAATGGGAAGGTCTGTTCAATAAATGCTGTTGGGACAACTGGTTGATAGCCTGCAGAAACAAAAAGATAGACCCACATCTATCACCATACACTAAGATCAGATCTAAATGGATAAAAGATCTAAACCTACATCCAGAAACCTTGAAACTTTTGGAAGAAAATGTTGGAAATGCTCTGCAAGATCTAGGGGTAGGTCCCAACTTCCTAAAAAGGACATCAAAGGCAATAGCAATCAAGACCAGAATAAACAAATGGGACCTCATCAAACTAAGAAGCTTCTGCACAGCAAGGGAAACAATCAATAAAGTAAAAAAGCAACCCACAGAATGAAAGAAGATCTTCATGCACTACGTAGGAGATAGAGGACTAATCTCCAGAATATACAAAGAACTACAAAACAACCAAAATGCCAAAACAAGCAAGCCACTCAAAAAATGGGCACGGGAAATGGGCAGACATTTCACAAAGGAACAAACCCAAATGGCAAATAAACATATGAAAAAATGCTCAAGTTCCCTGGCAATAAGGGAAATCCAAATTAAAACATCAATGAGGTACCACCTGACGCCAGTAAGAGTGGACCACATGAAAACAGCACCAACAACACTTGTTGGCGAGGTTGCGGGGAAAAGGGAACCCTACTCCACTGCTGATGGGGCTGCAGGCTGGTACAGCCTCTATGGAAATCAGTATGGAGAATATTCAAACAACTCAAATTCAACATACCGTATGATCCAGCAATAGCACTCCTAGGAATATATCCAGAACACCTGTTTTATAAGAAACCAACATGCATCCCTATGTTCATAGCAGCACAATCAGTAATTGCAAAAACATGGAAGCAACCAAAATGCCCATCAGTAGAGGATTGGATAAGAAAGCTATGGTTCATCTACTCCATGGAATACTACTCAGCTATTAAAAAAAAACAAAATGTAGTTCTTTGTGGCCATATGGGCCAAACTGGAAACCATAATGCTAAGGGAAATGAGCCAATTCCAAAAGGTTAGATACCACATGTTTGCCTTAATTTAAGAGGATATGATGTTATGTAAAACATGTTATTTTATGAATATTATGTTATATGTTATGCATAAACTAAAATTGAAATGTCAATGAGGTGGTCACAGAATGTGGTTAAGAACCAGCATTTATTTTTAACATATTGGTTACTCATTGCTATGGCAATTAATTCCATAACGATGTAAATTTTTGCGGATGGTATATTGGAAGGGTCTCCCTAAAAAAAAATAATAATAAATGGAAAAATACTCATATTTAAACATCACGAATTAAGTAGGTTTAGGACTAACGCGGCTTAATCCTAGAATAAATCTATAAAAACAAACAAAAAAAGAAAACCCTTAAATTATTCCTATGTGAAGTGGTTTTCCACTTCACACAAACAGGACCCGGAGCAATGGCTCAATAGCTATATCCTTGCCTTGCTCACGCCAGGATCCTGTATAGAAACCACTTCGTATCCCAGCTGCTCCAGTTCCTATCCAGCTCCCTCCCAGTGGCCTGGGAACGCAGTACAGTATTGCCCAAAGCCTTGGGACCCTGCAACTTCATAGGAGACCCAGAGGAGGCTCCTGGCTCCTGGCATCAGATCAGCTCAGCTCAGGCTGTTGCGGCCACTTGGGAAGTGAACCAGTGGATGGGAGATCTTTCTCTCTGACTCTCCTTCTCTCTGTAAAACTGCTTTTCTGATAAAATAAATAAATCTTTTTAAAAAAAAGAGACATGGGAAAACTGAGTCTGAGGCAGTGGGCTAGGAGGAGAAAGTCAGCAATGCAAGAGAAAGAGAGAAATAAAAACATTCTCCAAAAAAAGGGAGGAGGGGCGAAGTCTTGAATTTTTGTCCATGTTCACAAATATATCTGAAACCTGACATGGGGAGATCAAAATCTAGGGCTGGCACAAGATGTTCTTGCTCATTTAGGATCTTGCTTTGTTTAGGAGCTCTCCATCCCAGGGGACAGAGAGAAGCTCTTGGATCTGCAAATGATGAAGGAGTCAGGGATAGGCCAGCCTCCATCAGCAGTGTTCACAGTTGGGTCCTTCATGATAGAGTGTTTGGGTGAGAGCCTAAGGCTGTCTTGCCTTGAATCCAAGGTTCCAAGAACTGCAAAGAACACCTGCGACTTCTAATTGATGTCGCTGCCTACACACAATGCCTTTCAGCCTAGAGGAGTGAGTTTCAGGATGATCCAAACATGAGGGAAAAAGCCATGCTGTATTACAGAAAGGTTTGGAGAGGATGCTTCCAGATGCATCCAGAAGTTGGGGCCATTCACAAAGCATTCTTTGCTCAGAGCAACTAGCAAGGGCCGAAGGGAGAAACCAACAGGCACAGAGAAGGACAATGACCTCTGGGCCCTGCCAATGCAGCCGAAGCATGGGTGGCTCTGAGGGGACGCCTCTTGGACTGCTGGTCCAGGCCACGTGTATTATCTGGGCTGTCAGGCCGTGGGACTCCTACCTCACGTATTCTCCCTCGAAACCTGTGCTACTGACTTTAATATCAACTCACAACGAATCCTACTTGCACTTTGATGCAACAGCTTGTCAAGACAATGTTGAATATCAGATGAGAACCTCAGGTATGTGGTACCACACATCTGTTAACTGCATGGCACCTGCAATTCTGATAAGCAGACTTTCAACTATTCTACCACAAGGAATGCACTGGAGATGCCACGCACTAGTTCAGACAAAATATCTGAGGGTGTAAACAAATCATTGATGGATTAGCATGGACTCTGAGAACTTTCTGGAACATGTATCTCACGTTGTTTATATACATTTATACACACACTCATCCTTCTCTGAGATACAACAGGATAAGAAACACAGCATAAAAACAGGACCCTTATATTTCTCTTTAGGGGTTTCAGTGTCATTTATTTACAAAAGCTTGGATTTTAAGGAATTAACTCCCTATCCTGACAGTTAGGACTGCCCTTAAAATGCAAAACCCAAGCCACTTGGAGTCTTAGTGACAAGAAGAGGCAAGCCCTTTGTGAAGCTCAAAGCATTTACATTGCTGCCTTCGGGGCACACTTTCCATTCTCCAGAGGCTCACGGAATCATTTAAAATTCTTTAGAAATTGTCTGTGAGTGCCTTGAGGGCCCTGGACAGTCTTCCAAGTCTGAGACTTGAATTAACTGCTTTCTCCCTATCTCCTTCATCTTGGAATCGATTGGGGTTGGGGGCATGGGGAATAAGGGGGTGGCTGCACTTGCAACTACCCAGGTCAAAACGGTTCTTCTCACTGAAAGATTTCAAACAAACACAGGCTCTGGGAGACCCTCCCCAGCCTGGGGGAGTGGGCATCAGATCACCCTTGGAGCCAGGGTTCGAGCCCTCCTCCCATCCTCTTTAAATAGAATAGTTCATATTCTAAACATTCACATTAGTACCTGTGGTGAACCTCAGGACTGAACTTTTTAAAAGAAAAAATGTTTACTCTGTGTGACTCAGCCTTCCAGGGAGTGCCATCTCACTCCTGGTGCCCACAAAGCTCACAATGCAGCTTCCTCAGACGCCCCCTCCCAACCCCTCTGCTCCCAGACAGCCCTGAGCTCTGACCATCCTCTGCCCCTCTGCCACGGATCTGCAGGAACTCTCTGGTTTCAGATTTCTTATCAATGGCTTCCTGGATACAAGGGAGGCCCATCCACACTTCTGTAAAGAACCCGGTCTCTGCCTCCTTGGATCTGGACCTCTCTTGGAGCCCACACAGGGATCCATCTTTCGCCATTTCCTCTCCCTCCCTCAGCCTGGTCAGCTAGGCAGATTCGGGAGCTTCCAGTAAAGCCTCACGTGCCTCCTGCTCCTGCTGCTCCAAGCCTGGCAGGACCCAGTATCATCATCATATCGTCATCATCGGGCCACGTGAGCCTTTGTGGGTCTGCACCCAGGGCTCGCTACAGGCTAAGCAAGACTACAGTCCAAAGATGGAATACAGGTGAGCCAGTGACCAAGGACTGACGAAGAGATGGGTAGGGGCAGAGCTGGGTGAGCACCAACAGCCAGCAGGAGGTGGGACAGATACACCCACAGAGACAACGTCCCGCACAATCACACCAGGTCCGGGAGGCAATGCTGGGACAGGAGCTGGGATAAAAAGTATGTGCGTGCAGTGTGCGTGCAGGCAAGAACCAGCAGGCCAGGTCAAGGCCACAGCACACCCAGATGATCCTGGTTCGGGGACCAGGGCTGCTGCCTGGACAGGGCGTCTGAGCCCTGGATCACCATTCCTTGTGTGCTGTGGCCAGCCCTGCTTCTTCAGGACACCTTGGCAGCTAGCTCACTGACGGCAGCTTTCCTCACATTCAATCATTTCTGATCCAATCTATCTTCCTCCCTCACATAGCAACTATTTTCCATAAATAAAAACGGGATGATGTCACTTGCCCGCCTGCAAGCCTTTAAAGGCATCCCGCATCCACTGGGACCCCGTCCCAGCTCCTATTTGCGATCCTTTGTCCTGTACCTTACCCTGACCTCCAGCCATGACCCTTTCAATTCCTACCCTCCCCCAGCCCCAGCTCCAGCCTCACCCAGGGCCCCTCCAGTACTCCAGGGGACACCTCCAGGTCAGTCCTGGCTCCCCCTTCGGGACAAATGCCCAAACATTGGGCTCCCCTCAGTCCCCTTGGAGCAGTCTCTCTTACATAGTCACAGCTACTTCTTGGTTCTGGATAACAATGACTGGCATATATAACACAAAGTTGTGATATTTCCTGACTGAAGAACCTCTGTGTCCTCAATAAGTCATCTGTAATGAAATAGATAAGAACTGCTGAGAGCAAGCTGGCAAAGTACCCCACGTATGGTCCAGCAAAGCCTCCCAGAAGCCACTCCTCTGGCCCCAGACTGACTGAGCTGGGCTCCCCCCAGGGCCCGCCTCAGCTGCCTTCATACACAGAGCAATTACAAAATTCCTCAGCATGCTCAAACCCCCAAATCAGCAGACTTGGGTGGGTTGTGCTGTTATTTGAAGGGGTATATGTTTCTACATTATCAGACTAGGTTGTGAAATTTCCACAACAATTTTTGCAGGTTGATGGGTTACAAATACTTTGATTCTGCCACCTTAGCAACAGAAACCAACCACTATGAAGACTCCTTTAGACTAGACACCCAGATACCAATCCATTGTGCTACAGTTGACCATAACAACCACATAAAATCAAATCCACAAAAGAAATGACCAAATTATCGAATGCATCTGGAGATAGAAAAGTAGTTTAAAGGTTGTTTTCATCCTTTTTTTTTTTCCAAATTCTATTGATTCATTCATTTAATTTCTTTTGTTCTTTGGCTTCTTCGGGTCTATTTTGGTTGTGTGTGTCTGCTAGTTAAGGCTTTCGACACTAGAATTCAAGGATGACCACAGTACCCCCTTGTACACTCTGGCGGGGGGAACCCCGAATCTAAGAGTATATATAATATTACATAATCAAGCTATTTCTGCATGTACATGCGGAAAGCAAACAGCACAATGTAGATAGTCCCAGCTAAGTTACTCATGAATATTTCTCATTTTAGTTTAAAATCCTTTACAATTACAAGGCACCATTGGAATCTAAACCTTAAGATGAAGGGGTATTCAGACAATATCATATACTTCGGGTCATCAAAAAGCTAATGAGAAATATGGATTATGAAAACACCACGCATGGATCTCAAGTTCTTTTGCACCAAAATCAACTTATTTTTAATTCCATTTTCCACACAGAATAAATTATTCTTGTAGATACTAAGAACACTTAGAGAAGCTAGCATTATAGTTCAGTGTTATGAACTGCACAGCAACTCAGAAGGAAAGGTTTCTTATTGAAGTTAGGATGGGCTTGTGTGTCTGTTCCACCCGCCAGCTTGCCTCTTTATCCGGGAAGTGATGACAGAGGACTTTCCCCATGTGAGGACTCACTGGTGGACTATAATAAAGGGAGGACACCAATGCCTTAATACACACATATATGACAGGGATACGATTTTTTTAAAAGGAATATGGGAAAAAATATAATCTGGGAAAAAAGAGAATCAGAGAAGAGGAAGAGGAGAAAAAAGAAGAGGAAGAAGCGAGAAGGAGGCACAGGACAAGCAAGGCATCTAGTCCTGAAAGAAAGGACAGGATTCTGCAAAGGCACAAAGCTACCTGCATTATCCAGCAGGTAAAACGGCCACACGTGGCAACCTTACCTGCCCAGTCTGATAATGTCTGGCAAACTGGTTAACCACTCGATAATCATTGGCAAAGTACTCCATCAGAACAGAGGGAACCTCAGCAAAATCCGTGGAACACCTGGTCCCTAAAATGGGAGAAGGGGAACAAATGTTGCTATGAGCTGCATCAGCATACTTCTATTGCCTTATAAGCACCCTCTTAAAACTTTTATTTGTACTTTTGATGTACTATAAGTTTTAATTCATTAAATCAATATTTTATTTCTATAAAATTATAGTACATATTTGCAGAAAATTTACTATAATCCTATATATTTTCCTTTATATCAAATGTGAAACAAAATATTTGCACAGCTGCTATGGTACCTTATAAACCAATGTTTGCACCCTCTGCAAACAGACCGATCTTCAGCTATGCTGGCTACACATGAAACACAGATTAAAACATGCTTACAATTCATAAAGCATTTGTATTTAATTCACTGGTTTCCATTACCAAATGCTGTTATCCTTCATTTGTTTCAAAACTTCTTTATTTTATTCACTTATTGCTTTTTGTAGCAATTCAAACAAAAATGCAGTAGTTTAAACCAGAAATCCATTAAAGCAACAGATCCTATATGAATGTTTGGTCATTTGGGTGACATTTTGCAATTCTTTTGGCCTGCCTACAGCCTTTTCAAACGTTTTCTCCTTGCACCAAAGCTTACGTGTGTGTGTGTGTGTGTGTGTGTGTGAGTGTGTGTGTGTGTGAAGTCGGTCAATGCTAAATGCTGACAGCTAGGCTAACGCACACTACATATCAGATCAGAAAGCCTGGAGATAAGACAACTAGGAAGAACACTTATATCACCGCACACATCACACATAACAACACTAGCAAAGCAGAACGGTCACTTTACACAGGGTGAGGTACATGAGAGAAAAATGGAGAAAGTATACAAAAACCAAAAAGGACTACATGGCCTTGTATGCACCAGGATCCCATATGGTCGCCGGTTCATGTCCCAGCTGCTCCACTTCCCATCCAACTCCCTGCTTGTGGCCTGGGAGAGCAGTGGAGCACAGCACAAAGCCTTGGGACCCTGCACCCACTGGGAGACCTGGAAGAAGCTTCTGGCTTAGGATCGGCTCAGCTCTGGCTGCTGTGGCCACTTGGGGAGTGAATCAACAAATGGAAGCTCTTTCTGTCTGTCTGCCTTTAAGAGGAATTAGCCACGAGGTTATCACGCCAGCCCTCACCATGCTTTTTAATCCTGTTTTTCTATTTTCAATCCGGTCTTGCATACAAGGAGCCACATTGGTTAACTTATTCACCCAGTCACTGTGCCGGGACTAAGGAGGTCCACACACTACCTCAAACCTAAATCCGTCATAAAATACTCCACCATGTAGAAATGCCAGAGGTGTATGGCAGACAAGAAGGCACTGCGTGGTGAGAGCTGCCAGCCAGGCCAGAGCTAGCATCCCAGGATCAGGTGGCCCGACAAAGGGAAGGAAGAGATGAGGCAATCAGAGATAAAGCACCATGGGACATTATCAAATAACCTGATTTTCAAAAATAACAAGCCCTCTTTCCAGCGGGGGGGGCGGGGAGGAGACACTCAAGGTATTTAAGAGATTTTAATGAGATAAAGGCCTTCTTCACAGCTTACCAGTGACGTGTTGGTAGCGAGTGCGGCCCAGCATGGAGTGCATGGCGTGGCCCATTTCGTGGAAAAGGTTCTCCATCATGCCAGGAGTGAGTAACGTTGGCGAAGTCCTTGTGGAGTGGGGGAGATTCAGCATCAGGACCACGACCGGGAGCTGGTACTCGCCATCCTCCTTCAACCTGCCTCCACGGATTGTAAAGTGGCAATCCTGGGACAATCGGAGAACACACCAAGGGACGTGAAAGCATACCAACATGTCACACTGCAAACTCAAATTTAATTCTATTCTTACTTGACAATATTTAGTCATACATGTTTTTTCCATCACTTTTTATTCTTTTAAATTTCCAGTTTTTTAAAAAACATCGATAATACACTGAACTCTAACTGAGGAATTAATCAACTGGCTCCAAAATCATGAACTAAATCGATGCTGTATCACATGCTGGAAAACAAAACAACAGACAGCTCAGATTCATTCCTTCGCTGGTGGGAAGGGATGCACAACGACCTGAGTCTTCTCCCACGTCCGCTGCTCTATCACGTGGGAGTGATGGCGCTAACTAAGCAGTCGTGAAGCAGGGACTCTGGAGTAACCGCCTCTGGAATGAGCACTGCACTGAGATTCACAGCCACCCTCTGATGACACAGGCATCTCAGGCTCCAGAGGATGGAAACCCTCTCGGCCACATCTGGTACACCACCAAGGACACCGGCCTGGGCTCACTGCCTCCCGCAGGCCTGCCACTGGCAGCAGGCTCCTGGTGCCGCCGCAGAGGCAGAGAGGGAACACACAGTGCCGAGAAAGGTGGCCTGCAGTCGGCTTCAACTTTGTCCAGCCACCAGCCAAACCACCTTGGAAAGGGACTGGCCTCCATGAGCCCCCAGAGCACTACCTTGTCAGGTGCCAGAGGGGCCGTCCACTTTCATGAGCACACATCTATTAACATGCTATGGAAACTCTGAGTCACTCTCCAGTGAAACCTAAGGTCCTGTTATTTCTGTTCTGACTTACAACCTGAACTCCTGACATTTCCCGGAGAGTAGCAGGAAACTGCTGAAGCTGGAAACCTGGCAAGCAGCTGGAGGAAAGGAAATGAACTTCACATCTTCCACAGAAGGAGCTATTTGGTAAAGTACTAGAGTTTGAACAGGATTTGGCCTCCCAACTCCTACAGACACTGAAACTCCAAGATCTTATGTTAATGGTTAACAAAGCAATGTTAATGGTTGAAGGATGAAAGTTGATGACTTGGTTCAATTATAGTGTCTGGGAGGTGGGCCTGGTGGGAGGTCCTTAGGTCACTGGGGGCATGTCCTGCAAGTTCTCCAGAGACAGGTGGTTACATCAGCTGGCACAGCTGGCATGCAGATAAGGGACAGCAAGTGACCCTCCACCTTCCATACAAGGAGCTTAGCAGCGGTCAGTCAGGATTCCATCTGGACCTTCTGCATTTTAAACTAGAACCACTTTCGAGCACGAAGAGGAGTTAAGATCTGGGGTCTAGACTGAATGTTTGGGTTCAAATTCCCGCACTCCCAGCTGTGTGACTCCGGGACCCTGGGAAAGTAACTCAGCTTCTCTGTCTCAAGCTCACAGAACGTTAGGACCTAGTTCAAAAGGTTGAGGTGAACATGGAAAGGTGTGACATGAACAGAGGGCTCAGTGCACTGGCTACCACGAACCAGATGGAAGGAGACCGATCCAGACTGATACGGGTATTTTCATAAGCTTTATGCTTCAATTCTAACCTAATCCCAAATTTACATAGTTAGTGATTAGTACCTTTATTTACAGAACTACTTTTTTTAAAGTTCACATTAACATGAATTAGTGCGAGTCACTTCTAAGGAGCTAGGTTTATAAAAGAAGGATCACCTGATGTGGTTTGTCATCTCGCTGAAAAAAGTCGCAGTAAATGTATCCCAGCAATCCTTCAGATTCATGAACAACAGCCTAGAAGAAACACATCAATGTGGTGGTGAATGAGGTCATTGGCAACCTCACACATGGGAGAACACAGGGATCCACTTACGAACGCCCACGGCCATGAGCGTGAGCATCGTAATTCCTTCTTACACCAAGAGATTTTCCTGGTTCCCTCTTGAACAACCCTGAGGTGGGAGTTCCTCCCTTGAGAGCCCCTTGTTCTGGCTGTCAACCCTCTGCCGTGGTCCTACTAGCCACGACCCTTCACACTCTTCAGACTACCAAAGGAGCTGTAGACAAGTGCTGGTTGGACAATCTTGGCAGCCAAATTATTTTTCTGTCAAAGCTTAGAATATGATGACGTATGCCCATTATGACTCCTTTACTAAACAAACAAACAAACCAACCAACCAAAAAAAACCAGTAAACCTCAGCTCCCAGCTTCGGTTGAATAACTGGTAATATTATCATGTGCTCTTGGAAAGGGGTCTATGAAAGAGGCAGAGCTCACAGGAGAAACAGCCTCTTGTTTGTCTCCGTGTCGACTTGTCTTCAGAACTGGATGCTTCTATCACAGAAGGATCCTGTTTTATAATTTGCATTTCCTGCAAGGAGCGGAACTTGGCATGGTGTTTAGAATTCCCCCATCTCCTACTGGAGTGACTGGTTCAAGTTCTGTCTCTGCCTGCAGTTCAGCTCACTGCCTTACCACACTGAACAGCAGCAAGTGACGGCTGCCTAGGTCCCCACTTCTCCCGCCAAAGGCTGGGATTACGTGCCTGGGTTCTGGCTCCAGCCTCTCCCAGCCCCAGGCGCTGTGGGCATTTGGGGAATGAAACAACGGATGTATCATGTCTCCATTTTTCTCCTTCTCTCACATAAAAACAAGTAACTCCTGCAAGCATCCATCTACTCAATTCATCAAACATCTTTCCTCTGTGCCAGAAAGCCATGCAGGCATCCGGGGCACAGCAGTGAGCACTGGCAGCCGAAGGTCCCCAGGGAGCTCACATGCTGCGGGTGATGCGTGCAGAGATGAGGGCACTGGCAGGCGGAGGTCCCCAGGGAGGCCCACGTGCCGCGGGTGACACACGCACAGCACTTGCACTTTGTCCTCTCACACTTCTCTTGCCAGTGTTTCTTCATATTTCCTGGCATTTCATCAATCTCTTAGAATGCACACTTTTTAATATATAAGCAGGTGTTTAGGTAACAAAACGCCCTCCCGCACTGGTTCTCCTTTCATACACACACATCCTGGGCTCACAAAGGACAGCCAAGAGACAATAAGGCACTTTACACTTCCAAAATAGAGTGGAAAAGTACAGCATGGTAAGCAAGAAAGCAAAAAATGAGGCAAGACAACGCAAAGCCTTATGCTGAACAGATAAGCTAAGACAGCGTCCAAATCTTCTGAGGGAAAATGCTGAAGTATTCACTTATGATTAACGGTAGGAGAAGGCAGGTTGAAGCTAACAGCAAAGTCAATGAAATGAGGAAACAGGGTATAAATTCATAATCAAATGTTACCATAAGCTCCTACAACAGAGGGAAAGGTTGGAAAGAAAAAGTAGGGGAGGGCCCAGAGGCGTGGCCTAGCGGCTGAAATCCTCACCTGGAATGCGCCAGGATCCCATATGGGCCGGTTCTAATCCCGGCAGCTCCACTTCCCATCCAGCTCCCTGCTTGTGGCCTGGGAAAGCAGCAGAGGACGGCCCAATGCTTTGGGACCCTGCACCAGCATGGGAGACCTGGAGGAGGTTCCTAGTTCCCGGCTTCGGATCGGCGTGCATCGGCCCATTGCAGCTCACTTGGGGAGTGAACCATCGGATAGAAGATCTTCCTTTCTGTCTCTCCTCCTCTCTCTGTATATCTGACTTTGCAATAAAAATAAAATAAATCTTTAAAAAAAAAAAAGAAAAGAAAAAGTAGGGGAACTAATGGGATGGGTTCAGAAATTAATCAAAAAGGACACAGAGGAATATAAAAAAACTGATTTTCCTGTGACTAGAATTTGTGAACATATGCAGGTGCATATGTGAGGATTCAATATTCTATCAGGTCCCTACCAAAAAACATGTTTTTTAGAGATCTCACTGTGCCACTAGGTGCCCAGATTCTTTTCATACAGTGCCCAAGTCAGATGTGGCCATCTAGATTATCTGATGAAACAGAAATAAAACAGGATGTGCCTGACTCCAGTGTGAAACTGCCGTCCAGTCGGTTTCCAAGTTAAAAGGGGGAGAAGACACTTACCAGTTTTCGAACATCTTCACACCACACCTCTCCCTTAGCAGGCTGCTCCGCATACAAGGAAATCCCCAACAGTTTGTTAAACAGAATGTTCAGCCCTTCCATGCAAGCTCCGAGAGAGAAAAACGGGCAGTACAAACTGGGCTCGATATTATACCTAAGAGAGGGAAGACAGGCACAGTGGCATTTTTGCTGATTGCCGTTTCTGAAGGTAAATTCAATTAACTTTTCCCTTAATATTCATGAGTACTGTGACTTGAAAATAAAAAGGATTAAAAGCAGGAAAGTGGAGAGGTGACCTTCTGATCTTTATAATTCTGCTTCCGTGCATTCAACTCATCCTGGACAAAGTATTTTTTAAAATTATGTCTGTGCTACACATGTACACAGGTTTTTCTTTGTCATGATTCCCTAAACAATACAGCTTAACAATTATTTACACACCATCTACTTGCATTGCTTTTTGCAACTCTCCTACACATGACTTAAAGCACACTCAGGGACAAGGCACCTGAGCATCTACACAGTGTGGCACCCAGGCGGCTGGCCTCAATCCCCAGGAAACGTCAAGGGTCACTTGCTATTTCTTGGGGGCTGATCTGCTTGTTTCGGAACACGCTCAGTAGTCCTAGCATTAACAATCGCAGTGCCCTTAACACAGGCAGAAGAGACCCCAGGCTCGACTTCTCCCAGGCTCTCTGCTCCTTGGTGACCTCGCTCAGCAGGCTCTGTGGATTAACCTCATTGTTTTTGTTTTGTTTCTGTTGTTTTTATTAATCCACTCAACATTTACTTATCATTTCTTAAATTTCAAACTCTCCTATCAGGCAGTAAGCATCTACAGTAGCCAGAGAAGTAGAATAAATGAGTGAAATGGATGGGCATATGGGCATCCAGCCTTAGTTTCATGGAAGCAGTATGGAACATCAGGGACTATAGCAAATTAGAGAACGCATCTATATAAACAGGTGGAAGCTACTATAAACCAACTGATTGGTGATATGGAAAATCTGAGGTGCAGCGATCATGCTATGGCACAGAGGTTAAGCTACCACCAGATGTACCGGCATCCCATTAGAGCACTGATTCAGCTCCCTGCTAACACATCTAGGAAAATAGTGTAAGACATCCCAAGAACCTCATCGTTCATAGACTTTCTTTAGATGTACTTCACTTTATAAACATGTGTTATATCCTCAAGAACAAAATCTGTGATGATGGCACACAAATGCTATGTAGGAATTTTTAGTCATACTAAATTAACTTGAAGTTCTGATCTGGTTAAAAAAAAATCTGTCTTGGGCAAAAAGTACCCATAATATAAATAATAAAATCTGTTTTATAGTTACATACCTTAAAGTAAGGACAAGACAACTGCCAAGACAACTGGCAAGCTTAGTTATTCTTTCCAAAAATCACTTTTTCACATCCTACTTACGCCAACATAAGCCAAAGCAAATCTAAAATAGGTGATTTGAATGCTCATTTTTAAGACAAAGCCCAAGTAACACCTTCAAAGGAAGAGTTGGTGCTCAGGTATTTCTATTTCCTGGGTTTACCAAAACAGACACCATGCATATAAACCATGCATTAAAGTCACACTCACTGCTGACTGGCTAATAAGTGTGGTACATGAACTTCAATTTCACAACAAAAGACTGTAGCTGTAAAACCCAAATTTACAACCCAATTTCTGATCACATTTTCCCAAAACAGATTCGTGACACTGAATGGTCTGGTGCCCTCACTTTCTGGTTCAGTTTAGACTTTACTAAGTGAAGGCATGCCTAGCAATCTGTTCATGCACTCTCACGGGTGAGTCTGGGAGGGTTTTCAGAGCGGTTAGTGGAGGAGCCTGGGTGACCAGGTGGGAAGATCAAGCTCCCAGTTGGTTGGGCACTGTCTCATCTGGTGGGGCCGAGAGACAACAAGTGCAGGAGGAAGACAACTCGGACTCTTCCCCAAGAGCTGGGAGAGACACCTGCTGTGTTGGCCAGCAGGACCCCGAGTATGCCAAGCCTCAGGACTCCAGCACTTATAGCAGTGAGTCCTTCCCTGGGCACCCTGGGCACCCAGGCCCCCAGCCCCACAATAAGGCTGACACCACAGCTGTTTAGTATTGAAGTGTGGGGCACAGCCACGCCTCTGGCATCCCTTTCTCAGCTGCCATCCATAACCAACTGAGCTTATTCCTTAGTACATTCACCTCTATCTTATCCACAGACGTATCTTGTGGATTCTGTCTCTCTGGGCAACTTTGGCTGATAAATTCATTTACACGTGTTGTCAACAGAGCTGCTGGGAGTTGGAGGAAAGGCAGACAATCTTTGTCTCTCAACAGCCTTCAGTGAAGGAGACAGAGAGCTGAACAGACCACACTGCACAGTCGGCGTTCGGCAGTCAGGGCTGAAAGAATCAAGGAATGAGAGGCACATTCAATGGCAGACACAGGATAGCATGATGTCATGGCTTGAGGAGCAGAGGATGCTGGCAAAGAGAGGCCTCACAGACAAGAATCAGGAAGAACTTGGGTTGGCGGGGCAGGGTGGGAAGAAAAGGGAATCAAAATAAAGAATTCCAAGCTGAGGCAGCAGTGGAATAAAAGTAGGATGGTATAAAGCAGCCTGGTTGATTTTAGAAACAATGTGACTAACTATAGGCTATTCTTTGCTGCCTTTCCAGGCCACAGGTAGGGAGCTGGAAGGGAAGCGGAGCAGCCAGGACACGAATCAGAGCTCTTACAAAGTAAGAATTTGGCCATTGAGCCATTGCACTGGGCCCAATAATTATTTATTTTTACTTGACAGAGTTACACAGGGAAAAAGGGAGAAACAGTATCCGAATTGATCATGATCAGTATTGAAAAGTAAAAAGCAACATGATTAAGTCTACCAAACATTTAAAGAATAAACTGGGTTTTTTTTAAGATTTATTATTAGTTGTACATGTAGGAGCCTGGACTGGGAATGCCTCAAAGTTTTTTTTAGGGGGATTCCCCTGAACAAAATGGAGGAATCAAAGCATTAATCAAAAAAAGATGGAAAATGGAGTAGATGAATCAACCACCTCAGCTTTATGCTTGCAGCGGAAAACTGGACAAGGGGAAACCCTAAGACGGACTATGTCAATCAGTGGACTCTGCACCAGCCTCATCATACCTGGATTGTTGCTGGTGATATGTTGGAGCTTCTAATTGATCGAGGTGACGCTCTGCTGGCTCTGCCTTCAAACCTGAGAGGGCCTCCCTAAGAGGCCGTTGAACTTGGAACTGGACAAGTGGGATGCTGGACTCTGTATGGTGTAAACTTTTAATTAGGGAATCTCAACGGACCTTGAGCTGTGGTTATGCATCAAGGTGAAGGAATTCATGATGGGGGAAGGGTTTGGGGTGAAGGGGGGGGGAATCCCAGTACCTATGAAATTGTGTCATGTAATGCAATGTAATTAATGAATAAATGAATATTAAAGAAAAAAAAAGATTTATTATTATTATTGGAAAGCCAGATATACAGAGATGAGGAGAGAAGAGAGGAAGATCCTCCATCCAATGATTAACTCCCCAAGTGAGCCGCAACGGGCCGATGCGCGCCAATCCGAAGCCGGGAACCAGGAACCTCTTCCGGATTTCCCACGTGGGTGCAGGGTCCCAAAGCTTTGGGCCGTCCTCGACTGCTTTCCCAGGCCACAAGCAGGGAGCTGGATGGGAAGTGGAGCTTCCGGGATTAGAACCGGCGCCCATATGGGATCCCGGTGCGTTCAAGGTGAGGACTTTAGCCACTAGGCCACGCAGCCGGGCCCTAAAGAATAAATTGTACCAGTTCTCTGCAATCTCTTCCAGGAGAACAACAGAGGCAGAGAAAATCCTTAAATGCACATGCTTTGGCCAGCATGACCCTAACAGAAAGCCAGACAGGGACATTACTAGACAGCAGAAGATGGCCCAAGTGCTTGGGCTGCGGCACCCTCATGGGAGACTTAGCAATTTTTCCTGGCTCCCAACTTCAGACCAACCCAGCTCAGGCTGCTGAGGCCACTGGGGGAGCAAATTAGCAAATGGAAGATTTCCTTATCTCTCTCTAACTCTTTCAAATAAAAACAAACTTTAAAAAAAACAAACTCTTAAGAATATAATGGACAGACAACATGTATTTTTATAAAGAATCACAGTGAATGCTGACAATAATGTTGTCTTTTTGTTAAACTATAACCTAAAAATATTTATTGACTCATGTAATGCTCAAAATACTCATAAGTGCTGGTCAGCTGAGTTCAAGGAAACAACCTGTTTGGGAAAAAATATTTACATATAAAACATAAGCTTTCATGGATACAGAAAAAAAAACTGAATCATTACCTCCCCACCTTCTCCTCACCCCAACCCTCTATCCTAAGCGCAGGCCCTCATGGGTCTGCAATCCCCTCTCTCACTTTTGTAATAGCTATTAAAATAGAAGAAAAAGGACATGAAAAACAAAAAAAAAGAACATAAATTTTATACAGTTCTACATGAAACTTCAACTTTGTATACATGAAATCAATTATGAACACTGAACAGCAAATATTAACTTGAAATGCTCAAGAACAAATGTATCATGAACTCCATTTTTTTTAAATAAAGCTCTCAAATAATAATAAAAAGAATACTGTTGTATTTCTAGGCTATTCCTATGCCCAAGCCTATCCCAGGTTACATGAGTTAACCATTTGCTGCACATCCTCAGGGATCTTCTGTGTGTGTAACAGAAACTTACACACACATACAGAACTTCTACACAAATAGAACTGTGCCAACTTCACTGTCCTGCAAGTTTGTTTTTTAAAACATACAAATGTATTATAATATAATTCTGCATTTTACATTTTCATAGTTCTCACACAAATATGATTTGGAATAGTTTGCATTTCAGTACGTGAAGTCCTTTTTGTTCTCTTTAACGACACCTCAGTAAATGTGTGCAAAGCTTACTGAACACATTTCCTCTGTGGACAACACAGACAGAGGTCCAGTGAGAGCCACACCCAGCCCCGACCCAGGCTGGAACTCCCCACCTCTGCCATAATATAAGGGGTCCAGATTTTTACCTCAGTCTATTAATGGCTTGAACTTGTCCTGCATGGCTATACTCGGAGCTCATGTCCCTGCCTCAGCCTACCTTTGTTCCTGGGGGAACTGCTGCGAGTTAACTCTGGAAGGAATGATGTCACAACACCTGGTCACATTTAGGCAAGCTTATCGCTTCATGCACATCAAAGAAACAGCATCACTGAAGAGCATAAGCGTCTACATTTCTTGATAGTTATTGCCAAAATGTCCTCCAAAAAAAGTTGTACTAACCTGCACTCCTACCAACAGTGTATGAATCCACCTACTGCCTTCAGCATTGCCAATGAAATGCTGTGTCTTTAAAGGCTTCCTTTATTTTCTTCCTTTGGCTATGTAAGTTGTACTTCCCTTGGCTCTGTAGTCATTCGAACTACGGATGGCCTGTTTTCTAGTTCCCCTGCTGGTTAACGTCTATCAGTCTTTAAACAGTTAACCATGTACTTGCCAGCTTGGCAACCCTGATGCTAACTGCAATCTCCCTCTCCCACATTCCTATGTCAGGATGGGGTCTCCTCAGTTATTGATGCCTGTGCACTGGACAGCATGCCCAGATACAAATGGGGGACATGACAGCACACTCATCTAGGCCAGCAGAGGGCATTGAATACATCACCAGTGGATAAAAAATGGAACAGATTTGACAACTCCCCTGGACAAGCTTTGCAGCATTGTTCCTGAGTCTGGATGCACAGAAGTGAACTTTGTCAACCAACAGACCTTGGAAGACTCTCAACTCTAGAGAGACGAAATGAACATCTAAGACCTATCAGGGCCACGCAATTAACATCCTGAGAACATTCCTTCCCACACTGGTATCTCTAAGATGAAATCAAATGACTGTTCCGCATCCTCGGGTGCTGATGCAGTGGGCAGCAAGGAGTGGCCCCCTCTCCTTCCCTGCCCCTGCAGACTCAGGGAAAAAGGAAAAAATTGGAAGCATTTGTCCTACCCACGTTCCTCCATACCTCAACCTTCTCCACCTTAATCAGTAGCTGATACGGGCATCCATCTTCTCAACCATGTAAGCAACATAAAAAGGAGAGGAGAGGAGAGAAGGGGAGAAGAGGAGAGGAGAGAAAAGGGAAGTGCAGGGGGATGGGAACGTAGGGGAAGGGAAGAGAAGGGAGGGGAGGGGAGGGAGAAGACAAAATAAGAGAAAAAAGGAGGAAGAAAAAAGGAAGGGAGAAAGGGGAGGAGGGGAGGAGAGGGAGAAGGGGAAAACGGAGGAGATGCAGGGAGGATACAAAGAAAAAAAGAAAAATAAACAAAGCCAATATGGATAAATATTAACAACTAATAAATCCAGTCATGACTGTACTGTGGTAATTTTACATTATTCTTTCTACATGTCTTTATCTTGAAAGTTTTCAAAATAAGAGATAATGAAAACAAAATCACCAAGGTCAGGACACCTAACCTAACAAAGAATATAATTTCAATAAATCATACAGAATTTCTTCTGTGAGAGTTCACCATTTTCTGAATAGTTTAAAACACACAACATCCTTATGTCATTTTGTCAATGCAGCTGAGGTTTTGAAAATGTGTCTTATTGGGCTCGGTGGCGTGGCCTAGTAGCTAAAGTCCTCGCCTTGAATGCACCAGGATCCCATATGGGCGCCGGTTCTAATCCCGGAAGCTCCACTTCCCATCCAGCTCCCTGCTTGTGGCCTGGGAAAGCAGTCGAGGACGGCCCAAAGCTTTGGGACACTGCACCCGCGTGGGAGACCCGGAAGAGGTTCCTGGTTCCCAGCTTCGGATTGGCGCATACCAGCCCGTTGCGGCTCACTTGGGGAGTGAAACATCGGATGGAAGATCTTCCTCTCTGTCTCTCCTCCTCTCTGTATATCCGGCTTTCCAATAATAAAATCTTTGAAAAAAAAAAAAAAAGAGAGAAAATGTGTCTTATCAAGGAACAGGTAAATACCGAATTTCACTTCCCAGTGATAGCCGAACACAGAGAAACTTTAAAAAGTTCATGGAAAATTGAATTAAAGTTTATTTTGGTAACAACAACAACAACAACAAAAAACTTTGAAATTTATCCATACCAGAGGCCTTCAAAAACTTCATTTAAAAATATGTAACATAAGTCATGCACAAATTTGGGCCCAGCAGGGTGGCCTAGTGGCTAAAGTCCTCTACTTGAACACACCAGGATCTCATATGGGCACCAGTTCTAATCCCAGCAGCCCCACTTCCCATCCAGCTCCCTGCTTGTGGCCTGGGAAAACAGTCGAGGACGGCCCAGAGCATTGGGACCCTGCAACCGCGTGGGAGACCCGGAAGAGGTTCCTGGCTCCAGATCAGCACAGCACTGGCCATTGTGGTCACTTGGGGAGTGAAACATCGGATGGAAGATCTTCCTCTCTGTCTCTCCTCCTCTCTGTATATCTGACTTTCCAATAGAACATAAATAAATCTTAAAAAAAAAAAGGTCATGCACAAATTTAAAAAAAATCTGTATCTAACATAACTTATTTTTAAGTCTAGTATCTGTGAACCTTTAAAAACACTTTAAAAGAAGACCAAAATAAATGAACTATGATTTGCTTAAGTTCATTATTAATAGAAAAGAAATAAATGTCCCTGAAGCATCAAGAAAGAGACCCAACAAGGGGAGCCGTGAAACAACCTCACAGGGATGGTCTTTGTGGACAGAGGCAGGGAGGATGTCACCTTGTCTGAATGAACACTTAACATGGCTCTGAGTTTCTGCACCATGTGAATGAACTGCCTATTCAAAATAGAAAATCATTTTCAAATTAAATCATTTCACATCTATTCACAACTGAAATAATCCATTTCACTCGCCCTTAAGGTCTCCAGGCTACTCCCTCCAACCCCACCACACGCCACAGGCACCATTTCCCAGGATCCATCTCCGGCAGTCTCAAACAGGCTCTTTCCTCGTTAGGCGGACACTGAAAAACTTACCACAAACCTGAAGCATCTAACATAAAAGCAAACTGAAATGTACCTGGAGTTAAAATGAAGGAAAGTCCCTTCTCTTTTTCTTTCTGCATCAAACCACACACATAAGTCAGGACTTGAAAGTTGATGAATTCAGTAGGATTTAGAAGTCTCTGCTTTGTTCCACTCCTGTAACCTCAAACCCAAGCTATGATATTTTCCTTCTTTTCTCACCCATTATCTGTGCCTTTGTGCCCACTCTGCCAATCAAGACAACCGAAACTCCATCATTTGCCTGGTAAGCTACTTAAAACAGGTGCCTAATATCCCCACTGCGCACTGAATCACAAATGAACTGGTACGGTGGGTCCAGATAAGTAAACTAAAGGAGTATGCGCACGTCAAGCAGGGTGCACTGTGCTTCCAGCACGGCTGCCCGATGGCAAGGTTCCATGAACAAGATGCAAGGGACCCATCAAAAACTGCAAGCACCCAAGACCTGCCACTCAGGCTGCTTTCAACAAACCTGCTGGATGAAAAACATCCACATATGAGGGGCTAGCGTCGGGTCTGTGGGTTGACTCTCGTGTCCAACTACGGAGTGCTGAGTCTCAGTCCCAGCTCTGGCTCCTGACCCCAGGGCCCTGCCAGTGCAGCCCCTGCGAAGCAGTACTGACGGCTCCAGTGGCTGCGCCCCTGTCACCACATGGGAGACCCGGACTGAATTCACAGCTCTGGCCCCTAGCCCAGCCCTAGCTGACTATAGAGCAGGCATCTGGGAAATCAACCAGGAGATGGGAGCACTCCTTTTCTGTCAAAAATCTCTGCCCCTCAAACACTTTACAAACTAGATTCTGCACTGATTTTAATAGTGATTCCTACCTGCCGGTTTAGCCATGGGCTTGAAGACAATGGCCACCAACTGTGTCCACTGAACACCCAGTGCGTGTGCCCTGCAGAGCCTTACGACAGGGCTGACACGACACGTTAACACCAGCAAGTCAGCGGCGTGGCCCCAGAGCACAGCTGGCAGCTCCATGGACTACACACCAGCTGTGAGCACATGGTGCAGGAGCTGCACAGGGTGGGCACAGACCTCGAGGCTCCGGGCACCCATGGCAAGAGTTACAGATGAGCAGGCAATGGGAACCCGAGTAGACACGGTCCTGTGGCACGAGGGGAACTGGCCAGGAAATGGAGTTTAGCCTCACTGAAATCAACAGTACAGGGCAAGAAGTCAGTGGAGAAAAATCAGAGTGATATTTTGGGCTATACCCCCAAAACAAATTTGAATACGTATATATCTTTTTAAGAAAAGTAGGCTGGGGCCAGTGCTGAGGTGTGGCACGTTAAACCCCCTGCAATGCTGGCATCCCATCTGGGCATCAGTTAGACTCACAGCTGCTCCACTTCCAAGTCAGCTGGCTGCTAAGGGCCTAGTGCTTGGGCTCCTGCCAGCCACACAGCAGACCCAGAGGGAGCTCCCGCCTCCTGGTCCTGGCCCGGTCCCAGTCATTGCAGCCATCTGGCGAGTGAACCAGAGTACGGAAAACCTCCCTCTCCCTCGCCAAACATAGAATTTTTTAAGATTGTATTTATTTTATTCAAAGAGTTACAGAGGAAAAGGCAGAGATACAGAGAGTCTGAGAAGGAGAGAGAGAAAGATCTTTCATCCACTGGCTCGCTTTCCAAGTGGCTGCAATGGCCACAGCTGAGCCGGGAGAGATTTGTCCAGGCCGCCTACAGGGCTGGCAGGAGCATAAACACGTGGGCCATCTTCCACTGCTCTTCCTAGGCCATTAGCAGGGAGCTCAAGTGGAAGTGGAGCAGCGGGACAGAATAAGATGCTGGCAGTGCAGGTGAAGGTGTTATTTGCTATACCACAATGTCAGCCCCTCAGTAAATTAAAAAAAAAATTAAAAAGTAAGAAAAAGCAGACTGTGATGAGATTACACAGAGCCAAATGACAGCTACAGGTTTATGCAGAAGGCAGCAGAGACCCTGGGACCTTGCAGCAGGCACTGACCCATAGCAGTGAGCCACTCTGAGGTCAGGCTCCTCACATTGGGCACACTGAGCTACGAAACATCAGCAAGCTGGATGCTCCTGTTCCAGCCCTCTGTCATCAAAACCTTCTCTAGTGCTTAGTCATCACATTGTAGGGGAGTGCTTTTGCTTTCTACTTGAAAAGAAGACAGAGAAGGAAATAGAGAGAGAGAGAGAGATCTTCCATCTACTGGTCTACTCCCCAAATACCCAGTGCAGTCAGGCCCGGGCCAGGCCTGAGCCAGGAGCCCACAATTCAACCAGGGTCTTTTGCAAACAGGTGGCAGGAACCCCAGGCACTCAGCTGCTGCCCCTTGGGAAGCACACTAGCGGGTAGCTAGAATCAGAACTCAAATCCAGGCATGCCAACATGACACAGGGCAGCCCACGTGGTATCTTCACCAACACGCCACACACTGGCCCCTAGAAGAGGACTTGCAAGAGCCAGCTGACCCATCCTCCAGAACACTGAGAGAACCCAACCAGCACCACAGAGTGGTCCATTCTCTGGATGATGACCCACGGATGGCCAATTCCATACCACCTGTTATCAGACTACAAATAACATCACCCATCTGATTCAATCCTGTCAAGTAGGGTTCACGATAATGGCTGCCAGCTCCCCCTGACTTCAGAGAACTCCCTCCACTGCCTCAAGCATTTCTTCTCTTTCTAAAGCCACACATGGCATAAGGCCCTGCCTCACCCAACTCCTTCTCTCTCTCTCTCTCTCTCTCTTTCTCTCTCTCCCTCTCTCTTTGCCATCATCGATGTAGACTAGCAAGAACTCCCACCTCATGGGGGCTCAGGGGTGTGTAAGCACCAAGCTCAGAGCCAGTCAGCAACAGCAAGACTACCCAATGCTGTAGTTACCACAGACTTGAGGCAGTTCTCAATGATTAAGATTGAGATCAAACATTTCACGGATTACAGGTGCCCAACTATTGCTCTTTGTTCAAATCCCTTTTGATTGTTTCTTTCCAAATCTTCAAACACTCATTTGGGCATGCTATACTTACAGAGCATGGTTAAATAACAAAAGTATCACTTAAATTTAAAGCTAAGGTACTATCATCAGTGGGGTGAGAGGAAAAACATGGAAGGAACACCACATAAAAATCACAGCAACAAAAGTAGGAAACGGCTACATTCAATTTGCACTGCTTTCTAATGTCAAAAATAAAATCAAGTATTTTTTTAATTAATGAATAAACTTTAGTATATCTTTAAGCTATTTCTAGGCAAATCTTTCTTAGAAAGAATATTCAAAGAAAAAATGTATTTGACATGCACCTAGAGCCCGCAGGACTGAAGTTCCGTAACCATAAAACCTGTTTGTGAAATCGTTTCTTACATGAAGTCTCACTATATACTAAACATTCACTGTTTATCATGCTCAAGTTATTACAGATGTTTTAATGAGCTTAATGTGTGTTCACAGAAAAAAAAATCTGATGCTTAATTTGGGATACAAGTATAAAAAACAGTAGCTGACCAAATATCCTCACATCAAGCTTGGGAGCCAGTTACTCTTCGTAAGGGAGACTGGAATGAGGGGTGGTTATGTATTGGAGAGGGCAAAGAAGGAAAAGCCTGTGACAATTCAGCTGCTGGGCTCTCTAACACTCCCCCTGCTGGCAAGGAGGACTTCTCAGTGGCTCTCTAACACTCCCCCTGCTGGCACAGAGGAGGACATCTCAGTGGCTCTCCAACACTCCCCCTGCTGGCACAGAGGAGGACATCTATAGTGGCTCTCCAACACTCCCCCTGCTGGCACAGAGGAGGACATCTATAGTGGCTAACACTCCCCCTCTGGCACAGAGGAGGACATCCCCAGGGGCTGTTTCCTGCTATGGCACAGGCGCAAAAAGGAACTTAGAAAACAAATCAAACCAAATCTTACTGTAAAGCAGGTCTTACCAACCTTTGACATGCTGCTTCAATAATGCATAGTTGGGGAGGAGGGCTTGGGGAGGGGTTAATAATGCATAGTTCGGGCCTTGGGATCGGGGGCAAGTGCCGCTCCTCACAGTGTGGCGGCTGTGGGGGGTGCCCCTGCCGGGTCGGACCCAATGCTGGGGGCTCACGCCAAAGACACTGCCGCAACGCAGTGAACGAGTCCTCGGCCTCCCCCAGGACCCAAGAGAGCTCTTCCCTCAGGGTAAGTACACCATGAGGGAACTTGGGAACTGGGATAAAATTCGTAACTCCGCCCAGCTGCTAATATCTTGTGGCAGGGTGAGTTTGGGAGGGGTTCAGGTCTTGGGATCAGGGGCAAGTGCCGCTCCTCACAGTGTGGCGGCTGTGGAGGGTGCCCCTGCCGGGTCGGACCCAATGCTGGGGGCTCACGCCAAAGACACTGCCGCAAGGCAGTGAACGAGTCCTCGGCCTCCGCCCAGCCAGGGAGCTCTGGGGTATTGGTTGTCTGAATCGCTGCTTAGGTAGCTACTTGAGTCAAGGACGCTAAGTCACACTGTCTAAGGCAGAGGCCAGGACAAGTGAGGGACTGAGATAAGCTGAGTCAGAGCAACCACTGGCAGGCGCATCATCTACGGCTAGGAACAGGCCCAGCTGGGGAGGCATGGGGACACCTTAACTGGGTTGAGGTTCCCACCAAGGGGTGCGTGTGCTGGAATGGGGGCTGCATTCTATCTAGGAAACAGTGGTAGTCACCCGAGGCACTAGTGTGGGCTGGGATTGGATGCACCAGGCCAGTTCAAATCCCAACACCATCTGGTGTCATGGAGAACCAGAGGGTAGATGTGGGACTGATTAGGCTGGGTCTCACTCCCCTCTTGAGCCATGCGTGAGCTCTATGTGGGTATGGACGAGCCATGGCCGGGCTGAAACATCCAACAACAAGAACCAGAATGGGGTGAAAGCCAGCCAGGAAAAGCCACTGTTCCTGCTAGGACAGGAGGTGAACTGGGTAGGGTTGGCTCAAGGACCCCCTGGCATGCGCAAAATCTGGCATTGGGAGGGGTTCTGATGGAGGAGCCTGGGCAACTCCTCTGGCAGGACACAGTCCCTGCAGGTTAGCGCAAGAAGCATGATAGGAAACAGTCCAGAATAGGCCATGGAAAGTTTCCCACTGGCATACATTCGGCATGGGTCAGGAGCAGACCAGGCTGAATCAGTTCATGTCACCCACCGGCAAATCCGATCACCAGAACAGAGTATGGGATGAGCCGGGTTTGGTTGCGACAAAACAAGTACACATTATGGAATGCCAGGGCGTGGTTGCCTGTACTGGATATGAATGCAGCACCCAACCAGCACACGTGAGATCCAGGAAGGGAGGGGCAGAACCTGCAGGGGGATTAAGGGGCTGGTCCCCTCGCTGGACAGCTACTCCCACTGGAAAGCGTGGGCTGGGATAGAGACAGACCAGACTAGGCAAGGCTACATCACCTGTGCGCTGCATGTGGACTAGACCAGGGAAAAGCCAGGCTGGGCTGATTATTCCTGCTGGTGCAAGCATAAATTAGAGTGGGTGAGGGATGTTTGGGCATAGCCGCAGAAGCTGGCACTGGGGACTAATTCTGTTGAGTCAAATCACAGGACCACCCAAAGAGTGCATAAACCGGGACAGAGAGACCTGGGAGGGAAAAAGTGGGTTCCCCCTTCTTGGGTCACTATTCCCGTGGGAGGGCATGAAAACTAGGACGGGATCTGGGATGGCTAGATAGAGAGGCACTCAACAACACCCGTGAGGGCTGGAAGGTTGAGTTGGTTAGATAGAACTAAGCTTTAATACCCATTGACAAGTACAAGAGCCAAATGGGATGGGGGACAGATTGGTCTTCTGCTACACATACTGGCAAACCAGGGTAGAGGGCGGGCCTGGTGGGGGTTATTGTGGGTCGCCTCGACTAGGCTGCAGCTCCCACTGGTTGATGTAAGGGCCGAACCAGACTGGACTGCAACACCCATTGGTTCCAGTGCAACTCGGGACCGAAAACAGAACCAACCCAGCAATTGAAACCACCAGCTGATTGGGGTGATGGACTATGCCGGGCCCTGTGCTTGCTAGAACATACAAGAAACTAGTCTGGGAATACCTCAAAGTTTCTTTGGAGATCCCCCCAGTCGAACTGCTGGACTCAGAACTCTAACCAAGAAAAGACAGAAGACAGAACAGGTCAATCATTCATCTCAGCTATATGTTGGCAGCGAAATATGGGGCAAACGGAGACTTTATAATGGGCCATATCAATCAGTGGACGACCTCATCGAGCGAAACTGGCAGCGATTCATAACTGGAGAACTATTAACACCACTCGAGCACATATCTCAGAGCATGCCCCACATCCGGGACTCGGGGTGGGCGGGAAACCGGGTGGGGCTTCTCCCTCAATATCCCCCTTTACCTCAGATACATGATGGAAACAATATGGACATAATAGTATTACCCACTTCCCTATCCCCCTGAACCTTTTTTTTTCTTCTTTTTCTTTCTTTAACTGTAATTAACTATGTAAAGATTGTCAACAACAATACAATAAAATAGATTTAAAAAAAAATAATGCATAGTTGGGGCCCAGAGGCGTGGCCTAGTAGCTAAAGTCCTCTACTTGAACGCACCGGGATCCCATATGGGCACCAGTTCTAATCCTGGCAGCTCCACTTCCCATCCAGCTCCCTGCTTGTGGCCTGGGAAGGCAGTAGAGGACGGCCCCAAGGCTTTGGGTCCCTGCACCAGCGTGGGAGACCTGGAAGAGGTTCCTGGTTCCCGGCATCGGATCGGCGCGCGTACTGGCCGTTGCGGCTCACTTGGAGAGTCAATCATCGGACAGAAGATCGTCCTCTCTTGTCTCTCCTCTCTGTATATCTGACTTTGTAATAAAAATAAATAAATCTTAAAAAAATAATGCATAGTAACAAAACTCTGCTCAAGCAGCACCCCTTCATGGCAGGACCCCCTCTCAGTGTCTGTCTCGGCCTTTCACATATAAATAAGAACAAATATTTTAAAGTAACGATAGGGCTTGAATTTTTTTTAAATCCCTATTAGCTATATAAAGTTGCCTGTGACATAAACAGTTTCAAATATGTTCACTTAGAGCAGATGTATGTATTTCTTAGGCTGGAAGGAAAATACTGAAATGATACAAATAGTGCACATTTTGGAAGAAACAAATACATCTACTACTTCACCACAATATAACACACAGAGGAACACAGGAGTGACTAAAATGTCCTAATTCTTCATTCAACTTACATCCTTCCAAATGTTAACAGGACCTTCAAATTCCAATGAGACAATGTAAGGACATCACTTGGCATCAGTCCAAAGCAGTACCTAGCAATCCTTTATTGGTGCCACAAACAACTGCTAGGTGCCCGCCCTGGGCTGCCAGTGAGACAAAGCAAGGCTCCAGCAAAGTCCAGCAGCCACAGAAACCAGGCTCTGGACACCACAGAAGTATTTGCCTTTGTCTCCGTTCTGATTTGTTTGAGAGGCAAAAAAAACAGAGTTATCACACACTGATCAACTCTCCACAAGCCTACAATGTCTGGGACCAGGCTGTGGGGACGCTGGCAGCCAGAATTCCACCCAGGTCTCCCATGGCAGTGGCAGGAACTCAAACTAACCGAGCCATCACTGCCACCTCCCGGTGTATGCATTAGTAGGAATGTTGGAGTCAGGAGACAAGGTATCGAACTCAGGTTGTCTGCTATGGGACAGTCTTCACAACTGGGCTCAAGATTGGCTCTGTGGGGACAAAGGAATGAGGTGGGCCTGTAGGGGAAGGGTAAAGGGTGGCACTATAAGGAAAAGCACAACACTGAAACGCAGTGAGAGCCATTCTGTGGGGAGGAGCTGGGCACACCAGCAGAGAGCAGGAGCTGGGAGGGGAGACAGTTCTGCAGAGTGTGTAACTACAAGGCTGGCGAGGGTCATGAAATGAATGTGCCAAGTGCTAACTCTGAACTTCCTTTTCTCACAGACGTCCCTTCTTGCAAACCTTACCTCTCTGCACGAATCACACCACTGTAGTACGGGGGATCCCAAGGCATTAACTCCTACAAGGAAATAATTCACAATTACAAAAGCCAGAGACCACTTGGTAACTGTTGTGTTAACCAGCTGATGAGATGTAAACTAGTTACTGCCAAGTCAGTCAGCTTACAGAATGTAAACCAGCTACTGTCGACACAAACCAGAAAATTTTGAGAAAAACTCTAGAATTCAGTGCTTGGCAGCAAATACCTTCCTTCTATTTTGACTTCCATGTAATCAAGGGGTAGAGATTTATAAATAAGTCTTAACCCTAGAATGTGGGGAAGATGTAAACAGCGTCATCCCCAAATGTAAACCAGTACAAGTCAACATTAATGGATTAGCTTAGTCATGATGAGATCTCCCCCAAACTGTAAGCCATGTATTAAGATACATAAAGAGCCACTGCAGGCAAGATTAGGCTTCTTTGTAAATCTAAGCAAGAAGCTTAGGGTGGATCCCAAACATGAAAGCAACAATTTGAAATGCAACTAATTAAGTTGAATCTTGGCAAAGAAAATGTATCATAAAGAAGTGCTGAATAGTTGTTTCTGATGACTGGTACAGAATACTGAAAAAAAGGCAGGCTCCCACACCTGAATAGAACACCCTCCGCACAAGGTGACAAAGCGGTCAAGGTCAGGCTGGGAAATCAGACTGCCTGGACCAAAACAGACTGAGGTACGGGAGGCACAGGGCTACCTAGACCTTGTCTGTATCATTCACAACTGCGTGCTAGTACCCAGAAGGGGGCCTGGGATACAGCAGTCACTCAGTAAGTGTCACATGAACCATGGCAGCTCCCAAACACGACTGCTAGATGTACTGTTAGGTAGAACAGCCAGCACTGAGCAGGACCCCACAGATGCTGGCTGCCTTCCTCATCAGCAACACCCCCCAGCTCAGCATCACTTCCTCCATCACGGGTGGTCGTCCCCATACTCTGGTAAACGGGGTAAGTGATGACTTCAGTCTCCTGTAGGCTTCTTTTTGCCCTGCCAGCTTCAGTTCCCAGCACACACAGACCCTAGGGGGTAAGGACTGATGGCCTCTGGATGCTATACAGAGTGCAGGCTCTCACGACACAGCCAACAGGGAAGGTGTGGGCCCCGTGTCACAGAGCCAGTGGGCCAGCCAAGGGAAAGATACATGACTCAACAGAGAGCAAGATGCCAGGCCTATGACACAGATCCTCCAGGAAGGGCATCCCAGTCACCGCAGCAGGTTGGGAAATGTGGGGAAGTGTGCGCTTAGACTTGTGTGCCAGACGGGACTGGGTCATCCAGGCAGGAAAGGAGAAAAGGCACTTCCAGGTGCCAGGCTTGTGACTGACTGGAGGCTACCCATCAGACCACACTTCCATGGCTGGCACTCCGACTCGGAATTACGGAGTAAAAGGCAAAGGCACAGAATGGAAGCAAAAGCAAAGAAAGCACATGAGCATCACCCAGGAATTGGGTGGAAAGCAAGGATTATAACTTGGAGTCTTAGCAAGGGGTAGTCAAAGATGGGACTGGAGAAGTGGGTGGAGGACAAACTCAAAGGGCTCCGTGCAGAAAAGCAGGAAGGAAAAGCTCAGAATTAAAGAAGAATTTGAATCGAGAGAGTGACAAGGTCAGACCTGCTGTTTAGCAAAGAGCCTCTTGCAGGGGATTTGGAAGAGTGCCTAACCGTTGAGTGGACTGTGTCCCCCAGCAGAGCCCCTGTTTTCAAGCCCTGACTTTACAACCAAGTCCGGCTTCTGGCTAACGTGCACCCTGGCAGGCCACAGGCGATGGATTGGGTCCTTGGGACCCTGCCACCCACACATGGGCATTAAGATTCTGCCTCTGGCTTCAGCCTGGTCCGATCGTGGGAGTTTGTGGGCATGTGGGAAGTGAGCCAGCAGACCGGCAGATCTCTTGCTTTTTGCCTTTGAGTTAAACACTGACCGCATTCATATAAGAAAGGATAAAATTGCTTTGGTGGCAATTCATTCAGTCACAGTTCAGGTATGTGTTGAGGATTGAACTCTACGCCTAACTGGGCCAGGTGTATGGCTAAGCGGTCAGAATCAAGAGTGTCATGAGAAAACCAATGAGGGGACTACACCTACAACCTGGGTGAGAAGTTCCACCGTCCCCAGCCCAGGCTGTGGCGACTGGCCTGAGGTGGCGTGGACACAGAGCTCTTGGGAAGACTGAATGGCAGGACCTGACGGCTCATTTGTCGGGGAGGAAACCACTGCTCTGAACCACCCAGAGGACCTGACGAAATCTAGCCACTGGGGCTCTTCCTCAACTTTTTTATTCAGTGCAACTGATGTGAGGCTCCAGGCTTTGTATTTCTAAGACGCTCCCAGCTGATGCCACTGCCTCCGGTGTGGGGGGTCACACTTTGAGAACCCCTGGTCTGAAGCGCAGGCCCTGGGTGAGGCAGCTAGGTGAGTGGTGGTTATCAGCTACTAAACAGAGACTCCATGAGAAGGCCAAGCACTTTACACAGCAACCTGCATTGGGCTCGGCATTGTGGCACAGCACGCTGAGCCGCTGCCAGCGACACAGGCCGTAGAGTCTCGGCTGCTGCCACATCCCTGCCAATGCATCTGGGCAAGCAAAAGGAGGATTTAGTGCTTGGTTTCTGGCTTGGGTCTGGCCCAGTCGTAGCCACTGTAGCCATTTGGGGAGGTAACAAGTGGATGGAAGATCCTCTCTAACTCTGGCTATCAAATAAGTTAACTAATTAAAAAGAAAACCACCTGTATCAATAAGCCAGGCAGAAAAGTCTACAGAGAATACATTCAAGCCACACTAGCTTCTAGTAAAATAAAACAGCTTGTGGCAACACATTTCTCTTCCACTTTTCCTATGTCTATAGTGACCAAAAACAATCCTGACCTGTTTTCTAGTTTCCCAAATGGAGCTATCTCACCTAGTCAGAGGGAACATCCGGACACCTGACACTCACCACCCGTTGGATAAAACTCCCAGCATGAGTGAACAGGCTGACACGCTGTGCTGTAAAGGGCTGAACAGCGTTGAGGTGATCTCTTTCTATGGCTGTATCTGGGAATCCTAAATCTACAAGGGCCACCTCCCTCCATATTCCCTAGGACTGTGGCGGTGGCAGACAACAGCTGCCAAATCAAGAAGCATCGGTAACACACACACGCACGCACACACACACCCCACAGCCATCCTGTAGCATTCCCAAACCAAATGGGAATGAGAATCGTAAAATCCAGAGTCCCATCACTTTTCAGGGCATCGCAAGCTGCAGCCTTCTGGGCATAAAGACGGAAGGGAGACTTGATTGCAGAGACCAAGCCGGTGCTCGGGAGTGGGTACATGCTCCCAATCAACAGTTACAGAGGTGAGCACCAGGAAACAGCAAAGCAATCAATGAGCATATAAACTGTGGTCTCAGCACTGATGTTTAGTATTGCCAACCTGCCCAATCGAGCCCCCACCAAAGGCGGGTTCCAACTAAGAAGGCAAGTCTCGAGGCAGCCTTGGCATGAATCTGCATACATTATTGAGTATTATCAACACATGCGCACTTAGCTGCTTAACAAGAACGCTGTGCTGCCAGGCAACATCCAACAGGAACAAATGGACCCAATATTTTAATAACTTAATTTCAAAAAACAAAGATTAGGGAAAAAAAATTACACAGGACCCCAACAAGCATGTCCTAAGAATGTTTTAGAATCAAAAGAAAATAATTTCAGCTGACAACCTGCTTATATTATATTAATACTGCAATATAGTTACTTACAGAATTTTGAGGATTTAGTTTCATTTTCATCCTTCGTATCATCTCAAAATCTTTTGTGGTTCTGTAAAACAGGATTATCCACATTTTATAGGACAAAATTTTAATAAGCACATTATGAAAAAACTAGCTTGCTTATAGCACTTTCTAGTATAATCAGAAGTGAACTGTAGTACAGATATAAACCAGTATTCAGCCAAAATTCACAAAGGTATTAGAAGACTCAGCAATCTATAAATCAGCATTCGACTGCTATTCCCACCTTCACAGCAGATATATCTGGAAGATACTGAAGCCTTAAATCATTGCTTTTCACTATATCTTAAAATGGTTAAAAAAAAAAAAAAAAAAAAAAAAACAAGTGGGGCTGGCACAGTGGTGTAGCACACTAACCCTCTGCCTGCGGTGCTGACACAACACATGGGTGCCAGTTCTGCTGCCAACTGCTCCACTTCCGCTCCAGCTCCCTGCTGACAGCCTTACGAAAGCAGCAGAGGTGGCTCAAGGGCTCGGGCCCCTGCACCTGCACCCATGTGGGAGACCATGAGGAATATCACGATTCCCATCTTGGGATCCAGTGGCCCAGCTCTGGCCACTGCGGCCATTTGGGGGATGAACCAGCAGATGGAAGTGTTCTCATGCATTCTATCTCTCTCTCTCTCTCTCTCTCTCTCTCTGCCACTCTTTAATTCTGACTTTAAAGTAAAACAAAACATGTTTAAATTAGAAAAAAAAGAAGAGGTAAAAAAAGTAACAAATTGCCACCTATAAAAAATGTGAACACAGTCCCGGAGCGAAAGCCTAGCAGCTGAAATCCTCGCCTTGAAAGCGCCAGGATCCCAATATGGGTGCCAGTTCATACCCCAGCAGCTCCACTTCCCATCCAGCTCCCTGCCTGTGGCCTGGGAAAGCAGTCAAAGACAACCCAGAGCCTTGGGACCCTGCACCCACGTAGCTCCTGGCTTTGGATTAGCTCAGCACCGGCCGTTGGGGCCACATGGGGAGTGAATCATCGGATGGAAAATCTTCCTCTCTGTCTCTACTCCTGTCTGTATATCTGACTTTGCAATAAAAATAAATTTTAAAAAAAATCTTTAAAAAAATGTGAACACACATTTCAGTTAACATTTTAATATCTAGTACTTAAAATATTTTACACTACAGAAAAAATCCAGCTGGGTAATAATTAATTATAATGTATCTCTATAAAATTATGATTCTTTTTGAAAATTATGAAGATAAGCTGAAAATATAATCTTCAGCTATGTAAGTGTAGAAAGAATGCTAACATTAACTAATGAAGCAAAGTTGTATAAATTCTCAAAGGACGCATAATCAGCAATTCCTGTTTATCACACTAAACAATGGTTTGCTGGGATTATTTCGGACACCATACGTATGCTAACGTGCTATGTGTTTGTGCAGATAGGAAACGCAAACAAGGGACACAGGACAGCACACTGCCCTGCTCCACGCCACCATGGCCTTGCCCTGGGACCCTCGGTCATGGAAGCAGCTGGGCTTGCCCCCCGGGGCCAGTGTGGGATGGATGGACAGGCTGTGGTGCAGGCAGGGCCGAGAAGGCCACCACGGCAGCCCGAAGACGACAATGCTATTTTATGAACTTACTGCAAAATGAGTGGCCCAAGCCCAACCGGTTCCAAGGATTTGGAAATGCTTGGAATACACACGAAGGCTGAGTGCCCAAAGATGCTCTGCTGGAAGGCGGGCCCTGAGAGGACCCTGCCCTGCCCCCTCGGCGGGAGCTCTCCTCTTAGGAGGGCACCTCCCAGTTCTTAACAGATCCAGCCACGTAACTGAACACTAACCTTTCAGAAAGTCTGTCGGAGAGCTTCTCCAGGAACTGCAGGACAGTCTCTAGGAATGAAATCCAGACCAGAGCAACTTCAGTGATGGGAAAGAAAACGGACGTGGCTGTCAACATAACAACATATTGACCGCAATCTGTACATTAACTCCTTCCCAGGGACGGATTCCACAGGGGAGCTAGGCTGCCCATACACACTGGTCCTGTAACAAAAATTCCTAGACGGCAGTGGTTTCGTAATCACAAAAGCAAATCAACCGGCCCAGTAATTACACAATGTCTTCACCTCCCAAGTTACAAGAGGGAAAGTGAGGCTGGAGAAAAAAAAAAAATTCCAAAATTTTAATATATTTCTATTTAGATGTATAAGAAAGAAAAAAAATTTCCTAGCTATGTTTTATGTTTTTTCCTAGGTTCCTAAGAGATAGTTTAGACTCCGATTTGTGCATGAAAATTTGTACAGTTCAGAAGCATCATTTACCAAGAGTTAAACTTTAAAAGTCAACATTTTTCTGGTTAACTCCTTTTCTATTTGTATACAACTGTAAACCACTGTGAATCAACAGCAAAAGAAAACAAGAACCGCCTGTCAAAGTGTGGAATGCCGAGAGAGTGTTTAAGTGTTTGCTCAAAATACTTCAGCCGTAGTCATCGCAACCTGCACAGTCGCACGGCAGGGTAGCAGAGTGGTCACGCCTGCTCGTGACAGGGCACGTACTGTGTGCTCTCTTTAAATTCAGCACTTCAAATCCACCGATTTACATGTTCGGAGCTTTCATATGTATTTTAGCTTGCCACAAACATGCCTTTTATGTTTTCCAGATGATCTTTAATATGGTTTTAAGTTTCTCGTCCTCTCTTCAATTTGCCTTATCTCCTCTCCAAGTGAAATAAGAGCCTAAGGAAAGAATGGAGGTTAACGTAAACCACAGAGCGGCCAGGGTCCCTGCCCCTGCGGAGACTGAACAGGCTTGTGGGGTTTAGTTCTGGAAAACTCGGCCTCCTGCGCCAGGCTCAGCGCTGCTAAGAACTCCACCACAGAAACAGAAGCCGCCCTGTGATCAACACCGTGGCTTCACTTCAGCACAGCAGACGTGCAACTGTCTTCAAGCAAGTTACCACGTACGCTATTCATTTCTACCACTCACCCATTTTATTTTCCTAGTCACAAGTGAAGAATCAGCCTCTATGAACCTACCCTGGAAAACTATCATCATAAAAAGACCAAATTTGGAGCACCCTGAGAATAAAAGCCCCCCCTCACTACACAGTCACTTCCTCATGCACCTGTCGCAGCAATACACCCCTTTATCTCACTCACCCCTGGCCTGACCTCTCCTCTCCACATCGTCCTCATCCCTTCACTCTGTCATCTGGAGAAACCTCCAACAGCCACAAAATCTCCCGACAGATGTCCCCAACTCCCCAAATCCTATGGTCTTGTTCTATCTACTCCTGTGGCACCAAACATGTGCCAATCTGCATTAATGTTAACATATGTGTGTATATACATACATAAATACAGGAACAGGTGTGAGCGTGTGTGCGCGCATCTCCAGGTTCTAAACTAGTCACCCCCTCAGACACACAGGTCACATCTTTTGTAACTGCACGGAAGTGCCACTGTGAAACACTGGCAGTGTCTAACCTGCCTGGGTCACCGTGCCTGGGCTTACGTCCTGACCCCACTGCTGACTCAGCTTCCTGCCAAGCTACACTCTGCGAGGCATGGGATGATGGCTCAAGCACGGAGGTTCCTGATACCATGTGGGGGGAGTTCCTGGAGCCTAACTTCAGCCTGGCTCCACCCTGCCTGTTGCAGGCATACGGACATTCAACCCGTGCACGGAAGACCAGCCGACTGCAGTCTCTTACTGTCACAATAATTCCACATACATGTGCACACGTGTGGCAGCGCACAGCCGTGGGGATGAGTCCATCTGGCTTAGCTTCTCAGGTCCCGAGCCAGCAATCCCCAACGCTCAAGCCGACAGTCAGTCCTTGGCCTCTTCCCGCCCGACCTGCCCACCGCCCTGCAGTCAGCCTCACATGTCTTTGGTGTAACTCCAGAACCACACATTTGTTTCCACTCTGCTTTTCTCATGGGTTAGTACTTTTGGGCAGCCTCTACTGTTCCTTCCACATATGCCTGACCTCTGATACCCGTAAGGCACCCAGGCACAGTCCTCGACCTGGCATTCTTTAAACGCACTTCCTTGGAAGTCTTGGATAGCCTCGCGACTGTAGATGCAGACCCAAATTCACATCTCCCGCTCAGAGGCCTGTCAATTCCAAGGCTGAGGACCTAAAGGCCTGCTCAACATCACCCCTCAACAGCACCTCAAACTTTCTCTGAACTAAATCAAGGTATTGGTCCTCCCATCTTAGTAAACAGTTACCACAATGCCCATTTTTCCACTTGCCTATGCCAAAGTCTTTGGCTCTCCCTCCAAAACGCTTGCACATGCGGTGTCTGACCACATCTTACCACCTCCACTGCTGCTCTGCCAAGATGCTGCTGTTTCTCATGAAACAGTGGGATATATGAGCCAACACCCGGTGCCTCCCCAAACAGCCTCTAACTCACCTCTCCTCAGCCCCGCCCTGCTGCAGCCTATTCCCAGTGGCTGTAGCACCTTACTTAGCACTAGGATTGAGCTCAGATCATCTCACTTGGCTGTTCATACCCTATGCCTTCTCCTATTAACTGAGCCTAAGGCTCTCCTACAGGGCGCTCCCTGCCCACACTCACCTGCTGTCCCCTCTTCCTGTCCCCGCTCACTCATGCCCCTCTGGCCAGTTCCGCCCTCTGTTTTTCCCCAAACATAACGGGCACTTTCTGCCTCTCCAGACCTTAGTTTTCACCTGTGCCTCTGGAGCCTTCGGGCTCCTGGAAAACCACAGGCTCTTTCTTGTGCTCTCAAATAAGTGTCTGTACTGCCTCTAATGGCTAGTAATACAGCATATACTATGCCTGGCTTTTTAGAAAGATTTATTTATGTTCTATTGGAAAGGCAGATTTATAGAGAGGAAGAGAGACAGAAAGGAAGATCTTCTTTCCGATGATTCACTCCCCAAGTGGCCGCAATGGCCAGTGCTGTGCTGATCCAAAGCCAGGAGCCAGGAACCTTCTCCAGGTCTCCCACGTGGGTGCAGGGTCCTAAGGTTTTGGGCCGTCCTCCACTGCTTTCCCAGGCCACAAGCAGGGAGCTGGATGGGAAGTGGAGCTGCCGGGATTAGAACCAGCGCCCATATGGGATCCCAACGCGTTCAAGGCAGGGCCTTAACCACTATGCTATCGTGTCAGGCCCTATACCTGATTATTTTTTCTTCACTGTCTTCCCTTCCAAAAATGCAAAAATTCAAGTGCCCAAGAAAGCATCTCCTTCTGCCTTCTATACTGCTTGATTTCCAGTGTCTAGAATATCTAATACAACAAGTAATCAGTAAACATTTCTTTTTTAATACTTATTTTATTTATTTTTTTTATTGGAAAGTCAGATATACAGAGAGAAGGAGAGACAGAGAGGAAGATCTTTTGTCCACTGATTCACTCCCCAAGTGGCCGCAATGGCTGATGCTGAGCCGATCCAAAGCCAGGAGCCAGGAGCCTCTTCCGGGTCTCCCATGCGGGTGCAGGGTCCCAAGGCTTTGGGCCATCCTCGACTGCTTTCCCAGGCCACAAGCAGGGAGCTGGATGGGAAGTGGAGCTGCCGGGATGTGAACCGGCTTCCATATGGGATCCTAACGCGTACAAGGAGAGGACTTTAGCTGCTAGGCTACCATGCCAAGCTCAGTAAAAATTTCTTAAATCAACAATAAACATCTGGGTGCAAAAGTTAAGACACTCTTTGGGACATCTCTATCCCATTTTGGAGTTCGAGCACAGGTTCCAAATCAAAATCCAGCTTTCTATTTATGCACACCTCGGGAGGCAGCAGGTGTTGGCTCAAGCAGCCCACACAGGAGGCCCGGGCTGGGTTCCCAGCTCCCAGCTTCAGCCTGCTCCAGCACCAGCTGTTGTAGGCACTAGGGAGAAGATAGTGTATGGGATAACTCTCTCTCTCGCTCGCTCGCTCTCTCTCATTCTCTCCCTCTCTCTCTTTACTTTTCAAATAAAACAGTTTCTCGAAAAAATAAATGAAAATAGACTGTAGATGACAGAAAGTACAGGACATTTGGTCTGAAACAGTCCCCACAGAAAACAGTGAATTTAGGCCAGGGTTTTAGGTTTCAGTTCTGCCACACCCTGGCCAGAGACTCCTGGCCTGTGGGGTGCATGGGTGCCCACCGCACAATGCCCTGAGGAGACACAGAAGGCACAGCTACATAATAGTCTAATGCCCTCATTTCATTCAATAATCAACTACAAATTAAAACGTAACAAAGTGCTGATCACAGAATAAAACTACAATAAAAAACCATCACACAATAATCTATATTAAACATAAGTCGTGTGAAGCAAATTAAATAAACTTGGAAAACAAACTCCCGTGAGGGCTCAGGGGTGAAGCAGCCCGAGCAATGTGCAGCAGCTTGGCAGCGTGCAGGGCAGAGGCGGGTCTGGGCTGTGAGCGCTGGCCTGGGCAGGGGCTCAGGGGGCCGGAGGAGTGCCCCACTGATGGCGTGGAAGCAGCATCAGGGAAGGACCCAGCCTGGGCAGAGACCTGCCTGGGACTTAAGGAATCTTGACACATCAAAGGAAGTGGCTGCTTGTGAGAGCGCAGAACAGGACTGAATGGATTTCAGACAACCCGGGAGATGACGCAGCATGCTAAAGCAAGAGGGGTAAATGCGGAAGGAAAGACGTCTGGTGCAGTTTCAGCCAGAACAGAGTTCTGCTGTGTCCCCGTTTTCCAGGAACAGCACCCCGATCCAGAGGTACAACCAGAACCCAAGGACAACCGACGGACACACTCGCCTCTCCTCCCTCAGCCCACCACCAAGCCTTGGACCACCGAAATCTGCCCCAAACTTGAATAGTTCCACCATCTCAAATCACCCCACTACCAACATACTGCCTAAAATAATGATCTAACAAATTCTTTTGAAAAGGCTTTTCTACAAACTTGACAATAGCATACTAGATTTTCTCTTTGTCTACACCTACAATGCATGATGCATTTTAACAGCAGAATGTTAAACTTGTAACTGCTATTAAAGGACTACACGACTGTAATAACACAGAGGGAAAGGGGGAACTTCTATAATTACAAAACAGTATCACAGAAATAAAAATTTCTTTTTAAAAAGTGTGTAGGGCCCAGAGGCGTGGCCTAGCGGCTAAAGTCCTCGCCTTGAAAGCCCCGGGATCCCATATGGGCGCTGGTTCTAATCCCGGCAGCTCCACTTCCCATCCAGCTCCCTGCTTGTGGCCTGGGAAAGAAGTCGAGGACGGCCCAATGCATTGGGACCCTGCACCCGCATGGGAGACCCGGAAGAGGTTCCAGGTTCCCGGCTTCGGATCAGCGCGCATCGGCCCGTTGCGGCTCACTTGGGGAGTGAATCATCGGACGGAAGATCTTCCTCTTTGTCTCTCCTCCTCTGTATATCTGGCTGTAATAAAATGAATAAATCTTTAAAAAAAAGTGCGTAGACATTTGTGCTATTATTATTGTGTAATTTTTCTTCTCTTAGAAATCACAAGTCGTAAGAAAGTCAGTACGGGAAAAAGCAAGGTTTTCGCACACCGGCAAGAAGAGCCTGCACACTGCTCCCAGCACGAGCCGCACCAAGCAGCACTCCCGTCCACGGAAAGCAGCCGTGGAGGCCTGGCTCATCCCGAGCCGTCAGCTCTGTGAAAACATGGCTCTTCATCCTCTCACCACTGCTTATCCTCTTATGTGAGAATGAAACTTGAATCACAACCAAATAAAAAGGGAGATATTATTTATCCAATGGGCAAGTGAGAGATAAAATGCCTTAGTCAGACAGCACAAATATCGACTTATTAGTTATATTTTAAAACCACACACACAAAAAAGGCCCGGCGTAGTAGCCTAGCAACTGAAGTCCTTCCCTTGCATGAACCGGGATCCCATATGGACACCGGTTCACATTCCAGCAGCCCCTCTTCCCATCCAGCTCCCTGCTCATGGCCTGGGAAAGCAGTCGAGGATGGCCCAAAGCCTTGGGACCCTGCACCTGTGTGGGAGACCTGGAGGAGGTTCCTGGCTCCTGGCTTTGGATCGGCGCAGCTCCAGCCATTGTGGCCACTTGGGGAGTGAATCAGTGGACAAAAGATCTTCCTCTCTGTCTGTCCTCTCTGTATATCTGACTTCTCAATAAAAACAAAAATAAATCTTTTTTTTTAAAAAAAAAATTTTGATAGAAAAATAACCTCCCCCCTCAAAAAAAAAAAACTTCAGAAGTGTCACTTAATGGTTCTCTAATGTACTTAAAAAAAACTAATTTATTATTCTTTGAAATCAGAGTTGGTTACACAAAATCTCTCTATTGTCCTCATACTTAGACCAAGAGGCATACCTGGATTTTTAGCCATTGTTCCTTGGAGAGCCCTCTGGGAAAACGTGGAATATCCTACTAACTTGGCCAGCAGATCTCTGCTGCTGAGCAACTCCTCCAAGCATCTCAGCTGGCCAGCATTGGGATAAAGGAAAATTTTATAAGCAGCTTCTCGCACCTACATATAAAAAAATAAATGGTGAATGACACAAAGATCATGCACAAAATGCAAGTCAAGAATAACAGGAACTCTCATCTCTTCACGGGCAGAGATCGCTGCTTTCAGAATGAACCAGTGGTTTACGAAAGGCAGCTAAAGCTTTCAGATAATACCACGGCTTCAAAAAGTCCACAAAGAACATGTACCACTTTTTAATTTCCCTTGCCGACAACTTTCTGAGTCTCCCCACAGAACAGCAACTGTGGCCCCAGAGCGCTCTGTCTCAGTGTCCTCAGCGGGACAACTTTTCCTCGGCCCATCTTTCAGGAGTTGAGAACACCCATCCCTGCCACTGTCCAGCACACTTTTAAAATAAAGTTCTCTATGAGAGCTGAGTAAATAAACCATTGTAAAATCATTTCCCATTACACAAAACATTTAACAATTCCACAAGTTAAATTCCTAGGGCTGACTAACACTAAAGGATTTTTAAAGATATTATTACATCGTTAAAGAAATTGGGGGTCCGGCGCAATAGCGTAGTGATTGAAGTGGGAGACCTGGAGGAAGTTCCTGGCTCCTGGCTTTGGATCGGCGCAGCAACCAGCCATCGCGGCTGCTTGGGAAGCGAACCATCGGCAGAAGATCTTCCTCTCTGTCTCTCCTCCTCTCTGTATCTCACTTGCCAACTAGAAAAAAAAAAAGTCTTTAAAGAAAAAAAAAAGAAATGTGGGTAGGACAGCAGCCATGAGGGCTGCACAACGGCTTAAGCCACTTCTGCAACACTGGCATCCCGTGTCAGAGCACCAGTCCAAGTCCCAGCTGGCTGCTTCTCATCCCGCTGGCTGCCAAGGCACCTGAGACAGCAATGCAACAGGCCCAGAGCTCGGAGTCACTTGGGGCACCAAGATGGAGTTCCCGGCTTGAGCCTAGCCCAGAACTGGTTGTGGCAGCCATGTGGGGAGAGATCCAGCTCTCCGTCTCTTGCTATTACTCTGCCTACCAAATAAATACATACATACATAACTCCAGAAGCCACAGCAGGTACCATGAAATGTACATACCAAGTCATCTGAGGCTTCAGCATGTAGACCGTCAACTATTACATGATCCCCGTCACGTGTAAAGTTATGGCGAATGTGTTCGGGCAGGACATGCCTCTCAATCTTGTTGGGGAAGTTGGCTCCCATGAGAAATCTACTACTCAGATCCAAGATTTTCACATTAAGATCCACTGCTCTTTGACGCTACATGTGGGAAGGAAAAGATATTTAGGGCTACTTAAAATTAACATTTCACAACTTAACAGACAACCTGTAAAGGTGGCATATCAATTAATACAGTATTAAATCACAATTTCATGAACTATGCAAAATATGCAGTTTGTTAAAAATGTGTAATACACAGGTACACAGTATATGCAATATGTTGATTAATTATGGGCAGCTATTAATATCCTGGCAAAAAGACTCTCCTTGTTCCTTTACAATATTTCTAGGCTATAAGATATACATAACTTCTAGAGCTCTACCTTAGGTCCGAGTTGTATAACTGAGCTTTGAATTAGCAACATTACGAAGTACAGAATCCTGTCCTCCCTCCAGAGTGAATCACAACAGTGGTCTGGTCAAAACTATTCAATACGCTGCCTCTAAACTACTTCTAGACTAAAGACAATTAAGTATTAAAAGGCCAAATTAGAAAATGTCCTTGGTCTTCAAACATTTTTTAAGCTAAAGGGCAAAGGCAATATTCTTCAAAAACCACAGTGAACCATCAAGCAGCAGAGAGGTGCACTTTGACAGTTCTGACTTGGGGAGCAGGCATGCAGCCTAGCGGTTAGGACACCCGTGTCCCACACTGCAGTACTAGGGCCTGATTCCTAACTCCAGCTTCCCGCTCATACAGAGCTGTGAGGCAAAAGCGACAGCTCAAGGAACTGGGCTGCCGGCAGTCCGCACGGCACGTGCGGCTCACATTCCCGGCTCCCTGTTCAAGACCTCACCCTGCCCCGGGCATTGCAAACATCTGAAGACCTCACCATGCCCCGGACACTGCAAACATCTGGAAAATGTGCCAAAGATGGCACCTTACTCTCACTGACAATAATTTTTTTTAATTTTTAAATAAAATAAAAATTCTGGTTTTACAAATATCTGAGCGGCTGCAGAGCAGGCGCAGCAAAGTCTCTTTAGGGGCAGGGCCACGTCTTCCACTCCGTGTCCCCAGCTTAGGGCTCACGGGCCTCACACCATCAGGCCCTTGGATGGTCACGGATGAGGACAGACACGCTGCTGCAACAGCCACACAGATCTGCCAGGCAGTCACACCTCTGCAACACACAGTCTCCCAAGAAAGCACGCATCATCTCAGGAGCTGCCACCAGGGCTTCAAGATGCAGCACGCTGCAGTCCCATCAGGTTTTCCAGAGGACGAGGGAGGAATTTTGTTATTCTTTCTCAGAAAACCAGACAGGCTGCTGGGCGGGGCTGCGGACGGCTTTCATGTGAATCCTAGGAGGGTTTCTGAGCAGCAAGGGCCAAAGCTGTCAACAAATTCTAATTTGCATTATGCCCTGAAGAGTTAAGTAGCACTAAATATTTTTAAAAGACAAACATAGAGGATGTAAATATATGTTTGAAAAGTTTTCAATATTAAAAATGCAAACTTCATAAAAGTGAAAACTCTTCAGGACAAACAAACAGAGAATGTGATGTCTTTACAGTCGAGCCTTGTCTTCGCTTTTGTTTTTTTATATGGCCATTGATCTCCACCTACTGGTTATCAACAGAATAACATGAATGAATGACACCTAAAAACTGTCATTGTTCTCGTAAAATTACCCTCAAAGATCTTATTATTTAAAAAAATTTAAATCTGATAAAACTGATTCAGAGGTTCTTACCAATTAGTAGAAAGCCCTGGAAGAATTTAGATTGAGTTCACTCCCTGACTTCACTGATCCACGCGACATTCTTAGACAATAAGTGAATGCTGTGCTATTCTGGCATTCCTAACATTTCTATGAACTGTGCGCTACAGTGCTTCTCAAACACATATACTTTTCTAAACTTGTCTGTTACATTCATTCGGGATCTTAAAAAAAAAAAATCAAATCAGAAATACACTGGAAGGAAGAGGGACTATTTGATTTCTGGATTACAGAATGTTTTAAGATCTCTTTTAGAACATGACGCAGGCCCTCCTGCATCCTGTGAGGCCAGACCCCGAGGCCCCGGGCGAGGCCTGCAGCACATTCACCTGACCTGCAGCTCCAATGCTAATGGTTTCTTGGGCAGTCTGCTTGCTCACAGTAGCTCTACCCGAAGAATAACAGGCTACAGAAAAGCTGCTGAAACGGAATACCTATTTGTCAGCAAGGTTTCCGAAGCATCTCTCACCAGGATTAAGTAAAACAATATAAAACTATAGACAGAGATCTGCACAAACAACCTCATTTAGGAAACAATTTATGATTGATTGATGGGCACGAGCCTGCAGTATTATGAGTCACCAGATGGTCATTTAATGTAAGGCCCAAACGAAGCAGCGTTTGGCTCGGCAGTTCATACACGTGTGCTTCACACCGGAATGCCTGGGTTCGATCCCAGCTTCCGAGTTTGATGGCAAGTTCCTACTGGTGCCGACCCTGGGTCCTGGCTCCAGCCCTGGCCCAGCTCAGCCATGTTGGGCCTTCAGGAAATGAAGCCATGGATGAAAACTCCATCTGTCCTTCTGTTTCTTAAACAAACATTAACATTTTAAATATTTATGTGTGTGCTTAACTTTTAAAGAGTGATCCACACTCCTGGTTCTTACCAATCCTATCACTTAGATAAGCAAAGTAAAACAGTAACAACGTAATAAGACAGATGTCAGGTGAGTGAAAGGAGCAATGCGTGACTTCAGATGAACACAAAACTCTACCTGGGAAAGTGGAAAAGTTTCACACTGGGTAAACGTGGACTGAACAGCAAGAGTCAAGCACAGCAGCCAGGCCGACGGGGGAGAGCAGGCAGAGAAAGGGGCAGTACCCACACCACCCTGCAGAAGGCCTCAGGGGGATGAGCATGTGAGCTCCGCCTTACCCAGTTACCCAACACAGTCAGGGAAGGTATTAGGCCCGACGGTCACAAGCAAGCTGCTTTAAAAAAACCAGCCCAATGATCAAAGGCAGGTCAGACAGCCCAGCAGCAACCTCCCACAACCACTAGGCGCCTTGGCCTCCTTATCTGCAAGCAGAAATAACAGTAGCATCTGCCTTTACAGTGATGAGGAATACATGCTTTACAACAGCACATGTGCAAGTCCCTAGAAATCACAATGAGTGTTAGGGCGACAAAGGTCCATAAGGCTCAAAGTGACCTGTCTCAGGGCCTCAGCAAAGGCGCCTGGCATAGCACTCAGACGCCCTTTGGAACGCCTACATCCCGTCATCACAGCGCCTGGATTCCAGCTCCCTGCGAGGGGGCTGGAACAGCCCTGGTGGCTGACTGCCTGTCACCCACCCGAGACCCAGACAGAGGGCCTGGATCCTGTCTTGGGCCTGGCCCTGTCCCAGCTGTTGCAGGCATCTGGGGAGTGAATCAGAACCCGGCAGAGGTCTCACTGCCTTCCAGATAAATTACATAAACAAATACATTTTGTCATTAAAGAAAAAGATTGGCAAGAGAAAACTGCCAACTCAACCCAAAATTTAAAATTCTACCTTTCTGAACAGGTAGCAGTGACATCACCTGTACAGAGCAGTACTAATAAAGAACTGCTCTGGGAGGGGCACAGTCTCCCCTCTAGGTCATGTAAGCTCTCAGGTGAGCCTTTGAGCCATGGGGTCTGCTGAGAAAGCTTATTTCAGCTCTGGGTTGGAGCAGGGGTCCAGAAAATCATCAGGCACGTGTGTGGATCCAGCACCAATCAAAATGATAGTGATCAAAGTGATCTATGATACGTGATGTACCTTGTTAGGACCCTTATTATCTACTTGCCAAGATGTTCTGATCAGCTAATACATTTACAAAAAAGTGGCTCAGGGCCAACCCGATGGCTCAACTGGTTAATATTCCCCTTGCCAGTGCCAGGATCCCATGTGGATGCCAGTTCATATCTCGGCTGCTCCACTTCCCATCCAGCTCCCTGCTTATGGCTGGGAGAAGCAATGGAGGATGGCCCAAAGCCCTGGGTCCCTGCACCTGCATGGGAGACCAGGAAAAACCTGGTTCCTGGCTTTGGATTGGCTCAGCTCCAGCCTTTGCAGCCTTTTGAGGAGTGAACCAGCAAATGAAAGATCTTTCTCTCTTCTCTATAAAATCTGCTTTTCCAATAAAAATAAATAAAGATTTTTTAAGAAAAGTGGTTTAATTATATCACTTACCTATAACATAAATATATAAATGTGAGTGCACATATATGCAGACGTATATGTATAACTATACATTAGGAGAAACATAATTATCTTTGTCTTAAAAAAATCAGAACAGGGCCCGGCGTGGCCTAGCGGCTAAAGTCCTCACCTTGAAAGCCCCGGGATCCCATATGGGTGCCGGTTGTAATCCCGGCAGCTCCACTTCCCATCCAGCTCCAGGCTTGTGGCCTGGGAAAGCAGCCGAGGACAGCCCAATGCATTGGGACACTGCACCCGCGTGGGAGACCCGGCAGAGGTTCCAGGTTCCCGGCTTCGGATCGGCACGCACCGGCCTGTTGCGGCTCACTTGGGGAGTGAATCATCGGACGGAAGATCTTCCTCTCTGTCTCTCCTCCTTTCTGTATATCTGGCTGTAATAAAATGAATAAATCTTTAAAAAAAAAAAATCAGAACAGACTGCAGGCAAACAGTGAACACACTGTATGGCTGGCTGACTTTCCAACAGCATCGAGCGACGACCACCCTTCCAATCCTTAATACTAAAAGGGGGCACTCAGTTTCTGAGGCGATCATGTTCCACAAAGACAGAAGCCCTGGGAACAGAGATGAGAACTTCAACCAATCGTCTGTCTTATTCCCATCTCTGTGAAACAGGGGGTCTGGACACATGTATAAGGAGGCCCTGAATTCTGGTATAAACAGTGTATAACCAACACTCACTGCTTACAGGACAAAAGAGAGATCTGTCAAAGACACGCATAGCATAATAAACACATGTACGGAGAGGTCTAAATGGTATCCCCCAGAGGTCAGCTTGCCTACTTGTCGGCCACCCTTTCCTGGTAACTGCGTATCTCATACCATCTCAAGTCATTTCTGATTTCTGAATTACCAGTGTAATTGAGTGCATTTAAATACACAAGAACTTCAAAAGGACGAAACACCTGAGCATTTCCATAACATGCAAATTCAAGCAATATACAAGGATTACAGCACAAGAGATAGTGACTGAAAGTCGGTGATGCCCAGGGAATCAGAACGAGTTACCTTGTCTTCATCCAGATGGATCCCACTGATTTCAAAATCAAACAGGAACAGTTCGGCCACTCGCCTGCAAACCAATGAGTCCGCGGTTACAGTAGGCAATAAAAACTGTTGCCAAACACCTACTTCTTTGGCTAAACAAATCAACAATAGTGCTTGATAAGCCCCTTTGGAAACTGCCAAGTTGTTTTATTTTAACACGTTCAGAAAGACAACTTCTTTTAAGTAAGGAGTTAACTCTTGGGGAAGCCGGGCAGAGCATCTGGCTGGCTGGCTATCAGGAGCAGCTTTTGCAGGCAGGAGCTCATGCCCTCCCCCACGATGACTAACCTGTGAGTGTCACCAGGATAATTGCTTCTTTACTTCAGCTCTGCCCAAATCCCAATCAGTAAAAGCATAGCGAAGTTTCTACTTGGACAATTTTTCATAGGCCTTCTGCACAACATTTTTCCATCTTTCTTCCAAACTAGTATCAGATACTTGAAAAGCTAAATTGATTCTCTTGGTTAGTGAGAATTCCTTTCTTTGTTTTTGATCCCGACCCATGTTTGGAACCAATTCCAAGTGTAACAGCTTTCACTGTCAAAAACATGCTTTTTCAACCACCTTTTCCTCCAAACGGAGGGGGGTCACCAAGTAGCTGATGTACGCATTTTTTGCTTTCCCTGGCTTTTCAAACTGGACAAATTTATCTTCCTGATTATGTGTCACATACACCTTGAATGAAAATTCTTCTGAAATTCTGAATTTCAACAGACCACATACAGCACGCAGGCATTTTTCTCTCTTACAAAAAGCTTCACTCACATCCCTAAACCACCTGCCCTAATTCCTTCTCATTCATCTTCCTTCCAAAATGCCTCAAAATGGCATCATCTTTTCAAGCAAACACATTTTCTCTTTGGTTAAAGAAGAAACAAAAGACTTGCAGGGGCTAATAAACTGGGGGTGTGAATTTCTCATCTAAGTTTATTGTGTCAACCAATGTAGGTTTATGACACGAAACATTCTGCAGAAATTAATGGAAAAGTTAAAAATCCCCAAATCACATCAAAGATAATGAGTATTAAAATTTTTGTATTGGGCCAGTATCGAGGCACAGCATCTTAAGGCAGCACCTGCAATGCAGGCATCCCGTGTTACAGCATCAGGTACAGTCCTGACAGCTCCACTTTGATCCAGCTCCCTGCTAGTTCACCTGGGAAAGAAGTGGGAGGTGGTCCCTGCTACCCATGTGGGATCCCTACTACCCATGTGGGAGGCCCACAGGCAATTCCAGGCTCCTCTCACATGGATGCAGGGATCCAAGTACTTCGGCCATCTTTAGTTGTTTTCCCAGGCACATTAGCAGGGAGCTGAATCAAAAGTTGACCAGCCGGGCCTCAAACTGGCACCCATGTGGAATACTGGCATGTTGACCAATGACTTAAGCCGCTGTGTCACAATGCCGATCACTACCTGTGGTCTACTACTCATCGTTATTCTGGTGAACTTCTTCCAGTTACCCTGGCAGCAGTCTCCCACATCTTGCATGGACTGCATTTCTCAACTGAATCAAGAGGCCACATCAAGTGACTGACCTAACACCACATAAGTCTGTACAAAAACATCCATGGGCCCGGCGGCGTGGCCTAGTGGCTAAAGTCCTCACCTTGAAAGCCCCGGGATCCCATATGGGTGCCGGTTCTAATCCCGGAAGCTCCACTTCCCATCCAGCTCCCTGCTTGTGGCCTGGGAAAGCAGTCGAGGACGGCCCAATGCATTGGGACACTGCACCCGCGTGGGAGACCTGGAAGAGGTTCCAGGTTCCCCGGCTTCGGATTGGCACGCACCGGCTGTTGCGGCTCACTTGGGGAGTGAATCATCGGACGGAAGATCTTCCTCTCTGTCTCTCCTCCTCTGTGTATATCTGGCTGTAATAAAATGAATAAATCTTTAAAAAAAAAAAAAACAAATACATCCATGATGTTAGTGTGCAAACAAAGCTACCTACCCACACAATCTGAAAATGCATTCCTGCCTGTATTAGAATGTGCTAGACCAACAGTGAAATTTCATTCCCAGCTGGTACCCGTAGAACATGGCTTCACACGGGGTCACACCCAGTGACAGAAACAGAGAAGGAAAAGCAGAAATGAGCAAAGGCAGTTGGTGCACCACAAATAAAAAGTAAATGGGTACAAACAATATCGGGGTCCCCCGGGGCCTCCTGTACCCACAGAAGAAATCACCCAACACTCCAGGCTCTGTTTTAAGAGCCACCTTACTTCCAACCAGTCTTTCGTCGTCGTCGTCTGTCCCGTCCATCCATCCGTCCTCTGTAGCTCCCTGTAGCTCTCTCCCTTCTGCCTAAAACAGGCTGCTTATATATCCTTTTTTCCCATGGGTCCACTGGGTGCTACCTGATTGGCCAGGCCCTGAAGAGGCAGCAAATTTGCCTCACCTGCTGGCAAGACCAGCTCTCGTCTCTCCACTTTGCAGAGCAGCTGCCGGTCCTGGGTTATTGGCCACAGCTGCCACCATGGGGCTTTCTTCAGCAACCCGCTCCCCACAAACAAGACAGGAAAATGTGACTCTCGGAGGTGAGTAAATGACAAATCCTACATTACTTATATTACAAAAAAAAAAAAAAAAACTGAACAGAAAAAAAAATGAAGTACAACCTCAGACTTCCATACTGAACTAGAGATTGGGCCTTTCCAATCCAGATTTAAAAACTACATTCTAATGAATCAAACCAAATGATCTCAAGGATCATGAGAAAGAAACCATGTAGCTAATAAGAGCATTGTGCTTGCATCTTTCTTTTTTAAGATTTATTTTTATATTGGAAAGTCAGATTTACAGAAAGGAGGAGAGACAGACAGGAAGATCTTCCATCTGCTGGTTTACTCCCCAAGTAGCTGCATCAACCAGAGCTGAGCCAATCTGAAGCCAGGAGCTTCTTCCGGGTCTCCCATGCAGGTGCAGGGTCCCAAGGCTTTGGGCCGTCCTTGACTGCTTTTCCAGGCCACAAGCAGGGAGCTGGATGGGAAGTGGAGCTGCCGGGACACAAACTGGTACTCATATGGGATCCTGCTGCATGCGAGGCGAGGACTTCAGCTACCATACAGGGTCCTACTTATATCTTCTGATGGAATCGATTAGGGACCATGAAGCGCAAGCCTGTTTCATCAGCAGCGTACACTCAGCATTTACTAATGTACTCGTTCCTGGGGTACACTCAGCAGTGAAGCATAAGCCCATCTGCTTAGCACAGCACACTCCACAGTGAAGCATCCTCGCCCAGAAGCAATGAGGCTGCAGCAGCACAGCCCTAACAGACGCAGGACAGGGACCGACTACCTGGTTTCCGGATCAAGGGAATCCACGAGATTCTTATCAGCTAGTAATTTCTGCAAACTTTGATATAATTCCACATTTGTGTTCAACCTAGAAAAGTCACAAAAAGAAATGAAACGGCTTCTTCATATCTCATTTTTACCTTGACAGTAAGAAGGTGGTGCTAACAGGGACGCACAGACACGGCCAGAAACCCCAAGTCTGGGTACTGCTGTGCACCTTGCTGCGGACCTGGGAAGCAGCGCCCTGCTCAGCGCACGGACAGGCAGCCTGCCGGGACAAGAGTCACAGGCACAGACTACACCAACAGGTAAAGAGCCTGACTACAACATGCCTGTGGTTACCCGTACTCTTCACGTGGGGAAAGCAACGGGAACAGCAGGGAGGCTAAACAGACACACAGATTTTTCCAGCCTGACCTGGGCAGCCTAAGCCCCGGGTTCATCTGGGAGACACTAGCAGGCCCACAGCAGAGGGAGTGCAGGGGCCAAGGCTCCGAAGCCCACACCTGGCAGGCAACCCCGGCCCCATCACTGCTGCAGGAGCTGGGGCAATTGTCTCAGACCTGAGGTGTGCATATCGCACATGTCAGCGACCGACAGCCAGTCATTAGGCAGGCCCTGCAGCTGGCCCCTAGCCAAAGCTGGGGAGCACACAGACGGCCTCCCAACCTCACCTGCCACACCACTGCTAGCCACCCAGCCCTTCTCCCTTAAACGCCAAAAGGTCACTGGCATTCCTAGGGTGAAAAAGCGAGTCAGCTCTACACGCAGACAGAAGCAGCTCTTACCCGTTGGAGCTCAGGCAGGGATGAGCAGCCCCACGTCGAGGCTTCCAGTCGGCTTATCATTCCCAAGGCTTTTAACACAGGAACCCCAGGTTTCTGTGGCTACCATGCTGCTGGCTCTTCCCAACCACCCAGGGGCCTGAGGCAGCCACCGTGGCTCAAAAAACACCCAAGAAGAGCAGGGACACATCCTAGTGGCTCACTCCCGAACATCCATCAGAGGCCAGGAAACAGGGCACTGTGCGTGCCAGCCTCATCCTAGGAGCCTTCCCCAGCACAGCCTCTGCGGAAGGCTAGGCCCTCTCCCACACACCTACATGCTGGAAGACCCTGAGATCACGCCTATACCTTACATGGGGCACTCAATCTCGACAACCACAACTGACTCCTAGACCTTTTGTTTTTTCCTCCAAACCAACTCTACACGTGCACCGGAAGTCATCTCGATTGTTCAACCCTCAACTAAGAAAGTTAGTAAAGATTCAGGAGAGAATGAGTCACGGGGCTCAGAGAGACCCTAAGGCAAAGCTCCAGCAGGGGCTCTGAGGACCGCTGCCCTCCACAGCAAAGGCAAGATGACCGGGAAACCCTCAACCCAACCTGGCCACCATCTGGGCTCCCCCGTGACTTCCCCTGGGCCAGTCCATCAGCTGGCAGGACGCAGCACTGAGAATGTTCCAGGCTGCAGCTGGCTGTGTCGAGCCCCACCGCTGGGCTCCCCACTCTCCTCTATGTGAAGCCCTTTCTCCCAGCCATTGTCCCCACCCCCTTCGGCACAGCCACTGTCAGGGCTCCGCAGGAACCAGAGCTAGCCCATTCGGTGTGCTGATTTGAAGGGCTGTTAAGAAAAGCTACCGTGACTGCGCCAAAGTGAGTGGATGTTGTTCAGCCAGGAAAAAGAGCACAACCTGCATATCCTGTGTGCTAGGTCTGCCCGGAAGCCTCATCTTACTGCAGATCTTGCTCCTCTCTCCCACAATATCGGCTTCCCCGTGCTGCCTGGAGTACGGGCCCCAGGGCTCTCCCAAAGCGCTACTCACTGTCCGGCAGTGCCCGGCACCAGGAGCGCGTGAGTGGTGCACTGCACTCCACGTAGGGGGCTCTCCTACACGGCTTGAAGACATTCCAACTGACCACAAAGCCGCATTACCATACTGCACTCCTTCAGAGCCTGAGCCGGCAGTCAGTTTGTCTCAGCCCTTCCCGGGGAGCTTCATGCTTGTCCTGGACGCTGCCTCACCCCAAAAAGCCGGCGACTGCTCGGGTGCCAGGCATGGGTCATTTCGGCTTCATGCCGTGCGGTCCATTTAACTATGTGATCCTCTGTAACTCCAACCTGCCACCAGGATAACACAAGACGCTTTCCACAGCCGACAGTAACAAGGATGCTGGAAGTGTGAGATGTGGCCGACACCATTCAAGCCGTGTAGCTCAGGTAATCCCCAGCGCGACGCTAGGAGGCAGGGCACACTTGACGGCCTCACTCCCAGCCAAGGCAGGCAGCTGGAAGAGCAGCCCGAGCCGCAGTGCCAAGTGCTGTGATGGGCACCCAACCACTGCACACACACCCTTCCACCCTGCTGGGTGGGCTCAAGCACTGAGGACAAAACCAGCTGACCCCAGCGGGCCCGCGGAAGCACACCACCCACCCGGGAGGGGAAGAACACGTACTTTTCCACCACAGTGCCGATGCTTCTACAAGCTTCTTCCGCCGCCTCTCTGAACGCCGGCTCTGGGTGCGCGATCTTCACGAAGTCCGCCTAACGAAGGGCAGAGAGAAGCAGAAGGCAGTTGGCTGGGAAGCTGTCTCCCAGCGCACGAGGGCAAACCTGGACACTTGTGTGTTCAAGAGGCGTCCTGGCGGCATGACCTGCGTGTCTCCTGGGCTGACTGTTCCCCGCACCAACAAGGCAGGGCAGGTGTGCCCGGAACATGTTGCTCTCTGGAATACAGCTTGTTTCATTCCACTTTGTTTTAGGAAAGCTTTGCTGCCTTCAAATATAAATGCCAAGAAAATGTTTCCTAGTCTATAGTTCAATAAAAAGCAGGTCCTGGCTTCGAACATTCTCAAATCTAACTCACATGCTTCACAGAACGGTTCTCACAGGTTAACCAGGCACCTGAGAGCAGCTCTCAGCTGGTTTTTGAAAACACACACAGTGGGCCTGACGCAGTAGCCTAGAGGCTAAAAGTCCTCACTTTGCAGGTACCGGGATCCCATATGGACGGCGGTTCTAAGCCCAGCAGCCCCATTTCCCATCCGGCTCCCTGCCTGTAGACTGAGAAAGTAGTTGAGGACTGCCCAAAGCCTTGGGACCCTGCACCCGCGTGGGAGACCTGGAAGTTTCCTGGCTCCTGGCTTCAGATCGGCGCAGCTTCAGTCGTTGCAGCCACTTGGGGAGTAAACCATCAGACAAAAAATCTTCCTCTCTGTCTCTCCTCCTCTCTGTATATCTGACTTTGTAACAAAATTAAATAAATCTTTAAAAGCACACACAGTACAGTTTTAAAACCTGTCTATCACTTTAATACTACAACAAGGTGGAGGAATCCAGCATGAGGGGAGGGCACGGGGAGGGGTTGGGGGAATCCCAGTGCCTATGAAACTGTGTCACATAATGCAACATTATTAACAATAAATAAATACCTGTCTAATCACATCTAGTGTGTGTGCAAAAAAACACTCTTCATAACCTTTTCAGTAAAATATGAATTCTTTGTTCATAAAACATGAAGTCATGTAACAAGTCCTCACTTAGCATGACACACGACAATTGCTAACAACTGCTGTATTCACCTCAGGATTAAACAGGGCAGGGCCAGTGCAGTGGTAGCAGAACAGGCTAATCCTCCACCTGTACGGCTGGCATCCTACATGGGCGTTAGTTCAAGTCCCAGCTGCTGTACTTCCAATCTAGCCCCCTACTTATGCTCTTGGAAAGCAGCACAGGACAGTTAAAGTTCTTGGGCCCCCGCGCCCACAGGAGAAACCTGGAGGAAGCTCCTGGCTCCTGGCTTCAGATCAGCTCGGCTCTGACCGTTGTAGCCTCTTGGGGAGTGAACCAGAATCAATGGGAGAAAGATCTCTCTGTATTTCTGTCTCTCCTTCTCAAGATAGTGATTTGATGAGAAACAATTTACAGCTTATAAAACTATCCCTTTATAATGGTATTGATCTCACTGGCACCTACACCTTCACTCCTGGAGACAAAAAAAAAAAAATAACTTTAAAATCCAATACTGTGTCAGTTTCATAACACTGCTCAACTTGCAGTGGTGGCACAGCAGGCTGAGAGGTGGTACTGCTCAACCCAGGCGAGTGGCTGCCAGGGCTGGGGCTCAGCAGGGCCAGGTGACACTCCACAGGGAGCTGGGGACGGGGGCAGAGGCAGGGGCGGGGATGGGGCAGCTCTCTGTCCTGCTTACTCAAATTTACACACGAAGTAAAAAGTCTTTATTTAAACAGTTGCAGATGCTACCTAATGCCCAGCCTCTCCCAGGAGGGGCTCATCTGACATGAGCTGCCAGGCCTGGGAGGGACAGAGCACAGGAGGGACAGAGCCCAGCTCCGACAGGGGCTGACCACAGGGCCATGGCACCTCCCAGGGCCCAGGGCCCAGCTCCGGCAAGGGCTGACCACGAGGACACGGCACCTCCCGGCACCCAGGGCCCCTCTCCTCATCTGGAAAGGCAGATGTGCTGGAAGGGGCCCTCAGTGGCCCCAGGTACAGGGTTAAACCAGGGCCTGCTGCCCAGGGGCTGGGGGATTCGGGATGGAGGGGGTCTAAAACAGAACCCACGCCAGAATGCAAGCTCTTGATGTCATCACTGCATTACACATAACGACATTCCCACATTCCCGGTGTCTACAATAGACCGTGGCCTTGGGAGGAGCTCACCTTTGAAAGACTGAGAGGCAAAGAGCGACTTAGCGCACACACGGTCACACATGAGCCGGATCTCGGCTACATGCACTAACACGGGTACCAATGAAGAGGCTTTGGCCCCTACAGGTGGATGGGAAGCCACATGATTCCCCCACCCCAGCTGTGGGCTTCTGAGCTGGTGACGGCACCTCGGAACACGTCTACTTCAACTTTCACACATAAAAAGTCTGTACATGCAATCAATTTGCTGCCAGAACTTTGATTTCAATCCAAAAAGGCATTCCTGAAAAGGTTCATAAAAAACTGATTTTCACTGCTTTTACGGGGAAAAAAAAAAAAGGAGTTCTATGGCAAACGCGTACACGAAATGTTCCATTAGAATCTTGGTCGAAGCCTCCATGAACAGAGAACTATGGCCAAGCAAAAGTATGTGCCATATTAGCAAGCATTCTTCCAATGGACCACTAATTAAATACACATACTAACACACCTTTCCCAAGCATCTTTCCCATTCCCGATGACATACTTCAGGCGGACACACAAATGCAACGGCTGTCCAGTAGTCCCTGCCATTTTCACTCTTACAGACTCATATTACACAAGGGGTACCCTTCACTTCAACATGATCAGCCTGCAGGTGTCTTACCAGGTCAGCCACTCTGCACAGGGAATCCGAGAGCTCGTCGAAGATGCGCACTGTCTGGGGCCCCGGCGGCGTCGAGCAGGCACGCTCCACCAGCAGGTCCGTCCGCCTCAGGGCTTTCTCCTGGGCAAGGCGAAATCCTTCCGGGGCACTGAGCTCAGGCACTCCGAAAAGACCCTGAGATCCAAAGAACAGGGCCAGGACTGTCACTCTGCTCCGTATGAACCACAAAGACTTTTTTCATAAAGGAATTCTTGGTGGTGGTTGTCTCCTAATTGGGCCAAGGTCACACAGACTGCTTTTCTGAATCATGGAAGGTGGATGGGTGCCGTCAGAGTCCGGCTGCCACCGTAGAGGCCACCAAGCAGTCAGGAGGATTAAAGCAGGGAACCGCTGTCTAAAGCAGGCAGAAAGCACTGGGTGGACACTAGCCACAATCCTGAGCTTGCGACCTTGCCCAGGGACATCTGCTCCCAGCTCTCAGCAGGTTCGACAGCAATGGCCATGCCCGTCTCACACGTCCCGAATTAGGAAGTCTGGGTGAGGCTCTTAGGGTCCAGTCCCACAGAGCGAGGGCTTAGCACCCCTGCCATGGTCCATGAGAGAGGGTGAGGGTGTTCTCCCACATCTAAAGAGCTACTTCCAAGAACCCTCAGACACAGAGGCCACAGGCTCACACTGGCCGCCAGTTTTATAGTCTCCAAAGGCTTTTCAGTCTCTTGGCAAAAACACAAGATCAGTGAACTGATGGGACTGACCACCATCCTTCTGCAACCAGGTCACTTGCTAGAACATTTAGGCAAGCAGGGGTAGCGCATGTAACAGGTGGCTATGGCATAGCATCAAGGATGTTACATGCTTTCAATTTTCTCACTGGTTTTCCACAACGCTACAATAGTCATTCTCCTCTGATCAATAAGGCAACATGCTTGAAGTCAGAAAGTGGGACTGCCTGCACTGCCGGCATCCCATACAGGCTCCAGTTCTAGTCCCAACTCTTCCAGTTTCCATCCCAGCTCCCTGCTAACAGCCTTGGAGAGTAGCAGAGGATGGCCCAAGTTCTTGGACACCAGCACCCACGTGGGAGACCTGGAAGAAGCTCCTGGCTCCCCGCTTTGGCCCAGCCCAACTCTGGTCCCTGCAGCCACCGGCGGAGTAGAAGTGTAAGTGGAAGATCTCAACTCGGCCTTTTCAGATGAAAAATCTTCAAAGAAGCAGAAGTTACATCATGTTTGAAGTCATCAGCAGCGGCAAGGCCAGGACTCACACCTGCTCTGTAGAGCCCACCCACTCTTTGGCAAGCCTTTCGTGAGGCACCCCCGTGTTGGACAGTCTCCTCTCCCCGAAAGGGCACCCCTGCCCTCACTTTCCTAGCCACCTGCCCAGCACAGGGTCTGCCTAACCTCTGGGGAAGTTCATGGATGAAAACCAACAGAGCAGACCGAATGTTGTAGACGTTTCATGGGAATATTTCTGGAAACACCAACAGGTGAAATTTTCAGGCCTGCTAAGGGCTACTGTTTCCACAAGACAGGATACCTATAGCCAGGCTATTAACCTTTCTTCAAGCTACACTAAGAAGATGAGGGAAATAAAGACAGGAATTCTACATCTCCAACCACCAAATAACGCTAAATGAAAAGAAAAACTTCAGGCAGGCCTCTGGCACAGCACTGAAAGTGCTGCTTAGAAATCGTACTCCACACAGCAGTGCCTGGCCCCACAGCTGACCGCAGCTGCCCGCTGCCCTGCCCCGGGCGGCAGCAGTGAACAGCCCCCACCAGAGAGTCACTCAACAGATCCCTGCCTTGGCTTCCGGCTCTGGCCTGCCACAAGCCCCTGCTGATGTAGGCAGACAGAGGAGTGAACCAGCAGAGAGTTCACTCTCTCTATTTCAAAAAAAAAAAGAAAAAATTCACTAAAAGCATTTTTTTCAAGGTGAACATCAATTCAGAGATTTGAAAATCTGGTATCAGTACATGAAATCATGCTGAACCAAAGCAACCCCATAGTGACATGCTTTGCGCAGCCACCCCAGGCCTCCCTGCCCCTTCTCTGGGGAGCACCTACACAGAGGGGTCATCCGCACACCCACCATGCACATACCAACATGACAGACTGTCACGGACACTGGCGTGCGGCCCGTCTCAAAGAGAATCTTTACAGAGCTCATAACAGAGAAAAAGAAACACATCATTAACCTCATAGCATTGTGTTCTACACCCCTCTATATTTAAAAAAAAGTGCTATAATCAGACTTTTTAAAAGGCAAAAACAAAACTAATATTTCACCTGATACAGACAGAATCTACAATCCTTTTTCGCGTGCCTTTCTTTTGCCTCTCATTCATTCATTCGCTCACTAAATTGCTTAATGCCAGACAACCAGTTCAGCGAAATGGATACAGAAACAAACAAGAACCAAACAAGTAGATCTAGGTACTTCCTGGGGGGCTAAGAAACCACTATGACAACTCAAGGGCACTCTAGGAAGTCAGACTCTATCAACAGGATTTTGCATCTTGCAAGCAGCCTGGGGCCTCCTCAGTTCCTGATGCCCACGCCGTGCAAAAGAATACACAGATGCACACAGATGCACACAGAGGACACAGAGGACACAGAGGACACAGCATCCGGGCCAGCAGCGGGTACCGAGTGCCTGGCCACAGCACGGAAAGCAGAGCAGGACCGCTGGTTCCCCGGCCAAGCTTTCCAGCAAGTGTCTGTCTGTGGAGGCACTGGGGTGGACTTAGCCAATACACCCTGGAGAGACTCAATCCAGCAGCAATAAACCAACAACATCTCAGAGCTATCAAATCCATTCCAGTAACACCCTCGAACATGCTTCCCCACATCGGGGTCTCTAAGACGATAGCAAATGACCACCACCTATCCCGGGGGGGCTGATGGAGTTTAACAGCAAGGCATATCCTCCCCCCCCCCGGCTCCCCACCACGCCACAGAAAGAGAAGAAAAAGAAAAGCAGCAAAAAAAAATCTCGGTGAATGGAGCCAATGGACACCTGGAGGGTGACATCATCCTTGGGTCGGTGACATCGGCAGCATTTCAGAATTACCCAGGCCACCTGGACAGAACCCTCGGAGACTCTGGGTTGATGTGAGGTGGTGGTTCCTCATCCCTGGGGACTGGGACTTGCGGAAAGTCGTGAGTGATTCCCCCCTTTGTTTCTCCCCTTCCCCCAGGAACAAGAAGAAACAGCTAATTTGGAAGCAATGAATTCACCCAATTTTCCCTAAACCCCATCCTTCCCACCTTGATCAACTATGTACTCATTATTAAAAAATAAAATTTAAGATCACAAAATAGAAAAACTTAAATATTTGTCCGACCCACCTTCCTCCATACCTCAATCCTCCCTCATGGGGCATGCCTCCCTCTCAACTATGTAAACACTATTGTTAAATAAAATTTTTAGGGCCCAGCGGCATGGCCTAGCGGCTAAAGTCCTCGCCTTGAACGCCCCGGGATCCCATATGGGCGCTGGTTCTAATCCCAGCAGCTCCACTTCCCATCCAGCTCCCTGCTTGTGGCCTGGGAAAGCAGTTGAGGACGGCCCAATGCATTGGGACCCTGCACCTGTGTGGGAGACCTGGAACAGGTTCCTGGTTCTTGGCTTCGGATCGGCGCGCACCAGCCGTTGCTTGGGGAGTGAAACATCGGATGGAAGATCTTCCTCTGTCTCTCCTCCTCTCTGTATATCTGACTTTGTAATAAAATAAATAAACCTTTAAAAAATAAATAAATATATATTTTTAAAAAAATGTTAAGCAATCCTGAAAGTGCAAAGTTCTGAAATCATGGCTATGGGGTGATGACATTCTGGACATAATGGAATGACCATGACCCGACCCAGGCCGGCCGAGACCTCACAAGCACTCCTGGACATCGCCTGCGAACCCACACAAGCCCCCTTTAGGGTCCACTCCCGGGTGGCAGCAAGGCTGGACCGGAGCCAAAGGGGGAGGCGCAGCCGACAGCCCCTGCTTCAAGACAGGTGCACCGAGGCCGGCCCGGCCAACCTCCCCGGACCCCGCCCAGCGTGCTCACCTGACGCTCGCCCAGCAGGTGCCAGCGGTGCCCTCGGGGCTGGACATTGAAGGCGGCGCCCACCGGGGACCAGCCTGTGCTCACTGTCCGTGCCCAGCTCCCCGCGCCGAGGCAGCCCCGGCAGGCTCGTCTGGGCCGCAGAGCCCCGACGCCAGGCCCCAGGCCGCCCAGCCTCCGGGTGCACAGCATCCTGTCTGCAGTCCCCAGACTCAGAGCCCCGACGCCAGCCCCCAGACCGCCCAGCCTCCAGGTGCACAACATCCTGTCTGCAGACCCCAGACCCAGTGCCCCGAGGGCACGCGCTCCGCGTTGTCAAGGCAGCGGCCCGCGCTGCATCACGTGACGGCCGTGCTTCCGGGTCGGGGAGCGAGTCAATCGGACGTGAGCAAGAGCGTCACCGTTCAGGCTTCTAGGCTGCCTCGGGAGAAGGGCGCCCCCGCGAGCCTGGAGTACGGAACGGCGAGCTTGGAAAGTGATGAGTAAGCACTGGAATTCTTCCTGGAGCGGGAATCAGAGAGAGAAGGCAGCCGTGTGAGCTCGTGGTGCCTCCCCCATTGACCTGGTGACAAGGTCTGTGGGCAGATCTTGAAATAATCACGGACCACCCTGCACATGAGCTGTGGTTATGTGCAGCTGCGTGAATTAACTATGCAGGAATCTCCACCTATTTGGGTCTGTGAAATTGTAATAATCTACAATAGAAATGGTACAAGGAGGACACAGGTATCTCGGGGCAGTATCTGAACTGCATTGCCACCTCTGGCGTCCTGCCAATGTGCACCCTGGGTCCTCCTGACTGGCCACCCACATGACAGTCTCAGATTGAGGTCCCGTCTCCAGCTGCAGCTGACTGAACCAACAAATGAGAATGCTGTCTCTCTCTCTGCCTTTCAAATTTTATAAAAAAAGATTTATTTTTTTACTTCTTTTTACTTAAAAGGCAGCTTAACAAAGAGAAGGTACATAAGAGAAAGAAGACCTCCACTGGCTGATTCACTCCCCAAATGGGTCGCAATGGCTGCAGCTGTGCCGATCTGAGGCCGGGAGCCAGGAGCTTCTTCTGGATCTCCCAAGGCTTTGGGCCATCCTCCAGTTCTTTCCCAGGCCACGGTAGACAGCTGGATGGGGAGTGGAGCAGGCAGGACTCAAACTGGTGCCCATACGGGACGCCAGTTGAGCCATCACACCGACCTCTTGCCCCAGCTTTTTCAAGCTGCCGCAAATGTGAATAGTTCATTTCTGTGACCTGGTGAAATCATATAAGGAATTAGAAAAGTGTGGCAAGAATGATTCTTTCAAACTCACAGGAAGCCAGTAGTCTTTATTTGCTTAGACAAATTCTAGGAATACATATGGTTTAAATTCTCAGCATAAAAAGCCTGTTATGTTAGTGTAGGCATATGCAATTACTCAAAGAATAAGGAGGACTGAGCACTCAGGAAATGACTCAGTTCTCTCACAGTTGCATAGCAGGTGCCTGGGCACAGAAAAAATAAATGCAGATTCCTCTGTAACAGCCAAAGGAAAGCCACGTCCCTCAAGCCTTGGTTTCGGGCTTCTTCCCACACACCATGCTGCCCCTCTCCCTGGACCACAGGCCACGAGTGGCAGTGACAAACAACACCACAGCTGCAGTCTAGTTTAAGTAAAGGCAACATGTGGGCTGGTGCAGCCTAACAGTCCAGGGCTCACGGGCCTGCAGACACAGCTGCATTTGGAAGCATGGGGCCCTGTCCGGTTTCTGCTGCCAGCATGGAGAGCTAGAGTGAGTTTGTTCGTGAAGAACAGATACTCAGGGCGACACGGAGCAGCTGCCCCAGCTAGGCCGCCTCCTCTTCCTACAAGGCCACCAGCTTCATCCCAGGGCCCCACAGGAACTAACCCTGGTTTCCACTTTAAAAGGCTTTACCATTCACATGAGAATTTAGGGACTAGGTTTCCAACTCCTGAAATATCCTTGCTGTCCTTGCTTCAGCTGACAACAGCAGGCCTTGTCTGCAGCACACCCACAGATGCACAGCTGCTTCTCCGATGGGACCAATGGCATCAGGGGCTGTTCCGATCACCAGGTCTGCAGCTCAAGTCGACCCTACACTGTTGAGAAGACTTGTCCTAGAAGTGGACGTTAGGGAAAGTTGGCCATAAGGAGAGGAGACAGATGGAATCTGTTCAAATCAGAGCCATCAGGGCACGTGTTTGATGCAGCAGACAAGACCCCGTCTGGGACGTTCCTATCGCAGAGTGAGGTGCTGAGTAAATGCACCCTGATCTTGTACTTCTAGCTGTAATGCTGACATCTTGTTTATTTCTCCCTTTCATCTTAGCAAGGTAAATGTAAACACAAGCCAAGAAGCGCTCAGGGCTGCCAGAGGCCTTAGGAAAGAATTCCCCTTTAAAGAGGAGACTGACCTTGGAGGCTCCTGACCCTGTTAATGGGACCCCCAGGGAGTAAGGCCAGTTCCTTAAGCCTCGCACTGTGTGGTGCTTTGTTACGGCAATACTAGCAAACAAACACCGGTTCCAGTCTGGCCAAGGGTTTCCCAGCAGCCATCTGTTGGCTTGCATGGCCGTGACCATGAAGTGTCTGCAGCTGTCCGTAGCATCTCGCTATCGCCAGCTTAAAGCTCTTATTCGTCACGAAGAGGAATAGGCTTGTTTTCCTTTTTGTAGAATCAGTTTTAGGAATTTTCATTTCACAGTTCACACAGATGCGAAGGGGCCCTGCTTTTCAGGTGCATTAAAAGGGAGCCGAACTGGAAGTGGAATGGCTGGGGCTCGAACCAGTGGGCAAAGGGGATGCTGGCATTGCAGATGAAGGCTTATCGTACTGTGCTACAACTGTGGCCTCAGGATTTTCAGTTTTAGACTCAATTTTCATTTTCTTGTCTGGCCCTTTTCAGGATTATTGCAGGAAATGCGAGAATGAATAGCATCAAACCACGACAAGGCATCTTCCCCCAGCGGATCCTAATGGCCGCGGGGGCAAGTGTACCAAGCCTTCGCCCTTCCTAGGTGCTGAACAGAAGGAAGCCAGTGAAGGTGGTGTCATCGTCCTCGTCGGCAAACAAGCCATTGAAGCGCTCTCCTCCCGCCACCTGCAGCCACACCTCGTCCGCCAGCTTCAGCTCCAAGACCACGCCGCCCGAAGCCTGGTCCTCTGAGCTCATGTAGGCGTCCTTGGTGTGCAGTACCTTCATCCCGTTTTTGACCAAGGACACCTGAACGTTCCGGGAGAAGACCGTGATGTGGTAGGTGAAGTAGTAGACGCCGGCGACGTAGCAGATGAATTTCCCCGTGGCCACGTTGTAGTGGTTGAGGTCATTGTACAGGATCTTGTCGAACTTGATGGGCACGTCGGCATCTGGGAACTTGCTGAGGACCGTGAGGCCCACCGTGAACGCGCTTTTGGGCGTCACTGGAGTCTCACCGATTTTCCCTTTTTCTCCTCGATCCCCCTTCCAGCCCCTCATTCCTCGGACTCCTGGCTCACCCTGGGGTCCCACGGGGCCAGCATCTCCTTTGGGGCCAGGCTTGCCTATGGGGCCAACAGGGCCACGCAAGCCCATCGGGCCTGCAGGTCCAGGGTCTCCAGTCTGGCCTTCTGGCCCCATGGGGCCCACATCACCTTTCTCCCCCTTCTGCCCCTGAGGGCCTGTCTCTCCCTGGAGGCCTGGCTCTCCCACGGGGCCCACGGATCCTTTGGGTCCATGCTTCCCTGGAGACCCTCGTGAGCCGGGATCGCCTTTCATGCCTTTTGCTTCAACTTTGCCATCTGCCCCTGCACAGAGGAAGAGAGAACAAGAAGAGCCTGTGAAACACCTGTCTGGGGACCACTTCCCCTTCCCCAAGTCTGCGCATGCTCAGGGCCCTTGCTCAGGCTTTGCACACATGCAACTACTGGATTAGTATCTGGGCAGCAGCTCCTGGGATGGGCATTGGGCCTAGTGGTCAAGATACCAGCTACGCTGCCCTATATCTGGACACCTGGGTTCAGTCTCTGCACTGCTCTGGACTCCAGCTTCCTGCTGATGCCGACCTTGGGAGTTACCTGGACTCCTGATATGCGTGTGGGAGACCCGGATTGAGTTCCCAGCTTCCGGCGGCAACTCCAGCTGTTCCAGGCATTTTGGGAGTGAATCAACAAGTAGAACTCCTGTCTGTCTTTCTTGGTATTGCTCTGTCAGGCCAACCCTCAGACATCCCTCCCTTGGCGGGAACACAAAATCAACTCCTCGGGGAGACAATCACCACGCCCCACTGGCCAGCCCCGGCCCGTCCACAATGACTCTGCCTCATTTGGTGTGTCTCTGTGTCTCCATCCAGACTGGGGAGTGGCGGGACCAGCACGGATTCTGGTTAAATGCCAGGTGCGACACTATGTCAGGCCAGCTCATGGGCCTGTGTCCCCTCATCTACAGACCTGGGTGACACTGCCTTGTTTAGCATGAGTGTTTACATACCAAGGTGCATGGGCAGTCTGTGTGCTTGCCATGGCAAGCACCGCTCTCTCCATCACTGGTCAACTGCTGGCATCCTACCTCACTGGTGCTTCCTTCTATGGCCAGGCTGCCAGGTACATGGAGCCAAAATCTAACTGCACCCCTCAGGACTCAGGGTTTGGCAAAAAATGCCCCACAGATCAAATCCAGGTTCCTATCTGGTAGAGCCCGGGGGCTGAGAATGGTTTACCTGTTTAATTGGGCTCAAAGAATATTCTCGGATATACAAAAACCGTACAAAGTGGAAATTCCGGTCTTCACACAGACAACATCCCTGGCACATACTCAGGCTCATAAAGGCAGTGCCCACAGCTGCTGCTGCCGTGACAGCAGTGTTGAGCGGCGGCAACAGACCCAACAGGACCAGCTAAACCCAAACCGTTGCCCTTTACAGAACAAGTTGGCCAGTTCCTGCACTAATCGTGAACTCCCAGAGAGCAAGCACCGTGCGGCCTCACTGGATCGCACTTCACAGCTACTGGTAAGTCCCTGGAGTGTGGTCAGGGAGCAGCCGGTCTGACCTCGCTCTCCTTTCTCTCCACTCCTTCCATCCTTCCCTGGGTCTCCAGGATGTCCAGGTTCCCCTGCGTGAGGAAGAAGAAGACAGAAAAGTGTTAAACTCCTGACTGCCATCCCCGTGAGCCCTGGACTCCTCCCTGAACACTGTCTGTCCACGAGCTAGTGCTTCCTGCTTACAGCAGCACCAGCGGATGAGGGGAGCAGGAGCGAGCTGCAGGTGGATCAGGGAACAAGGGAGCCCTGCGGCAGGAAGCTCCGGGCAGCCAGGCAGGCCCGGACCGAGTCCTCTCTGCGTGCTCAGGACATCCTCAGGCCATCATTGCTGCATTTCCTTCCTGGGATGAAGACTCAGTTCAGGGGCTGGCACGGTAGCACAGCAAATCAATCCTCCACCCTGTGGTGTCGGCACTCCAAGGGCACAGGGTTCAAGTCCCAGCTGCTCCACTTCAGATCCAGCTGTCTGTTTATGACCTGGGAAAGCACCAGAGAGCGGGCCACGTCCTTGGGCCTCCGCACCCACGTGGGAGACCCAGACTTTGGAGCAGTTCGGCTCTGGTTTTTGCAGCCATTTGGGGAGTGAGCCAGCAGATGGAAGACCGCTCTTCTCTCTCTGTAAAATCTGCCTCTCAGATAAAAATAAATAAGTGTAATAAAAGAATCTATGTATGAAAAAATGCACTGTCAGAAAAAAAAAATAAAGTAAAACAAACAAACAAAAATACACATTGCAAGGTTATAAAATTAAGGGAATCGGGTATCATTCTGAGAAACATTATATATATTATATATATTTAAAATATAACATATTTATTTTTGAAAAATATACGGGGCAGATTTCCAGAAAGTACATTATAACATTTATGAAAAATACGTATTTTTAAAATATTTTGCATATATTTTAAAAGTTCTTTTTCTACCAATACATTTACACTAACTTGTTATAACAGGAAGTACTACAATATCAGAGTGTAAAGAGCTCCTGTCTGAGCAAATGAATTCTGCTAGTGCTAAAATAAAAATACATCAGATTTGGGCCTGGCACTGTAGCCTAGCAGCCAAAGTCTACCTTGCACGCACCAGGATCCCTTATGGTCACCAATTCTAATCCCGGCAGCCCCGCTTCCTATCCAGCTGCCTGCTTGTGGCCTGGGAAAGCAGTGGAGGACAGCCCAAAGCCTTGGGACCCTGCACCCATGTGGGAGACCCGAAGGGGGCTCTGAGTTCAGATTGGCTCAGCTCCGGCCTTTGTGGCCACTTGGGGAGTGAACCATCAGATGGAAGATCTTCCTCTGTCTCTCCTCCTCTCTGTATACCTGCCTTTCTAATAAAAATAAATAAATCTTTTTTTAAAAAGTACATCAAATTCATGATGAAAAAGCTTAGAGTAAGAATGGTGAACACATTAATGCTTTACAAAAAGTTTAGGGTAAAATTTGCCTCAACGAAATCAGTGTTTTCAACCTACTAACGCCTTTTAAGAGACGAAGAGGGGACATTGATGATGGAGTCCATGGTGACCGGTCATGTACTTCATTTTTGAGGGACAGATTAAAGCTATTGGTGGTTAATTAACAGCAGCAACATCAGCTAACACCATGGACATGTCAACCAGCTCAGTCTGTGGAATTCCTGCTGGAAAAAAATCACAACGCAGCCAACTCTGCTCATGGAGACCAGAGCTGCTGCGCTCAGACGAGCCCCAGACAAGAGGAGGGTCTGCTACGGGAATTCTCCACCAGGTAAGCTCCAGACCCCAAGGCATTTCCTGGAAGACCCAGAACAGGAAACGCAGCTCTGGCATTGTGGTCCTGAGGATGAAGTGATGGCGGAGGAGGAGGAGCAGGCCGGAGGTGGAAGTGGTCCAGACAGGGCCGAGGGGGACTGCTCATGAGCACAGGTCATGGCGGCAGTCCTCAGGGATGCTTGGGGGATGCCGAATGCTTCTTGACTTTCTGGAATGCTGAAGAACAATGACCTCTGTGTAATATGAGTGTCCTGAGGAAGTTAGCCAATCCTTAGTAGGAAAACACACAGGAGAGCTTCCCCAGCGAGTCCTTCTGCAGCCTGACAATGTCCTTGCCCATGCTTCTTGTCAAACTGGGGCAATTTTGTGAGAGGACTTGGGGGAAGTCCCCAGGCGTTTACCCTCCAGCCCTCGTTTGGTTTGTTCTTTTAGCTTCCTATTTTGAAAACACTATGGACATTGTACATAGGTGTTAAAATATGAGATTGCACTCTGTGAAAATGTGCAAGTATTACACTTTCAGGTCTCCTACATGCGTGCAGGGACCCCTTCTACTGCTTTCCCAGACACATCAGCCAGCTGGATGGGAAACGGAACAGTCAGGACACAAACAAAGCCAATTTGGGATGCCGGCACCACAGACAGTGGCATATCACACAGCATCACAATGCCCACCCCTCTGCTATAATCCCCTACACTGCCTGTAACACCTGCTCCAAAGTGAATGTCAAGTAAATAGCTGTGACACCATATTGTTTAGTGAATAAAGACAAGAAAAACTATTTTTCTATTTAGTACAAAAGCTAATGTTCTCCAGATAGCGTCAGTCTGCAGTTGGTCGATGAGCAGAGATGACGACACCCCTGAGGGTGCTCTGGGGAGTCAAAAGAGAAAGCCAACAAACAGCTACCCCTGGGGACCGGCACCATGACACAGAAGGCCAAACTTCTGCCGGCGGCACCAGCATCCTGTATGGGCACCGGTTTGAGTCCCGGCTGCTCCACTTCCGACCCCGCTCCTTGCTAGTGCATTAGAGAGAGCAGCAGCAGATGGTCCAACATCTAGGGCCCCTGTAGCTACTGAGCGACCCAGAAGAAGCTCCTGGCCCCCACTTTCAAATCAGCCCAGCTCTGGCTGTTGAGGCCTTTTGAGGAGTGAGCCTGTGGCTGGAAGCTCTCTCTCTCTATCCCTCTTTAACTCTGCTTTTCAGATGAAGAATAAATAAACCTTTAAGCCCAAAACAAGACTCATGAGGGCAGCAGCAGACGAGTCTCCTCCCGCATCTACCCCTGCACAGAATCTAACACGGAGAAGCGCCTGATGGCTGCGTGCTGGGCAGACCCCTGGACCGTTGGGGGGATGATTGGGGGTGAGTGAGTGAGGAGGTGAACGCACACAGACGATGAGAGAGAAGGATGAAGGGCAGTGGACGCCATGGCGGCCAGTACCTGTGTCCCCTTTGTCGCCCTTGGCTCCGTCTCGTCCATCTCTTCCAGGCAGGCCGTTGTGACCTGGGCTCCCAGGCATGCCAGGGTGTCCTTGCCTGCAGGTGTCTTGCAAGCTCACACTCCCCAAGCAGACTCCAATGACGAGCAGGAGCCACCAGATCCTCATGGCTCGGGTGACGGAGTCCAAGCTGGAAGAGGGAAATAGAAACCTCAAGCAGGAAGCTTTGTCGTCAGTGCCAGGAACGCAGCTTCTGCTCCTTGTGGTGCCAGGAGGCTCCACACTGGGGCAGAGCAGGTGAGACGAGACAGCCAGGTGTCGACTAGGGACCTTCTCCTTGGGAGGTAGCACGTGTTGTTGGGACCCCTCTTAGAGGCAACTGATCAATGAGGAAGTGCAGTCTGAGGCGAGGATAATTCTGCATGAATGGACCTGGCGGGATGGCTCAGTGGCTGAATCCTCGCCTTGCATGCACCAAGATCCCATATGGACACCAGTTTGTGTCCTGGCTGCTCCACTTCCCATCCAGCTCCCTGCTTGTGGCCTGGGAAAGCAGTACAGGATGGTCCAAAGCCTTGGGACCCTCTACCCATGTGGGAGAGCTGGAAGAAGCTCCTGGTTCTTGGCTTCAGATCAGCTCATCTCCAACCCCTGCGGCCACTTGGGGAGTGAACCAGTGGATGGAAGATCTTCCTCTCTATTTCTCCTTCTCTGTGTAAACCTGTCTTTCCAATAAAAATTAATAAATATTTTAAAAAGTGCTGCACTATGGATTGTTTTTTGCTTCTGGCAGCCCCAGGAAAGATGAATGCTTCCTTATCTCCCGTGCCTGTTGCAAAGGACACATTTGACCACAATGTCCGTGAAAGCACCTTCTACCTAGTAGAGCAAACCAGAATCACCATGGATCCCCCGTGCCAGTTCTGGGGAGACACTCAAAAGAAAGAAAGGCTCCGGGTGGGACTGAGATGGAACACCCATGCTTACGCCAACATCCCTGCTAAGAGCCAAGAATGTCTGCCAATATGGAATATTACTCATACTGGAATATTACTCAGCCCTAAAAAGGGTGGAATTTGGACTCATGCTACCACAGGGGTGGGCCATAAGGACCCTGCACTAACTGAAATAAGGCAATTACAAAAAAGACGAATATTGAGTGATTTCATGTAATCGCTGAGTGATTACATGAGATAGCGCAGTCACATTCATAGAACTTAGGGCTCAGAAGAAGGGGAGAGGGTGAGTTGTTTAATGGGAAAATTGTTTCAGTTTGGGACAATGAAAACATTGCAGAGGTAAGCAGTGCTGGTTGTCTCATAAAAATGTATTTAATGCCTCTGAACTTTACATTTAAAATGGTCAAGATGCTACGTTTAGGGGCCAGTGTCACTGCACAGGGGGTAAAGCTGCCAGCACCCATGCATCCATTGCTAACGCAGCTCCCTACTAACGGCCTGGGGAAAGCAGCAGCGGCTGGCCCGCGTGTTTGGGCTCCTGCCTCGCTGGAAGGCCTTTGGATCCTCCTGGCCTCATGGCGCCCGGCTGTGGCCATTGCAGCCACCTGGGGAGTGAACCAGTGCATACAGGACCTCTCTGTCGCTCCTTCTTTCTCTGAAACTCTGCTTTTCAAATAAAAAAATAGATAAATCTTTATTTTTAAAAAGTTAATGAAAAAAATGGAACTAAAGATGAATTTAGGAGTGGGTGTTCACGTCCCAGCCCTGGCCCCTGACTCCAACTTTCTGTTAGCAAAGACCACAGAAGGTGGCAAGCCAGCTCAAGTGATTGTGTTTCTGCCACACAGAAGTCCTGACTCACAGCTTCAGCCCGGCCCGACCCTGGCTGCTGTGAGCATCTCAGAGTATCAGTGGGTGTAGAATTCACGCACGGGTTTTCTCATTTGGGAGACTAGTGATATCAAGCTGGAACAGCAGGTGGCACTAATGTTTGTCACATGGAATGAGTGTCCGCAAAGCAGGTGTCTTAGAACTGGAACCAAGACAAGAACAGGCTGCTGCCATTGGTCAGCACTGTGATGCAGCCGGGCTCACAGCCTGTCAATCTGCACAGCCACTGGATAGTCAGAGAGGCCTGGGAAAGCAACAGCATCCGATGACCTAAGTCCTTGGGCACCTGCCACCCATGTGAGAGACCCAGATTGAGTTCCTGGGTGGCAGCCATTAGAGGAGTGAATCAGTGAACAGATCTCTCTTGCTCTCTGTTTGTCTCTCTGTCATTCTGCTCTTCAAATACGTCTTCTAAAAATATGAATGGGGCCAGTGCTGTGCCAGCAGGCTAATGATACTACTCCTGCTAATGTCAGCAGGACTATACGAGCGCCAGTTTGAGTCTTAGCTGCTCCACTTCTGATCCAGTTCCTTGCTTATGGCTTGGAAAAGCAGCAGAGGACGGTTCAAGTCCTTGGGTCCCTGCACCCATGTGGGAGACCCAGCAGAAGCTCCTGGGCTCTTGGCTTCAGACTGACTCAGCTCTGGCCATGGTGGCCATTTATGGGAGTGAATCAGTGGGTGGGAGACTTCTTTTTCTGTCTTTCCTTCTCTCTCTGTAAAATCTGCCTTTCAAATAAAAATAAGTAAATCTTATAAAAGTAGGGTAAGATCCCATGCATATTGTGAATGTAACTCCGTAGAGATGCAAACTGACAAAACTAGAAGCCAATAGTTTCAAATGGGCACAAACTGGTTTAGGAAGCTGGAGTGAGGGAGTTCTTCCTTCCTTCCTCCCACCCCACCCCCTCTCTCTTTAAGATTTATTTTATTTTTATTGGAAAGTCAGATAGAGAGGAGAAACAGAGAGGAAAATCTTCTGTCTGATGATTCACTCCCAAAGCAGCCACAACGGCCAGAGCTGAGCCGAACCGAAACCAGGAGCTCAGAGCCCCCTTCAGGTCTCCCACGCAAGTGCAGGGTCCTAAGGCTTTGGGCCGCTCTGGACTGCTTTCCCAGGCCACAAGCAGGGAGCTGGATGGGAAGTGGAGCTGCCGGGATTAGAACCGGCGCCCATATGGGATCCTGGTGCGTGCAAGGCGAGGACTTTAGCCGCTAGGCTACAGTGCCAGGTCCCGAACGTTCGTTCTTTCTACTCAATACCGTTTTACAGAGCCAATGAGTTTGCTTATAGACACATGCTTGTTGACTAGCCAGTCTTCCAAAGGGTTTTGTCGCCATCGTGTGGGGAAGTCTGCACATCACAGGTGCAACCTAACGCAAAGAGCATTTGGGGAAGAGAAGCTGACGTCTGCCCTCCGAAGCCACAACCTTACTCTGCTTCTGGAAATTGAGTTTTTCTGGAGACAAATTCCATGCTCACTCTACGCCAACCTCCTGTGTTTAACCTAGAAATGACCCGCCAAATCTCAAGTTCAGCAAATGACCTCCGCTGATGATCTTAGAAATATTTCCGGCTTGTCAATTTAGGCGGCACAATGATTATTCCAGTGCTAACAAGATCACCGGACCATAGCGATGTGGACTGCATTCTGCTCTCTGCTCTCCTACTGGAGATGAGGTTAGGTCCAAGCACACTCTGTCTCCAAACTTCCTTCTCTGTTTCCGCACCCTCGATAAGTGTCCACCTGGCTCACACAGTGGGGGAGCGTGAAGACAGATTTCAACGCAGGGCTCTGCAGAACTGCCAGTGAGCAGTGAAGCTGGGGGTGGTGGGCACGGCTATCTCTAATCAGAACAGGTTTGATATCTAACAGAACCTTGAGGGATTGCTCGAGGTCTATGGTAGAAACGATTTTAATGTCATTTTGAAAAAATACCAAAAAAAGAAAAAAGAAAAGAAAGAAAGAAAGCCATTCGTGCTTTCCTCAAAGCAGAGGGTGGGCCCCTTAGTCTCATTCTTCATCCCCTTGTGGTCTGGCCTTTCTGCTAGACCGGGAGGCTCACTACCTCCGCACCCTGTGGCCAGCTGCTCCCTCTGCCTTCCGCCTGGGTCTCTGCCCCACCAGCTCTCTCCCCCACACGAGGGCGCTGCTGAGTAGGCACCAGCCAGGGTGAGAGCGCTTTAAAAACGATTTTGAAAGACAGCGACACAAAGAGAATGCTCAGCCACTAACTCCCTTCTTCCTCCCTCACGCCTGAAATGGGAGCCAGACACTCAGTCCAGGTCTCTCAAGAGACGGCAGGAACCCGAGTTCTGGAGCCTTCTCTATCAGCAGGAGAATGGAATCAGGCATGGGACCCAGACACCAGATGCAGGATGCAGGCGTGTTTATGGGCATCTCACCCACCAGGCCTGAAAGTGAGAGACAGAATATCTCCCGTCCAATGTTTTGCCTCCCGAGGGGCACAACGGCGGGGGCTGGGCTGAAGCCAGGAGCCAGCCACTTCTTCCGGAAGCATTCAGGTGCTCTCTACCGCTTTCCTGGGTGCATAAGCACGGAGCTGGATCTGAAGTGAAGTAGTTGGGATTCGAACTGGGGATCCCATCGTAGGGGATGCCGATATCTCAGGTAGTGGCTTAACTTATGGCACTGTAAGGATGACCTTCCAGGTCCTCATGTTTCTATCTCATGAATATCTGGTGAATGGGTGGCCAGTAACCTGGCTCCTGCTGTGAGCACACCGCCAGGTGAGGAGCGGACTGGGTGTTCATCCTGCCTGTGTTTTCCACACCGAGTGCCAGTTAACTGATGAGCTTCTCAGTTTTGAGAGGAACATGTTGCAATGGCACTACTGGCTGACGAAAAGAGTCCACGGTTTCTGGCCTCTGCTGCTTCCTGCTTGTCACTGGGATACCAGATCCTGGGCCATGGGGTTCAAGTACAGTTGGAGTGTGCACCGTGGAATCCAGGCTGCTAGGAAGACATGAGCTCTCCTGGGACCCGCCCCCATTGCCGTGGCAAGACATGTGTAAGATGGGTGTGTGTGTATAGGGTGGGAGTGTGCACATGGTAGAAGTGTGTACAGTGTGTGTGCACAGGGTGGGGGTGTAGATGGGGTAGGTGTGTGTACAGGATATGTGTATATGTACAGGGTAGGGGCATATGTCAGAGTGGGAGTGTATACAGGGTGGGGGTGTAGATGGGGTGGGGGTGTGCATAGGGTATGTGTGTGTACAGGGTGGGGTGTATACAAGTGGGGGTGTGCACAGTGGGAGTGTGTGCACAGGGTGAGGGTGTGTACAGGGTGAGAGTGTACACAGGGTGGGGTGTGTACAGGATGTGAGTGTGTACACAGTGGGGTGTGTGCACAGGGTGGGGTGTGTACACAGTGGGGTGTGTGCACAGTGTGGGAGTTTGTGTACAGTGTAGGAGTGTGTACAGGCTGGGAGTGTGTGCACAGGGTGGAAGTGTGTACAGGATGCGAGTGTGTACACAGTGGGGTGTGTGCACAGGGTGGGGTGTGTACACAGTGGGGTGTGTGCACAGGGTGGGGTTATGTACAGGCTGGGAGTGTACACAGTAGGGTGTGTACACAGGGTGGGGTGTGTACACAGTGGGGTGTGTGCACAGGGTGGGAGTGTGTGCACAGGGTGGAGTGTGTACAGGATGCGAGTGTGTACACAGTGGGGTGTGTGCACAGGGTGGGGTGTGTACACAGTGGGGTGTGCACAGGGTGGGAGTGTGTGCACAGTATGGGAGTGTGTACACAGTGGGTGTGTGTGCACAGGGTGGGGTTATGTACAGGCTGGGAGTGTACACAGTGGGGGTGTGTACACAGGGTGGGGGTGTGCACAGGGTGGGAGTGTGTGCACAGTGTGGGAGTGTGTACACAGTGGGTGTGTGTGCACAGGGTGGGGTGTGCGCAGGGTCAGGGTGAGTACAGGTTGGGGGTGTGTGCACAGAATGGAGATGTGTGTACTGGGTGGGTGTATGCATGGGATGGGGGTGTGTATGTGGCTGGGGTTGTGCATGGGCTGGGGTATGCATGGGGGTGGAGGTATGCACAGGGTAGTATCCACCTTGGATCGTCAAGAAAGGCAAGCATTTGGGAGAGAACACCCCAGAACACAGTGCCATTGAGCCTATCTCTGGCAGAAGAGAGTAACACAAATGCACCTCTAAGAAACTCGCTGACCCATCAAGACTGACAGCAGGGAGGCCTCTGCTGTCCAGCGGGTGGTCCCTCCTGAGTGTGTCCCCCAGCCCAGTCGCGGAGGCTGAGGCCCCTCTGGGCTCCCCCTCCCCATGCAGGCACCCTGCGTGCCGTGGCCCCGTGGGGCCGGGTGGGTGCACAGGAGTCCGAGGACTCAGGCACCTGCCCCGCTTTAGTGCCAGTCACAACAGGTGCAGGCTTCACCCAGGAGACTGCTTATTCTTGCAGCGATTCTCCCACTTGCATTTCTGCCTTACTCCTCAATGTCTCAATAAACCCAGGACCCTCTCCTGATGAATGTTCTCGAAATCTCAGCCAAGGATGAGAGCTTTCACTCTCAAAATGCTTACCGTCTCCCAATATCACGATTTAACACAAACCGGGTGAAAGCCAGCTGGGTAATTTCACTGAGGCTCCATTTGCTCATGTGTAAGATTGGAGGGATGAGCTGCCAAGCCCCGGCCTTCCTCCCGCATCGCCCCCGTACTGGCCCGGCCCTGCCTCCTGCAGCCATTTGAGGAGAGAAAACAGCAAATGAAGAGCTCTCTGTTTCTCTTTTAGATGAATAAAAGTAGGTAAGTTAAACAACAAATTTCAACACAGAAAACAATACAAATTCTCTACGTTGTTTTCACTAAATATATTTCAAAAAGTTCATGCAAAATGGATTTAAATGGTTTTTGTTTTGGTGGAAAAATTCTTTGAAATCCATCCATTTAAAGAGTCTATAGAAATTCGTGAGGGGCAAGTGTTTAAGTGTTTAGCCCAGCAGCTTTTTTTAAAATGATTTACTTATTTTTATGTGAAAGGCAGATGGCAGAGATGAGGGACAGATCCTCCATCTGTTGGTTCACTCCCTAAAAGGCCACAATGGTCGGAGCTGGGCCAGCCCGAAGCCAGGAGCCAGGAGCTTTGTCCAGGTCTCCAATATAGATGCAGGGGCTCAAGGATTCAGTTCATCTTCCACTGCCTTCCCAGGTACATTAGCAGGGAGCTGCTGGATTGGAAGTGGAGCAGCCAGGGCTTGAACCAGTGCCCACATGGGATGTCAGCACCACAGGAGGCAGCCCCTAGCTTAGCAACCAAGTCATTGGTTAAGACATCCGTAGGCTTGAAGAGTTCAAGGACGGCCCAAAGCCTTGGGACCCTGCACCCCACGTGGGAGACCTGGAAGAAGCTCGTGGCTCCTGACTTTGGATCAGCTCGGTTCTGGCCATTGAGGCCACTTGGGGAGTGACCCAGTGGATGGAAAATCTTTGTCTAACTCTTCTCCTCTCTGTAAATCTGACTTTCTAAACAAAATAAATAATCAATTGAAAACAAAAAGGCATCCCATGGTCCACATCAGAGTGCCTGGTTGAATTCCTGGATCTGGCTTTCAGTTCGAGCTTATTGCCAATCTGGGCTGTGGGAGGCAGCAGGTGGCAGGACAAGCAGCTGGGTCCCCACCACCCAAGTGTGAGACTGAGATGCCAGTTCTGGATTACAGCTGCCACCCAGCCCTGGCTGCTGCTGGCATCTGGGCAGGGAACCAGCCAACAGGCACTATCTAATCATCTTCCTAAGAAATTCATGACAAATCAGTATTATGAACTGTGCATGGACTTCAAAATCGTGGCAATAAATATCGTTGTGAACTTCTGGAAATCCCCTTGTATATTTTTTCCATGTTCTCTATACCTTGTACACTTTTTCTTAATATGTACATTTTAAAAAACATATTTGTTCACTGTGTAAATTAATATAACCACAGATATAGAAATAGACACATAAGAAACTTATGCAAAATGAATGCCACACTTGAGCAGGAAGCATTCTAGAAAGGCTATCTTTATGATTTCTTCTAGGTTTTCTACCCCTCTCCCAGCCAGTCTGCAGAGAGCTAGCTGGCAAAGTAAGCTCAAAATCTGCTTTCAGTGCCCGGTTAGCTTCATCCTGGGGAATGAGTTTTGGAGCCAGTTTACTTACTCTTCTTTCCCAAACTCCCAGAAGCATCTGACTATTTTTGGCAAATCACTAGGCAGGATTCCGTCTCCCTGATCAGCTAAGCTGGGGTAGCAGTCAGATCGTATCCACTGAATGGAAAGACGCTCCTTCACACACTTACCTGACCCCCAGGGCTGCGGGCTGCTGCTACAGACCAGGAATCCAGGGCAAGCTGAAGCAGTGGCGCCTTCCTGCTGCAGCAGTCCCCAGGGGCTCCGTCTGCAAAAACAGCAGGAAGGGGAGGGAGTGGAGGAAGGCACAGATGTCTGGGAAGAGCTTCGGAACTTGAGTCACCTGTGGGTCAGAGGGCATCTTCTCTCAGCACTGGTCAGTTTAGAGAACTTTGGATTTTGATCCCTGTGACAGTAGGAGCGAGCTAGGCCTTGGAGCTAGGACTCGCAGGGCAGGAATCTGCTACCTGCGGAGCAGCAGACGGTCCTGGCAGTGGCCCAGTCTGCCTGGGATTTTGAACCCGTGATACCTAACAGGGCATTGAGACGTGTGTGCGGTGAGTATGCAGGTGAGGTTGAGACCATGCCACCTGCTCCCCCGCCATGAGGACCTTGGTGCCACCACGCCTCCAGCGGTCATTGATCCTCCCCAGCCTTTTTTGTTTTTTTTTAAGATTTATTTTTATTGGAAAGGCAGATTTAGAGAAACAGCAAAATCTTCCATCCACTGGTTCATTCCCCAAACAGCCACAATAGCCAAAGCTAAGCTGATCTGAAGCCAGGCGCCAGGAGCTTCTTGCAGGTCTGCAACACAGTAGCAGGTTCCCAAGGCTCTGGGCTATTCTCTCTTGCATTCCTGGTACATGCCAGCTGAAGATTTAGCCAATTGAGCCCTTGCAATGGGATCCCCCCCTCCAGGTTGTCCCAGCTGCATAAATCCACAAACAGGGTCTGCAGGCTGACTCCCTGGCCCCCCAGGCACACCCACAGGGACACCCAGGTCCCTTCCAGCCTGTCGTGGGGAGGGGAGGCTTCCTCCCTGGCCCTGGTGCCCCATCTCCCAGCCCACCCTGACCTGCCGGCTGTCCTTATCTGCTTCCTGCAGACTGGGGCCCCTCCTCTCCCTCTCTGTGGTTTGCACTGCCAACTGTTGGCCCCCAATCGGGCAAAGCTGGTCCCAGGCGGTCTTGAACTCTTCAGCTGCAGCAGGAAGTTTCCGTCTGGCCTCAGGGCCTCTACCTTACTATCCTGGGCTCCTGCTTCAAGCCCAGCCACACCGAGGCCCTGAGCACCCACAGGACCTTGCCTATCTTTGCCTCCTGTGAGCGCCTCCTCTGTCCCAGCTTCAGCTGGCTCAGGGCCTGTCTGGCATCACTGCACAATTGTGACACCGCTTTAGTGTTGATCAGTTGGCGGTGAATTTCATTCTCTGTGCCATTGCCCACCCGCTCCTTAGACAGTCACACCTCACCTCTGATTTCTAAGCATGTAGCAGCTCACCTTCACCACAATCTTTCTGCAAGAAAACTCCTGTCATCTCCCTCTTTCCACTGTGTCTTTTGTAGGGTTTCATCTTGGGCCACTCTTCATTTCCAGAGGGGGTGGGCCATGTTGGCAATCCAGAGCCCTTCTCTGCTTAGTTGCAGCAAACAATGGGCTGTTTACTTGGCTTCTCCCAGCTGTTAATGAACGGAGGAAATTCTTTTCTACCCCACCCCCACGGTAAGTGTGCCTCAGGGCCACTGGCCCAGGTCCTGCTGGAGGGTCCCTCCCACAGTCCGGGTTAAAGGGGGCACAAAGGCCAATTCTATCTGTCCTCCAGGGTTGGCAGCAAAGCCGGAGCAGTTACAGGATCTCCTTCCAGTGGCCCCCACCCGACGTCCCCTCTAACTGCTGAAAATGGTTATCAGAAAGGAACACAGGGGTAGGCAAAAATCTGCAGCGCCCAGCCTTCCCCGCGCCCCCCTGCAGGGCAACACCCCCGCCTGGCTTGTGCTAACTTGTTTAACTACTCAAATGCAGTTCCGAGGAGCAGTTTGGCAAATTACTTTTAATATACAGAACAACAAATAGAGATTCCCAACATTTACAAGAAATCATTCCAATAACTTTTTTTTTTTTACAAAAGACTTCATTCAACAAAAATACATATCAAATTACAGCAATCTTGTACATCCCAGTTCAGCTGTCAACAGCTAATTCATCACTGTGGAAGTTTCCACCTGACCTATACAAACAATATCATCTTGATGACAAGAAGTTAAAATGTTATTCAAAGTCTTGAAAAGTAGGCCAGCCAGTCACACACAATGGATACTAATATTTACAAAAACAAAACAGACCAATTAGTAAATCACTCAATGCCTTATTTACAAATGGCAAGGCCTATGAGCTAACCACAGGCAATCAGGAAAAGTATTTGTAGCTAAGGACCTTCCCATCACACACTCAAGCTGCTGTTTCTTTGTTGCTTTTGGTCAAGACCAGTTAGCTTTCACTTATTATTTTTGGGGGGGTGGGCGGGAGGGGTAGTTTTTGAGCTTCTCTTTCACGGAATCCTGAAAATAAACATTAGTCAGGTGAAATTTTAGCCGAGAAAGCCAATTTGAGCTTGTGACGGAGGTGGAGAGCACATTTTTCTGTTCTTGGTTTAAGCCCACAGTGGAGTGGGGTCCAGCCCCGCAAGCCTGAATGTTATTGAAAGGGCATTTGTTCCCACTGTTCTTCTCTGTTCCTCCTCCCCTGGATGAATTAATGAGGCAGAAAGCCCTGGTCATCAGGCGGTCCTCTCCGGCTAGGAGGCAGGAGAGCAGTACTGAGGAACTTCAGCAACTTGGGGGAGCAGAACTTTGCAGTAAGATGCTGGTCCGCCTGTCTTTCCCAGGGGATTTCTGTTGGGAACAGACTTTGGAATTAAACGCACTCTCGCTCTGTGTCTACATGAATGGACTCTCGCCTGCATCTCGGTCAGGCACCCAAAGGCACAGCATCCAGAAAGCAGCACTGGACGGTGGGAAAACGTTTTGGACCACGAAATGAGATGCTTAGGTGGAAAACAGAAGACCGATCTAACTGAAAGCTATGCGGAGGGCATCGGCATGAAAGCATGGGTTAATTGCTTGTCATCTCTGTCTCATTTGCAAGTCAGACTAAGCGCAAATATTCCCTTGGCTGAGCACCGACCCCTTCTAGGTGTGAGCCACAGCGAGAAGGCTGCTTGTGATCCAAGGCCATTTCACCTATCAATAAGAGAGAGCAGTTTCTGAAAGGGGAAGGATTGGGGAAATTCACTGGAATGTTCTGCCATTTTTTTAGCCCGTTCTTACTATGGAACATAGGGTTAAAATGAGGGCAGGAGACAGAAAAGAGAGCTAGCATCCACAGTTCATGCAAGAGGCTGTTATTTTTTTTCCCAAGAGGATCATGTGATTTAAATAAAGAAGGATGTTTGGCAAACAACAACAACAAAAATGAGGACAGTTGAGGCTTCTATTCTTTGTAGAACTCAAATATTTGCTAACAAGACCTAAGCAAGACATCATTTTTAGGAAGTCAAAAAAAAATGGTTTATCCATTTAAAAAATATGGTAACAGTTTCAAAATCACCTGAAAAGCCAAGTAGGATCTGCCCAGGACAGACACTGATCAGGCGACTCTCCGACTGTGTGATGCTCATGGGACGAGCTCGGACTTGCACGGCACCTGACTTCCTGCAAAAACACACCGAGTACTCAGCAGTCTCTGTCAGGAAGTCCATGGAGGTAGGTGGGAGCTGGAAGCCAGGGCTGGACTGGTTCCAGAACTTAAAGCAGGAAATGGAAGCCCTCCGAGAGATTCCACAGCGAAGCTGAGCCCTCACTGAAAATGGAACGCATGCGAAGGCTTCTCTTGATTTCCTTAAAGCAATTCTTATGGCATATATATATATATATAAAACACTGTTGAGAACTTCTGCAGAAACAAGTAAAAACTCCGCGTATCACACAGACCCCTATAGGTACATAGAGATGTCCTAAAGAACCAGTTGAGTGTGTTTTGCTTTGTTAGTCAAGAGGTCAGTTCTGTGAAACTCCAGCTGGGAAAGACAGCCACCCCCGGGGCCTCCCGTGGCTGAAGCCATAGCATCTCAGAACAGCCTCCCGCAGGTGGCAACTTCTATCTTGGGATCTGTTGTGTGGGGTCAGAGATGGAACCCTGGGCAGCGGCCGCTCAAAGGGCATGGGAACTTCATGGCACCGCTGCCTGGCAGGCAGGCATTCCCAGGATGCCACAGCAGGGTCGTGGACAGTTAACATGGAGCTCCAAGGGCCCGGCAAAGAGGGCCAGGGTTGTTTTCATGGTGTCGAACGTCACCTCCTTAACAGCTTTGATTATAGCGAAAGGTGGGAGAACAGCGAACCCACCCACTTGGAGACTCAAGGTAACACCTGTTTGAAGATCTGTTTATTTGCATATATAGGTCTATTAGAAAAAATAACTGTGCAAGAGCAGCATACAAAAACTGGGGCTGGTCCAATCCACAAAATTCAAGAGGCTCCATTCTCTACCCAGTGTGCCAAGGGGTGAGAGAGCCTCCCTGGCTGGCAGCGCCTGCTTCCTCCAGGCATTCTCAGCAAGTACAGCCATCACGTTTTGCAGTTTGGTCCTGGAAAAAGAGGCATTACCTGCAGACCCCAGCCCTGCGTCGCCTTCATTTGGAAAGAACACTCTCTCTGAGCCGAGGTATCTTGTCAAGGTCTCCTTATCAACGATGGACCTTCAGGTGTCTGCTGACATCATGATGGCCAGGGCTCATGTGACAAAGCCAGCTGCCAGTCCCTGCGAAGCAGGACCCCATGCCCTTCATGTTTTCTCATGTAAAGTCTGTGTCTTCGCAATGTCATGGGCAAGGCCGTCAGAAACACACACGGGAAGAAGCAGAGGATGATCTTTCAAACACAGCACTTCCTGCTGACTGCATCCTCCAAGGGACGCTCAATGGGCTTTCCAGTTGCCAGCAGTTGCGGGAACGGCAGCTTCTCAGACACTGGCGCGGATGTCATTTGTGCTTGTGTGGTTACACAAGGCACTCAGGCAGGTGAGGCTTGGCCTGAGGACGCGCCCGGAGCAGGCCAGCAGCGGGAGTCGGGTTCCATCCATGCACTGCAGGCCACGCTGCCCGGTGCTCTTGGCCACATCTGCTTGTCCCCAGCCTTGTAGGACAAAGCTTGTGCCTGTCATTTGGTAACTATGAAGGCCCAGGCAATACTGGGAATACCACAGCCACAGTCACTGCAGCTGCAGGGCCCCTAATACTGTGCCAGTGAGTGAGAGCTCACCTTCTAGGTGTGACCAGACATGTGCTAGAGCAAGTGACAGTGTCCTACCAACTCCTTGTTGACAATTTTCTCCAAAACCTAATAAGGAAGTGACCTGCCATCAAGCCATTGCTTGGGATGAAATGTGCTTGGACCACAGCAGGAGCGGGTCCGTCATGGTGCGGTTCGTGGGGGCCGCAGCGTGGGCAGCCACTGTGGTGCGTGACACACTGCCTGCCATGGGCCCTGGGCTCTCCTGTAGATGAGCTGTGTCAGGACCTCCTGCTTCCTGCCACAAAAGGCAGCTGGGTCTCCAGAGCCTGAAGGGAACCCAAGTCCCTCACTCCTTCATTGATCCCCAAAAGGTTTTCAGCACCAGTTCCAGACATTTCCTCACATTTCGGAGAAGACCCGAGCATGGTGCTCCTCACAGCACCTCAGGTTCACTTCTTGAAGGGTGTAAGCTTATTGAAGGTATGCCAGAAGAGGGAAGGCTTTCTTTTGGGCTCTGCCAGGGCAAACACCTGCTGCTGAGGGATGCTGGTGGGCACGGTGATGTGGCGCTGGTGGAGGGGGTGCAGGCCCTGGTGTGGTGGGGCCACGGGGCATCCGCTGTAGCCTGGTTCAAGGGGAGAGACAGAACACAGACTAAAGGTCACTCCTCAACCACAAAGGCCAAGACAAACGTGGTCAAGACTCAAGTTCATGGCTAACTCTTAATTGGCATCAACCAAAAGAACATCTAACAATGAGAGACCCTACGAGTCGAGCTAATCCAAAGCCAGGGGCCAGGAGCCTCCTCAGCGTTTCCCACGGACATAAAGGTGGATTAGTTCATCGGATTCTCCCAACACTGTTTAGGCAAGGTACCGCTAGGTCAAACTGGTACTGTGAGCGGGCACTGTGAGCGGGCACTGTGACCCAAGGAGGTCTTGTGAGGACTGGCACTGCACTGCTAGTGGGGGGTCAGAGGCAATGAGATGCTCACCCTGAAAGCCTGGAGCTCATACTGCCCTGGCCAAATCCTGTTCTGCCACTCATCAGCTGGTACTGGGGAAGCCAACTGATTTCTTGATGTCTCAGTTTCCTGACCTCTAAAATGGGGGTGAGCAGAACCTACTCAGTGGGTGGCGACAAAAAAATTAAACATATAGGCTTATGAAAATGCCCCAACCTGACTAAACAAAACTGTTTCATCAGAGTAGCCTTCTAAGCTGTGTACAGAGCTAATTACAAAGGCTGACTGAAATTAGGGCTCACAAGTGACTGCATAAGGCACAGGAAGTGATGGAAGAGAGGGACCTTGGCAGCACCCGGGACCCAGGCCGGAAGTTAGGCCTGACCTGACTACAGAAAGGCATTCCTCAGCTCAGAGGATGACACGGAGGATTAACCAAGACAACCCACAGGAATGTCTGTGTTCCTCTGTTCTCAGGAGCCTAGCCGCCGAGAGAGTGACTCAGAAGACACGAATTGAAACTGATAAATCTAACAACAGGTATTATATGGTCATCTGCTATTAAAGTTAGTAATACAGGGGGCAGGTGTGATAGCTCAGTAGGCTAATCCTGTCTCCACTACTGGCATCTCAAATGGGCACCAGTTCTACTCCTGGCTACTCCACTTCCCATCCAGCTCCTTTCCTGTGGATTGGGAAATCAGAGAAGGATGGCTCAGGCCCTCGGGCCTCTGCACACATGTGGGAGATCTGGAGAGGGCTCCTGGCTCTGCATTGGCTCCACTGTAGCCGTCGCAGCCATTTGGGGAGTGAATCAGCAGATGGAGGATCTGTCTCTCATCTCTGCAAATTTGCCTTTCTAATCAACATATAAAAAATGAATAAAATTTGAAAAAAAAAAACGAGAAAATAATATAATGGGCCTAACTGCCTTAAAGGTACAACTTAGTGGAGAAAGATGTGCATTTGTAGAGAAAGCTGGGGAAAGCTAAGCACCCTGAAGGGCAGGTAGGACTCCTTCATAGCCCATTCACAGACAGCCGAGCACAGCCCTGGGCTGTAACGCATCCCTCGCATTTTCAGAAAGGAAAATGCAGGGTTGCCTTTTTGCAGCTGATCTTCATACATCTCTTAGGGAATACAATGCCCTTGTTGTAATAGAAGCCCTTATTACCGAACTACTCCTGGGTTACAGCTTGCTTGCACCTGCACTGTGGAGGTACCTCTTTGTGCACACGGCCCAGCTGCTGCCAGGGTGTGCATGGAGGTGGGGCAGCTCCTCCTCCCTACGCTGTGTCTTCTCTGTGTGGATTTCCTGGCTGAACTCACATCTCTTCTGAGTTGCACTTGGATGTGGCCAGCCTAGGGCCAGCAAGCAGCAGGAGGCTGGAGACTTCTGTAGTCCCAGAGCCAGCCTTTGGCTTGCTTCAGATTGGCAAACTTTCTTGGCCTAGTGGGTAGCACCACCATTCCCACACTGGCTGTGCCCTTCAGTGTCTCACCCTAAGCCTTCCTCTCCCTCACTCAGCTAATTGGAATCGATGTGGGCACTTCTCCATTTTCATCACAATGCTGACACACATGGAGAGACAAAGTCCTCTCCAAAACTTACTTTTGGACTTCCCATGTCCTGTCTTTTGAGCATTCAACATAGCGAGCTTCTTTTGATTTTCTGAGATTTCCATGCCTGCAATCAGAAACAAATGGCAGTAAATACTCGGGGCAAGCCGACGTGCACCATGACGGTACAGTCCCTCTAACCCAGAGCCAAGACGGGCAATCCTCAAGTGTCACGAGGCTGGAACACTGCCACGGGGAGAGAGATGGGCACCTGGGTACCTGCTGAGCCACCTAACAGATCCTCCTGGGGCGAAGCTCAGGCAGAGAGAACCAAGCAGAGGGACCCTCTCTATCCTCCCTGTGTGCTGAGATGCGAGAATCAGATTGAACCCTGAGTAAAAGCACGGCCTCCTCCTGGGTCTGTACTGGATCCCATCTGTGGGCACTGGGTGGAAACAGCTGCACTGGAAAAACGGGAAGAGACAAGCTGCAGAGCGAGGCTGAGGAGTGGCCGGGGCCGCTGCTGGTCCTGTCTCCCCCTGGACAAAGCCTTCCTCCTGCAGGCAGACACTGGCTCTCCTGGGGCCTCGGCTGCTGATGCTGCTGGCACCCACTTGTGCATGCCCCCCAATACCGGTCCCTGATTGATCCTGATGGCTTTCCCAGGCTCCACACCCTAGTCCCTGAGGGTCTCTGTGGCCAGCCTGGACCTGTGTCTCTTGGCTCAGGGCATACTCCAAATCTACCCACCCACAATATATCAGACACAGAGATGGGTGTAACATCCCAGACACCAGCATGGGTCCTATGTCAACCCACACTCATCCAATTCATAGCCATGCCTGTCTTCCAAGCACTAGATAGAAGCAAGCAATGCTTAACCCTTCAGCAGAAAACCAGGCTCCTCCTTCCTCCCCAACTGAAGGGCAGCACTGACAGGTGTTTGGGGCCAGTGCTCTCTCAGGGGAAACTCAAACACTCCAACTTACAATGATTCAGATCCTGTACCAGACATTACATGATGGGCACAATTAGAACACCATGGCTGCCATCCTTCCTTTTGGCAACCATCTCACCTGCAAATATTCCAAGAACATTGTGCTTACCACAGGGACTAGCTGAACTCAAATGGTGTTCAAGTCAGAACTGATGTATGACAGCTGCTAGGGTTCTCACATCCAAAGGCCACCCAGAACTTCAGTTGTGGGATGACCTGTGAGGTGCATATCACCCCCACGGTCTACAGAGTGACGACTGCCCACTTGGGAAACCTCGGGGGGTGGGGAGTGGATTCCTGCTCCCAACAGCAGATCAAGCTGACTTGCAGATCCCGTCCACCCTAACACAGAATGCTACATGCCCTAGAGCTGTTAAGTAGTGAGGAAGCCACTCCCTGGTTTCACTCTTACAGCAGGTAGAATGAGTTGGGTACGCTGGGTCCTCCAGCCAGGAAACACGAGCTTCTGGACCTCCCCAATGTGTGCTGCAAGTCCCCGAATGCACCACGCCTGGAGCTCAGACACTGTAAGTGCAGCATCTGCACCAGTCACGGCGGCCTCAGTGTCACAGTGACACACTCCACCTGAGGTCAGAGGAGGCTGGGAAGACAAAGCAAGCAAGTCCACCCGCAGGCCTCCTGTCCTAGGTGTTACAGAGGAGGGCGATGGGGATACCCATAGCATCACTGCTAGATGCAGGGAACGGGCAGCAAAGAGAACATAAAAAAGAGAGTATTTTTTGTAGGCTCTGGTGTTATGGCACAACAGACTAAGCTGCAGATTGCAACATCTTACAGGAGTGCTGGTTTGAATAACTGCCACTCAACTTCCCATGCAGTTAATGTGCCTTGGGAGGCAGTGGAACACAGTGCAGGTGTTGAGCCCATCACCCACGTGGGAGACCCAGATGAGGCTTCTGGCTCCTGGCTTTTACATGGCTCAGTGCCAGCTGCGGAGGCCATTTGGGGATTGAATCAGCATCTGGATGATCTGTCTCCATAGCTCTCTGTAACCCTGCCTTTCAAATGACTAGATCTCTCAAAGAAAATGCTTTTTGCAAATGAAGGAGGCAGCCTTAAGAATCACCTGATACTCCTGATGGCCTGGGTGAGGGCCGCCCAGCGTGGTCTGGAATCTGGGGTCTCATCAAGCTACCTTTGAATGCCACCTGGCCATGTTTGAAGAGCAATCCATTCCTTAAGCCTTCATTTTCTCATCTGTAAAATGCGTATAATCCCATTAAGCGCGCCTAGGGACTCGGTGAGACCAAGTGGAGACAGCAGAGTGCCTGGCTAGCTCCTTCCCAATGAATGCAGCTGTCTCTGGGTACTGTGGAGGACTGACTCCGGGAGGCTCCATGCATATCAAATCTCTGCAGACTCGAGGCCTCTTGTAGTACATGGCTCAGACGTGGGCCCAGTCCCTGTATGTACTAACTCAGAACACCTCCTATAGTGCAAATGCTATGCACTATGCTATTGTTGAGGTGTGCTGTTACAGGGTCTGACGCTGGCTCTATCTGCATACTGACTGCACTGGACCAATGGATTTAGCTCCAAGAAGGTCAGAGCGGGGCAGGGCGGCTTGTGGGTGGAGTGAGGGATGGGCTGGGTGCACGTGCCCATGAGCCCCAGGGCTTACCCATCTCCTGGTCCTCCTGTACCCTCCGCCTCTCATCGGAGCAGGCCTGCAGCCACCTTGCCTTGTCTTCCTGCTTTTTGGCACAGAACAGATGAACCTCCGAAGTGGTCCTGCTGACGAGCTTGAAGGCGTTCCTCACACTGAGGTTCCAGTCCTTGTCCCGCCCATCCTCCACATCCACCAGCTCCATCTCGTCCATGTCGATGCGGCCCTTGTAGTACAGCATGTCCCGGCGCAGCAGGTCCTTCTTGCAGGACACCAGCTGATGGTCGAACAGGAAAAATGTCCGCTGCTGGCTCTTGCCCTGCTTCGTGATACTGGTCAGTTCCCCGGAATGAATCAATTCTGAGCTTCGATCTAAAATATCTACGCCCTGAAAAGACAAAAAAACACACATTAAATATCTTCCAGTTGGAGGAAAGGGGTGGTGCTGGCAGTCTGCTACAGCACATAAAAGCAGTGACTGCAACAGCGGCATTTCATACGGTGCTAGTTCGCGATCCAGCTGGTCCACTTCCCACCCAGCTCCCTGCTGATGGCCTGGGACAGCATTGGCAGATGGCCCTGCCACCCTGCCGGGAGACCTGGAAGAAGCTCTTGGCTCCTGGCTTTGGTCTGGTCCAGTCCTGGCTACTGCTAGTGAGTGGAAGGTTTCTCTCTCTCTCTTCCCATAACTCTTTCAAATAAATCAATCTTCAGCAAAAATCTTCCAAATCAGGTTATTCTGGGTATCTGAGACACAGAAGGGGCCCCTGATAGAGTTTTTCTAGGATTAGCCAATCACCTTCGTAGGTGAGCAGGACTTCAAAATCCATTGAAAACTGTTGATTGGCCTTCTGGTGCATGCCATTTTTTTTTCTCTACACATTGGGAAAATGTTATCGAACTTTAGGTTACCCGAGGCATCTTCCTGATCTAAAACCTCCAGTGAAATGTATGCTTAACTGACTGTGATTGGTTCAAACTTGACATGGCAGAATCAAGAGGTTGTAACAGGGCAACACAGAGCAGCAGCTCATACACCCTTGTGGCCTCCCAAGTTAGGTACCTAGCAGTTCCCCAGAATAACAACTAGTTTAGGGTCATGGCAACAAAAGGCCAGGTGGCAAACTGCCGGTAAGAACTAAGTAAGCTCCTGGAGGTAAATCAGCCCCTTGATGTCAGAGTCCAAGATTGGAAAGAAAAGCACATTTTTGCAATATTTAGCTTGGATCCAGCCCAATGTTACTTTATGGTATTTGGTATAACACTGGCCTTTGTTTCATAAGGTTTTATTCCCCTTTAATCCCAGCCATGCACAACAGGTTTTGGAGGCAAAAGAGCTAGGCTCTGAAATAGTTCCTCTGTTTACTTGCTTAGAGCAACGTGTGCCCTAGATTCTTCTCTACAAAAACAAGGAGTTAGACTCAACCACCTTGGAGATCCCATCTGGGCGCCAAGAAGTCTCTAAGTCCTTTGCAATACAGGTATTGCTTTCCAACAGTCACCATTATAACTCACGTTGATTAAAAACCCAAATTTTCACTGTAACTTCTGGATCTGTGGGGGGAGTGGGTCCTCCCCAAGGAATGAGGTAAGAATTGTACTTCATCTGAACATGATCTGAATGGTGTCAGCTCCCTGTTCTTGCTAACAGTGTGGATTGAGAAGCCCGACTGCCTCAGTTTGAATCCAGCTCTGCCACTCAGTATAGCTGAGTGGACCTGGAACAAACTATCGAATGCTTCCGTGTTCTCCACCCACCTGAGGGGCTTTCTGCACAGTGCCTACGAGGTGTCAGGACTATTGAGAAGAATACATGAATGCAGGCAAACCAGTGTTAGACAGACTGGATAAATACTCATAGTGTGTGTGGTTTTTAAAGTGTGTACCCGTGTACGTATTTGTTGGCCCATTTTGCAGGCCACATTAGAAGGTGTGTTTGTTCCATCTCATGGATGATGCTCGTCCCCCTTATTCCTGCCACTGCATTCCTGACTGGATGGGAAATAGATTCCAGTTGCTCCTTTGGAGTTGACTTTAATGAAAGAGATGGAGCCTGGGCAATACGTTAATCACAGGCCTCCCTCAGACCTTATTTCTTTATCCAAATGGACGATAAAGTAGTTGACTGTTAAATCCATCCATACGTTTCAAAATGCACGTGTACCATTAAAACGATCAGACACAGGCTACTATCACTAAGTGGAAGGTGCAGCGGGAGCGGGTGGCAGTGCGGGGAGGGGCCCACGCTTACCTCCCAGCCCACGATGGACACTTGCCAGCGGGCAATCTTGTCGATACTCTCCAGCTTGCGTTTGCGCTCGTTGATCAAACAGGCCACGTTCTTCATGGCCTCGTAGGCGGCCTTTATGTTGTTGTAATCACTGCAAATAGGAAGTTAATTTCAGTCACACACACATGCAGCTCTCAAATGAGAACTGACAAAATACTGCGCTCAATCCCTGACGCGTACACTAATGGTCTAGACAAAGTGGCATTTAAATACAGCCATTGTTTCTTTTCTCTTGTTCCCCCATGAAGAGGCCACAGTCTGCAATAGGTTAAGGGAGCTGACGGAATGGAATGCAATTCAGAATTAGAATGTTTTCATTCTAATCCATTCTAGAATAAGAATGTTTTCATTCACTTCCCAGAAATCACAACAAATGAATGTAAATGCCATAGGAAATCAGCTCTCATCACTGTGACAATGGAATACTTTTGTTAATACGGTAAAGAATCGTTCTTATTATTGCTTTGATTTTCTGGTTTATCACATTCTGCTATATGAAATAGTTTTGAAATCCCTAGCCATTACAAGGCAGCTATTTGCTGGGGCTCATATTTTACACAGGAAGACACGAGCCAGATTCAGACATCTGAATTCTGAGTTATACCAGTGGTCAAAGGACACTGGGCTTAGCAACAGATCCCCAATTCTGTTGCTTTTGATACACTGTGGTCAGTTCAAACCAGGATGCCCTCATTCCCCAGGAGAGCCCTAAACTGTATATGCTAGAAAAACAAGCTGCATAGTCCCCAGCTCACACGGGCTGGAAAACAGTATCTGAACTGTTATAATTGGTTTTGTTCAACATCAAAAACTTGGGACATGTGAATCAATCATGTGCTAATGGGATGAAGCTTTCACTTTCTGAGAAAAGACAGAAGTTAAAGACATACTTTAAAGATAGATAATGCCCATTGGGTCTCAGATGAAATTAAAATCCATCTGCATAAACAGAGGGAAAAGCCTTGAGCACAGAACCTACAGCTCATTTACCAAGGAGTCCCTAGGCCCTGCCCCACAAAACAGCCCCTGCTGCCTTGGGCCTGTGATGCCAGCATTCCACACGGGCACCGGTGATGTCCCAGCTGTCCCACTTCTGACCCAGCTCCCTGCTAATGGCCTGGGAACAAAAGCCTGCCCAAGTATTTGGGTGCCTATCACCCACATAGGAGCCCTGGAAGAAAATCCTGCCTAGCTCCTTGTTTTAGCTTGGCCCAGCTCCAGCTGTTGTGGCCATCTAGCGAGTGAACCAGCAGATGGACGATCTTTCTGTGTGTGTGTGTGTATGTGTGTTTGTGTGTGAGCCTCCTTCACTTTGTAATTCTTTCAAATACACAAATAAATCTCAAAAAAGTAATCTTTATATTTAATTAGATGAGAATTTTAAGACTAAAGTAAAGTCAGGGAACAACAGACTCTAAGGATTTTAGGTTAGAAAAATAGCAATAGAAAGTTCACTGCAATAAATAAAAGCAAGCGTGGGGCCTAAAGTCCTCACCTTGAACGCCCCGGGATCCCATATGGGTGCCGGTTCTAATCCTGGCAGCTCCACTTCCCATCCAGCTCCCTGCTTGTGGCCTGGGAAAGCAGTGGAGGACGGCCCAAAGCCTTGGGACCCTGCACCCGTGTGGGAGACCTGGAAGAGGTTCCTGGTTCCCGGCTTCAGATCGGCGCACACCGGCCTGTTGCGGCTCACTTGGGGAGTGAATCATCGGACGGAAGATTTTCCTCTCTGTCTCTCCTCCTCTCTGTATATCTGGCTTTCCAATAATAATACATATTTTAAAAAAATAAATAAAAGCAAGTGAATTCATAGAAAAATCAGGAAGCTAGGGAAGCCAAGAGAGCTACACATTCGTATAAATAATGAAAGTATGAAACCAGATCATGATAAGAAGCCAGAGAAGAAAAACAGAAGAATTAAGAAGCAAAGGACTTCTTGAAAGACCCAGGCATGCAGTTTCTGCATTCTAAGACAGGAAACTGGTCCAATCACACACGAGCACAGCCTGCACTAACAGCAGTTAGTGCCCTGCTACTGTCGGTCCCTGCAGGCAGCCCAGTGGTGGAAGATGAAGACAAGAGCAACTCACACTGTACACCATGCCACAGAGATGGGTATGCCTACCCCAGACTGAGTGGGTGATGACCTCTCACGTGCAGTCAGGGTTAGGCTCTGGGGAGGAGTCGCAATTAGTTTAGGAGAAACAACTGTAAACACTAAATAATCCAGAAGCTACTTACATGGAGTTCTGAGTCTACTAAGCCTGTGTTTTATTTATTCATTACCACGCTTGCTAATTTTATTTGAAAGGCAGAGAAAGGAGAAAGAGAGAAAACTTTCTACCCACTGGTTTATCCTCCGAGTGCCCACGGCCAGCAACGACAGGACTTGGCCAAGGCAGAGAACAAAGGGCCTGGAGTTCCGGGTCTCCCACACAGGTGATAGAAACTCAAATGCTTGAGCCACCACCTAAGGCCTCCTCGGGTGCACAGCAACAGGAAGCTGCGTCAGAGAGCAGTGAGAGATACATGCAGCCAGCCTGACTGTTCTATCAGCCGCCAGAGCTGAGTTAGTTCATCTGTCTCAGGGGCGAGGGCAGGGCGCTGAGGGTCACACGCGTGGGCACTCTGAGCACCTGTGCTCCTGCGTGGTGTACTTGAGCAGCTCGGCCAGCTGCAGGGGGTATTTGCAGATCTTCTGCACTGGTGTGAGCAGGAAGCCATCGAGGGCGATGTCGATCATCTGCTGCAGCAGGCGGCAGGCTTCGAAGAAGTGCCTGTACTTGCCCTGCTTCATGAGGTTGGACAGCTCCACACAGGCGCCCGGGTGGTTGTTGCAGTACTCGGAATAGATGGCGAAGCCTTCTTGCTGAGAAAGGGAAAGTACAGTGTCAGTCACGGGTGGCTCTACACCATCACGGGACCAAGATGGCAATACCCAGCCCATCTAACGAGACACGATGGCAGCCCAGGAAAACCCACGTCTCCTCTACAATGAAGGGCTCTCAGGCAGGGGTGGTCAGCTGCAGTGTATCTTGTGCAGGTAGAGGGCTGGGCTGTTTCAGGATTCAGGCTCTCCCCCGGACTTACTTAAGAGGTAAAAGCAGCAGGTCCCTATGCCACGGTCTCCTTACCAACTCTGTTGTGTCTTTCAGGAGGAGGAGGTGGTCCAAGCCCTGCCCTTGGCCTAGTCCACCTACCTCCACAGATGAACTTCCTTGGCCAGGAAGTGCAACTCAACACCTCTTCCTCTGGACTCCAAGACTCCTTCCCAGATCTGTAGGCTTCCCACCCATCATACTCCCACTTCAAACTGCAGCTCTCCGTTCACCTCCCTTCTCCTGGCTGGTATCTGCCAAGGCTGCTGGAGGCTCCTTTTGGCCATTTCCCCGACCAGCCCCTGTGGTCCCCCCAGCCACCGTGAGGCTGTGGCCTCCCCAACCAGGTCTCAGCTGACCCTGGAAGCTTGCCTCACTACCCTCTCGGATCCTGCTCCCCTGCCCATACAAGGCTTTTGCAATGCCACAAACATGCCTGCCCCCCCTCCAAATCATATTATGCTCTTATTTAAAATCCTCCCATCCAAAGAACTGGCTCCCACTGCTGACTCCAGAGAGCTACTGAGTCCAGCACCCAGGAAGTAAGAAAGCAGGTGGTTTTGCTTTCATGGCTCTCACCATAGGGTTATAATCATATTATAGAAATCAGTATCTTCTTCCTCTTAAATCTCTGTATTGAAACGTGAGGAGTCCATTCGCAATTAAATACTGACAGGCTTGGGACACAGTCCTGGGAATATTTTGAGATCTGTACAGTATCAGCTGTGTCCTGCAGGAGTTCTAGAGCCACCACCTGGGTCTCAACTCACCTATTACTAGGATGTAGCCTGACCTCTGGGCCTTAGGGTTCTCATCTGTAAAATGAGGGGGTGGGTGGTGGACAACAATCCTACCTAGCTCACAGCAGCACAGCAGCCGACAGAGGAATACTGAAAGTGCCTGAAATGCCAGCTACTTACTACATATTATTACACAGTTAATACAACCCTCTAATTTCAAACGACATGAAAAATTTTTTGAAAAATTGACCTTCAGTGTCAAGGCAAAAACTGACCCAATCAATTTGATCCTAGACATTTCCACTTTGTGGGAAATTAACCCAGCACACAGAACCAAAAGTCCTATTACCAGCGGGGTTAGCCCGATGTGCTAGTGCAGCAGTGAGGGGCGACATACGTGTTGAAGAAAGCAGGATCCTATTTCACTTAAATGAGGTTCCTCCTTGTTGTATTGCTTCTCAAGGTCCTTCAGAAACTTTCTTTGGAATTTGTAAATATCTTCAATGTTTCCAAAAATAGTGGCTAGTTGTGCAACAGTGAACATTCCTGTATGCTTACGACATTGTCGAATGTAACCCTGCAAAATACAAAAGCAAACTTTACTTATCTGGAAGTTCAAAGAAACCATTTGAATAATACAGTTTTGGGGGCCTACACCAGGGCCTTGGGGGATTTTAATTACAGAAAGTTATTTTAACTTCTCTGAGTCCCTGATGAACTGATTATATTTCCATGACCACAATTTGCTAGCAAATATTTGAATAACAAAAGGAACACGAAAAGCTCCATGCAGTTGGATATGCAATCCAAGACATCATAAGAAGCTTTCAGAAAAAAAGTCTCAAATAGCAGAGTTCAAAAACTGGCGTTGCCATGCTTTAAGATAATCACTCTCCCAGCACTAATCCCATTTTACAGCCGAGAAGACCTGTCAGACACAGAATGCCAACGCCTGCTGAACAGGCAACACAGTTCTGTTCATTGTCAAACATGGCAAAGAACCAGTACTCCACGGTCACCTACTTTCCAGACACAGAAGAAATCTGTACATTTACCCAGAGGCTCGCATTCATGCATTCTTCATCCAGAACACCATGACTATAGAGTTAGTGGGGTAGAATAGCTGTATGTAAAGACACCCCCAAATTAAGGTCATGGAATGAAACAGACTAAATGGATCATACACAATATATAAACTACTCACTGGTATACAGAGAAAACGCATAATGTAACCGCTCAGAGTATAGATTCTCAGGTTCAATTTCCTCCTGCACTATTTAACTTTATGCCTCAACTGCAACACGGGATCACAGGATCGGCCCAGCCAGGAAGCAATTTTAGCGGAGTGAATCCAAGCAGAGGGCACGCACACAATCAACGCTCCAGAACTGACACTTCATGGCCACACTCTGATACAAATCAGCCAAACACCAGCAGGTCCCTGTTCCTGGCTCCCCGGATCACACACCGGAGAGTTCTGATCTCAGGTTGTCTGCAGCACTGAGTGGTCACAGCTGAACTGACAGGACCAGGAGAGCCGGAATGATCAGGTTCGACTAGCTGAGTACCAGTTCAGTGTAAACGCTCAGAGAAAATTCACAACAATGAAAATACAGAAGGAACAACTCTCTGAAATCAGGACCATCTGTTTTATCAGAAAATAAAATTTCCTGCCAAGCACATCGTGACACCAAAAACAATTTTTATGGATGTTGAATGACTGCAAATCTTACATATGAGTCAATGATTAGAGCTGCAAGGCTGGAAACTGACAGACTTTTGGTGCTTTGGAAAATCAGGTAGATTTCACTAAGAGTGTTGTTGCCTTCTAGGGAAGCCATCCACTTTAAATAATCTCAGAGGTTAATTCATGAAACAGACCGTTGCCAAGTATGTCCTTAAAAGAGGACAGGCTATAGCAGCAGGTGGGGACAGCTGTTGCCACAGCCGCCTACCAACGCAGCAATGCAGAGAGCAGGTGCTGAAGAGTCTGTGCAGTGACCAGGGAATGAGGGAAAACCAGAGATGCAGGGCAGCACAAAGACCTGCAGGTGGGAAGGGGGATGAGGTGGGGAAGACCTTCAAGGGGACTTGGGGGCTTCACATTCTGCGTGCATGATTGGCACAGGCCCCAGGGGGCCGGCATCTCACCTCGCAGATGTCTTTGAGGTGCTTGATGTACACCCGCTCGGTGTTCATGATCTCCTGGATGACATTGGCCCGCATCTGGTGCTGGTTCTCAGAGTGCTTGTGGCGGCTCCTGCCGGCCTCCTCCTCCGGCTCCTCTCCGGGTGTGCTGCTCGAGTTCCCCGACAGCTCCTCCTGATTGACTCGCAGCTGCGGGTCACACACCGCGGACAGGTGACATCAGATCCAAAGCGGAACTCCTCCCCAGTGACAAAGCACGACAAAGCACAAGGGCAGCCCAGCCCGGCCTGCACCTTCCCATGCTCAGCAGAGCCTCAGCCCTACCAGCAGGCTCAAGTCATGGAGTGACTGTGGAAGCCAGACATTCACTTTCATTTCAAACTTCAACTCAGTCTAATTTCTACAGGTTTGACTTGCAAATTAGAGTAAAAACAATGACAAAAGGGTGAAATGTGGGTAAAGGGTGAGATGTTCTGAAAGGCACCACACACTTACTCTCACGAAGCTCGCGGGGAACCAGGCTTCCCTGTCCTCATTGCGGCCCCACCACCAGTCCTTGTTAGTGGCTTCCAGAACCTGGATGACATCACCAGCCTTGAAGCCCAGTTCCTGTTCGTCCATGGTCACATGGTCCCACAGGGCCTCTGCGCAGACCACACTGCCATCACTGATGAGCTGCAACAGAGAGGGGAGGCGTGCTCAGCAGGCAGCACAGTCAGAGGCGACAGGGTGAGCCCCCCAAGTCATCAGCGACACCAGCTTCTCATGGGATGTGCAGGTGGGCATTCGGTCACTGTTCACTACTTGGCTATACAAAAGAAACTGAAAAAATCATTCCAGAGAAAACTACGTCATGGAAGCCCCTCCTCAAGGAAATGCCAAACCCACTTTTAAAGGTATACAGATGCTCCTTTACATACTGTGGGGCTGCCTCCTGATCGACCCATTGCAAACTGAACATATCCCAAGTGGAAAACGCAGGTGTTACACCCAACCCACCTAACACCCCCGCTCAATTTCACCTAACCTTCCACGTGCTCAGAGGACTTTCATTAGCCTGTGCTTGGGCAAAATCATATTACAGCATGAATTAAAATGTGGGTAATGCAACATTTACTTCTTGGAGCAATCTGAGAGAATTACACAAGAGTATTTGCTATTAGTGAGGTAAAATGAGAACTATGAAGAACTATATCATGACGAAAGGCAGAAAACTTGTAAACTAAAAAGCACCCCTTTTTACTTAAGGGAGAAACTTCAGTCACCTGGTGTGATAGGGTGCAGCTGGCTGATCTCTGGCACCAGCCTGCCAGGCAGACAACTATCAATTAACTCCGTTTCCACACCCGCCCTTCCTACCTCCTCTCCTGCCATTCAAGTTAATCGAATGCCTGAACTTGCTGGGGAGGCTCTGGGAGTGTGCCCCGCCTCTTCTGCCTCCTGCCCCATTCAAGTTAACTGACAGCCTGATAAAGGCTCCGGAGACTCAGTGCACCTGGCCCCTCCTGCTTCCTACTGTGCTATTTTAGGTTCATTAACTACAAGGAAACTTTGGGCTCCAGGTAGCTCCCTTCCTGCCTCATGCTACTTACTTAATTGAATTTATGGAAACTATGTACTGTAAGGCTCTCAAGCTGATTGCAAGATGACAGCTTAAAAACCCCTGACTTTGACAGCATAGAGCAGTGACAACTGGAGTGTAGCGGGAGCTGCTGTTGCCAAGCTTGGCCAATGAAGACACCTCCTAGCATCCTACACTCTGCAATACTGAAAAGTTCTATCCCACACATTTTACTTGAACAGCGTTAAAAAGTCAGTGTTTTTCTAATAAGACTTCTAGGTTTTAGGATAAGCCTCATAGATACACCATAAAGTTAAATGGCAGACTATGAGATGGCTTTGGACCCTAGGACCCAAGATTTGCCCATTATGAAAATTGCAGTACCTCGTTGATGGCCAGCTGTTCCCCACCTGGCTGCAGATACCGAGGGTTGGCCTGGCAAAGTTCTTCATAGCTGAAGTCTTCCTCACTACCGTTGTCATCAACTAAGGCGGAAGATTCCGTACCTCCATCCGAAGAAACTTCAAAAAAAAAAAAATAATAATAAAGACACAGTTAAAAAAATACTGCTAACAAATTTTTCCTATAAAAAACAACCATATAAAGACAACCAGAGGAAGTACTCATTTTTTATCTTTCCCAGAATGAGGAATCACTAGAAAAGAACTATGGACACAGTCATTCAAGTGTGGCAGTTGATGCTACGAGGAGCTGTGGTCAAGACTAAATGAGAAGCGAAAGCACTTCAGGAGGTAGTGCCCCCATGTTATTTTGTGACTTAACATAACAGAATTCTGTGTGATTTCATGGGAAATTTGCACTTAAAGTGGATACAAAAAACGAGGTTGCCAAGCAACATGTTGGTGAGGAAAGTGACACATCACATCATTCTTACCATTTTTTTTTTTTTAACCTGCTTCCGCTGTTTACATGCAAGGCAATAGCACTGCTTGAGTCTGAAGATCCTCATATTATGAGAAGTGGAAATATGTGGTCACTCACTGTGTGTACGTGAAAGAGCCAGAACTCTGAATGGCAGAATTACACAGTAGTTAACCAAAACGAGGAGAAAGCTCTGCAAGGATGGCCGGAACACTCTGGACTGAGCACTGTGGTACTGCGATTTGCTTTTCTGGGACAATGATGTGTCCATTACTGTGTTCTCAATGCAGTAACAGAAGGTGCTGGGGCACGCAAAGCCAACCACAGGTGGACCCTGTCTGCAAAGGGTCAGGCCCAGTTACTGCAGTGAGGCCAGAGTCCAGACTCTAGTGGTACAGGAGTAGATGATAAAACCTAAAGACTGATGAAGAAAACGAGCTCCAATAAGCAAAGTTCACTTGGAGTGGCGTGCGGGTTTGAAAGAGAAAGAAAACGTGCTTTGTGTAGAGGATCTGGAAAGGCTGTGTGACAAGGCAGATGATTTTTTTTCAGATTGATTTATTTCTTTGAAAGGCAGTGACAGAGATCTTCCATTTGCTGGTTCATGCCCCAAATCGCCGCAATGGTTAGGGCCGGGCCAGGCCAAAGCCAGGAGTTTCTTCTGGGTTTCCCTTATGGGTTCAAAGACCCAAGCCACCGTGCCACCTGCCGCTGTTTCCCCAGGCACATTAGCAGGGAGCTGGATCGGAAGCGGAGCAGCCAGGACTAGACCCTAACACCCAGCCAAGCTTTTCTAGATATTGAGATGGCCCCCCGATGGAGAACAAAATGGTTTAACTTAACGTGTATGATGTATGGGAACCAACACATTGAAGGACTGGTGAGCCTGGGACTATCAGATCGGGCACACTGTGGCAGGTCTCAGGAGCACAGCAAACCAAGGTGTTACCTGGGTAGGGTTCTGGGTCAGAGGAATAGGTCTTGAGTACATGTTTGCTGATGCTACAGAAGAGAAGAACCCTGAAGGTCATGGAGTCCTGAATCTGAATTCTATTCCTGCCCCTTTGTGTGCAAGTGACAGAACAAGTCGATTTCTTGTTTGAACTTCACATAATTCTTTCTTTTAAAACAACTCTGGGCGAGCGATGCACTGCACCAAGTTAAGCTGCCCCTTGTGGACCTTTGCATCCCACGCCCCAGGGCCAGTCTTTGGCTGCTCGGCTTCCACTCCAGCTTCCTGCTAATGTACATCTGCGGAGGCAGCATACCGTGGCTCAGTGTTTGGGGTCCCCTGTGGCAAACCCAGACAGAACACTTGGCTGTCGGCTTTAGCCTGACCCAAGCCTGGTGGCTGTAGCCATTTAGGGAAAGAACCAGCAGTGAAAGCAAGTGAAAAATCCATCTCTCCCTTGTCTATCCTGGGGAGGGGGGAAAGCCTTGCTGCAACAGAAAAGCAGGAGCCAGAGACTCAATTCAGCTGTGTTATGTAAGGAGCGAGACCAAATGCATGGGTCGTTACTACTTCCCAGGGTTCACACTGGCATGCAGCTAGACTGAAGGAGATCTAGCACCTTAATCTACAGGACGCAGGTATTCTGAAGGGGCATCTTAATGAGATAGATGATGACGAATTCAAACGCATGATGCACTTGAAATAGGAAGATGGGGAGACAGCAGAGTTGGATGGACACCCAAGTAGCACAAACCCTTTTCCAGCCCATTCAGGCCCTGCCCTAGCCACCTGCTGACTTGCCCTGCCAGCTCCGTGTGCCCAGGTGCACACTGTGTAGACAGAGCACCTCTCAGCAGCACCCCTCCCCTGGTCCAGGTCTGTGCTTTTCATGGACCCATGCTTTTCTACTGCCTTCCCTGTGGTCGGGGTGCTCCCTCCACCTAGAAAACCTTACAATCAGCTAGCTAGGGACGCCTCCTCTTTGGAGCCTTTCTTTGAGCTCAGGGAAAGCCAGTCACACCTCAGCCTCACGTCTGCACTTCAGGTGTGAAACTGCACAGACTGGCACACCAAATGTTGCCAGCGAATCCTGAGTCCTCGAATGACGAGTTGACGCCAGCAGAGCCGAGTCAGAGCTCGTTGTGTGGACCAAGTCCAGGTTCTGGGCTCTGTCTGTATGGTGCCTAGATCCCTCTCCCTTCCTCAAGTCCCCCTTCTGGTTCTGTCCCCACACAACCGGGAGAAAGTCCAGGCCTGCATCTGGGAGCAGCCTCCAAGGTAGGTGCCAAGGGTACTAGAGAGAGCAAGCCTCTCCAAGCTGAGGACTGGGGCTGAGCACACAACCCAGGAGCAGACAGATGCTATCCTAGAGTCTGAGTGTTGGGCCCTGTTCTCCTACCGCCTCGGCAGCGAGGGAGAGGCACGCTCAGCAGCACGCACAGGTAAGCAGAGTGCAGGCAGGCCACAGAGAGCCAGCTATGTGTGTCTGTCTTGGGGACCCGCAGCTAAGAGATGCCGCTAGTAGTCTGATCTCTCTCCTGCGGTTTCTGGGGCACAGGCGGAAGATTTGAACACCAAGCCATGGCTGTCTGAGTAAGGCACTTGGGACTGCATGACATACAGTGACTGTTCCTCTTTAAGAGTAACTTCTCTCTGACCATGCTGTGGTCAGAGAGCCCATGGGTGGAGATCTGGAGGTTACCTAGTCCAGTGCAGTGTGCTTTGCCTGGGGGAGTGTATGGGTCTTGAGGAAGCAAGTACAGCCTTGTTTGCATGTATGAGTACACCTTACACTAGAAGGGAGACGTACTGAAACTGAAAGCTCTCTCTAATCTTAAGACAGCGGCCCAGACCATCAGGCTTGACGATGATGTGGGTTGGGGGCTGCAATCTGCTCCTAGGTCCAAATAGACCAATCTTCAGTCTGTGAGGAGCTGACAACCGCACGAATCTTTGGGTTTCTGCCAGTATCAAGCCACTTCTTCTGATCACATTTCAGCCCTGGCGGAGCCCCCAAATCTGACACTCTGGAGAATAAAAGCATTTGGGCACGCTGGTAGAGCAAAGCCGAAGGGACAGCACTGTGCCCCTCAAAGAATCAATGAATAGTGTTTTCCTAGGCAGAGTTCACTGCCAGCTGACCTGGATGCTCTGCAAATTAGTAAAGAAAAAAAGAAACCCAGGAGAAGCCATAAAGAAACCCACAAGGGCAGAGTCTAATGAGGAGGGCAATCCACTGAGAAGATGCTAAGACTTGGATAGTGGCTACGCAGAGCCCTTGGGGCGGGGAGGAGGAGTGGTGTGGTACATGGCCACATCGGATGTTCTCTGCTATCATAAAGAGGCAGGAGGACAGGAGGCTCTTAGAAGTTTCCACAGACTGTTCCAACATGGAGGATTCGTGTTTCCTGAGCACTGGAGATGAGCTGGCCCCACATACCCTCGGCTTGGCTGACTCAGCTGCAGTCACCTGTGGGCTGCGGGGAGAGATGCAGTGCGTGCCATCCCCGCCCCTCCAAACAAAGGTGAGGAGTTTGGAGTAAATATACGTCAGCAGATACGCTTGTGTCACCTGCTGGCTAGCTAAATGACTTCTATAAAAATGGGAGGGCCCAGGGCAGTAGCCTAGTGGCTAAAGTCCTTGCCTTACATGAGCCAGGATCCCATATGGGCACCAGTTCATATCCTGGCTGCTCCACTTCCCATCCAGCTCCCTGCCTGTGGCCTGAGAAAGCAGTGGAGGACGGCCCAAAGCCTTGGGACCCTGCAGCCATGTGGGAGACCCAGAAGAGGTTCCTGGCTCCTGGCTTTGGATCAGCTCAACTCTGCCCATCGCAGCCACTTGAGCACTGACCCAGCAGATGGAAGATCTTTCTGTTTCTCCTCCTCTCTGTAAATCTGACTTTCCAATAAAAATAAATAAATCTTTTTTTCAAATGGGAGTAAGTTCATAGCTCTGTTTGGAGGTCATTTTTTTTCCCCTGCCTTTTTATACCCCATACCTGATTCCTTAGCAAACCTTACCTCTCCCTTCCCTTCTAGAGGTGCTAGACTATGGCCACTTTCCCTCTCTCCCACACTCATGCTTGGGCCTCAGTCTTGCAGCCCCTGGCTGGCCTCCCTGCCCTTCCCACCTCTACAGGTAATTCTCACCAAACCGGTCAGAACAACGCTGTCTGACCATTCACCGAGCAGTGGGTGCTGTGGTTGACTGGGTTAAACTGCCGCTGCTCCACTCCGAGCCCAGAGCTCCACTGACATGTACGGAAGCAGCACATGCCAAGCGAGCGCTGGAGTCCCTGCCACTCTGCTGGGACACCTCGATGGAGTCTGCTGGAGTCTCTGGCTTTAACCTGGCCCAGCGCTCGCTGCTGCAGCCATTTGGAAAGTGAACCAGCACACAGAAGATCTCTTTGTCCCTGTCACTTGGTCTTTCAAATAAATACATTAAGAGTAAAAGAAAAAAATCACAAGTCACATGATGGTACTCCCCTGGCATCCACACGGGAGAGCGTCTCCAAGCACGCGGCGTGCCTCCTCCTGGCTCCTCACTCCACCGTGGCCCTGCTGGCCTCCTGAGCGGGTCGTCCTCAGCACACAACTGGCCCTCTCTCCCGGCGAGTCCTTCCCTCTTGCTCCCATTTGAAATTGCAGCTCTCTCTGTGTCTTCTTCCTTGGGTTATTTTCCCACAGCAGCTGTCCCCAACTAAGTTATTTTGTTGGTAATCCAGAATTTCAGGTATGCAAAGGCAGTAACTGTCATCTGCATTATTCCAAATTGTATTCATACTACCAACACCACAAGCCTGGCACACACTGATACCCAACAAGCACTGGACGGATGGATGGACAGAAGGAAATACAGTCACGTGTTGTCTAATGGTGTTTGGCCCAAAAGATTGTAAGTGGGAGTTAAAAAACTTCGGAATACCAACTATTTTTAACATACCTTTTGCATGTTCAGAACATACATACAATTATTCATCGAGAAATAACTAAACTCCTGGACAATGTAGTTCTTTTCCCTTTTTGAAATGTATTCATCTATTTGAAAGGCAGAGTTACAGAGGAAGGGGGAGACAGATCTCCCATCCTCTGATTCCCTTCCAAAATGGCTGGGCCGCTCCAAAGCCAGGAGCTGCTTCCAGGTCTGCCAGTTGGGCATAGGGACCAAGCACCTGAGCCATCCTCTACTGCTTTCCCAGGCCCAAAAGCAGAGAGTTGGATGGAAAGTGGAGCAGCCGGAACACAAACCAGTGCCCATACGGGATGCCAGATGGAGGCTTAGTCTACTATGCCACTGCACCAGCGCCTCATTTTTAACCTGCTGAACGTAGATAATGATGACCCACCCTCTGTTGAATGTGGAGAACAATGCCTATGTGTCAGGCTTGTTTGTAAATCTTCAAATTAACTATCACAGGTTTGTTGTGCCTCAAATAAAACCAGGTAACAAAAACTCTAGGAATTGAAAAGCAAAATAGAATGGCAAGATATTCTTTCACTGGATGCTTATAATGCGGCAGGCACCAATTTCAGTGTTTTTAAGGTACACCTCAGGTCATGGGGACACAGAATCATCCAACTTACAGACGAGGGGACCACAAATCCAAAACCCCAGGACAGCGTGGCCAGGCTCAAGCCACTCACCCTGACCTACTGGGCAGCACTACCACTTCCTGCCACACCTCAGTCACCGCTAAGGAAACAAAGCCAGTGGTCAGGTATCCCAAACAGCACCATGCCCAAATTTTGGTAATTTCACCCTGTTTGAACAGTAGCAATACTCATGGAATTTTGGCTTACTCGTTAAGCATTTTCCCTCCTACTTCTGATTTCTGTTCCCAGCCAGGTCTAACACTGGGACCAATTCTGGTTTTTTGTTGGTTTGTTTCTAGCCTTTTTTTGGTCATAATCTTAAAACTACTTGCATGACTTCAAACCCGCTTCAAACACGGACTGCCCAACAGTTCCGTGGGGTTGAAGTTGTCAGTATCTGGTGCTGGGAGAGAGTTCAGTGCCACACTCACCATGCCTGTGCCTAGCACAGCTCCCTCCTGTTTCCCGTGCTTATTGCCTGTGTGTTTTTCCTTCTAAGATGGCAACGTTCCTTTGGGAGCAGACAGAATGCTTCTCATTTTGTAGTCCTAGCATCCAGCATAATATATGACACACAGTAAGTGATTTGCAACCTACCTGTAACTTGCTGATGGGAAACTGAGGGTTCAAGGAGTTAATTTAACTGGCCTTAATTTGACAAATGGGGACAAAACCAAAGGTTCCTCTCATCTCTGTGCTTCGCTCAGCCTCTGGCTAGAAAGTGCTTGCCACCAGTCTCCAACTCCCTTCCCAAGCCCTTCCATAGAAATCTCCAACTACCCAAAACAGTAGTCTCACGATTTCACACGCAATTACGCAGTAGTCATCTATTGCATCATGGCCAAATTCCTCCGCACAATTCTAAGGTCCTCCTGTAACCCGAGTCTACTCTCCTGAAACAACCAGTGAATGCCAAACATTTACAGTCTCAGCTGAACTACAACCTGCTGGCGGGGAAGCCGACTTGCAGTTCAGCTGATAAACCTGACTCGTGGCCACTGTGCGTCAAAGCCCACACCCACCTCTGCCGGGCAGACCTGATCCTGCCCCGCTCCAGCAGGCCTGCCTCTTGCCTTCGTCACTCCACGGCTGCTCCTCACTAACTCCAGGGCCAATCATAATCCTCAATTACAGATCAAAGTCTGTTTCAGAGGAATTTTACATGGTGCAGAGCTATTATAAATTCTCAAACTGTCAGCAAAATCAATAGAAACAGATATCAACAAAAAAGTTCATTCTCCTTCCTTTCCTATTGTGACAAAAAAGAAAAAACTCCTACCCTTGCGTTATACCACCTTGACCCTTTCTAAATGTAAAGATTGGGCATGGCACGATGGCTCAGTTGGCTAAACCTCCCTGCAAGTGCCAGGGTCCATATGGGTGCCAGTTCATGTCCCAGCTGCTCTATTTCCCAACCATCTCCCTACTTACAGCCTGGGAAAGCAGCAGAGAATAGCCCAAAGGCTTGGGATCCTACACCAACATGGGAGACCCAGAGGAGGCTTCTGGTTCCTGGCTTCAGAGAGGCTCAGTTCTGGCCAATGCAGCTACTTTGGGAGTGAATCAACAGATGGATGATCTTTCTCTCTGTCTCTACTCTCTGCAAAACTGTCTTTCTAACAAAAATGATAAATCTTTTTTAAAAAAATTACAGAGGTCAGTAAAGTCCCACTTTTTGGCAAAGTTCTCCCAAATCTACCTTGCAATGGAAACCCTAAACCCACAAATACTAGTTTTCTCCTCTTCATCTCTTCTATTCCTTGCCAACCACCTTTCTACTTTCTGTTGCTAGGATTTTTACTGATTTATCATTAAATTTGTGAGGCAGATTTACAAAGAGAAGGACAGCCATAAAATGAGATCTTGCATCCACTGGTTCACTTCCCAAATAGCCTCAACCTCCAAAGCTGAGCCGATCTAAAGCTGAAAGCCAGCAGCTTTCCCCAGATCTCCCACACTGGTGCAGAGGCCCCCGCACTTCAGCCATCCTCCACTGCTTCCCCAGGTGCGTTACCAAGAAGCTGGACTGCAAGTGGAGTATCCAAGGAGCAAACTGGCACCCATTTGAGATGCTGATGCTACCGGCAGGGAATTCACCCACTCTACAACAGAGCCACCCAGAAAAGCTATTTTTGGAAAACAATCTTGGGGCCTGACGCAATAGCCTAGTGGCTAAATCCTTGCCTTGCATCCACTGACATCCCATATGGGCACCAGTTCATGTCGTGGCTGCTCCATTTCCCATCCAGTTCCATGCTTGTAGCCTGGGAATGCAGTTGAGGATGGTCCAAAGCCTTGGGATCCTGCACCCACATGGGAGATCCAGAAGCTCCTGGCTCCTGGCTTCAGATTGGCTCAGCTCAGGCTTTTGCAGACACTTGGGGAGGGAACCAGCAAAAGGAAGATTTTTTTCTCTCTGTATCTCCTTCTCTCTCTATATCTGCCTTCCCAATAAAAATAAAATAAATTTTAAAGAAAATCTTGGGCTGGCATTATGGTAGAATGGGTAGGGCTGTGGTCTGTGGTGCCAGTAACCCAGACTGGTACTGGTGGCCCAAGCCCAGGGTTCTTCACTTCTGACCAGATCCCTGCCAATGCACCTGGGAAAGCAGCAGAGCCGGCCCAAGAGCTGCGGTCCCTGCAATTCCACAGGAGATGTGGAAGAAGCTCCTGGCTCTTGCCTTCAGATGAACAGGTTAGCTCAGCTTTGGTGGTTACAGCTATTTGGGAAGTGAATAGCAGATGGAAGATCTTTCTCTGTCTCCCGCTCTCCCTGTAATTCTTAGTTTCAAATAAATAAACAATTGTTTTTTTTTTTTTAAATCTCGTAATCACAGAGTAAGACTGTTTCTAGGAAGCATTATGTTTACCCTTCCCCACCCCCAAAAACTGTAGAGATGAGGTTTCTGTTCACAGCACTTCCAGGGCCAAACACCCTTTATCCTCCAGCAGCAGTTCCATAGACTGACTGCCAGCAAGGCCCTGGACAGGGACCAGCCTGGGGGTATCTACCTTGTGCATAGAGTACGATTAGTTCCAACTATGGAACAGAATGCTCTGGGGGCCTGTGCCGTACAGTGGATTAGTCCCCTGTCTGTGGCACCACCATCCCATAGGGGTGCCAGTCTGAGTTGCAGTGCTCTATTTCTGAGCCAGTTTCCTGCTAATGTGCTTGGGAAACACACAGAGGCTGGCCTAAGTCCTTGGGCTCCAGTACACATGGAGACCCAGACGAAGCTCCAGGATGTTGGCTTTGGACTGGTCCAGCCCTGGCCATTGTGGCCATTTGGGAGTGATCCAGCAGATGGAAGATCTTTCTGTCTCTCCTTTGTAAACCTGCCTTTGCAATAAATCTTCAAAATAAAACAAAGCAAAACCCCCACAAGAACTATTACTCCTGGAAACTGTCTTCCTCAGTCTCCCAAGCATTATACTTGGATCACCTTCTCTGGTGTCATTACCTGTTTACCAGCCCTCTCTCCTCAGCAAGACCCTAAGATTTAGCCTCATCCGTCTACTTCCTGATGAATCCACCAGCCCTGTGGGCTGTAGCCGCTACCTGAGGAGCACAGCAGAGCAGCATGGCCACCCACACTGGATGTACCAGAGGCCAGGTCAGCAGGACTCCTTCAAGCACAGGGAAGACAAAGCAAGAAGGTCAACAATCAACGGCTTCCACGCTGCTCAGGAAAAACAACAGACATGCATCTGTCTGAACTTAGGCTTGACATCTATGAAAGAACCACAGCTGAGCCATGATTTTAAAGGTGAGTATTTAAGACTGGAAATAGCAAGTAGCGTGAACAGTGGGAAGTGTTATTTCATAGCACCTTCCTGTTGGCACACATAGAATACAGTGGCGGACTTCTCTCAAGACAGACAGTTTCATTCCCAACAGGTTTACTTTCACATATGAAAGGGCTTTTGTTCAGTGACAAGTCTTCAAAAGTACTCAGCTGGGGAGGTAACTGTGCAGCAAGCTAAGCCATCCATGAAGACACCTGCATCCCATACCAGAATACTGGGATTAAGTACTATGTCCACTTCTGCAAGGGATGCTAGCTTAAGAGTCTAGATCCGCCATCCATGGAGAGGCCCTGTTGGAGCCCCTGGTTCCTGGCTTTGACCTGGCTCAGCCCTTGCGGTTGTGGTCACTTGGGGAGCAAAGCATTAGATGGACACCTCTCTCTTTCTCTCTGGCTGACAATCTGCCTTTCAAGTCAATGAATCTTTTTTTGTTTCTTTAAAAAACAGCTCATTGGGGTGAGTGTTGTGATGCACTGGGGTGAATGCGGTACAGTGTGTTAAGCTTCTTTGTGAGACACCTGTGTCTCCTACCAGAGAACTCAGGATTAAGTTCTGCTTTCATTTTCAACCCAGATTCGTGCCGATGCGCTTGGGTCCCTGCCACACATCTGGGAGAGCTGGATGGAGTTCCTGACTCCTAGCTTCAGCATGGCTCAGCACTTGCCATTTGGGAATTAAACCAGAGAAGATCTCCAACAGCCTGCCTTTCAAAATCAGGTGTCTTTCTGTTGTTGTTGTTGTTTTGTTTTTTAAGATCTTGATAGAAGTTCCAGGGGAATCCACTCTAGAAAAGGCCTTGGCATCTCTAAACCTTGGCTTAATGCCCCCTGTTTTGGGGATTGGGGGTGGGGGTGGATGACGGGGTGGATGTGGAAGTGTTTTGTTAAGTTACAGGAAGGCAAGATTAACGCAGCAGCTTCCCCACCAACCACTGGCCTCAAGGCAATGCAGATGGCAGTCACAGGGCCCTCACTTCCTCAGCCCCAGCACCGAACAGCTCATGAGCACCAACGTGCACCAACGTTGCCTCTCAGTGGTGGGGACTTCCCTTGTTCTGGCGTGGGGGAAATTCCTGCGCTTAGAATAACCTGTTACAAACACCCATCTGAGCAAACCTCCTACTGATCTTTCTGACTTCCTCAGGCTTGAGATGCCATTCTGGCTTCCCATCTGAAAAGCGGAAATGGCAAGTGCAGGCAGACAGCTGTATTTACAGCTGCCAGGAGCTTTCAAAGGCTGTTGCTCTGGTGCTGAAACCACAGCCAAAGCTCTGCACCCCAGGAACAGCTCTCCAGCATGGAGATACACACAGAGGACTCAAGTAAGGTCAAACGCCCTGTCCAACTTCCAGGGAGTGCTTCCCAAACAGCTGGGGGCGACTGCATCCAATCACATGGAGTGTTTAGAAAAAGCTGCTCTACCCTGGGACAACACAGGTTGGGTGGTGGGAAGGATGTGGTTTGTTAAGGAATCTATTTTTATCTCTTAAAAAAATATTTATTTATTTGAAAGGCAGAGAGTCACAGTCATATGGGAGAGGAAGAGATCTTCCATTCACTGGCTCATTTCCCAAATAGCTAAAACATCTGGGATTGAGCCAGGTTGAAATTAGGAACTCCATCCGGGCCTCCCACATGAATAACAAGGACCCAAGTTCCTGGGACATTTTCTGTGGTCTTCCCAGGCACATTAGCAGGAAGTTACACTGGAACTGGAGCAGGAGGGACTTGAACCAGCATTCTGATATGGCATGTCAACATCACAATGTCACAACGTCACAATGTTGGCCCCAAGAACGACTTTTTTTGAAACTCCCCACGAGGCTAATGGCTTTTGTATAAAACCCCCGGGGAAACTGACTCAAACCACACCACAGGCATGGGTTTGTCCTGGATGAGCGCTGTAGTTGCCTGTCTTAGCAGAAGGCCACAGGGGACTGTCCACCAGGTTCGAAATGCACTGAATGAAAACCTCTGCGTTGGTGATTCACATCCTTGAATACTTCCTGTTCAAGTGAAAAACGCAAGATGCTTTCTTTTCTCCATCTGCAACAACATTCTTGCTCAAAACATCCATCCAAAGTCAGATTCTTCTTTTTAAAGTATTAACGGTTATTTCTTCTTCCTTTGCCTTTTTAAAAAAAGATTTACTTATTTTTATTAGAAAAGCAGACCCACAGAAAGAAGGAGTGAGAAAGATCTTCCATCTGCTGGTTCACTCTCCAAAGGGCTGCAATGGCCACAGCCGAGCCAATCCAAAGCCAGGAGCTAGGAGCTTCTTCTGGGTTTCCCATGTGGGTACAAAAGCTTTAGGACATCATTTGCTGCTATCCCAGGCCATAATCACGGAATTGGGTGGAAAGTGGAACAGCTGGGATGAACTGGTGCCCATATGGGATCCTGGTACTTGCAAGTGGAGGATTTAGCCACTGAACTGTTGCACTGGGCCCTGTCAGTTCCAAGAGATGGATTCCATGGGTTCCCACCTCTCTTCCCTGTAGCCCCTGAGTCCTGCAGGAAGGATCTGTTTTTCAATGTTCTATAAATACCAATGGCGTGCTTCTTTCAAAACCCTTGATGGCACCCATGTTCTAATTGTTACCTTTAAGATACCTATTTATGCTATTTATGCCTGCCCCTACTCACCTCCAGCTATGGCTTTTTCAAGGACTGAAAACATACCAGTTTTGTACTCAGTTTTGACTGACTGAACTGAACCACTGAACCACAAAATCTTTCATACTCTAGAATGGAGAACATCACTGTCAGAAAAACTACTGCAGGAAAAATATCTCTTACCCAGTGCTTGGGGACAGAAGCAGTTTAATCTTTTTTTTAGATCTTTATTTGCATATACATAATGAGATATCTTAAGGATGAGACTAAGCCTAGACATGTCATTCATTTATGCTTCATATATACCTGAAACATATAACATGAATGTTATAAAGTCCTCGCTTTGCATGCACTGGCATCCCATATGGGCACTGGTTCATGTCGTGGCTGCTCCACTTCCCATCCAGCTCCCTGCCTGTGGCCTGGGAAAGCCGAGGATGGCCCAAAGCCTTGGGACCCTGTCCCTGCATGGGAGACCTGGAGGAAGCTCCTGGCTTCAGATCAGCGCAGCTCTGGCTGTTGCAGCTACTTGGGGAGTGAATCAGTGGATGGAAGAGCCTCCTCTGTCTCTCTTCCTCTCTGTATGTCTGACTTTCCAATAAAAAAAATTAAGCCTTAAAAAAAAAAAGTCCTTTTAAAACAATCATCTCTCCCCTGCCCTTTCTTTTTATTTGAGAGACAGACAGCTCCCACGTGTTGGCTCACAGCCCTCTGCAAGAGCCAGGGCTGAAGTTGGGAGATGGAAACGCATCCCAAGTCTTCCATATAGGTATCAGGAACTCAACAGCTTGAGCTGTCACCACCAATTCCCAGGGTCTACAATGGGTGGGAAGGCTGGAGCCAGGAGCTGCACCCTGGGAGGCCCCTGGCATGTGGGATGCGGTGCACCTCACCTGCTAGGCTCAATGCCGGCTCCCTGTGTTTGTAGTGTTGTGCTTTGATGAAACAAAGCTCCATGGTAGGGAACTTGCCACTTGCACTGTCACAATCAATGCTCAGTGCTCTGGCTTTGGAACACAGAGAGTTCTCACAATCAGAGCTGGTCAATCTGTATTATGTCCAATTTGGACTTGTGAATCATTTTCAATAAATCTAACCACATTGGCAGTAATAGCATCAAAGAAGAGTCCTACAGTGAAGGCACAAGCTGGCATTTACAGCATTAAGGGTCTCTTACAAACACTATACCCAACGTGCAGCTTTTCATAGTATCCAACTAGGCCCCGTGGCAACTTCGCTGCCCCAAGATGGTCAGTGAGTTCTGTCATGACTAAGCTCAGCTCATACCAAGCCCCCACAAACAGATGCTCCCATGAATTAACTTTTTCACCTCTCAGTTTGAAGCCAAAGTGTCCTCAGTGGTCTCCTGTATGCTCTGCATCACCTAACAGTCTGACAGTGTTCAAAGTGTGCGATGGGGTTGCAGGGTCCTGTGAAAGCAGAAAAGTCGGCTCCCGGGTCTGCCCTCCCACTTCCAGGAGCAAATGTGCCAAGCAGCTGGCAGCGGCGGCAGCAGCTTTTCTCTGTCCAGGAGCTCTTCCCTCTCCAGCTTTAGAAACTCAGCTTCTGGTCAATCTCTAGGCCAGCCCCAGGACTTGGGCTTTGGGAATGTCTACATCAGCCCCAGGACTCGGGCTTTGGGAATTCGGCTCATGCCTCGTGACTGTTCCTCTTGCCTAGCTGCTGCTCCTCTGGGTTTCTGGCTATGCTGGAGGTTCTTCCTGTCTGTTCCAGTTGAAGCCTGAGGCTCTGCTCTGGACGCTCTCTCCTGCCCCGTCTGCTGGCATCTCTCCGTTCCTCCCAACTCCGACAGCTGCCCCTCTGGTTGGCCATGACCATCCATTTGCACTGTATCTTTGGAGTCTTCTGTTCTCAGTGCTAACCTAAATATACCTCCTTCTAGCATCTCAAGCATTAGAGGTTGAGTCCTTGCTCTCCCAAGAGGGGACTGCATTCAAATCCAGGCGTGCTGGCTTCCAAGAGCCACAGCCACTGCAATCACCCACTTTCAGGAGGGCATTCTGGCGACGGGGCTGGTGCTAATCCATCTCTCAGAGGTGAAAGCCTCAGGCGGAAGACTCAAGCATGCTGAGCCACACGGAGACCGCATTCCACCAGGAGTGGGAGGCCACTCCTCCTCGGCCTCTGCGTCTGTGGAGGAAGGCAGACAGGAGTGGACGGCGCTGCGGGGTAGCTCGAGGCCAACGGGCCTGCCTGACCAGTCACCGCTGCCTGCCCACACGTCAGCTTCACGCGCTCTGGGGCAATCACTGCACAGCCACTCTCAGCCACGGGCAGGGGCCACCGGTTCTCCCCGCTGCCTCCAGCCCAACTTTGCCGGGTTGGAGCCTAGCATTACTGAGCTCTGTCAATCAAGCAATCAGCACAGCCACTGAGAAGGGAGTTCTCTGCTCTCCGGGGAGAAATGGCAGGGCAGCGTTTTTCTTTTGCTGAACTTGGACTTGTGACGTGAAGCAGCCAGGGTTTGCTTTGCTGATCCCAGATATAGCAGCCATAACCACATCCCTGTTTTCTCGTGGCCAGCACAGAAGCCAATTAAAACAAAGCAGAAAGCACAAACTACAAACTATTGCTCTGACAAGCCCACAGCTGTCTTGAAGCCGTCCTCCACAATACTCTTTTCAGCGTGAGGCACTAGCCTCTATTTTGGGCAAAACCAGAGACAAGACCTGTTTTTAAAGCATCCTTTTGTGCCCCTGTACTGCAGCCAGGGGAAATTCCTTTTGTGAAGTATTTTTCTCCTTCCTTTTCAGATTACATGGGTCATAATTGATAGCTTCTAGTATGACAGCCTAGCACTAAATTCACATTTAAGTAGGGATGAGTCCAGTTGATGACATTCACAATTAAACTTTTTTAAAAGGGAGATTAGGCACAATATAGTAGCTGAGCACTGGGCAAAGTTACTTTTGAAAACAATACTTTTTTTTTTTTTTTAATGAAAAGGGTAGCCTTTCACCTCATTCAACCTAAATTAGCAATAATATTTTTATGTAACCCCAACCTCTTGAATAAAGGGCTTTCAGGTAATAAAAACCATGAGTAAGCAAAAAATAGTAAGTACAGTAAAATGCCAGGAGAAAACCCAGATTCACTCTTTCTGAAGAGGAGCCATGCCTCTCACCATCTTCTATTCCATACGAACCACTGTGTTAGAAACAGAGCCAGGGTCTATGAGGGACTATGTCCACCACTAACACTGCTTCACAACCATTTCCTGAAAGTGAACGCTCACATCAGACAAGTGGCAGGGAGGGACAGGGAGAGAGCGAAGAAGTCAAAAGAAGGGTAGGAGGGAGACACAGATACTCGGAGAGTTGAATCAGCAATGCTGCCCCAACAGAACAATCCATTCTCTGCACACATACCCATGTGAAGGCTTTCCAGGCTCCAGAATCTTGCTATTTCCCCTCTGGCTACCATCCTTCATTCACAGCGGCACCGGGGTGTGACCGACGCAGCCGGTCCTCAGAGAGGAGCATCCAGCATCGCTCTCTCGGGCTCGCAGCCCCAACTGCAGAAATGGCTTCTTCGCGGCTTCCCGCTGTGTGCGTCTCTGGTCAGAGCCTGCCTAGAGACTGACAGCAGGCTCCCTCCTGGCTCCGTGACTGATGGTTAGTCATGCCGGAGACAGCTCGGACGTCGGGGAGGAAATTCTAAACGAAAGCTAACAGTGTGCGCCGCCGCGAACCCAAACAGGCTCACAAGCCTATCAGATGCTGCAGAGAGCCCCCTAGGAGGGTGGTGGAAACACGCCCGAGTCAGACTTCCAGAGCGCTATTCCAAAGGTATTTATTTCACGGGAGAAAAGCACAGAGGTCACTTGGTTCACAACTGGAGTTAGGATTTCAAAATCATATGGTTACGACAAAATTTTTACTTGTGATAACACACTATGCTGTTATCTGTAAATTTACGAATCACTTTGGCAAGAGGATTTTGTAAGATACACTTACAAATGAGTGTTTACTCTTACAACGTGAAGGTAATACGTGTTATCTCTTACTATGTAAAATTCACAGAAAAATGCATAGCATGAAAAAATGTATACTTTTTGTAAAAAAAAAAAGATTTTATTTTTCCTTTTTTTTTTTTTTTTTTTTTTTTTTTAGTTTTCTTTATTTGAAAGTGAGGGCTGCAGAGAGGTTTTCCACCTACCAGTTCACACCCTGTATGGCTGCAACAGCCAAGGTAGAGCCAAGGCTGAAGCTGGGAGCTTCATTTGGGTCTCTACGTGAGTAACAGGGACCTAAACCTTGGGGCCATTTTCTGCTGCTTTTCTCAGGCAAGTTAACAGGGAGATGGATTGGAAGTGGACCAGTCTGGAAACACTGTGCCCAGATGGGATGCTGGCATTGTGGGTGGCAGGTTTGCTTGCTACATTAAAACGCTGGTCCCTCCATGAAATTTTAGGAAGTAATTTCAGGGACTGGTGCTGTGTTGAGTAAGCTAAGCCTCAGGCTATGATCGCCCCTCCGCCTCCATCCCTTATGGCCACTGGCTCTAGTCCCAGCTGCTCCACTTCTGATCCAGCTCCTTGCTAATGTGCTGGGGAAAGCAGCAGAAGATGGCGCACTTCCTTGGGCCCCTGCACCCATGTGGGAGACCTGGCAGAAGCTCCAGGTTCCTGACTTTGGACTGAACCAGCTCCAGGTGTTACAGCTGTTTGGGCGAGTGAATCAGCGGGTGGAAGATTGATCTCTGTCTCTCCCTCTCTCTCTAACTCTTTCAACTAAAGCAAATAAAAAAATTTTTTAATGAAGTTTTGGGACAGGGAGAGAGATTGGCAGAGCGGTTAGGGTGCCACTCTGTTAACAGTGTTAACAATGTTAACATCCCCTATTGGAGTTAAAGGGTTCAAGTCCCAACTCTGCTCCGAATTCCAAACTGCTACTAATGTGCACGCCAGGAGCCAGAAAGTGCTGGCTTAGGTGCTCGGGTCCCAGCCACACACACACACAGGGCAAACACTGAGCTGGCTGCTGGCCTGGGCCATTGCAGGCATTCCCAGACTGAAGCCGTACGGTGGAGAGCCCTCCCTCTTTCCGCCTCTGTGTGGTTTTCAAATGAATAAATTAAAATTAAAAATAAATTATTCTCAGGCTCCTCCTCAGGTTTGCAGAATCAAATCTGCATTTTAGCAAGATCCCAAGTCATTCGTCATTCTATGGTTCCGGGGACCTCAACAAACAAAGCAACATATTTGCAACCAGGCACTAACTCAGACATCAGTCGCTGTTTTCATCAGCTGAGAAACCATGCAGACCCCAGATGGAACAGGTAGGCCTGCTTTTAGTCGGAATGAAGAAATAAAAGGACAAATACTCACATGCAAAGGGTCAGGGAATTCATTCTAATGTGTGTCCATCCTGATAAATCCTAAATCCCAGCAGGAGGCAAAGACAACTTTTTTTTTACATTCTTAATTTCTGTTGTTAAAATGGTTGGTTTTCTAGAAGAAAAAGCTCTCCTTGCCAGATTTCCTGGCTCTGGGTGCCAGGTCTCTGTTCATTTTCCCTTTTAACTCGAGCCTAGTAGAGGGAGCTCCTGTTTCCCAAGCGCTGCTTCTAAACCCACCGATGGGCCAGGGAATTAGACTGAGAACCTTGGGGAACTTAAAAAACTAAGAAAATTTGTCTACAGATGGAAGATTTCTTTCTCTGTAGCTCTGCCTTTGAAATAAACAGATCTTAAAGAAAGAAGATGAAAATAAAGCAGAAAGCTGAACAAATAGAAATTATATTTAAATGAAGCTTCTTCAAGGACATTGACCCCAAAATGTTTCTAAATGGAAGTCGACATTTATCAGGTCAGAAGAAGGGTACACATAAAAAAAATGCATATAAAAATATTTTAAAAGTTTGGAAAAATTTTAAAAACCTGCCCCTTCTCCAAATACTACCTTGGCTGTGAATTAGATGCTCCTACAAGACACTGATGAATGGCAGCATTGAATCAATCAGCAAGGGAATCAGGAGTGGAGAGAGCCAAATGACACATCAATATCAAATATTTAAAAATCAGAGCGGATAAACGCTCATTATGCTTGGAATATCAGAATAATTCTTATTCTATAGATAAAGGGCTTTAAAGTATTGTTGGCAAAAGGGCTCCAAGATCCATTCATAGTTGTAACCTTTTGGAAAAACGCCCTAAGATCTCTGCAGAGTTTACACCAGAGCCACATCTCCCATTCAGGGCAGTGCTTCCCACTGCCAGGACTACCTGAGATGGGCCAGGTGGCTGCCGAGGTTCCTGTTAGTTCACCTCTTACTGATCATTTTAAGAACCATGTGGTACACATTGTCTTATGTGACTTAGGTCATGTGTAAAAAGATGACCAGCATTAGATACCCATAGCAACCAGTTGTGGCCCCACTGTGGCCATGCCTCAGAGCAGCAAACCCCCCAGATGTACTATCCCATAAACTTGATGCCCCCGCTAGGCTGGATGGGACATTACCAAGCGCTACAGGACAGGTGTTCATCAGCAGGTCCCAGGGTTGCCACGCTACTTTTTGGCACTGTATTATTGTCAATTTTAACAAATGGGTCCCAGGACAGGCAGGCACCTTGGCCAAGGTGCCTTCCCACAACCCTACTGGCTGGACAGGATCACAGCCCCAGCTCACATGTGGGCAGTGCCTGGCAAGGGCCAGGATCTGGATACACTCTTGTGCCCTTCGCCAATGCTGCAACAGGGCTGCTGTTTCTGAAGCTGGGATGGGGGTTCCTCAGCAGGAAATGCTCTGCTTCACTGGCCACCAGTTACTCCATCCAGTGTTTACCAGCTTGAATAACTGAGGACTCACAGGGATCCTTCACTTTAAACAGATGGAAGGACACACATTACTATCAAGATAGAGGTCACAGCTATGTGATTTTCCAGAGAAACCTGAAAGACGTTTCAGATGACATGCAACCCAACCTTCTCCAGCACCTGCTGGCCTCTGCAGTGGACAGTTCCAGCTGCCACCACCGCCCCCGGGGCAGCGGAGTCAGACTCCCTTTAAGCTATAGCGACACAACGTACAGTAGCCAGTGGTTCCTCACCATAGTGGGGCGGGCTCCATCACAGAGAGCACACAGGAAGTGGAGCCTGAGTTACCAGCACTTACGCAGTGCATGCTGGAAGACAACGATGAAGGAAGTGTGCTACTCTGCCCTCCATGCCATCACAGCTTGCTCACTCTTGGGGAATGTGGCCTCAAGGCCACAGACACACAAAGCTGTGGAAGATCCGCTCTCAGAGGCCTAAATGATACATGCCTGTCCTCAATACTCTGCCCTTTTCTCCAACTGCCCCCAACAGGACACTGCACCTGGCCACTGCCTAGAATCTGGACTGACACAGAAGCAAACAAAGCTTAGCCGCCGTTTCCTGCGCATCTTACTCATGTTTCAAGACCCAGTACAAACTCTTTTCTGCATTCGTCTTTATCTGGTGATCTATAAAGATGGTTCAAAGTGCTTAGTTAGCTGGGCTGATCTGTTTGAATGCCAGCTCTGCTATCTGCTACATAAATCTTGCTGGGCTGGGGAAAGCTTCTGAACGTTGCTCTGCCTGTAAGCCCAGGCCAGGACCACGCAGAGCCCCAGCACTCTCTGGTGGTGGTTTTCAAGGCTCTTGCTCACCCTCATCTGATGTGCAATATTTTCCTTTTTAAGATTCAACTCCTGAAACTCAGTCGGTTAGAAAGATACAAATAAATGTTTTAGAACTGAGGCTGTTTCAACTGCTGCAAGATGAAGTTTCCCAAGTTTTCTGGAAAACTGTTGAACATTTTATTATGTTTTCCTGAGACAAGGACCAGAATGCTATGTTCCTTTTTAAAAAAATCCTGATTCTTGGTAATGATACGGCATGAAACAACATTGAGACAAGTGCCATTGGAGCGACTGTAGCCCCCAAGCCCTGCTGGCAGGATGGCTGCGGGCACTAACGTCCAGATTTGTTATCCTCGCTCCTCCATACGCAAGCCTTTCATAATTTCTAAATTCCTCGGCCTCGATGGAATCCGTGCTGGTTCACAGTGGGGTCAGAAGGCAGTAATCTTACTGTGCACGGTCCTAGCAGTCAGGAAAACAGTTTTACCGCAAGTACTTGCCTACAGGTAAGGGAACTGATTCATCTTGTTTTTTAGATAAACATACCCAACTCTCTATGTTTCTTGGGATCAGAACCAAAAGAGGGATGAGAAAGGGAGAAGGGGCGTAGGGAACACGTGACATCCACGCCTTACACTCAAAGCCCTTGGTATTTCAAACATCTAAGAATGCTGCTATTACTAACAGGTGCCACTGGATTTCACATTTTAGGACTATTTTTTAAAAAAGATTTATTTATTTCATTACAGTCAGATATACAGACAGGAGGAGAGACAGAGAGGAAGATCTTCCGTCCGATGATTCACTCCCCAAGTGAGCCGCAACAGCCGGTGCGCCAATCCGAAGCCGGGAACCTGGAACCTCTTCCAGGTCTCCCACACGGGTGCAGGGTCCCAATGCATTGGGCCGTCCTCAACTGCTTTCCCAGGCCACAAGCAGGGAGCTGGATGGGAAGTGGAGTTGCCGGAATTACAACCGGCATCCATATGGGATCCCGGCGCGTTCAAGGCGAGGACTTTAGCCGCTAGGCCATGCTGCCGGGCCCACATTTTAGGACTATTTATTGAGATAAAACGTTTGAGAAACAAGGTGGATAACATGCAGAAGCAGAAAGACATAACGCAGGGGCTGGCATTGTGGCACAGCAGGTAAAGCCTCTGCCTGCAATGTCAGCTCCCAAATGGGCATCCATTTCAACCCCAGCAGCTCTACCTTTGGTGTAGTTCCCTGACAGTGGCCTGGGAAAAGCAGCAGAAAATGGCTCAAGTGTTTGGGCCTCGGAATGAAGTTCCTGCCATCAACAGGGCTCAGTCCTGGCTGTCGCAGTCACCTGGGGAGTTAACTAGTATATGGAAGGGCTGTCTTTCCGTCTCAGGAGCTCTGACTTCCAAATAAAGAAATAAATCTTAAAAAAAAAAAAATCAATAACGCCCCCCCACCGAAAAAAAAAAACTTCATGGAACATTTAAAATTGTTTCAAGAGCATCTCACACATACACCCCAACACTCACACCCACACCCCCCACTTCTCCAACACTTGCATTTCTCTTTCCTGTAAACGAAAAATTTAGCCTGGGTCAAGGAAACTGGGGAGCAAGATTCAGTCCTCTAATAACCAGAGTTTATATATGTTCATTCTGTATAACATGTTTGGATAATAGTTAAACAAAATATTGTCCCCCTGCACTGTTAGTGCTCTGGGACTTGACTGATTAGATTTACTGTTTTGGGTTAGGGTCATTCGTGCCATCACATAAACAGCTCACTGTTCACTGCCCTTGTCATTTAGACTTTCCTAATTACTAACATCTCCCTGGCACGAGGTCACTGCGCCGGCTCTGTGGGGCAGATAGCTACAACTGCCCATGTGTGTTTTCTCCAGGTGTGTCCCAGTGCAGGCAGCCCGTGGGTCTCTCCAGCTGGACTTTGTGGAATGGGATCTACATTTGAACCCCTGAGTCCTGAACCCACAGCCATGGAGCATGGACTAAGCAACACTCAGTTTGCTAAAAGACAGAAACCGGGCTCACAGCACTGTGCTGGGTAGTTTGAAAGAATGAAAACACACATTGCTAAAGCATGCGCATTATATAACGCACAGTAACACCATTCAGTCACAGGGCTAGTGCTGTAGAAAGCCAAGCTAAGCTGCCGCCTGCAAAGCCAGCACCTACTCTCAGATCACCAGCTCCAGGCCCTGCTATTCATTTCTGATCCAGCTTCCTGTTAATATGCCTAGGACACAGCCACATGGGATGGAGACCAGCATGGAGTGCTGGGCTAACTTCAGCCTCCATCACTCCTGGCCACTGCAGCCACTGGGGAGTGAGTGAACAAGTCCATGAGGCAGCTCTCCCCCCAACTCCTGCCTTTCAAGAATAAATTCATAAATAAGACTTCATTACAAAACAAAAACAGACACAAATCAGAGATTTAAAGGCCGAAGTGTTTCAATAGAGAATCAGGATTAAACTCCAGCTTTTTGACCGTTCAATAGAAAAATTAACTGTGACAATAATAATTAGAAAACAATAACCCCAGATGAAAGATGTGACTCGGCTTCCTCTTCCATTCACTGACTCTATTAAGAGTCTTAAGGTCTACTTCACTGTCCTATGGAAAAACAAAAAACACGCTGTGATCTGTCCTTGGGAGACACAGGAAGGGAGGAGGAAGGGCCCTCCATAGCTTGATTTCCAGAGCAGACAGGGCTGGGCCAGGCAGAGGCCAGGAGCTTCACCGGGGTCTCTCACAGGCACAGCGCATTATCTGTAGGAAGTTCCATGGAAGCACAGATGGGACTCAATCCCAGGAACTCTGAAACCCATGTCCCAAGTGGCAGCTTAACTTGCTGCACTACAATACAAGCCCTCAGATCATTTTTTAAATTTTTAATTGTGTTTTTTTTTTTTTTTTAATTTGCAACCAACCAGAAGAAGGGTCTTAACAATTACAACAGGGCCCAGCACAATGGCTCAACTGGTTAACCCTGGCTCCTGGCTCTGCATCAGCTCCTCTGGCTGTTGTGGTCATTTGGGGAGTGAACCAATGGATGGAAGGTCTTTCTCTCTGTCCTTCTCTCTGTAAATCTGCCTTTCCAATAAAAATAAATTTTAAATAAAAATTACAACAACCTAAGGCAAGGACCAAAAAAACCTTGTCATAATTCAAGCAAAAAATAAATCCAAGCCATTTTAATGAATTCTTTAACTTCACCACAAGACACGAGGAAATATTCTCCAGCAATTTTTTTCAATGTAACTTAATACTTAAAAGTCAAATTTGAAATAACACAAGCAATTATTATTAAATTCCTTCACTTCTGAAATGTTCAGATGTCACATCCAAACTCTAAGGAATGGAACTTCATGCTGTATGTTTACCTTTACAATTTCTTTCAAAAAGCATTTAGTAATAAACACAATTTCACATTAACCAGCTTTCAGTAAGGACAGAGTAATTGAATAGAGTTGCCCAACAAATCATCTTTAAGTAGCCCTCAACACTTAAGGGTTATTTTTAACTATGAAATCTGAAAACCATCAAACCAAATTTAAAACTAGGCCACAGGATCTCTGACAATTTAACCTCTCAACCTACTCTCGCACTGCGTTCTGGCCCTGCCCCAGCACCAAACCCAGAAAGAGTTCTTCACCTCCTCCCAGCAGCTGAACGCACAGCTCTCTTCCGGTCTCTAACTCCTTCCTTCTCAGGAGCCCTGGCTTCCTTGACCAACCAAGACCCGACTTACCTGGCTGGTCCTCCTCCCTCTGCCCGTCTTTGGGAATTCCTTTCCTTCCCTGCTTGCCAAATGCCGGTGATCCGCAGAGCCTTGCCCCTCACGCTCCTGCAGCCTGATGACTCCCGCACTGAGCTGGCTCCAAGGCCACCCTTCTAGCTCAGAACCAACGCCCCCGCCGACCAGTTCTTTCATGGCGCCCTATTCCCCAGGCCTGGGTCTCAGAACTGACTCCTCCCTCACCCCAAACCTCCAATTAAGCTTGACCTCCAATTTCTTTTTCCAGTACTACAATTTCATCTCCCCAGTTAATAGCTCTGTGACCACTCGATGAAGCAACAGACTTCTCCCACTCACTCCACAATCCAACCAGGATTTCTCTAAAACACCAGTCGGATCGACTCAGGCCCGTGGAAACCCTTGTGGCTCCTGGTGGCCAGGGGCTCGTCTGCAGTCTAGCCCCCTCCGCCCTCCCCCCTCACCATCAAGCAGCACCCACACAGCTGCAGCTCCCCGACCCCCAGCAGCTGGGGCTGAGTCAGAAACCCTAATTCCCGCATTTGTGCCATAAACATTTGAAGTTGGAATGCACACCTCTTCATCTCTGCCTCAATCCAGCAAGACTCCATCTCTTCTTGCCCAGTCCACACCTACGGGAGTGTCCACTCTGATGTCCGTTTGAGCTTCTTTATAGTACACACAGAGGTGATGCAATTATGATTCAGGTTTATGACTGGTCCATTTTTCTGGCATCTAATTCTCATCTAATTTTACAGATACTTTTTTTTTTTGGTAAATCATCTTTGAGTTTCTCCCAAGTGTTCAATTTTGTCTTCATAGACTCAAATTTTTTTCCGTTTCCTATTAACATTTGCTTATAGTTTTTACTCAACTTCACAACCACCTGCTATAAGCAGGAAGGGGGTTGTGGGGCAAAGCCCCTGGTTGGCAGGATTGTACCCTGGCTTACACAAGGACAACAGCTTGGAGAAGCTAGCAGCCAGCAGCCAGCATGTTGCGGGCATCAGTGGGCAAAAGAGGGCAGCTTTCACGGGAAAAGCATGAGAGCTGCTTGGGGCGGCTTGGGCTGGGCTACCTTAATCTGTTTCTCACCATGGGCTCTTCTCCACTCTGACCTCCACCATGGCATGTGCAGTTCCCTCCATCTGGAATACCCATGCCCGCCCCCATCTGATGCCCACTTTGTGTCGCCTCCTCCAGGAAGTCCTGGGACTCCCCACACCTGACGGTGTTCAGTGTGCCCAAGCCACACGAGTGTCAGTGAAACAGCACACAGCAAAGCCACTTGGGAAAGGCTCCATCATGGCGCCTCCCTCCGTCCTTCCCAGGACAACTGACAGAGTGTACCCCAACAGTGGCACAGCAGCGTGCGCTCACAACTGCGACCAGCTCCGGAACACGGAGGAGTCAGCGAGCACACAAGCCCCTGGGCCGTCTCCCCTCACGAAATCAACCCCGACCACGGAGGCCACGGACCCCACACCCTGAAGAAGGCTCGGCACGTTCTGTCTTCTTCATGCAAACCGACCCACGAGCTGTAGGAGCCAGACTTGCCAAAGCTGACGGAGCTCTGTGGCCGTTGGGAATGGCGTGGGGAACTATCTCCACCTATCCACGCACGTGGCACGGCGCCTGTGCGGAGGAGCGCAAAGTGACGTGCAGGTGAAGCGTGGAGCGGTGCCCTGCGGAGAGGAGTGATGGGTCGCCCTGGGCGTGCAGCCCAGGGTCAGGCGGGGCATGGGGTCTGCGGAGGCCAACAGCGCTGCCCTGCACTCGGAATCAGCCGAAAGGTGGTAGCATTTGTGGACTAACCTAGGGTAACAGACGCTTAGCAACCTTGTGCCCAGGCATGCGGCTAGGGGTGGCTATAACCCTTCAGACAGTGATGGAGTGTCCACCCGGCTAACGAGGCATGGCCCTAACAAGGCCTCTGGCGGGGTCTTCCATGTGCAAGCAGCAGAGTAGGAACTAGCGTTGGACACAGTACTAAGGCCCAGCCTGTGAGGCTGGCTTTCCACATGAACACCTGTTGAAGTCGCAGCTGCTCTACCTCTGATCGAGTTTGCTGCAGGGTCAGAAAAGGGCTCCAGGACTTGGGCCCCTGCCACCCACGGGGGAGATCTGGATGGAGTTGCCACCTGCTAGCTTCAGCCTGGCCCAGGCCAGGTCATTTCAGCCATTTGTGGAGTGAATGAGCAGATGAAAGATCTCTGTCTCCCCCTCTAACTCTCCCTTTAAAATAAAGAACTCTTGAATTTTTAAAAAGATTTACTTATTTTGGGCCCGGCACGATAGCGTAATGGTTAAAGTCCTCGCCTTGAATGCACCGGGATCCCATATGGGCGCCGGTTCTAATCCTGGCAACCTCCGTTTCCCATCCAGCTCCCTCCTTGTGGCCTGGGAAAACAGTCCAGGATGGCCCAAAGCCTTGAGACCCTGCACCTGTGTGGGAGACCTAGAGGAGGTTCCTGGCTCCTGGCTTTGGATCGGAGCAGCACCACCTGTTGCACTCACTTGGGGAGTGAATCATTGGATGAAAGATCTTCCTTTCTGTCTCTCTTTCTCTCTGTATATCTGACTTTGTAATGAAAATAAATCTTTTTAAAAGTTTTACTTATTTTTTATTTTATTTTACTTTTATTGGAAAGGAGGATATACAGAGAGGAGGAGAGACAGAGAGGAAGACCTTCCGTCTGCTGATTCACTACCCAAGTGGCCACAATGGCCAGAGCTGAGTCAATATGAAGCCAGGAGCCAGGAGCCTCTTCCAGGTCTCCCACGTGGGGGCAGGGTCCTAAGGTTCTGGACCGTCCTTGACTGATTTCCCAGGCAACAAACAGGGTGCTAGATGGGAAGCGGAGCTGCCGGGGTTAGAACCAGCCCTTAAACGGGATCCCAGCGTGTGCAAGGTGAGACCTTAGCTACTAGGCTACTGCGCCAGGCCCAAGAGCTCGTAAATTTTTATGTGTGTCTTTCCCCGTGCTTATAGTGCACTGTCTCAGTGCACCCGTAAACACTTTTTCACAGAACTGGAAAGATTTTAAAACTTCAGAGTAATAGTTCCTCCCATCACCAATCATCAGTAAGCACTGATTAGCTTTATGGATAGGTCCTTAGTATCTGGGGCTACAGTCGTTCCTCGTTCCCTGGAGGTTTGGTTCCAGGACTGCTGCTGCAGAAAGTCTGAGAAGGCTCAGATTTATACCAAACAGCAGAGTAACACGTGCATATACCCTAGTCACATCCTCCCACCCACTGTAAATCATTTCTAGATTAGCCGTAATACTCAATGCAATGTAAATGCTAGGTAAATAGTTGTTCCATTGTATTATTTATGGTCTAATCTCAAGGAAAAAAAAGTGTGGGTCAGAGGCTTGTACAGAGGCATGCCCGCATTCTTCCTCCTCTTTCAATCCAGTTTCTTGCTCATGTGCACCTGCTACAATGCAGCAAATAATGGCCCAAGTGCTTGGGTCCCTGTCGCCCAAGTAAGAGACTGAGAGAGCCAGGATCGTGGCTTCAGCCTGGCCACCCCGGGCTACTGTGGGCATCTGGGGACTTGATCAATGACAGACTGCTGTCTCTCCGCCTCTTTCAAATAAAATGAAAACAAATGAGAATTTAAAAATAGAAACGATCCATAAATGTTCAGTTTTTTCCCCAGATAGTTTCTGTTGGAGCTTGGTCTCATCCACAGATGCAGAACCAATGGGTTCAGGACTGACTCCAAAGTTTGGTCACGCTACCGTTTACAGATATGCACCATATGTATATGTCAAGCCCTCAAAGAACTGAATGGCCAGTTGTTTCCTAGTGAAACACACGGATGCGTGGTTATGATGTATAGAGTTTTGCAACCTGGTTGAAGGCCACTCATATGACTACATCCCCCCGATGAAGACAAAGGGGTTTGACCTGGGTCACGGGAGGCTGGACTGGCTTGACCTGATTCTCTTTTCCAAGCTTGTAAAGGGCATGCCATTCACATAATAGTGAAGCAATTATTGAAGTTAGAAACATTGCTTCAAATCAGCTTTCTATGTTGGTATTCTCTCGTGCGAGAGGGTTACCTCTAGTTCGTGTGTCTGATTATCACTGTACTTGCTTACATTTTCTCTGTTATCTGGCGTTACGATGGAATGTTCTAAGATGGCTCTTACTGGTTACACGGCTTCTTAAGAGGCTGATGGGATAATTCCTGAAGCGGCACACATGACCTTCTGACTGCCAAGGATGGGTTTGCCTGGCCTTTTGCCAATGACTGGGAAGGCCTACTCAGGTTTAGAATGAACCCCATACTCTCCTGTCTAGGAAACAATGAAGGTAACCTTGGTTTACCGCAAGATCAAACTCTCTTGATGGGCAGGATAAGTAGGGGGAAAAAAAATGAATGGACATGAAGCTGAGAATGTTGAAAAGCAATCCAGTTTGAACGTTGGTTGAAATATTGCACTCCTTAAAGGAGGAAGTATAGTGAGTGCCTAAGGCAGAAGGGAAAAATTAAGAATATCAATAGACTGCGATAGGGTGAGGTACAACACAAGAGTTGTCTGAAAGCAGAAAGCCAAGACAACTCCCGAGAGAAAGTTGGGAAGAGAGCTCCCTCTGGAAAAGCCAAGGAGCGAGAAACCACACCACCACCACAATAAAGCAATAGTGTTTGTTTATAGGTGGGTAGCCTTCTTATCTATGAACTTTATAAAGGCATCTTTAAGTGATTCACTGTCCTGATTTAGTATCTCAAATACCACACCCATGAGGCTGATACAAGCACGACTCAAGTGTGTTTCCTGCGACTGCCTTCATGGACTAGATGGCTGGGGAGAGGTCGAGTGGGGGAGTCCATCAGAGCCAGAAGGGCTGCAAGTTCAACAGCACAGCACAGCCCTGCAAGATTCAGAGGAGGACTGCTTCCAATCACTCAGGAGGAGCAGGACTCCATTTCTTTCAAGAAAATAAAAATTCAATTGCTAATGTTCAGTTTCTTGTACCTTAAGAAAATTAGTTGTATTTCCTTTTTTTTGGTGTGTATTTCTTCATTTAGAGATTTAAGAGCACTTGACCGAGGAAGAAGAACTTCGCTTTTACTATCTCTTAGTTTTGACTGTAGGAAGTTTTGAGCAACAGCAGAGGAATTAATCTGATGAACCCACAATGATTGGTATTGCACAAATTCTAACCATTTCCCACCATCTTTTTTTGAAGTACTTGAAAACAAACCTCGTGACTTCAGTATACAGCTATAACAAATAAGGAGTTAAAAGCAACCACACCGTCATTACTGTAGTACTCAACTGAACAGCCAAGCCTTCGTGTCAGCAATTCAGTCCCTGTGAAAATTCCCCCATTTGTCTCCGAATTGTATTTATAGCTGCTTCGTTAATGTCAGAATCCAACACAGTTCACACACTGCATTTACCAACCATCCCTAGGTATTCAACTTGTGAACTCAGTACACAAGCCCCAAATCCTCAGGAAAAGAAGGAGCCCCAAGTCTGCTGGTGATGTTCTGGCCTGTGAGGCTTCCCCCGCACCCTGACTATACCTCCCAAGCCAGATGAGGACAATGCCAGCAATCTCTTATCAGTACCATGCCATTGACCTCTCCAGCCAGAGAGGCTGGTGAGAACTGCTTTCTTTGCAGCGAAGACCTTGACCTCCATAGAGGAGGGGCACCTGGCAGGAAAAAGGTGGCCTTCACAATGATGTGACTCGTGAGGTCTTTGATTGTGTCTGATTCATCTCAGAGTCCATGAGAACAAAACCAATGAGTCAACTCCCCATAGCATGGCTTGATTTGTGTTAACAGGAAATGTGCAGGTCTGTGGAGTGGAGCTTGAGTGCAGCCATCATGACAGAGAAGTCAAGAACCCTCACCGGGGCCTCCTCAGCAAGGGAGAGCAGGTCATCTTGGGCAGACATCTCTGGCTACCAGTCTCCATCCAAGGGGAACAACTATGACTTATCTGGTATCTGTCCCAAAGTCAGAGAAACTCCCCAGTGGCAAAGTGCATGTCACACTTCCTAATCCTTTCTCCCTGGAAAGAGATGAAAAGCATTCCATTGAAAAGCATTCCACTCCTATGAACCCATAGTCAGGAGCTTGGGGGAACGTGGAAAGAACAGAACGGACTGGTAATGGGTTAAAGGAAGGGATATGATCGTACATAACAGAATACACTCCAAGCACGAGAAGACATCTGTCTCACATGAATCCTCATTGCAAAAGACGATGTTTAGGGCCTGGCACAGTGGCCTAACAACTAATGTCCTTGCTTTGCACACACCAGGATCCCATATGGGTGCCAGTTCTAAGCCCAGCAGGCCCGACTTCCCATCCAGCTCCCTGCTTGTGGCCGGGGAAAGCAGTCGAGGACGGCCCAAAGCCTTGAGACCTTGAACCCAAGTCGGAGACTGAGAAGAAGCTCCTGGCTCCTGGCTTCAGATCGGCTCAGCTCTGGCTGTAATGGCCACTAGAGGAGTGAATCAGTGGATGGAAGATCTTCTCTGTCTTCCTCCTCTCTGCATATCCCATTTTACAATAAAAATAAATAAATCTTAAAAAAACAGACACTGTTTAATAATCCAGTAGAGTAGCCAATGTTGTGGTGCAGCGAATTAAGCAACTACTCGTGGTGATGCACTCCCTTGACAGCAGAGCTGGTTCAAGTCCCAACTGCCTCACTTCTGATCCAGCTTCTCCTGCCAATGGGCCTGGGAAGGCAGAGGAATAGGGCCCAACATTTGGGTCCTGCCACCCCACACAGGGGACCTAGACGGAGTTCCTTGTTTCTTGGCTTTGGGCTGGCCCAGTCTTGGCTTCTGCTGCCATTTAGGGGAGTGAACCAGCAAATGGAAGACCTCTTTTCACTTTGTCTTTTGAATAAGTAAATAATTCTTTAAAAAAAAATAATGCTGCAAACATTGTGTTCAATCTTCTATGCTTGGCATCTTTTTTTGAGATATTTTTTTAAATTTATTTAAAAGGCAGAGTTGCAAAAAGAAGACAGAGAGGGAGAGAGAGAGAGAGAGAGAGAAAGAGAGAGAGAGTGTGTCTTTCATTTGCATGTTTACTTCTCAAATAGTTGCAATGGCTGGAGCTGGGCCAATCTGAAGCCAGGAGCCAGGAACTTCTTCTGGGTCTACCAGTGGGCATAGGGGCCCAAGGATTTAGGCCATCCTCCACTGCCTTCCCAGGCCCATTAGCAGGAAGAAGCTGGATCAAAAGTGAAGTAGCTGTGACTGGAATCAGCTCTCTGATAGGGGATGTTATGATCACAAGCAGTGGCTTAAGCCACTGCACCACAACACTGGCCATCAGCAGAGAGCTGGATGGGGAGCAGAACAGCTGGGACTCAAGCTGACACCCGCCGGCAATGCTGGTGCCGAATGTGGCAGCTTTACCTCCTGTGCCATGGCACCAGCGCTTATGCTTGTCATCGGAATGTTTACAAAGTAGGTTTACAAAAAGACAAAAAACAAACAAATAAAAAAACAAAACCAAACACAGAACAAAACCTGCAATTCCACTGTGGTAAATGGACACTGAACCTGGGCTAAACACAGGGCTTTCCCCTCAAACAAAGTTAATGATAGGGTTCCTTGAAGGAACTAGACAGTTACTTGTGGAAAGCTGATTACAACAGGCCTTTTCATAACACAGGGGGCCAGACTAGGTCCTTCCTGGAACAACCACTTAGGCTGGACTTGGTTTCCTTAGCTGTCAGGCCTCTGCGGAGCTTCCTGTCAGCGCAGGGACTGATACGGCATGTCACATAACACCACTTAGCCCCAGGATGCCACGGTCCAAGAGGCACATGATCCTATCACTCTCCACAAGGGACTCATGACAAGGAAACTGTAGAGGTTGCTTCGAGTCACCCCTGGAAGTCATGCTGCCTGGATGGGCATGGCCGATGTCACTGCTGATGCTCACCCACTCACAGTGCCCAGCTCCTGAAACCATCTGTCAACATGGTCGTGGCTGCATGATACTCTTGCAACATCTTGCCTTCCCAGCCAGGAACTCTGCTCTGTCAAAACTGCATCTAGTCCCCCAAGGGGGAAGTACTTACGCCAGGGCCCACAGCCTGGGCGCCCTGAATTAGAACGGCATTTGGCAATTTTAGCCTCCTCATGCCACTGGGGAAATAAATGAGTATCCAAGCAAAACGTGGGTGGCTTTTAGTGGTTATGGCCACCACTGTTTCTTCTTAGCTGGACGCACGCAAGCCCACAAGTTCATCTCCCTTCCTCTGTCTTGGTCCCCAACCCCGTCTATCCTCTCTGAAGCATGAATCAGAACAAATCACCTGCAACTACCAATGGTTTCCCACTGCACTTAGAATAACCCTAGCTCCTCCTACTGACCCGCCATGCCCTTTGTGCCCAGCCACAGCCTGCCTTCCAGACCGCTCCTAATTGATCCCTTCCTTTGGGTCCCTCTGGCCTCCTCGCTGAACCTCAGAGACGCAATGAGTTCCTGCCAGTCTTGGGGCATCAGACATGTTCCTCCCACTGACATTTCTCCTCCCTCGGATATCTGCCTCATTGCCTCCTACTCATCTTTCAAGTGTGCACTCAACAAACCTTGGACAAGCGGCCTTCTCCTTCCTTCTACACTTTCTACCACCTTACCCACGTTCAGCTCCTCTACACCATCACTGGTTCCATAGATAATCCTAAGTGTTGACTTACAGAATCTGTTCAAATGCTGGAAGGTATAGTTGTCTCTTGGGACCTTCAAGGACTGGTTCCTGAACTCCTTCCAAGATACCAAAGTCTGAGCATGCTCAAGTCCCTTCCATAAAACGGTACTGTGATAGCAGGACTTGGCTTACCAGGGAAGATGTCTGTATCTCGTACCGGAGTACCTCGGCTCAGCACTGACTCCAGCTCCAAGTCCCAGCTTCATGCTAATACTGACCCTGGCAAACAGCAGGGTCAGCTTAAGTCACTGGGTCCCTGCCACCCGTGGGGGCAATCTGCACTGAGTTCTCAGCCTTGTCCAGCCTGACACTAGTTATCACAAGAATTTAAGAAGTGAACCAGTGAATGCAAGCTCCTTCTCTTAAGTAATTTTTTAATGGAACATTACTCATATAGAACTTGCATGCATCCTTTTGTAGCCTTTAATCTCTCAGTTACCCATAACACTTAATAACACCATGGAAATAGCAGTAGATCTTGTTTAGGAAATGACGAACCGAAAAAAAAAGTCTGTATGTTTAGTACAGAGGCATTTTTTTTTTCTCCAATATTTCCTTCCCTTTTTTTTCCCCCTAAAGATTTACTTGGTTTATTTGAAAGGCAGAGTTATAGGGAGGGAGAGACAGATCTTCCACCTACTGGTTTACTCCTGAAAAGCCAGCAGCCATTTTGGCTGGGTGAGGCTGAAGCCAGGAAACAGGAACTCTATCCAGGTCTCCCACATGAGCAGCAGGAACCTCAGCATTTGGGCCAACTTCCACTGTATTCCCAGGCTCACTAGCAGGGAATTGGATTAGAAACAGCACAACCAGGACTTGAATGCTCAAATGGGATGTCGGGGTCACAGGCAGAGACTTCATCCACTGTGCCACAGTGCTGGCCCAATTTTCCCAGTATTTTCTGCCCACGGTTGGTTCAATCTCTGGGTGTGGAAATAGTCTGTGTTCACAGCTGTTGCTCCACTCATTTTTGCAGCTTGATTTTTGACTACCAGAAAGGCATCTATGGCTTTGTCAGCAAGTAAGACCAGAAGCAGCTCAAAAACCTACAGAATGAAGATTTATACTGCTCAGTTAGCAAAGAGCCCTATCAGCAAAGGCTGTGGAAGAGGCCAGAGGATCAGGCAACATGAATGCTATAAGCAGAGTCAAAACTACATGCTATCAGTGGAAATTAGCTTCAGTACCCTCAAAGGCTAGGCCCCACAGTGAGGGATGCTAAGCTGAATAACCGACCAGCATCCATGGCCTTGCCACCAGAAGTCAAAGAGAGAGGATTCCCTTTAGAATGATGCCTACATGCGCATAGGATTTTACTTATCTTCCTTGTCCATCCTTTTCCCCTTCCCCATCACTGGCTCAGACACACCTCCGACTGTCAGCACAGTAAGGCACCATGACAACATGGGCCAGGGGTGACTTGCCAGGCAAAGAATCTAGGCACGGAGCTGCCACTTTACTGACAAAATGTGTGTTGTCTCTCTCCAGTAAGAACACACGGACATTTAGAACCCACCCAGAATCTATTTCTTCGCTTTGTTTGACTTATTATTGCTCCAAAAAGACAGAGCCACAGAGCCAGAGATCTTCTATCAGCTGTTTCACTCCTCCAATGTCTGTGACAGCTGGGGTTTGGAACACCACCTGGAACACAGCCTGGGTCTGCTATGTGGGGTGCGAGACACCATCTGCTGCCGCCCCCCCCCGCCCCCGGGCGCACATTAGCACGAAGCTGGACCATCAGCAGAGGAGCCAGGACTGGAAGCGGGCACTCTACTTGGGATGTGGGCACCGCAAGCAGCGATGTGCCCACCCCCTCAAGGAATAATTTTTGAGGCTGCGTTTCTCTCTCTCATTGCTGTGGTTGGTCCTGAGCCATATGAGACGCAAGAGTCTCGAGCGATGATTTAACCATTGTGCCACACATTCAGCCCTCTGTTCTTTCCCAAGACCACCTGGATTTCTTTAGGGAGAACAACCTCAACTCCACCGCACTCAACCACTTGAGCTCATGCACCTGCTTCCAAACACGGAAGGCAAGAGGCACCCAATCCTTTTCTGTGTTCCAGATCCAAGAGGCGGCAGAGATGTACCTAAGCGTCTCTGACCTGGGGCTCAAGACTCTCGGGGGAGTGCTGGCCTTCTCTCGTCCTCGCAGCCAGTCCTCCACACAAATCTCCTTGTAGCTTCTCAGCTCCTAGGAGCCGTCCAGACTGCTATACTGTCCCAACTTGGTTTGGAAGCCACCTTATCTGCTCTGGGAGCACCCAACACCCTTCCAAACCATTCTTTAGGCAGAGACAATTGGCTGTTGGTCAACAAAAGAACCCCCAAATTAAAAAAATACGCATGTTTTTTATATATATGTTTATGAAAAACAAAACAATGTTCCAGAAAGCACAACATGGAGCCATCTGCATGTGTGTGAACCTGGAGAGGCTCTCTACTCTTTTGTAACCCTGTGACACCACTGTCCCTTGTGGTCATCTGGGGAGTGAACCAGTGGATACTTGGTCTGGCTTTCGTTCGATTTTCAAGTAAATAAATCTTTGTTTTTAATGTACAAAAAGCAAAACAGAGATCCGGAAAATACATCCGCTAACCAAGTATGCCCGAGCCTGCCAGGAGGAAAGAGAGGCCTAGAACAGAAAGAGGAACAGTCCTGTGCGACTGCCAGCTCAGAGTTCTGGTCAGGTTTGGCTCTCCACCTGCAGGAAGTTGGGTGTGTAGACACAAGAACAGCCAACTTGTCAGACTCCTCAGCGCACCCACCCCTGACAGCTGATGGTACCTTCCTCCCACAATCCGGCCCTTGGCCTGTCAAGAGGCAGAAAGCTGTGGGAGCCTCTGTGTGCCTCATGCTACCTGGCAATGGCCACTGAGACTCTCCTGCAGTTTCTGCAAGGGCAAGGGCCCCGTGAGACTCACTGTTGGACGCTCGCATCTGCCGCCGGCGTCCCACGCGGTCCAGCCCGATGGGGGTGCTCTGGGAAAAGGCGAAGGGCCGGAGCCGGGCCGACACGGCCTTGTAGGGCGGCACCTGGTGTGTGGGCACCGGCGGCCTGGCTGTTGGCTGCAAAAGCAAAGCAAACGGTTGTGAGGAGGCGCCAGGAAGTCACAGCTCCTGCAAGCATCACTCTCGCAGCATTCTCACCTCGAAGCCACTCATAGTTGTGACACAGTTTCTCCAGATCCTGCCGAGAGCTGTAAGCGTGCTGAGGCTTGGGCAGCTGTTAGCGATGGTAATCTACACAGCGGCTCGTGCCTCCAGCATCGCTTGTCAGCAACAGGCAGCACTTGGGGAGAGCACGGCATCCCAAGGAAGAGGGGTCAGCTTGGGAAGGGGAACTGCTCTCACACCCACATAGGGTCAGATGGGCAGGCCCGCCCACTCCCCGCCCCCACCCCCTGGAGCAGCCTCTGGAAGGAAGCAGGGGCACAGCCTCAAGCCCCAACCAGGCTGACAGGTGCACCCTCAACCTCATTTCACCCACCCCTGCAGAGCCTCCACCACCACCACGTGGGGGGAACAGTTTCTACTTGCCTAAACTAGCCCAACAGCTGAGCTCCACCCAAAAGAGCTGGTTGCTCACATACTGCCCCAGGATTGTGGATAATGCCCTTCTGATTGTCCATATTACTGTATCTCTAGCACTCAGCTTCCAGGTTCACTTGGTTTTGGGTTTCCTTAGGACTTTCAAATCCAACTCCCTCAACAAGGGAACAGCACACAGAAGTAATTTCGAAGTGCTTTAGGTCTTCCCTCTACTGTGTCATAACACTAGATCACATTTTGTTTTAGTTCTGAATTATTTCCTAGCAGGTAGCAGAATCTTCAAATGTTCCTGAAGATTGCATGGTGTCTTCAACTTAATCTGCTTTTACTTTAAAAATCCAAACGCAGTGGAATTGAATGAGAGTTGCCGAACGCTCGCTATGGACAAGGCATCGTGTTGGGGCTCACGGGGAGCAGGGAAGCATGCAGTCCCAGGCTCACACAAGGCTGCCCCTTCTAAGGGAATGTACAGCACCAGCCAGCAGGATTGGAAAATTCAACAGAGCACACGTACTTCTCGAACGCTGTTCTGTGAACACCTGCCTGCGGCCAGGGTGTTAGCCTTGTCAAACAAGCATAAACTTCTCTGGGACAGGCCATTTAAAATTAAGTGTTTCCTCCAAGTGCTGAGTACTTGATAAGTCCTTGTTGAACTACTAAAATATACCGAGGGTGGGATCAATAGTAAGTGTTTACTATCAAACCAGCTGCAAAGATGCAACTCAAAAACATAGTAAAAAAAAAAATTAGTTGATTTCACCCCTTTGCCCCTTACTTTTCCTTTTCTTCACATTTTAACAATGATGGACAGTACTTTCTTTTTCAAAGTTTTTTTTTGTTTTTTACAGGAAGCTCATGAGAGAAACCCTTCTCACCTCCCTCAGGTTAAGACCTCCGAGAGTTGAGGCACAAGCAGCAAACTAGATTCGCCCATTTGAGATCCCAGGCAAGAGAGATTAGTAAGAAGGGTCCAGCGGTGAAGAGTTAGTCTGCAGGCAGGCACGTGTTTCAGGTCAGACAGAAGGGGCTGTGAGCAGCAGCGTGAGCGCGTCATCCTCCAGGAAGGGAGAAGAAAGCAAACGCAGCTTCCTGTTTAGCGCGGTGGGAGAACAAAGCCCAGGAAGCTGCAGGGGCTCGCTGGTGGGAGCGCACCAGGTCTTACTTGTGTGAGAAGATTCTCGATTTCCTCCGTCTGGTTGTTCCCATAGAAGCTGACCCCTCCTATCACGGAAATGGGGCGCCTTCTCCGGGCTCCCTTGGCGTGGGCTGCCGGAGCGCTCTGGTCTGCAGGCCTGGAGGAGGTCATGCTGGCTGGGCCGTCCCCGTCCACACAGTCCTCACCCTGGGGACTCACAGCGATCGCGTCTTCAGGGATGGACGAGCTTCGGCTGGCCAGCTGGCCGTAGTCGGAGAGCGGCCGCGGCCGGGAGCGCCTCCCGGAGCCCCAGCGCCGCCGGGGGACTCTCTGAGCGTCCGGCTTTTCCTCATCCTGGGATGAACCTCGCCTCCAGCTGTCATCAGTAACAACCTTTTCAAAGGCGAACAAGTTAGGTGAGCTCCAATATCCAGGAAGCTATCAGCAAAGCACAGAGCCCCCATCCCCCTCCTTGGCTTTCTCGATTTACTTTTTTATTTACAACAGTTATTTGTGTAATAGAAAGCCAAGGCACAAACAACATAGTGGACCAACATAACCATTTCGGTCTGAGTTAAAATCCTAACTTAAATTATGGCAACTGACGAGTGATGATGATGAGCGTCAATAAACGATGATGGGAAAGTAAGTGAGTTAATCAAATGAGCTTGCAACTACGGGGAGCGTCTCCAACTGCATAACCAAAGCTTGCAGGGCCAGCAGGCCTGCCAGAAGAAGGAATCAACGTGTAATGCTATCCATCGCTGCACCGAGGTGTCTCCTTTCAGTACTGTGTACAGCTTAAAAATAGAAGGTACCTTAAGCAGATTAAGTCCAGGGCTGTCAGACCCAACAATGCGAGGCTGGGACCTGGGGCTTGAGCCTTGTAGCAGCAATGTGATGGGGCTGAGCAATGGGCTAGTTTTCAGACAGATCGGGCTTCCCACTGGCTGCGTGAGCATGGGCAAGGCGTAGCTCACCTCTCTGGGTCCCAGATTTTGCACCGAACAGTCCCACAGCCCAAGAGTGTATGATGATCCTACACGAGCCAAATTGTCTCGTTTTTTCAAATAATCTCAGAGGCAACACGATGCACTGGCCGATCCTGAGGCTTAGAATGGGGCAAACTTGTGCATCAGAGCCCTAAGCTAGCTCTGTAACCCCAGGCAAATGGCTTATATCCTGTGCCTTGGTTCTGTGACTGTTCAGTGTGGGAACAGGCTTGTCGGAATACAGTGCAATCACAGCAAAGGTATGATAACTGGGGTTCATTTCCACCTTCAAAAGACTGGGCCAGGGGAGCCGGGGCTGGGTTCCTGCCATCCTTGTGGGAGCCCCAGCTTGAGTTCTCAGTTCCCACAGGAAAGTACAGACAGCCGTGGCACCAGAGGCCGTCACGGGCACAGCAAGGCGCCAGCGAGGCAGTCTGGGTAGTTGCAATTCCTCCCCTCATTCATGATTTAACAATATAAACAAACAAAACAAAAAGTTGTCAGGCCACAGGTACAGGAAGGACAATCAGGATAACCATAGAGACAGAATGTGTACAGCGGCGGGACAGGCAGGAAGGGCACCTGCAGGTGGCCCTGGCTGGGCGTGAAAAAACTAAATGGCCAAGGCCCGAGAAGCCACACCTCCTGTCCATAACAAAATCTGCAACTCAGCTTTCTGATTTCCAGTCCGATGTGTTCAACCATTCCCTAAGCCAGCGTTCCACATGCACGAGTTCTGCATGCGTGGATCAAAGCTATCCAGAGAACTCAGATGGATCAACAAAGGCACATCAAAGTAAATTAAATAAAAATTGGAAGATATGTGGAAAAAATAATTGTATTGAACATAGACTGTTTTCTTGTCTTTATTTCTCCAACCAATATAAAAAGCCAACTACTTACACAGGACTAGGTAGCATAAGTAATCCAGAGGTGATGTAAGGCGTATACTGTGTGTAAGTTTACATGAGGGACTTGAGTAACCGAGGACTGGTATCCCCGCGGACCCTAGAACCAATCCCCGTGGACACTAAGGAACAGGATAAAAGCTGATAAAGACACAAGGAAGCAGGAGAGATTTAGACACTCTGCTCCAATCCACTCATTTTTCAAACTAAGAAAATAACGTCCTGAAGAAACGAGCTAACTTGTCTAGGGAGACACAGCCAGTTGCTGGTGACAGCGATTGGAGACAGCTGGCCTGCTGGTGGCAGTTGAGAGCTGCCCGCAGCACACACATAAACCCTGGGGGGCCCCAGAAATCTCCACTCACCCTGCCATCTTATCTACTGATTGCTAGGGCCTGAAGGAGCCTGCAGTATGTCTCTGTGATACGCAGATTCTTTTGAACTGAAGCAGTTGAGAACACAGCTTTCTCCGCACACCCTCTGAACTCTGCTATCAGCCTGGAAGCTGGGCCTTCCAAGAACTCCACCACCCTGAATCCTCTCCTGGGAGTTTCCTGAGGCCAGGAGGAGAGGAGGGGCCCTCGGGGAACACTGTGGCAAAACTACCTCACCTTCACTTTCTCCCCTAAGGCTCATTCATTCACCTCCCTTAAAGTTCTAAATTCCCTTCTCCGCTGTCCCTTCCACTAAGAACCCTCAAATTCTGTTTCGAGTCACACTGCCTATGGACACACACACACACCATAAACACACACTCTCTCTCTCACACACACACACACACACACTCACAAACCTATCTTTTCTTTTGCTAATCTGTTATTTTTCAGTTTAATTCACAGCTCCCCAAGAACTGTACCACCATGGTAAAATAGCAAATCACAGAAAACATAATATTTTCTACACTACCTGAGAAACAGATTATTACAGATGACTTAAATAAGCGGTTATATCAAATAGCACAGACAACTTGAGTACACAGTGAGAAAATTTCCATTTCTACAGTCAGACTGCATGAAGGTTCAGGAGCAGCATGCTAGAACAAGTGCAGCAAAATGACAAGCAAAGGGGAGTCGAACTGCTCACAAACTTAGACACAGTAATTTGCTTTTCATTCCTTTTTCCTTTTTGCCATTATATGACCTGTAGCTTGCCTCCCCCTCCCCCTACTGGCTGATGTTGAAATGCAGAAGTACCCCAGAGGCGACCCAGGCTGGGTAAGGTAGGTATGCCCCCCCCCCCCCCCCCCCCCGAGAGAAGCCACACAGAGCTGGGGACGAAGCTGGGAACCAGTCCTGCAACACATCAGGCCTCAGCATCAGCGACTGCTCCTGCCCCGGAACACCTGCCAAAACCTCCAGGTTCCGTGTTTACAGAGTCCTGCCAAGGACAGGCAAGGAGAAAACACCTTCCATAAAGCGCCCTGAAAGACCTAGGGATTACAAAACTCACTTGACAGGGCAATCCTGAGAGCTGAAATGTCCATTTCATTCCTTGTGAAAGCGGAGAGAGAGGGAAAAGGCAGGAGGGGGTGGGGGCGGGGGACCCTTAAAGATTCAGCTACTCCCGCTTATCAAATAAACCTGAACGGATATCCTGAGACTAAGGTTTTGGGGCGAAAAGTTAAACTGCTGTCTGTGGTTCTCTTGACCTTCAAACACCGCCCCCCATACACACACAGTCAGCCTCCACCCAGTGGAGAACCTACCTGGGACTCGGCCACGGGCAGCGGCGCCCCACAGACACACTGCAGGAACAGGCAGTGGACCATGTCCATTGCTCTCAGGAGTCTCCCCTGCCTTTCAAACCCCACAGCCAGGGCCCTGCGTGGCCATCCCGGGGCCCCAGCCTCGTCCAATCCAGCAATCTTGGCTTCAGCCACTCTGGGCTCTGGGAACTTCAGTGGCTAATTCACACCCAAGTCATAAACGTCTGTAAATAGACTTTTTGGTGGAGTCACTGGTTCCTTTAACTCTTGCTTTTCTGGGTATGTTCGGGCACTTTCCCTGGTCAGTATGGCCAATTTTCTTCCTCTAGGTGATTTCTTTGTTCATTTTATAAAAATAGTGAGCCAGGAGAGACTCGACAACCCCGGTTAGACCCTTCAAGCCATTTAAAAGCAAAACAAAACATAGAAAAGCAGATCATTTACCCAAGGAGGAAGAAAAGAAAAAAGTTCCTATAAATAATTTGATTTCCCATCTATGCACTCAGAAGCCTGACCTACAGTCCGTATGCAGGAACAAAACACAAGTGTAAATGGGGTAAATTGTGTTCACTGGTAAAAACAGGAGGAAATCTTTACCTGGGGCACCCATGAGTATGGTTTTATTTGGAGACTGGATCTTTGCAGTTGTAATCAGGTGAATATGAAGTCACCCTGGATCAGGTGGTCCCTAATTCAATAGCTGGGGTCCTTGTACATTGAGAGAAGTAGACACAGACCAGCACAAAAGCAAGAAAGCCAGGAAAGCAGAGGAGCAGAGCCCAGGGACAAGGGGGCGGCCGGCAGCCACCTGCAGCTGGAACAGATGGAAGATCCTCCCGTGAAGCCCCCACGGACACCTGGATCTGACTGACACTGCTGCCCTCGAGACCCACGAGGGAACCAAACACGGAGTGTCCTGAGCAACAGCCCTGGGAAATGACTCAGAAAGACCTTGGGATTTCTGAAGATGTATATTAATTAGCTGCCCGCCCTGACCGTCCCAAAGCTCCAGGGTCCTAGATCCTGTAAGGTTTCAGGAGCAGTTACAGAAAGGGAAGGGCGGGAACCCATTGGACCATGAATGCGGAGAGGGCTGCGACAAGAATAGCAAGGAGAGCAGTGATTTCTGAACACTCGCAGCATGCTTACAAGGTGTACATTACCTCGCTTAACCTTCACTATCGCCCCAGGAGGCAAGCACTCCAGCTGATAGAAACACTGCAGCTAAAATAAACATAAACGGCTTGCTCCCTTACACGGAACCAGAAAGGGGAGAGGCTTCTCCACCTGCCTGATTTTAAAACTCCCGCCCTTTCTGTTGCCAGGTATATTCTTTGGCATACATGTGTGCAGAAGGCAGACAGAACCTTGTGGCATTCCTGCAGAAGATAGCGAAGGGGAGCTGTGTGGAGGAGAGGCCAGCAAGTGGCATAAGGGTGCTCAGGGCAGTCAGGTAAAACCTACAGATATCTTCTCAGAGTCACATCTTTAAATGTGTGAAATGAATTAGGACCTCAGGGATGCCTGTCCTTCATCCCCTGTGCCACACACCTGCTCCCGCCACCTTGGTGCTAGAAACCAAGGCTTAACTCTCTGCGCCATTTATTTTTCCAGAAAAAAAATGACAGGATGTTAGTGAATATCCTATGATATCAGTTCTATATTTTTTCTAGTTATATCATGAACTTTATTTTCTTCAAAACGTATTCTCTCTCTGTGAGAGACAGAGAGAGATCTTCTGTCTGCTGATTCGTTTCCCAGATGGCTGTAACAGCAGGAGCTATCCATCTAGCTATCCATCCATCTAGTCCTTCCACATGGGTGGCAGCAGGGACCCAAGCGCCTTAGCCATGGCCGCTGCTCATGAACAGCGGGCAGGATGGGAAGCAGAGTAGCTAGGACTCCAACTGTCACACGGACACAGGACATGTCCCGAGCGGCAGCCTTACCCTCTGTGCTACGACATTCACTCCTCATAAACTTAGACAGCTCAATATACAGAGCATTAATACGACATGGTATACAATTTATAGCTGATAATAAATGATTGGCAATGAGAGAATACCCATTCACTTTCCAAATGCCTACCATATTCCCAAAGCCAGGACCAGTTTACATCACCCAGGTTTCGCGTGTGGGTAGCAGAAACATAACTAAAACCATCCCCTGCTAAAGGCGCACATTAGCAGCAAGTGCAATTTGGGAGCCAAGACACAAAGAGCTATGGGATGTGCATCTCCCAACTGAGTGACCTCCCTGCTGCATCCAGGGCCCAAACCTTGCACGGTGATTTTCACGCAAGCTGGCACACAGGCTTGTGCTTCTGTCTTCCCCTATTTAGAGACATTTCACCAGTGAAAAGCTATTCTAGAAATGAGCTATTGGAAAGGTAGAAATCTATGTGTATGTTTAACTTTCTTTTAAAGTTTACAAGTTTTGAAACCATCCCAGAGGTTGTTTTCACGCTTACAGAATCCCATGACTTGTCAAATGTTGCCTACCCATTCAGAAATACTGTAAAACTTTCCACTGGAGAAGAAGCATTGCTCAGTAGTCATGAGCACTTGCTGTTTTCAAAGCAAGTGGAAATTCATTTTCAAAAGTCAGAACATTATTCCGTTGTTCAAGTAAAAAGCTACTTTCATATTTACACTCATGATCTGAATTTTTATGATTTAAGAGTCCTGAAAGAGATTCTTTTCCTCTTTAGTAGTTTTTCTCCTGCAGGGAGAAACAAACAAAACAAAGGCATAAAAACCCCAGAAAAAAACCTAAAACTTATACAAAAGTTCCAGGACCTGGACGATAGCCTTATTTTCTTAATTCAAGCTGCTAACATAAAACGATGCAGTATTTTCATAAGCCCTAATCATATCCATTTGCTTTAAATCAGATTACTTATAATCCTAATGTGATGCCATCGCTATATAAACATGTGTTAGACTGTACGCATGTTTTTTCATGACAAGAAAAAAAATCAACATATTCAGTACAGATGTAATTTTTAACCACATAGTTTTAATCTATGCTTTGTCAAACCAAAAAGATTCGGTACCTGAGAATACGATAACCAACTGTAACCCTCTTCTCACTGCACAAGAAAGTACTCCAAGAAGGGAAAAAAGCTACTGCACGTCTCCCCCAGGGCATCTTATAAAAACACAGATGGTCATGGCAGAGTGTAACAAAAGGCTAAACTCAGAAGAAAGGTACAAATTAAAGCATAAATAGCATCTGAAAATGATCTTGGTCACAATAATTGCGATTTTGTGATTGAACTTCTAGAACTTCCTTGCCACAGAGAATGACTGAGAGCTTAGCCGAGTAGCAGACGACTTTCACTTTCCGTGGCATAAAAACCATGAGCAGTCCAACAAAAGAAGTCTACATGGAAAACAACAACAAAATTAACTCTCACGTATTATTAAAGATCACTATAAATGGAACATCTTAAAATAAGAGCCCAAAATCCTAAAACTTCTAAAATAAAACCTTAGGAGAAAATTGCTGTGACCTTGGGGTGGGCAAAGATATCTCAGCTCCAACACCAAACACACACAGAACTGGTGACTGGATTTTCAACAACACTGGAAACTTATGTTCCTTGAAATCCATTATTCAGAAAAACAAAAAGCCCAGCCAGCCTGTGAGGCCAAGAATGGGCGATGGTGAAATCCATGTTGGCCCAGTTGGCCAGAGGGATCCCTCCAGAAGTGTTGCTGTGCGTGACAGCTCTTTCTGGAAGAGACTTGCACAGGAATCTGTGTCCCGAGGAAAGATGTCCTATGTCCCAAGTGAGGGCAGAGAGGCGACACCCAACCCAGGAAGGCACAGAGAGAACAAGAGACACAGGAAGTGGGAATTCCCTCCTCTGCAGCTGGGACCTTGGCCTTGTCCCAAGATTGGGAATACCCAGCTCCTAGTTCCAGGCCAGCGGTCTCCAGTACTTCCACCTGCGTTCCACTCCCCCATGACTTTCTCACACCCTTAGACTCACACTGGCTCTTCTGGGTGTACAGCTGGCAGGTGGCAGATCATGACGTGTAGCCTCCATGATTGCATCACCCAATTCTTATACCAAATCTCAGCTAGCCTTGCATCTACCTGTCTGTCTGTTTATTGGTTCAGTTCCTCTGGGGATCCTGGCATATTACAAGGATGATAAAGAATCTACAACCACAATAGAATAAGGAACTCCAAATTTCCTAAGAAGAGAAAAGGATGCAACAAAATCATGAGTCAAAAATTTGAACAGACACTTCACCAAGTAAGATAGGCGCGTTACTAAGAAGCACTTGAAAAGATACTCAACTTCAGTAGTCATTAAGGAAAGGCAAACCAAGACCCAAATAAAACACGACAATACATCATGAAGGACTGAAGTCCAGAACATTGCTAGTGCTAATTAAAGGAAAGGATGTGGAGACGGAATCCATAGACCCTGCAGGGGAGAATCTAAGAGAAAGTACAGTCATTCAGGAAACTAATTTTTTAAATTAATTTATTTTTATTGGAAAGGCAGATGTATAGAGATTTACAGAACAGAGAGAAAGATCTCCCATCCACCGGTGTACTCCCCAAATGGCTGCAATGGTCAGAGATGAGCCAATTTGAAGCCATGAGCCAGGAGCTTTTTCTTAGGGTCTCTCATGTGGGTGCTGGGTCCCAAGAATTTGGACCATCCTCTATTGCTTTCCCAGGTCACAAGCAGGGAGCTGGATTTGAAGTGGAGTTTCCAGGACACACACCTGCACTTATATGGGATGTTGGCATGTGTAGGCAGAGGATTAGTCGCTTCAGCCATTGCATCAGCCCCAGAAAATAATTTTTGGATAACTCAAACAAACAAAAACAAAAGCCAGTTATCACATGACCCAGCAATTCTATTCCAAGGTTATCTACCTGAGATAAATGAATCATATAGCTTCTCAAGGACTGAACTATTATTCCTAACAACCCAAAGATGCAAACTCAGCATCCATCAATTGAATGGATAAGCAAAATGCAGTCTACCTATACAAGACAGTATTCAGCCAGGGAAGGGAATGAAGCAGTGACGACACATTCTGAACCTTGGAAACAACAGGCTCAGGGAACACAACAGGCATGATTCTGTCTCCATGAAATGTCCGAAAGGTAAACTCTATAGACACAAAAAGTAGACCCGGGGCTGGGACTGAAAACAGGAAGGGATTGCAAATGGACAGGAGGTTTCCTTCCCTGGTGGTGAAATGCTTTAACATCAGCAGTAACACCTGTACATCATGAATTTACTCAGGCTCCTCATCATTTACTTAACCAAAAGGATGGAGGCATCAGGCAGATCAGCAGTTGCCTGGTCTTGGATGGGAGCAGGGGCCTGTTTACGGTGACAGAATTGTTGTCCTTGGCATATTCCTAAAATGAATTAAGTAGTGTATTTACAATGGATGGATTCGTTGTGAAATTTATACCTCTTAGACCGCTGTGAAAATCTTGGGCAAACTTTCTGGGGATCACTGCCTTTATTTCCAACCACACACATCATCTTCTGTCTGTGGATCATTTCTATACTCCAGAATGCTTCATATCTCACTCTGGCCAACAGGCAACCTCATGAGTAATGTACAGGGATGGGTATTCGGCATAATGGTTAAGTCACCACTTGTGACTCCTGCGCCCATGGTGAAGTTCTGGGTGTATGCCCCTGCTCCTCTGCTTCCAATCCAGCATCCTGCTAATGTGCACCCTGGGACACAGCAGCTGACGCATAAAACGGTTGGGTCCCTTCCCACATGCGGGAGACTGTGTTTGAGTTCCGGGCTCCTGGTCTCAGTCCTGGCTACTGTGAGCATTTGGGGAGTGACCTGCAGGTGGAAGCTCTTTGTCTGTTGAGTAAAAAAGAATGATGCCTCAATAACTCATAGTCTAAATTGTGTTGTGGATCTGATTCATAAGCACCTCGAGCTTTCATTATTTATGAACTATCATCTATCACCACTGTAAAACTCCATAATCCATTCAAACTCAAAGTAGGTTTGATGTTAGCCTCTGTTTACCAGCGGGAATATTCCAGTACTACAAGCTAGAGGGAAGTTTTACTTTGGATCTTGAGGCCTTTGGTATTGCAAGAATCCTTCTCCCCAGCCTTAGCCCCAGGGTCAGTGTTGTGGCACAGCCTGCCATGCCAGCATCCCATATGAATGCCCACTGGAGTCCTGGCTGCTCCATTTCCAATCCAGCTCTCTGCTGATGGGCCCGAGAAAGCAGTGAAGACGGCCCCAGTGCTTGGGCCCCTGCCACGCTCTTGGGGACCTCCGATGGAACCCTAGGCTCCCAGGATTGCGGCCAGCCCCGGCCACTGTGGCTACTTTGAGGAGTGAACCAGCAGATGAAAGATTGCTCTCTGTCTCTGCCTCTCACCATAAACTCTGCCTCTCAAATAAATGAAGGAGTGAATGAATGAATGAATATTCATGAATCCTCCCCTTTTTCTCTCCTGGAAAACCTGTTGGTGGCTTGTTTGCTTATTGATATGCCACTGCAAAAGATCTTCCAATCTTCCATCATATTTCATCTCTTTCTCCCACCAACATCCAAACACAAATTTAGAACTCCCCATTTGGGCCTGATGTGATAGCCTAGCAGCTAAAGTCCTCACCTTGCACGTGCTGGGATCCCATATGGACGCTGGTTCTAAACCCAGCGGTCCTGCTTCCAATCCAGCTCCCTGCCTGTGGCCTGGGAAAGCAGTCAAAGATGGTCCAAGGTCTTGGGACCCTGCATCCGAGTGGAAGACCTGGAGCAGTCTCCTGGCTCCTGGCTTCAGATTGGCTCAGCTCCAGTCGTTATTGCCACTTGGGGAGTGAATCAGCGGACAAAGATCTTTCTCTCTGTCTCCTTCTCTCTCTGTATATCTGCCTTTCCAATAAAAATAAATAAATCTTTAAAAAAAATAATTCCCATTACCTTGGGAGGAGGCAGGCAATGGCTGAAGCGGCTGGGTCCTTGCACACCCATAGGAGACTCAGATTGAGACCCTGGCCTTGGTCGGGCACCTGCTGCTGTGCTCATCTGGAACTGTGGCCCCCTGGGTACGGGCTCACTCTGCCCCTCCCATAAATGCAAAATCACAAACAAAAAAATCTTTAAATGAAATATTCAATAATTGCGGAACCCTCTCCCTCCATTTTCACAGCCTGAGCACACATCTCCAACCCCTGGGCACAAGGACTGAGGGACATGTCTCTCCAGTGGCCATCCCACCCCAGCCTCGCAATGGCCGACCTCAGCCATGGCAGTTCCTGCTGCAACACAGTCTTTGGCTCCCACTGTCTGCAGGGCAAAGTCCAAACCCACAGGCCCAACGTAGACTCTGCCTAATCACAGCCTGACCTATCAGACCAACCTTATCACCCAGTCCTCCTGCCACGCAACTCCAACAGAGTTAGAGTCAGCATGCTGCAATCCCAAAGAACAGCAGTCACTCCAAGGACCCTTGCCTGCCACCTTGGGGCTGCAGGTTGGATGTGTCATTGTGTTTATTTGATTTTTTTTATAAGTGTCTAATCAATACATTTTTGCATTATTAAAATACCACAAGGTATAACTGAATTTTTTTTTTAAGATGTATGCATTTTTCTCTAACTTGGAAGTCAGAGTCACAGAGAGGGAAAGACCGAGAGAGAACTCTTCCATCCGCTGGTTCACCCTCCAAAATGGCCACAATAACCAGAGCTGGGCTAGTCTGAAGCTGGGAGCCAGGAGCTTCTTACGCGTCTCTCACGTTGGTGCAGGGGCCCAAGGCCTAGGACATCCTCCAATGCTTTCCTGCGCATCAGTAAGGATGGGTCACAAGCGGAGCAGCCAGTGCCTTTCCAATAAAAATAAACAAGAAGTAAATAAATAAAAATAAAGTTTTAAGGGGCCCGGCAGCGTGGCCTAGCGGCTAAAGTCCTCGCCTTGAAAGCCCCGGGATCCCATATGGGCGCCGGTTCTAATCCCGGCAGCTCCACTTCCCATCCAGCTCCCTGCTTGTGGCCTGGGAAAGCAGTCGAGGACGGCCCAAAGCCTTGGGACCCTGCACCCACGTGGGAGACCTGGAAGAGGTTCCTGGTTCCCGGCTTCGGATCGGCGCGTACCAGCCCGTTGCGGCTCACTTGGGGAGTGAAACATCGGATGGAAGATCTTCCTGTCTGTCTCTCCTCCTCTCTGTATATCTGACTTTGTAATAATAATAAAATCTTTAAAAAAAAAAGTTTTAAAAAAGTGGAGTAGCTGCACTTAGACCTGATGGGTCTATGGGATGCCTGCCCTGCAGCTGGAGGATTGGCCTGCTATACCACTGTGCCTGTCATAATCTTGTTTCTGTAGCCAGAACAACTTCTAGATCTCATTCAATCAGCCTGCTCAACTGTTCCTTTTTCAGGGACACAAATACCACCCCAGCATTTTCTGATATACTTGATATACTGAATCAAAGCGGTTGAATTTGAAACTAGGTCAAAGTCATTTCCTTGGAGGGCTCATTAATATTCCTGGGGTTGAGATGCTCAACAACCAATACCTGGCCTTATCCAAATTGTGGGATGTACTTTTATTCCTTCATTTTTTTTTTTAAGGTTTACTCATTTTTATTGGAAAGGCAGATTTACAGAGAGAAGGAGAGACACAGAGAAAGATCTTCCATCTGCTGGTTACGTCTGAGCTAATCTGAGGGCAGCAGCCAGGATCTACTTCCAGGTCTCCCACATGCATGCAGGGTCCCAAGGATTTGGCCATGCTCCGCTGCTTTCCCAGGCCATGGGCAGGGAGCTGGACAGTGGAGCCAGTGCCCATATGGGATCCCGACACTTGCAGGGGGAGGACTAGCCAGCTGAACCATTGCTCCGGGCCCTGGGATATACTTTTCACCCAAGCCATTTCAAATTTCAACCTGAGATCCATTCTCTGGTCAACCCCATTGACAAGAAAGTGACCACAGAGAGCCCTCATTGCACTGGCAGCCTCGTGCAGCCCCCTGGACGGTGTGTGGTCCCTGACCACAGACGGGGCGCACGACTGCCAGTTCCTTTCCATTTCCCCACTTGTCAATGCAGAGCCTCTTGCTTTTGCTCTCCAAGGATGGGACTGATGTCTCTGCACTTTCCTCCAGGCCCCTTCCTGGGAACAGTGTGCCCCTTCAGGCAGATGTCCACATTCTCAGAATGCCAGCAGTGCTGTCTGATTCCGGAGAACGGAAGACATACAGCAAAACAGTGGATCTACTCATTTTTATTTGAGAGAGAAACAGAGAGAGGTGTGTGCGGATGGGAGAGGGACAGAGTAACAGATCTTACATCCACTGGTTCACTTTCCAACTGGCCAAAGCAATCAGAAACCCCGAGCCAGGAGCTCCACCTCGGTGTGCCACGTGAGTGGCAGACAAGGAGCTGAGCCATCATTGCTACCTCCAGGGGCACGTGAGCAGGGAGCTGGCTTGGACGCAACAGTGGAACTTGAACTTGGGCACTGCAATGTGGAGGGCAGGCTTAACCGCTGTGCCACCACACTGGGCCCTCACTGTATCTACTCTCCACCAGCACTCTACGCGGCAAGGACTTAGCAGCGTCATTTGCAGGAGTGCAGAAGGAGTTGTAGGAGAGGTGGAGAACTACTGAGCAGCCAAGCTGCAGTGCCTGCCTCCTGCCCGAAGGCCGTGCCACTCGCGGCCACCCCGGGGTCCCCGGCTCCACTCCGCTAGATCCGCTCCCTCTCTGCCCCCTCTAGCTCTTGTTGCTTTTCACCTGCAGTTACTAATCCCTGCGTGGTACTCCCATGGCACTGCGTGTTCTCAGGAGTGGCACTTATCTCAGAGCGCAAACCGCCTGGATGCATGCCAGTCTACCAATTAGACTATGAACCCACGAGGGGGAGGGATGGCTGGTGCTCTCTCATTTAACCCTTCATTTTCTCTATGTCTGGCACACAGCAGGTGTGGACAATGGCGTGACTGTTAGTTGCACGTGGCTGGACATTCAGTGCTGCCCACTCGTACGGCCTCCCTACCTCTACCCTTACAGTTCAGAGCTTCATCGCCTCACTTTTTAAAACAATATTTGCTTATTTGAAAGAGTTACAGAGAAACAGGAAGAGATGGAAAGACAGAAGGGAGAGATCTTCTATCCACTGGCTAATTCCCCAAATGGCTATAATGATTGAGGCTGGGCCAGACCAAAACCAGGAAACAGGAGCCTCAGCTGGGTCTCCCAAGTGAGTCCAGGGGCCCCAGCACCTGCGCTATGTCCCACTGCTTTCCCAGGAACCAAGGAGTCGGGTCAGAAGCAGAGTAACCTAGACACGAAGCAGCGCCCATCTAGGATGCTGAAATCAGGTGGTGACTTCATTTTATCATTTTTAAGATTAAAAAAAAAATTTTAAACTTCAAAGTTAGAGTTACAAAGAAAGGGAAAGACAGAGAAAAATCTTCCATCTGCTAATTCACTACCCAAAAGCTGTAATAGCTAGAGCTAAACCGATCCGAAGCCAGGAGCCAGGAGCTTCTTCTGGGTCTCCCATGAGGGTGCTGGGATCCAAGGCTTTGGGCCGTCCTCGACTGCTTTCCCAGGCTACAAGCAGGGAGCTGGATGGGAAGTGGAGTAGCCGGGATCAGAACCAGCACCCATAATAAATGCTGATGCCACAGACAGATGATTAGCCTACTATACCATTGTGTTGGGCTCCCAGCTGGCGACTACCCACTCTATCACAATGCCAACCCCAAATAGTTCCACCTTACCTGGGGTTATTACCCTAAATCAAGTGAAATGATTTTACCTCCTTTTCTGTCTGATTGCAAAGCATCTCTACAACACTGCCCAAACTCCTGCATCCTACTGAGGGGTCCCACTGTCCCATTCATAACTACCTGTAGATATCCAACTTCTTCCAATCAGATTCAGTTGCCCTGATGTGGCCGATGCTTGGATGAGAACTGCAGCTCCTCTGAAATCCACAGCGTTTTGCTTTTGCCTCCCGTGTGGCGTTCAACGCATCCGCCCCGCCTCCCCCGTGGCTTAGACACGTCCAGACTCCCATTTGCACGCTGGCATTGCTGTGTGTCTTAGCACAGACAGCTGCTAGAGGTTCAACACGGTTGGCATGGCCCATTACTGCATGGTCACTTCAATGCCTCATTACACGACAACTCTTCATACATTGTTAAAAACAAATGGGATAACAATCAAATTGAAAAACTCCATGTCCTCAAGACTACCATATAGTATTCCATCCGAAAAAAAGAGTTTTGGAAGAAAAATAAAACTGGGCTTAACTCATTCATGTCTTAAGAAGTCTGGTCAATCAAGGATGGAAAGATGATGTAAGTGGGAAGTGGCAGCCGTGTTAGAATGCTAGGTTAAGAGCTCAACATGCATAACTTCATGGTTCTTACAACCCTCTGAGGCGGATAAAGAGATTTCACATTTCACCCTTGAGAAGGTCAAGGTCATGGGAAATTAAAGCTATTGCCAAGTTTGCCAACATTAGCAACAATTTAAAGTCACAGTCAAGGCCAATCAAACTAGAAATATGTAAAGACGACAGCTCACCAAGGTTCCCTGGAAAGGGATAGAACTGTTTCTGTTTTAAAGATTCATTTTTGTATCTGAAAGACAGAGTTGCAGAGTAAGGCTCTTGCATCCATTGGCTCACTGGCCAGGTGGCTGAAATGGCTGGGGGATAGGTCAGCAGCCAGGAGTCTTCCATGCGGGTGGCTGGGGTCCAAGCAAATGGGCTGCTCTCCATCGCTTCCCAGGCCATCAGCAGGGAGGTGGATGGGAAGTGGATGCTGGGGTGGCAGGCAGCAGCTTCACTCACTATGTCACAATCTGGGCACCATAGCTGCTTCTTGTCATTTAGAAGAGCTATTGAGGGTGGACATTGGACACAGCAGTCAAGATGCTGCTGGGAGCACCTGTATCCCAACAAGAGTATGTGAGTTCTAGTCCCAGCTCTGCTTCTGATCCCAGCTTCCTGGTGCTGCGCACCCAAGCAGGCAGGTCATAGCCAAGTGCTTGGTCTTGCTACCCACATGGGAGACCTGGGTGGAGCCTGGGATTCCTGGCTTCAGCCAGACCCAACCCAGACTACTGTAGGCACGTGGAGGGAGAACTAGCAGATGGAAGATAGTTAAATAGTCAAAATAGTTCAATGAAATGTAAATAGTTAAATTAATTAAATAAAAGAGCCATCCACTGCACGAGTGAAGGGCAAAGTCCCACTCGGAAACTAGCAACAGGACTCTAAACTGCCATGCTTGTATCTCTACTGGGAACACGCAGGACGACCAATGAGTAAACCGCGTTTTTCAACTAACTGCCTTTTCAGCTAACACGTTGTTTGAACAAAGCTCGCCACTAGGTGGCAGACGTAGAACGGACTTGATACGTAAAAGTGACAAAAGACTTCAAGACAACATAAAAGTTGTCAGTAATACTGAGTCTTAAACTGCTTATGATTTTTCAAAGATTATTTTGTCACTTTAGGGACGCATGCTAAAAACAAATGGTTCCAAATAAAAAATATTCTCCCTTATTGAAAATGAACTATCATGTGAGGTGCTTCAAAAAGCCTACAGAAAATGCAATTAAGATAGTTAGTTTTTGCAAAAAAAAAAAAAAATTGGAAGCCATGCATTTTAAATGTCATGTCTCCTTGCACATATAAATGACCCCTTAGCATTTCAACCTTTTACACGCAATAATAAAAACAGCTGGAATTTGCTTTAAGGCAGAACCATACTATCAAGGAACTAAATAAAGAATAACAAACTGCATATTAAAATACAAGAGACTGAAATCCAATCTTGTATAATGCCACATAAAACAGAGGAAACTGTGAGAATCCATGGTGTCTAGAATTCTTGCATTTTGCAAAAAGTGTTTCTTGTTGGCTTTATCGTTTGCACTGTGTTTCTCAGACCTACAGGAAAAGGCTGCGGGCTGCACTTCTCTGCAAGCAACACCGATGAGCCCCAACACATAAGGTGCAAACTGTAGGAAATCATCATGACACTTACATTTCATTTCCTTGACATTTACACTGATCCACTTATGATCGTTTCAAGGAAATGGAGACAACTTTAAAACGTAATAAACACCTTGAGGCAAATGTGTAGAATCAGCAACACGTGTGCTGCATTTCAGTGTCACTGTTTGTACTGCTTTCTCTCTTTGGTGATCCCTTGTGGGGAGAAACGGAACCATGTGGAATCATGAACAGCGTGCACACACACACATACACACAGACAGGCTAAGCCAGACGCTAAATCTTGCATGCATATACTACATACACACTCGGGAATACAACGCTCTCATAATTGAAAGAAAGTCAGATCTTACCCTTACCCCATAAAGAACCTTCTGGAACATTCACGAACATTCTTGAGAATTCCGGAAGAGCCTAGCTTCAGAGTGATCATGTCCCATTTCTGCTGCCCAGGCCTCTGAGCAAAGGCTCTTCAGGGATCTACCACCCTGCTGGTCTGGACTTCCCAAACGTTCCCTGTCACAGTTGTACTCTCTAGGTCTCCCTGGAGAGGTTCTATTGCCTGCATACCTCCACAGCACAGGCCAGTCCTTGGGCCGTCCTGGCTTCTTAGTTTGTATACAACACTGGACGGTCACTCGTCAGGCATTAAGCCCAAGCTGAGGGTCTCTCTCCAGGAAAGGATGGGAAGGAACACCTGCCAGGGGACTGCTTTCCATGGCAGACACCACAGAAAGTCTCAAGATGTTCATGAGGAATCCTTGCAATAAATGACACAAGGATGTGCCACCCGACCCCGTCAGCTCCGAGAGGCAACACTGCTGAATGTAGTTACTAAAAAGTTGGACAGCGCGAAGCTGCCTGCATGTTTGGAAGCTACAAAAAGAACATTGCTCCGGCAGCCTTGACAGCGACGACCTGACTCCACGCACGAGGTACTTACGTCCTGCTCTAAAAATAAGCACAATAACCATCGTACAAACCTCTCCGAACAAGCACCATTCAGGGGTTGGCAGGGACCAAACCGCCTGGTCCTGATTCACTTCCAGGAAAGCAAACAGAAGCAGAATAGATCATGTTCTCCTAACACACACAAGTTCATTTACATGTCTGTCCCAAAAGGCAGAGAAACCACTCAGGATATAAAAGCAGAACGACAACGGGTAATAAAGGCTGTTTCCAGAAGTGCCTAAGAGCTGTGTAGAGCGGAGGAGGTCTTCCGCTCTCCCTCCCTGTATAATCCAGCAAAGAGTGGTTGCTGGGGAAGTCTTCTGAAAGAATAGAGTCAGAATGCCGTTTCCAAGTAGTCACGTGTGGAGAGGAACTCACTTCAAAAGCATGTGAACCTCGGAAAAGGTGATAACTCCCCTTCCCCCTAACCACTGTGACACCACGAGCCTGGCACACCCACCAGTCCCTGGGCGGCTTGGGAGCCTCCCCTGCCACAGCCAACTCCTTTGCAGGAAGTGCCCTGGCCCTTACCTCCTCCTTCTTTTCCACGGGACTCGGCTGAGGGTGGCTCCCAGAGCCACTGTCCTGGCTGTTTTCATCAATGCCCGCAGTGGTTGGCATGGAATCCTGGCAGGTGGCAGGCCCTGCCTCGCGCTGAGCAGGGTCCTCAGCTTTTCCTTCACTTTCCACCGAACTCAGCGACAGCGCACTGAGGTTGCTGGGGTAGTTGAGCGCTCCTGGGCTCTGAGGGCTCGGGGGTTTGGGCGTGGTGGGCCTCAGAGGGGTGGGAGGAGGCTGCTCGGACTCAAAGGTGAACCTGCTGCCAGAGCGTGGTTCCCCGGGATCTTGGCTCGACAACTCTGAGGCCAGAGGACTGGACGAGGAGCTGCTGCTGGTGCGGAGGCCATTCCTGTCCGCTGGGCCTGAGCTCTGGGCTTCCAGGGGGAACACAGCCGTGTCAACGTCTAGTCGGGCATCGTGACAGGTGGCCGGAGGGAAGGACGCAGGCACGCTGCGCACGGGCGACGCCGCGCACCGCCGGTCGGGCTCTGTGCAGCTGGACACCCGGCGAGAGTAGTCGTCATGCAGCCGGCTGTGCAGCCCGAGCCTCGGGTGGGCCTCGGCAGGGGCAGGGGCGGCGCCTTTAGGGCCTTCCCTCTTCCAAGCAGCGTCGGTCACGTTGCTCACAAATTTCAGGACTCGGTCCAAGTCCATGGCTCTGATGGGGCTCCTCCAACGTTTGGTCCTTCTTTCGGAGCCGCCGAGTTTGTCCGAGTCGGTGGAGGAGCTGCTGAGGGTCCGCTGCGGCACCTGCGGCTTGTCGTGCGCAGCGGCAGCACGCAGATCGGCCAGGTTGGAGGCAGACTTGCGCTTGAAGGAGCTCTTCCTCAGGAAACTCAGGTTATCCGTGCTCTTGCTTCTGCGGTAGGCAATGCTGTCGTTCTCGGAGTCCTTCACTAGGATTTCGCATAGGGCAGGTTCCTGGAGGATCGGAGACAGGGGTCGGCCGGGGTGCTGGGAATCCTGGGGCTTTTCTGCGTCCAATAAGCTGATGCGGCCCAGGCCGTAGGCCCTGCGGATGCTGCGGGAGCGGTGGGTACTTCTCTGGAAGGCATCGTCCGTGTCCTCGGGGTCCGAGCAGTCCGATCCGCAGCCGTCCCCAGTCTTGAGGGGCTCCGTCGCCAGGGTGGACAAGGAGCACCTGCCGGCCGGGCCTCCCGGCACAGCGCCATTGGCGAGGGCTTTGGCTGAGTCGCGTTCTGCTGCCTCTTCCTTCCAGGGATCTGACCCTTCTCGGTTCTGAATCCCCTGCAGGACCGAGGACTTGAGCTTCTTGAAGGATCCCATTTTCCGGAAGGAGGCCAGAGCGTTCCATGTCGAGGAGTTTCCCACCAGGACCATGGAGCGGGGTCTCTCGGCATGAGCGTTCGTTCTCTTCCGACTCATGGAGAAGAGGCGCACGAGCTTGGAGGGGCTGAGCTTGGCACCCTGCTCTTCCGCGTCCGCGCCACACGCCCCGTTCTGGCTCGCCCCGGTGCTGGGATCCCGGGAGTCCGCGGCGGAGCAGGTGATGGCCGCCGTTGGCCCATGGCCGTTCTGGGCCGTAGTCATGTTCTTGGGACAGGGCTCCCACGGCCACGGGGCAGCGAGGCTCAGACCCCCGCGTACGTATGAGTCCACCGGCTCCACTTGTCGCCCCTCATCTCTGAGGCCATCAGATTGGCTTGCACACCTGCTGGGCGCATCCGGCTCCTCAGAGGAGACTGACACCTGCGGCAGAAAACACAGGAATGTCATATACACAGCCCTCTTCACCTTGCTTACCAAGGGCTGATCACGTAAGAGCTGCCTTAAAATGAAATTTCACCTCCTCCGCTCCGCCTCGCGGCCCCGATTCATTCCACAGTGAGTTGAAAAAGATTACAAAAAAACATAGGAGCTCTGCATTCAGTAGGATGGCAAAATCCTGAGTGCGTGCAGAGCGGTTTAAGTGAAACATTTGCAAACACCAGAATGAATACACCAAGGCACTGTATAAGCAAGACTGTCTTGTCTTGACTTGAAATGGAGTGATTTTTCAATGTCCTCCCAACCCTGTATCAAGTTAGGTCACATTAGAAAGTCAGCCTGTGGGGGCCAGCAGGAACCATGGCAGAGCACGCTAAGCTCTCTCCTGCAGTGCTAGCAGGGCGTGTGGGTCCTGGGTGTAGTTCTAGCTACTCCACACTCAGTCCAGCTTCCTGCTAATGTGCCTGGGAAAGGTGCAGAAGCTGGCCCAAGTCTTTGGACCCCTGCACCAACATGGCAGACCTGGAAAAAAAAACTCCTGGCTTCTGGATTTGGATCAGCCCAGCTCCGGCTGTTGAGCTCATTTGGAGAGTGAAGCAACAGGTTTGTCTAGCTCTCTGTCTCTCCTTCTCTGTGTGTATGTGGATCAAATTCAGCACAGCTAATGCACCATCTTTGCCAGTGCCAGGGGCTTGGATGCCAGCTGCTCCCTGTCCAAGCAGGGGAAGATTTCCCAGGATGATAAAGAGAGACTGCCTGTAATGGCAGTGACCTTGGGCAGCAGAGACCAGGAACAAAAGCCTGAGCGACAGGCTTTGTGAAGGAAACCAGTGCTGGTGAGATTGACTGGCCAGCGAATGGACAGACGGGAGGACAGCAAGACACAAGAACTCAAGTGACACACGGGTCACAGTGCTCCTCCCTCCCCTCACACACCTGAGTCCTTGCCCTCCCCCCGTTCGTCTGTGTTCACGCCCTTTCCGGGAAGTATCTTTGTCCACGCCTTCCCTTCCACCTTGACCTTGTTCTTCCATTGTGTCTACGTCCAAGGCACCTGTCTGCAAGGTGGCGCTGAAAGTTCCCACTGAGGATAGCCACCCCCAGACTCATTTAAATGGAGCCAACCAATCAGAAGACAACAAAAACCTTTATCTCAAACTCCATCATCACCACTACTTAGGCTAGGTGCACCTCAGTCCTGTGCGACTTCCTGGCCCACTCCCTAGGGGACCAGTGAACCTCCCCTGGGAGCAGATCTCAAGAAAAGTCTGGTTTGATCATCATTCTGGTCTCTGGAGCCCTGCTATTTTAGTGCAGTTTTTACGTAACACGTCCTTTTCCTTTTTTTACTATTTATTTTTATTAAAAGGCAGATTTACAGATAGAGAAGGAGATAAAGATCTTCCATCCACTGATTTATTTTCTGCAAACAGCCAGAGTTGATCCAATCTGAAGCCAGGAACCAGGAGTCTCCCAAGAACTTGGACCATCCTCCACTGCTTTCACAGGCCACGAGCACGGAACTAGATGGGAAGTGGGGAGGCTGGGACACAAACCTGTACTCATATGGAATGCCGCACTTGGAAGTGAAGGATTAGCCAGGATTGCACCGGCCCCAAGCCCTGCTCTTTCACCTCTGTCTACGTCCTCCCCCCATTCTAACCTGTGGCTGTGTGCACTCCCACACACCCGTGTGCCTGCTCTCTTCCAGAAAGCGAATATGCAGAGCTGGTGCTGTGATGTGGCAGGTAAAGCTGCCACCTGCAGCACCGGCATCTCATACAGGTGCAGTTTGGAGCCTCAGATGCTCCACTTCCAATCCAGCTCCCTGCTAACGTGCCTGGGAAAGCAGCAATGAATGATCCAAGTACTTGGGTCCTTGCACCGAAGTGGGAGCTCTGGGAGGAGCTCATGGCTTTGTCTGGCCCAGACCTGGTTGTTGTGGTCATTTGGGGGAGTAAACCAGTAGATGGAAGATAGCCCTTTCTTTGTCTCTTCTTCCTCTGCATAATTCTGACTTTCAGATGAGCAGATAAACAAATGTGAACATGCTGCTCTTCTTAACCTTTCCCATCAGGTCTACACCTGCTCAGTTTTCAAGCAGTGCCATAATGTGGCAGCCTGTCTCTTCTCATTAAATGACTGGTGAGTGAAAGAATGACAGACTACACCAATCATGAAAGGCTGTCAACTCTTAAGTGCTTGCCATGTGCGAAACCCCAAAGTGAGGTCCTTAAGACCATCAGGCTTCTAAGTGCTGAGTACACACATCTACAAGGTCAATGCGATGATTTGCATTTGTTGTGATATCAAATTTATGTTTAGGCAAGTTAACTCATTGGTTTCAGGGGTGCTCTACAATGACCCCTCTACCCTAAAAAGATTATGCCATTCTGGACTGCAATAAATGAATGAATGGGGAGGCAGGCACAGCTGGGATTTGTACCCCAAGCTGTATTTGGCTGCCATTTCAGTGACTTGTGAGCCAGCAGTCTTTGGATGCCAATTAAGTGCATTACTTACAAAGGCAGAAGAGGGGGGAACAGGGGAGGAAGGCAGCAAGAGACCCTGCAATTAGGTCCCAGGTCAGATCACCCCTTTCAAGTGCATGATTTGCCTTCATGTAGAGAGACAGTGAGGCCAGATTCCCAGGGAGAGCCAGATCCAGGGGTCGAAGGTTCTGTCCAGGACCAGAGAGGCTGTGCAGACTCAGCCCATCAGCCAAGCGGAAGACCCATCAGCCAAGCCCACCAGCCCATCAGTCAAGCCATTTGTCAAAAGACCGGTGGGCTGCCTCATGCACTCAGACATTGAAAGTCAAGAGAAAGAAATTCAGGAGCCTGAGGAACTACAGGGGGCATTTGAATGAGTGACCTAACCCGTCCTGAATCATTTTTTCACTGAGGTTCAGTGGAAAATCTGTGCTCAGCACTGGAATCAACCCAACTTTTGGTGGCGAGAAGGGACACAGAGGAGGCAACTGAGCCACCTAGAAATAAGAGGCCCTGCGGTCTCGAGACTTGTAAGATAGGAGTTTGGGTCCCCTTGTTGGGAAGATAACAGGTTCACCAAGGCTGAGCTGGATCAACCTGCAGCTCCTTACACTGTCATACCTCCACATGCTCAGTGACACACCTGCCAGAAGCCATAACACAAGAGCAAAGAGGGGCAGGAACTCGATCCCAGGGGACCTCTCCACCGACTTCTCAGAAAAACCATCCCTCTCCCTTTCTAGAATGCACATCCCTCTAGTAGAAAATAGTCTCCCCTTTTATTGAATGCCCGTCTAATGTTACAAGCAGTTCAGGCAGGGCCACTACCTTGCGAGTAGTCCCACTCTCCTATGGAGTGTGTAGCTTGGCTCTCAATAAAACACTTGCCATCCACTATGCACTCTTCTCTGACTCACTCTTACAGTCTTTCCTGAAGTAAGGTCAAGGTGCTGGGTGGCCGCCCTCACTGTGGCACCAGTGTTATCTGTCTACCTTCACCTGCTCTGGAAGGTGTAGTGACTATGGTGGTCTCTGTGTCTCAGAACCCTGAAAGGAACCAGGGAGTTTCATGCAATGGTCAAGTCCATTCATAGACATTGATGACTGCCTACTAAGTAGTAATAATGGTCTCATTACGAAGTGCATTGGATGCAGAAGACAAGGCCCTATCCCTGTCTTGTACTTCAGCTGGACAAAGACAATTTACGGGCACCAGAAGTAGAGGGCACCATGAGATCTCTTACAGGCAAGGGAGAACAGGCCAACCTGACCATCAAGACTCAGAAGATATAGAGAAGCACTTGATTAAATGCTGGATAAGTCTCAGAATCTTCTATGGAGTTAGAACTAAATTCTATACGATTTTAAAAGATTTATTTATTTGAAAGGCAGAGTTAGAGAGAATACTTTCATCCACTGGCTCACTCCCTAAATGGCTACAATGGCTGGGATTTGGCCAGGCCGAAGCTAGGAGCCAGCTGCTTCCTCTAGGTTTTTCATATGGGTACAGGGACCCAAGGACTTGGACCATCTGCTGCTGATTTGTCTGGCCACTGGCAGGGGAACTTGATGGGGAGTGGAACAGCCAAGATGCAAACTGATGCTTATATGGGACACGGGAGTCCCAGGCGGCAGCTTAACTTATTATACTACACGCCTGCCCCTAAATTCAATCTTAGCACTGTCACATGCATCTTGAGGAAGGCATTTCAGAAATCTGTGCTTCAGCATTGTCAATAACAGCAGAGGTGCCAACATTTAGGCATGTGTCAACCAAGTTGGTCATCCTTAAGCACGAACCTCAAATGGATATGAGGCCCTATGCAGGGTCAGGGTCAATTCCAGGCGGTGGTAGGTGTGAGTAGAAGAGCAGGGGCTGGGACCGAAATGTGCAACTGGGAGGCAGGCAACGGGGTGGGCAGCTGTCTGGAGTGCCAAGGGGCTAAGGAGTGTCCCACGATGTGGGACTTCAAGGGCTGAAGCAGAAAGAGTTCTTAACAAACTGGGCTGGCCAATGCTTACAGTAAGCAGAACCATGCTTGTATATACAAATTTCAATTTCTTGTTCCATTTCTCCAATAACTCTGAAGTACTTATCTATAGTTAGCAAGATGGCTCAGCAGTAGAAAGCAAGGTGAAAACTGGTTTAGAAAGTTCACCTAGGGTTGGGTGAAGTAGCCTAGCGGCTCATGTCCTTGCCCTGCATGCTACAGGATCCCATACGAGTGCTGGTTTGTGTCCTGGCGGCCCTAATTCTCATCCAGCTCCCTGCTTGTGGCCTGGGAAAGCAGTAGAGAACAGCCCAAAACCTTGGGACCCTGCACCCACATGAGAGACCTGGAAGAAGCTCCTGGCTTCTGGCTTCAGATTGGCTCAGCTCCGGCCACTGTAGCCACTTGAGGAGTGAGCCAGTGGATGGAAGATCTTTCTTCCTCTGTGTCTCTCCTCTCTGCAAATTTGCCTTTCCAATAAAAAGAAATATATTTTTTTTTTTTTAAAAAAAGCTCACCTCATCTTACTCTAACACCCAATGCTTCTTTGGCATCAATCCTGTTTCCTGGAGGTCTTTTCCCGAACCTTCTAAAAAGAAGGAGATCCTTACTCTGCTTAGATTTCTCACCCAATTGTTTCATCAAAACATATTTTAGTGACACTTTTCCGTGGCTTCCTTCAAAACGCGTGAGTGCACTCTGAGGGCAAGAACTGTGCTTTGCCGATGGACTTGGGAAAATTCATGAAAGACACAAATTATGAACCTGGAGAGGAAAACAAAGAGAAGGGGGAGGGAACTTGGGGGAGGCGGAAGGGGGAGTCCAGTGCCAACTAAATTGTACCAAAAAACAAACAAAATAAATGAATAAGAACTGTACTTTGCACACTCAGGTTATCTACCGTGATGCGAAGTTTCACGGGGTCAGTACAGGGTCTAGGAGGGTAAGCTGCTGCTTGCAATGCTGTCATCCTACATTGGAGTGCCAGTTGGGGTCCTGCCTGCTGTGCTGTCCATCCAGCTACCTGCTGATGCACCCAAGAAGGCAGTGGGAGATGGCCCACTTCATCCAAAATTCACGTGGTCATTTGGGAAGTGAATCGGCAGAAAAAAAAAAAATCTCTATCTCTCTTGCTACCCAGCTTCCCCTGTTGCTTGGCCTTTTAAATGAATAAATCTTAGCGAGAGAATGCCATTTTAAAAATGAACATTTAATAATTAACCTTCTTATCTCTATCTGTACCAGGGTAACAAATCACCACTCCATAACACTGCCTTTCTAGAGTAAAAACGATCAAGTTTTCACAGCACTAGCAATTCTAGAGATGAAAGGCAAGACACAGAGAGGTCCTAGCCACTGATTGATTCCACAAACGCCGGCAGTGACTGGCATCCAGGCGGGGCCGAACTGAAGCTGGGACCCGGGCATCCAATCCAGGGCTCTCAAATGGACGGTGCGCCATCACCTGCCGCCTCCCAGGGTGCGTTAGCAGGAAGACGAAACAGAGGATGCGGCTAACACTCAAACCCAGGGAGACTCAGTGATTGGTTGAGAGGACTCAAACACCATGTTGGTTGCAAGGTCTCAAACACCATCTTAACTGCTAGGCCCAACACCCACCCTGTAAGATTCAGATTCCATGAGACACGTGCAGAAACTGAGCTCCTATTTGGAACAACACTTGACAAGATGAGTGACTTAGTATTCTGTTCTGGAGCTGAACAGCGTGATTATTGTGTGCTGCTTGGAATGAAACTGAAATCACAGGGGAAAAAAGGCGCTGTTTCCTGGAATTTCTGAGTAACATACCAAATTGCATTATTTAGGAATAATACTTTGACCTCTAATAACCAACAAGGGTTGCGATTCAATTAGTGGTTTTGGAGCTATCCTTGTAAATCGTGGGAGCTCTGCCATAGATACTATGAACAGAACCACATGAAACAGCTTCAGCTGGGAAATTGTGAAACCCAGTGCCGACAAGCCGGACACGGTGGTGTCTGAGCTCCAGAACAGAACATTTCTGTTGACTGGTATGAAAAATCAGCAAAAACAATTCAGACCAGCAATTTCAAAGCTAGAACTGACATTTGAAGTTCAGGAATGCAAAACAGGTTAAATATACAAACAAGAAGGTTTCTGTGAGAGGTTCCTATCAACGGCCATAAATGTGACGCTGGAAGCAGACATTAAAATCAGAAATCCTAAAGCAGCAAAAGGCAGACTCCAGATCACAGCACCACAGAATACTGCCTTGGGGAATGAAACAATTTTTCTGAAATTTTATTTTTGATGATGTTTATATGTTTACATAGTTGATTAGGGTGGGAGGGGTCCAGGATCAGAAAAAAGTAGGTGACATCATTGTTTCCACAGTTTCTTTTCCTTCTTCCTGTGTCTGTGGGAAGGGGAGAGATAAAGGCAGAAGCCACACCCAACCTCTCAACAGCCTCAGCACCGGGGGATAGGAACGGCCACCTAATGTCATCCCAAGGTCCCCGATGTGGAGCATTCTCTGAGAATTCTATTCAAATGGCTTCAATAGTTCTGAAATGCTGTCGATCTCACTGACCCATGGATGATGAAATCCTTCCAAGATCCAATGGCTGACACAATCCACCTCTGAGTCTCCATTGGCCCAGAAATTTGCTGTCATGCTTCACTGGGGTATTTGACCAACTTGTTCTGCCTTCCTTCCTCTGTTATGGTATCAGGTGTCTTCTGCAGGCTCCATTGGTCTGACATATCCTCCATGTGCCTCTGGATATGCTGTCCACTGCTCCATCAAAGTCACTGAGGAGGTCTAGTTCTGACACATGCACTCCATTGCCAGGCAACAGGTCCTGCCACTCTCCCCGTGGTTGGAATTTTGAGTCCATGGATTCGTTGGGGGGACTATCAAACAAATCTCGTCTGAAGTGATCCCAGACCTATCTCTTGCATGTGCACCTGTACGGGGGTCCAGATCACTCTGTCACCCACATCTGCCTACATTCACACTGGTAATTACAATTGCTAGGTCAGATCTATCTCCAGTCCCATTTCTTACGCAAACCAATGGGTGTTGCAGTACAGCCCAACCTTGCCCTCTACACAGTTGGCCCCCACATACACCATTGGGAACTGCAGCCCAGTCAGAGAGACCCCCAATAATCCCCAGTGGTCTGGCCCCCAGCCCTGGTTTCTGTGCTTGCCAGCATGTACAGTGGACTGGTCTGATCTGTCCCACCCCCCCATCCAGCTCTCATATTGATAATTGGGTGTTGAAGCCTAACTCAACCCAACTGGCTGCACCCCAGAACATAATTTTTTTTTTTTAAAGATTTATTCATTTTATTACAGCCAGATATACACAGAGGAGGAGAGACAGAGAGGAAGATCTTCCACCCGATGATTCACTCCCCAAGTGAGCCGCAACGGGCCGATGCGCGCCGATCCAAAGCCGGGAACCAGGAACCTCCTCCGGGTCTCCCACGTGGGTGCAGTGTCCCAATGCATTGGGCCGTCCTCAACTGCTTTCCCAGGCCACAAGCAGGGAGCTGGATGGGAAGTGGAGCTGCCGGGATTAGAACCGGCGCCCATATGGGATCCCGGGGCTTTCAAGGCGAGGACTTTAGCCGCTAGGCCACGCCACCGGGCCCTAGAACATAATTTTTTAAAGAAATATTTATTTTAGGGGGCTGACACAGTGGTTCAACGGGCTAATCATTAACCTGCTGGCACCAATATTGCAAATAGGTGCTGGACTGCATCCCAGTTTTTTCACTTCCCATCCAGCTCCCTGCCCGTGGCCTGAGAAAGCAGTAGAGGACAGCCCAAGTGCTTGGCCCCTTGAATCCACAAGGGAGACCCAGAAGAGTGGCTCTTGGCTCCTGGTTCTGGATTAGTTCAACTTCGGCCATTGTGTTTATTTGGGTAGTGAACCAGTAGATATAAGATCTTTCTTGCTGTCTCTCCTCTATGTAAATTTGTCTTACAAACAAAAATAAAGACATAATCTTTTGAAAAAGATTTTTTTTTTAACAGGGAGTATGGTGCAGAGAGGAGAAGACAGAAACAGAGATTCCATCTCCTAGCTCACTTTCCAAATGGCATAACAGCTTCCCAGGCGGGGCCCGCCCCAAATCAGGAGCCTGGAACTCCGTCTGGATGTCCCATGTGGGCCAGACACATTGGCAGGGAGCCGGGTGGTAAGCGGAGCTTTGGGAGGCCAGGGAAGCAAGTGGTGGCTTAATTGGCTGTGCCTCAACACAAAGCCTTCCTTAGAGAACACTGAACTCCTCACTTGGAAAGCTTAGGACATTGCAGTCCAATGAGATGGAGGGATTTGCTGCTCCACTTGGCGCCCCTTCTCTGCTGTTTCGCTTTCTGCAATTTCAGTTATCTGTGGTCAACTAGAGCCCCAAAGCACTAAATGGAAAGTTCCAGAAATACACAATTCCTAACTGCACAGCATGTACCATGCTGGCAATTTGGATATGGCCAAGAGAAGTTGTCAATGTGTTTTCTGTACGTGATGAGGAGCAATTTTCTTGAAGGTGTTATATGTGTAATTATAAACATAGTCGGGGCAGGGTTCCTTCCCATACTCAAGCACCTCCAGGGTCTTGGAAGATAGGCAGGCAGGGCCCCCAGCTCAGCACAGCTCAGCACAGCTGTCCTGTGGTCCTCTGAGATGTTGCCTTTCCCTTCCCTTTTCAGAAAGTGACAAGTTGCACTGTGCACCTAGCTCAGCACCTCTTGCTTAGCGATGGTCACCACTGCCTTAGTACTTCCTAGAACCTTCCACCTGGCCAACACGCTAGCCTCCTGACCAGTCCTCAATGTTAGGACATGGCTCATCCCCAACCCATCCTCATCCCACACTGCAAAGGAGCTATGATATTACATCCCAGCATTGCTGGCCACTTCTTTGACCTCCGGAAGACGCTGTATCTCTCTCTCTCTCTCTGACTCTAATTCTACGTGTAATATTTTATTTCTTAAGCTATGTGATAGGTGCATGATTGCCCAACACATGAGCTATACATTTCGTACATAGCTGAAATATTCTTGGGGGCCTCTGATGCTCGGCTGTGCTGGGTTATCATGGAGGGTTTATTTATTTATTTATTTTTCAGAGGGCCATGCCTTTTACCTCTCTGTTCTGTCTTCCTGCGGTAGAACTGTTGTCTCTATTATAGAGAACTGCGATCCTGCAACGTTGGCTTTGGGTGCAGGCAGCAGCAGTAGGTGACAGGAGCGATTCCCGGGTATGCCCTCCTCTCTTCTCCTCTGCACAGGATATTTCCAGTAGCTGCAGCTCGTTTTTGACTGTAGCCCTTGTGGGTAGCTCCCTGCTCCCATCCCCAGGGTCAAGGTCTTGCCAGGGGGCTGCAGCTCCTGGCTACAGCTAACACAACACTGGCTTTTGTCCTGCCAGCTATGCACCTTCCTGCTACGGCCTGCCTGTGTTGCTTCGTTGCCTCTCTTTGCTTCTCAGCTGTATTAAAATAAATAAATAAATAATTAAATAATTTTTAAAAAAGCCCTGTGTTAGATTCTCTGCTTGAAATACCTGGAGATGGAGCTGAGAGCGCTTTGTCTAATCTTTGTGAATTCAAATGCATTTGTTCTAAAGGATTTCTTCTCTTCCTATCCAGTTCAGACATACGCCACGGGCTCCAGGAACCTGCACAGAGCTCCCACTGGAACGTAGCATAAGGCTCTGTCACACTCTTACGTTCCCTATCTGTTTCTGTACTAATCTCCACGTGGAGTTTGAAATTTTCTTTCTTATTAACTTTTTCATTTACTTTAAAAAACATTTATTCAAGAGGCAGAAAGTCAGACAGAGATTCCATCTACTGGTTCACTCTCCAAATGTCTTCAGTGGCCAGGCCTGGGCCAGACTGATGTTGGCGACTGATTCAGGTCGCCCCACACAGGTGGCAGGAATCCAGCCACATGGGCCATCACCGATGCCTCCCATCCCAGGCCTGCACTGGCAGGACGCTAGCAGAAGGAGTCGGAATTGTGGTGCGGAAAGGACTTGTGTTAACTACAAGGCCAAATGTCCAGCTCTGAAACATTCTTTGAATGCAGCAACCAAGCTGTATTTCAAGCTGCATTCTCAAATGCCCTCAGTTGAGCGACTGCAGGATGGATGAGGAAAACGCACTTGTTGTGCAAACGTCAGGACTGTCAACTGGACACTTGAGGCCAGAACACATTGTGGAAGCTGCCCTATGACCTGCAGGATGCTGGGCACATCCGTGGCCATTGATGCATTAGGAACAAGAAATACAGTCAATGCAAAAGCGCTGAAAGCTGCGAACACGCCAGCAAGTAGTCTTAGAGTGGTTTCCTTGGAACTATTAGAATGTATTAGGTTTAAAAACAAGATTTGGGCCCAGTGCGATGGTTCAATTAGCTAATCTTTTTCCTGCAGTCGTTGGGATCCCATATAGGCGCCCATTCATGTACTGGCTACTCTACTTCCCATCCAGCTCTCTGTGCGTGGCCTGGGAAAACAGCAGAGGAGACCAAAGGCCTTGGGACCCTGCAACCACATGGGAGACCCAGAAGAAGTTCCTGGTTCCTGGATTCAGAGCAGCTCAGCTCCGGCCGTTGCAGCTACTTGAGGAGTGAATCAGTGGATGGAAGATCTTTATGACTCTCCTTCTCTCTGTAAATCTGACTCTCCAATAAAAATAGATAAATCTCAAAAAAAAAAAAGATAAGATCCACTTAGTTGTTGGATAGTACTGATAATAAAAAAAATCAGTAACAGCTGCAATATCCAATGGTAGAAGGTTCACTTTAATGATGATTCTAACACTGCAACAGCATATCCAACTGTGTGACTTTTTCAATATTCAGTTAAAAAATTTTATTATCACATAAGAGTAAATATGACATGTTAATAATTATGTTCAAATCAATCACTTTTTAACTAACACAAATATTTCATTTTAACAGGGAAATCAATTTACCTACCAACTTTTAGTATAAATTAAATACTCAGAATACACACAATGTCCATCTGAGCTAATGTGATAAGAATGTTATAAAGAAGGGGCCACCACTCCAGCACACTGAGCTGCTGTCTGTAACACTGGCAACCCATATGAGCAATGGTTCAATGCCCAGCTGTTCTATTTCTGCTCCAGCTAACGTGCTGGGGAAAACAGCAGAAGATGCCCCAGGTGCTTCGACCCCATCACCCATGTGGGAGACCTGAATGAATCCCCTGGCTCCTGTCTTTGGCCGGTCTAGCAGCAGACAGAAGATCTCTCGCTCTTTATAACTCTCCCTTTCAAACAAATAAATTTGAGAAAGGAAGAAAGAAAGAAGGAAAGAAAGATTCCTTTCCACCTTGGAAAAATATGATAAAGAAATGCTTCATAATATACTTAAAATAGTTTTAACAGAATTTCCAAATGAGATATTAATAACTGTCATGATTTGGTTTCATGTTAGTCAGCAAGCTCTAACTAGAAAACGTCCAAGGACAATCCTCAAGTATTTCTTTCATAAAGCTACAGCTTTTTCTTGCTAAGCTGTTAAAAAAAATTACCACTTTATGCAGCTGTTAGTCTAGAAATTTAGAGTTGAAAGCATTCATATTTGGGTTCAGAATAAAATGCTCCATTTCGTGCCAAGTATTGTCACACTTTGTGCATATGTTGTGTAATCTGAATACTTGAATTATTAAACTTTTGTCTGAGTCAAAATTGAGGCCTTCCGAGCCCACTAAAATCTAGCGTGAGGCCCGAGGTGCAAACCCTGGGAGGCCATTCTTCCTGGGCTGCCATCTCACTCCCCATGTTTGCACATCCGCTGGATGTGGGGAAGGTGACCCTTTGTCAGTCACCCAATAATGTCTTCAAGTGGACAACACAGGAATTTCCTGGCCATTTTCTAATCAGTTACAGATCACCAAGGGGGTAGGTCTTCTGCAAATTCCTGCTCAGACAAGGAGGAGCCAGAGAGCCATTAAAAAGATAAGCTGCTTCCAGAAATTTCGGTCTCTCTCTCTCTCTCTCTCTCTTTCCTTTCAGGAGACACCCCATCTCCTGGATCCCTCTCAGAAGGTGCTTTTGCATTCCTCCTTCTCACAGTCACTCTGCCTGCAACCAATTCTCGGCTTCTTCTTTCTACACTAAGTTGAGAAATAAACCCACCAAACTTTGCCGGTAACAAAACATGAGTTACCAGTGGGTTGCTAAGATCCATCCAGATAGATACTATAAATCAGTATAGTTGACAGTGGTTCATACATTGCACTGTAACAATTGCACAACAGTTCATTTTACAAAATTATAGTCCGAGGATCAGTGGAAAGACAACCCTTGTGGTGACAGGACTTGCTCGTGCACTTGACAAGCCTGGAACTGTCTCCCTTGTTCTCTTCCCGTTAGACCTTCCCTTCATTCCATTGTCTTCCCTAGTAACTTAGAGCCTGCCCAGAAGTTGGAAATTCCAGCACCCTACATTTTAGGAACAAATTATATTCTAAAGGGTCACTTGTATGAACATGCTACTGCCCTATAGCCAAAATGTACAATACTGCAACCTTCGATCAGCTCATCTAATAACATAGACCATTTAGAATATAGCTGTCATGGAATCCAACTCCCATTTGCAACCTCTCTGTAGGAGAATGCATCCGAGGTTCCGAATTCAGCAACACAGTTGTTATTCCCTTCTTTGCAGTCCTCATGCTACACTCTACAGCCCAGACACATCCATTTCTTACCCCAGGATGGATGTGGGATTCTCCTAGGATCTCCTCTGTGCTAGGGTGGGAGAGCAGGCTGCTTCAATGGCACCAGCAGCTCTGCTTTTAGTGAAGTATCAAACCATTGAAGTTAAATGTCTGCAAAAAATCCATGTGGGAAGACTGAGTAGGAAGGCAGGAGAGTGAGAGCATCCCACGCCTCATTTGGGATTTCCAAATGTGGCTCTCAGGTCTACCTGCCTACTAACGCAGAGCCCAAGGAGGCAGTTGTGATGGCAAAGCACTCAAGTCCCCATCACCCATGCGGGAGCCATGGATTGACTTGCTAGCTCCAGATGTGCCCTTGCCCAGCCCTGGCTGTTGGGAGCATTTGGAGATCAACTCAGTGCATGGACGTGTGGGCTCTTTCTGTCTCTCAAATAGTGTTCAAAGATGGAATCATGGCATCATGGGGCAAGGTGTCAATTGTCTACAAGTGCATGGCTGTCTCGGCTTGTCTTCCTTGGGTTACTGGGCTAAGCCACAATCCTGTGGGTGAGAACATTGTTTCCCTCATGGGGATGGAGTTTTGCACTTCAGTCTTGTAGGGCAATGGGGTGGAGACAATGGCATGTACACAGGCAGTCTTAGCCCAAAGAGGAAAGTCTTCTGTAAATCTGTGACGATGGGGGCTGAGGTGGGTTGGTGGAGGCAGGTGCAGCATCAGACACAAGAGCAGGTGACATCCTCCTCTGCTGCTCACCTTTGACCTTGTCCCCAGCACCACACGACGATCCAGCCACCGTGCCCCCTTCGTTCTCCACTCTCCCACGAACACAGGAAGCGGCAGGTGGCTGCTACCCACCGCAGCCCTGAGAGCAACCAGCCCTGTGCACAATTTGCTCCAGCTCAACTCCGGTCCACCTCCTGCCTGGGGGCAAATCACAAGATTGCAGCAGTAAGCACCAGTGTTCACGGTCAGCACTACCTAAGGCCAGGAACCCATGCCAAAGCTGACGTCACCCTGGAGCCTGGCCTCCCCTGCCTTTGCCATTCAGAACAAGGAGAGTTTTCCTGACAGGCAGCCTCATCTCAAAAACACTTTGAAGGTCACTGGAGCAAACACAGCGTCTCTGCTCCTAGGACACAGACTGGCTGAAATCCAGAGTCTGGGCTCCCAGGCCAAGACCTCCTGGAGTGCAGCCGACACAGAAAACGCCAGAACAGGAACAAACAGTGCAGCGCTGACTTCCAGTGTGTAACCAGACACGCTCAATACCCGTGTGCAGCAGCATATTGGTGTAGCATTACCCTGCTACATGTTCAAGCATTTCTTTTTCTTTTTTTTTTTTTTTCTTGACTATCATCTTTATTTGAAAGGCACATTTACAGAGAAAAAGGGAGAGAGAAAGAGAGAGAGACTTTCTATCCACTGGTTCACTCCCCAAGTGGCCACAGGGGCTGGAGCTGAGCCGATCTGAAGCCAGGAGCCAAGAGCTTCCTCCAGGTCTCCCACATGGGTGTAGGGTTGCAAGAACTTGAGCCATCCTCTGCTGCTCTTCTCAGTCCATAAGCAGGGAGCTGGATTACAAGTGGAGCAGCTAGGACATGAACCAGCACCCATATGGGATGCTAGTGCTGGCAGGTAGAGGAGCAGCCTGTTGAGCTGCCGTGCTAGCCCCAAACACTCAAGTATTTCTTTGTTTTTCCATTTGTATAAAATGTACTTCAAGGCAAAGCCCCAATTTATTGATCTTAAAGATTTACTTATTTGAAAGGCAGTGAAAAAAAAAAAGAGCAAGAGAGAGAGAGGAGGGAGAGATCTTCCATCTGTTGCTTCACTCCCTTAAGATGGTCACAGCAGCCAGCGGTTTAGCCAGGCTAAAGCCAGGAGCTCAAAACTCCATCTGGGTCTTCCACAGGGAGGTAGGGAGCCCAAGTCCTTTGGCCGTCACCTGCTGCTTCTGCAAGGTGCATTAGCAGAAAGCAGGATCAGAAGCTGAGCAGCTGGGTCTCAAACCAAAGGTCTGATATAGAATGCAGATGTCTTAAGCAACAGCATAACCTGCAAAAGCCTGCCCACAGAGGACCGACTTAAAATGCAATCAACGGGCCCGGGGGCTTGGTCTAGTGGCTAAAGTCCTCGCCTTGAACGCCCCGGGATCCCATATGGACACCGGTTCTAATCCCGGCAGCTCCACTTCCCATCCAGCTCCCTGCTTGTGGCCTGGGAAAGCAGCTGAGGACAGCCCAATGCTTTGGGATCCTGCACCCACGTGGGAGACCTGGAAAGAGTTTCCTGGCTCCTGGCTTAGGATTGACTCAGCTCCAGCCGTTGCGGTCACTTGGGGAGTGAATCATCGGATGGAAGATCTTCCTCTCTGTCTCTGCTCCTCTCTGTATATCTGACTTTGTAATAAAAATAAATAAATCTTTTAAAAAATGCAATCAACAAGAACCCAGTTTCCATCCAGAAAGCAACAAAGTCTTAATTCAGGTGATGTCACAGAAGCTCCTGTTGGCGCCGCTAGGACCTGAGGGGTCCGGAAAAGCCCCTCTTTCCTGGCTAAGCTCCATCAGGGGGTCTCATTGTCTCAACAAGCTTTACACGTGAAAACACTTGTTGAGATGCCTTCATGATCTGACTTACACTGTCTTTTTCTAATTCAGGGCTGGGGAATGTCCAGCCCATGAAATCATTTGGTCTGGCCCTGCCAGGACAACAGAAGGTAGGACTTGAAATTCAATGAATCTGTAAGAGGTTCCTTCTTAAGTTGTTCATTTTGTATGGCTGGTGAAGAAGGTTATACAAATCCCAAAAGCTCTTGCAAAAAGAAAGGTTCTGTACCCCATACAACTGATATTTGGAGATCTTTGTAAGCCTCACGAAGAAGACTTGGAACAGCACCAACAGGCCACCAACCTGCCAAAGCCAGTGGTAGGCAGCTCCCGTTCCAGCACTGGGCTCCTGTTCCTTAGACCCGGGCCTGGCGGGAGCCCATCTGAGGCTCCTTTGTAAGAAGCGGAGACGCTTGTCGGCACCACTTCCCCTGGGACTGCTCCTGGCGGCACAGGGGAAAACCACATTGTCACCTTCTCCAGTGACTAAGCAGAGGCGAACGGGCTCCAATTACAAACGCAAAGGCAGCAAAGACAGCCATCGAGTGAAAACTTCACTGGCAACCCGGGGGGACCCCGGAGCAGCTTCCTGCGAGTCGGACTACTCTTTCTCCTCACAGAGCTTTGTGGCTGGTCACCTGAGCTGTTCCACCAGCACTGGGTCCTTGGCTCTCACTCGGTGTGCTGTGGTCTCACCCGACCCTTCCAAAGCTCAGCTCAGCCTCCTGCATTCAGTGACTGTCGCTACGAGGCGTCACTCACCATTGGATGACGCAGCAGCACCAGGCCCTCACCAAACACATTTCCCGGGTTTTAGATTCCTCCAGAACTGTGAACCAAACAGACTTCTATCATGTGCAACTTGCCCAGACAAAGACACAGAAGGAGGCACTGGTGGAGACGGCTGTGAGCCACTTTCTCTGCTAGTCCATCAGCACGGCCCACCGGGAAGTAGCAGAGAACAGTATGCTGTGGGTTCGTCCCCAGAACCGGGGACATCTCTGGCTGCCGTACTCACTCCTGGCTTTCCTCCCAGCCACTCTGTCTTGGTGAACCTGGGGACCGTCACCCTACAGAACTTCACTCAAGCCTCCAGTGCCCAGAGTACTGGGGCCAGCCAGCCATATCATTCCTGGGCTCCTTTAGGAAGTGACAGTTGCAGCTGCCTAATGGCCTGGCAACTTGGGGGTGGGCTACGGCCTGGGGTTCCTGTCTGCCTGAGGGGCTTGTTCCTTCCCAGACTATGCTTGTCCCTTTATCACCACCCTGCTGCGACCATGCTTATTCCCTGAGGGGAGCTGGCTACCGCCCTCTCTGGTCTTCCCTCCCTCCTGGCCTCCCCTTCTCCCTCCCCCCCCCCCGTTTGTAATAGATCATTTCTATCTTGCACATGCTGAGAATCAGTTACTTCTACACTGACTGTGTCAATGGTTGGAACCCATCTCTAGGCAACTGCAGAACGCAGTGCAGCAGAACTCAGTACAAATGTGAAGGATAATAATCCTTTCTTTCCTCCCTCCTTTCTTCCTTCTTTCCTTCCATCCTGATTTCAGAATTACCATGACATAGCAATCAACCCTGTAGGACCCAACAGAGCCTCCTCGGTCAACTGCAATAGTCTGGGGCAATACTCACTACATTCACTAGTCTGGTGCTTTGGCAAGGCTCACCGCCTCAGCAGCCCCTGGGGTGGTTATGTAAGCAAGTCACACCTGCAACATCCACTCAGACTGTCATCTGTGAGCCAACAAACCAGAAAGGGACTCTAACAAGGTGCCCTCCTTTGTATGTAGCAAGAATGAACCTTACGTGAGATGTCACTCATCCCTCCGTGTGGTTACTCATTCACTTGTGCAATCGCTGTTTCCTTCTTCCCTTCTGTCTGATAAGGGTTACAGTGGACTTGTGAGGAGGAACATGGAAACACGGGCATAGCCGTTAGGGAGCTGGAGCCACACAGGAAAGACATACAATTTAGATAGGTCCTGGGAGCATCCTGACACCTGGTGCCATTTGACGTCTCCCAGAAGAGACAGAAATGCCAGAACGTCAGAGATGCCAGATGCCAGGACAGTAACAAGGGCCTGAGAGACACAGAGACCCTGGCGGGATGGAGAGGCTGAGTCCTCGGGAGCCACATGAAGAATTTGGGGTTTACTGTGAGGATCATGGGAGCTGTCAGCAGAGATTTCAGCAGCAGCTGCTTACACAGAGTACAAGGCAAGACAGAGTGAGGGGGCCAGTCAGAGTAACCAAAGAGCCAATAGTGACAAGGACATTTACGGCAGCATGGATGGAGAAGGGAGAAGCCGTGCGGCCTGGTGACCCACTGGATGTGTGTGATGACCAAAAGCAAGAGAGGAGAGACGCAAGTCACTCCAGGTGTCAGGCTGGGCCTAACGGCAGCGATGCAGTTCACTAAAGCATACAGGCCTGAAAGGCAGGAGAGGCGGCGGGAGGACAAGGTGGTCCACGGCGAGGCAGACTGCAGACCCGCAACCCTGAGGACTGCAGCTGAGGAAGGCAAAATCTATGCTCACCTCAACAGATGCAGGAAAAGTCCCTGACAAAAGTCAGCATGCTTTCATGCCAAGACCTCTCCACCAAAGTGCTATGGAGAGAAGGGACCTTGGTAGAACAAAGGCCACCTGTGAAAAGTCCCCCACCAACAGCTGGAAATCCTAGTCAGAGCAAACAGACCAAGAGAAAGAGACACAGGGAAGTTCAACCATTCCCTGAGATGACATGACCTTACATAAAGAGAAGCGCAAAGACCACCAAAAAACCATTAGAATGAACAAGTCTGTAAAACTGAAGGGTACAAAAAGAATATGCAAAGATCAGCTGTCTGTCTATACAGGAATAATGATCTATCCAAAAAGAAATCAAGGAAAAAAATCCCATTTACAATAACATCAAAAAAGAATAAAATACTGAGAGATAAGTTTAACCAAGGAAGCGTGCCGGAGTCCAGCTCCAGCTGTCTTTGGAACTCGAGAAGGGTACATGGATGAGGCATAAAGAGGAAAGAAATGGACCACTACGATTTCATGATCATAATGGACAATGCAGGAAAGCTGTCCGCTTTATTTATACAGAAACAGTCAAACTCTGGCTCAGACTTTTTACGTCATGGTCAAGTGGGTGTTTCTAAGGATAATTCTGCCATTTGTTTTACCTAAAAACAATAGAAGTTCCTACTACAATTCTTATTCTACAACTTAATCTTGTATCACAAAGGAAAGGAGAACCTAAAGATGGAGGAAAGAATGAAACCCTAAATACAGGTCCTTTGATTAGCATAAGGTCAATGGGGACAGCCAAGACAGTACGAATAAGAGAAGGCCCTTTCGCAAGACGTTATTATTGACATTAACCTCCAAGCTCACATTGAGTAAAAGGCCAGCTCCACAGTAGCAAACAATGCCTGAATGGATTAGAATTCTTCTACAGGGTGGTCCGGTGTCCCTGCAAAGCAACATGGAGCTGCATTCAGGTGGCTGTAGAGACATCCACCGGGCCCTGCCATACAACGGGAAGTTCCTTGCGGCCCTGCCTGCAGTGGAACAATACTCTTCACACCTTCGTGTCCCCCACATCCACTGCACAGACCCCAACAGAAGTGGAAAGTCGGTACAATGAAAATTTTAGGATATGATTTAATGCAACAAGGTGGAGGGGGAGGGTGTGGAGAGGGGGGCGGGGGGAATCCCAGTGCATAAAAAATGTATCACATAATGCAATGTAATTAATTTTTTAAAAAATGAAACGCAATAAAAATATATGTTTAAAAAAAAGGATATGATTTAAAATCGAAGACAAATAATTAGAGACTGGAATTGTTACTTATTAATTATCTGTTATTAATTATTACTCATGTATTATTTATACACAATATATTTTATTATGATGATCATATATAATGATATATAATACATGATTATATACTGTTTGTATATATTGTTGCCTATTTATATAAATGTTGATTATTAATTATTAATATTAAAATCTCCATACTACCCAAAGGCACTTAAAGATACAACGCAATTCCTATAAAAACTTCCAATGATGTTTTTCACAGAAACTTGAAGAAAAAATCCTAAAATTCAACTGCAACCATAAAAAAACTCCAAAAGCAATCTTGAAAATGAAGAATAAAGCTGGAGGCACCCCTGACTTCAAATCATATTATAAGGCTACATTAACTAAAACAGTATGATGCTGGCATAAAAACAGACTTAAAGACAAAAAGCATCAAACAGGAAGCCCAGAAATAAAATTACATACGTACAGTCAACTAATCTTCAACCAGGTTGCCAACAGTGTTCAATGGGGAAAGGACCGTCCAATAGTAAACGGTGCTGGGAAAACTGGATAGCCACATGCAAAAGAACAAAAGTGGCCTCCTTTCTCACACCACTTACCAAAAACAACTCCCACTGGATTCAGAAATTACATATATGACCTGCACGGGCAATCTTCTTTTACAGGATTCCAAAATCATAGGCAATAAAAGCAAACATAAACTCGAACTTCCCAAACTTAAAAATTTGTGCACAGTGAAGGAAACAGCCAAAATGAAAAGACAACTCACAGAATGGGTGAAAATGTTTGGAAATCATATCTCCAATAGTGAGCTGAGATCAAAAATACAAAAGGAACTGAAACAAATCAGTAGCAAAAAGAAAGAAAACGAACAAAACAGTAACACATAACCTGAGAACAAACACGGGCAAAGGATCTGAACAATGTCCCAAAGCGTATGTACAAATGGTCACACTCAAGTCACAACTCATCTGGGAAACATGTCAAGAACCCTGAAAACACACACACACACACACACACACATACTCTCACTCACTCATATATCTAGATGCAGAGAACATATTGATGTAAGTATATAGATATATAATAGGCATATCTTTACACATACATAAACATACATACAGTATACACGCAAGGGGCCTTCAAAAAGTTCATGGAGAACGTATATTATGAAATAAGTATGTGTGGATTTTTTTTCTCAATTGGGCTAATATAAATTTTCCATGAACCTTTTTAAATCCCCTGAGGGATGGTGATGTGTTGGGCCAGAGACACAGCTACCGTGTCACTTTGGACATCACCAAGGACCAGGGTTGTCTTGAGAAACACCTGTGAAGGGACAAGTGGCTGGGGTGGGAACAGGGCGGATGTGTGGCTTTCACTCTGGGAGCTCCAAGAGCATGATGGTGCTGGTGCTGGCACCTCTCTCAAAGAGCCTGGCAATGTTGCTGGCAATACTGTCTTTTCACTTCCAGTTCCTCCCATAGCTTACGTGTAACGACCTGGTTTCAACCAAAACAACAATTTTGTCAACTTAAAAATGAAGGGAAGTTCAAATATTACATACAGAGCCTATGTGTGGTCTTGCAGTTAAAACATCCCATCCCACATTACGGTGCCTGGATTCAAGTCCCTAGTTCGTCCCCTGACTCAACTTCTTTCTAACATGGAGGCAAGAAGTTTGGTCAAGTAGTTGGATCCCTGCCTCTCAAGTGTGAGACCTGCATTGAGTCCCCAGCTCCTAGCTTCTGTCCCCACCTAGCCCTGCCCATTGCAGGCTTTTCAGGATAAAACGTTAGGCAGATTTCTCTGTCTCAAAGTTTTAAAAATTGGTACTGTAATCAGAGGTACTTTCAGGTTGAATTCCTGACCATTCTCACTGGAGTCTAGTGGGATCTTTGCATACTTGCTGGAGCTAAGAACTACCAAATGGCAGGGCCTGGATGCCAAGACCCACGTGGGCCTGAACTCCAGCAGATCATAATTTAATCCAGAAGACTCCAAAATCATAGTCAGTGATCTCTGGTTTCCAGGAACATTGTGTCTTCCACATAAGGTTTTAAAAAAAAAAAAACTGCTAATAGCCAAACGTTGACCATGAAATGGACAGCCATCTCTTGAGGCTCTTGAAGGTAAATAAATCAAGCAGCCATTTTCGAAGAAGCAGAGGTCTTTCTTGATAGCCTTCTTTCAGTCTACTTTTACAAGTATTCTTTCTAAACAGACACCCAAAACGATTCCATTCATGGAACTGTCGCTTCTTTCAGCCAACAGACTTCAAAAAAGACTTACAAGGCACCAGAGTCCCGTGAACGAAACAAGTTAAGCTGAAACTATTTGCAGCTAGCGAGAAATCTGGAAAGTCCCCACCTCTTGGCACCACTGACCGTCAGCTGGAGAAGGGCCAGGAAGCACTGCCCTGTGGCGGGGCCAGAAAAACGTGGACGCTATACCCACTTCCTCCCTGGTGTTCCAGGAGCACTGGTGATTAGGAAAGTATGCTCTTAAAGACTTTTTTGACTTATTTGAAAGGTAGAGGTTGAGGGCGAAATGCAGAGTGAGACAGGTAGGTAAAGGGTGAGAGTGTTGCCAGTGTGTGTGTGTGTGTGTGTGTGTGTGTGTGTGCGCGTGTGTGAGAGATAGAGTCTCGTCCTGTGATTCACTGTGCAAATGGACACAACGGCCAGGGCTGGGCCATGCCAAGGCGAGAAGCCAGACAAACCATGCAGAACTCACATCTGGGTGGCAGGAACCCAAATACTGGAGCCACCATCTTCTGCTTTCTGAGCACACCAAGAGGCAGCTCAGAAACTGAGGAGCCAGGATGGGAACTGCCACTCAAGTACAGATGCCAATGCTGCAGCAGCAATTCAGCCCTGTGCACCACAGTGCCTGCCCCCAATTACACTCCTTATGCTCCGCAGGCATATTCTACATGCATTCTGTATTTTATTTCGCAGCAATACAACAAGGAATTCCATGTGCTGTGCACTTAAACAACAGGAAGATGCACCCAGGTTAATCCGCCTATTTAGCCTCAGAACTTCCAAAGCCTGGAACCGCTGGGATCCAAGCACCCCTCTCCTGTGCCCTCGCTGTTCTGGGGGGACACCAGGTCCTCGATTCTGAACACATTCACAAACTCTAAGCCCCAGCAGACATTAACTGCCTTCCTCCAGTCTGCTGACAAAGAAATTTCCATTTCAAAATGTTGAGCCAAGATTTCCCAGCTCAAAGAGCTTCCACAGTACTGTACCTAGTAAGCGCTTTCAGCTCTTGCTCCAAATGATGAACTCGCATTGTAACAACTGTGGCACAGTTGGTTAGGCCACTTCGGACACCAGCATCCCATACAATTGCCAGGTTGAGTCCCTCGAGGGCTTGGCATGAATCAACAGATAGAAGATCTTGATTTCTCTCTCTCTCTCTCTCTCTCTCTCTCTGTCACCTTGCCTTTCAACAACATAAATCAACGTCTTTTTTGAAAAAAAAAAAAGCACAAAACTATATACACAATTCACATTTTTTTGCTGCATCAAGTAAACATTTTAATTCAATTCTGCATGAACTTTAAGAAGTATACGTGTGTGTGTGTGTGTACGCACACATGAGCATGTCAACAGGGAGAAAGTATGTCCCAGATACTCTTCATCTTCACATCTACCCACCGCACATACGCAGACCTGTGAGGTCAGGCACCAAGGTCACGCAGCAGAGAGAAGCAAGGCCAGCACTTGCAGCAGGTTCTTAACCCACAGCAGCCACTTTCCCCTTAAAGGCTCAAGCAAGCCACTGCACACCTTGGGTGACAGATCAAGGCAGCAGATAATGGAAGGAAGGCACTCCATCACAGTCACACCAAGTTTACACTCTTTTCATAAGATCTGTCTTTAAAAACAGAGCAATGCCTTCTATCTCACACCCACTGAGGGTGGTTGCTAGGCATGGGGAGAAACTGGAGCCCTTGTGCACTGTGGGTGAGCAGGTAACAGGTTGTGCTGCTGTGGAAAACAGCATGGCGGTTCCCCAAAGGGACTGAACACGGAGTTCCCACCTGCTCTAGCATCTCCACTTGTGGCTTTGTACGCAAAGCAGGGGCTGGAGCGGATACTTTCCCTGTGTGCACAGCAGCATTATTCACAACAAACAACAGGTAGAAACGACTCGAAGGTCAATCAGTGGATGATGGGAAAAGCAAAAAGTGGTCTACGCGCATGCAGGCATGTGTCATAACTATCAGCCAGCCTGGGAATGAAAGGAACTGGCCCAGCCTGTGTGACATGGACAAACTGGGAAGACGCCATGCTGAGGGATGGGAACCAGTCACCAGGGAACACATACTGCCTGCTTTCTCCGATCTAAGAGCTCAGTTGGGTCAGGAAACAGAACAGTGGTTGTCAGGGCTTGGGGGAGAGGGGCAGAGCTCCAGCCCAGAGTGTAGAGAACTTCAGAGGAGGATGGTGGGGAAGAACTTCACACCACTGAGTGGCATGCAAAGATGGTGAATTCCATCTGACACATATTTTATGACCAGAAAAGAAAGCTCGGGCTAAAAAAAAAAATTAATAAATAAAACAAGGCTTTACTAATATTCCTGTTAAACATTAAAATATTTCCAAAAATATATTTGATTCATGAAGATTTTTGATTCTTCTGAAGTTTCAGATGTTTCCTTAGTTTTTTTTTTTTCTTCAGCAAAATCGGCATAAGGAACAGAGGCCTTGGCAGATTGTAGAAAGGTTTAAATAATATTATTCACGGGACAGTGACGCATTCTGGCTAGCTCCTGGTTGCTACTATTTTACACGAGCCCTTTTGTCTCCTGCCACGCTCCCTGGGCAACTTGAACCTGCCTTTGAACTTCTAAACAGAAGCCGTCACTTTGAGAAATGAACATCCACCTTGGCTTCCCGGATGGCACTGGCAACTCCTGCATGAAGCCAAGCAGCTGTACAGCAGTTCAGGGAACAGCGCACATCACCCAGAGCACCCCGAGGCAGTCCTAAGAGGGCGCTGTCTCTGTCACCTTCGACCTGGCACGTGTAACACAGCACAGTGTCAGGGGCCTCGCTGATCCGCAGCTCAATCAACAGTTGATGAAACTTGCCGGGCCTCTTTGTAGACTTCATGTCTACAAGGTAAATTCACCGGTTCCTAGGTGGGAAGGCTACAGAACTTGTGGTGCGTTATCTGTACTTCTTAACATCAGTCTCATCAGAGAGAGGAAATTTTATAGCTTCTTTTCCCACAGAACCACCAAAAAAAAAAAAAAATTAGTAACTCTGAGCATTGGAGGACTCGATGGATTTAAGAAAATACACTCCCCCAGATCTGCCACTCTGTCTCTGCTTCTGGTCAAATCAAATGGACCAGCAGGATGGGCAGTTCTTTGTTTGGATTCACCTCTGATCTCCCAGTGAAAGTCCCTTCCACCTGGTTGCTGGCATAGTTATGTGTGCAGGTGTGATTCGGATCGCCATTTGCTAAATGCTGCTGGGGTATCAGTCACCACAACACCACACCGTTGTGTCCACTGCTTTCCTGTGTGTGTCAGTCTCCAGGTGCCCCTCTGCTGTTGTTCTGTCCTCTCCTATTTGCTGGAATGTGCCCTCTCTGCTTCACACTGGCTAATATTTCTCTGTATGTTTAAATGTATCCTTACCCTGTTTTGCCATCTTGATTAACTCCATGGATTATTTTGTTGTTATCAATTTGTTACATATTTTGGATATTAGCCAGAATGTTTATTTTTTCCGAAAGTTTTCTTCCATTCTATAGGTTTTCTCTCTACTCTTTTATTCTCTATACTGTGAAGATGCATTTTTTAAGTTAAAAGCCCATTGCTCTATTTTTGCTTTTGTTGTGTTTTGCATTTTAGGTTGTGTATTTAAAAATAAATCACTGCCTATACCTAAAAAAAAAAAGAAAGAAAGAAAAAAGGAAAATACACTCCCCCAGTTCTGACCTCACGTCAACCTTGAAGTGACTGTAGACTCCGATTGCCGAGGTCACACTGTCCCCTGTACACACATGTCACCATCCATCCAGACACCGTACACAGAGACCTGGGAAAGCTCTCTCCCCCATTTTTGAGGTCATTCTCCCAACAGAGCACACGTGTGACTGTCCTTGAAGAAAGCATACACGGAGACCTACACAGCATGTCTAACGTTCAGTGGCGAGGCCTGAAGGAACAACAAGGGCGGCCATGACATTCGCGTCTGCTTTGACTCAACCCTGACTCAGCAAACACCAAGACAGCCTCCACAAAACACGCCCAGGGCCTTTCAGGTTCCTGGGAAGGAATTCTGAAAAGAGATAGGAAAAAACCAACGGTGCTGTTCCAGGGGGGCCCTTCTCTGTGAAGTGGCCACTATGGTACTAACTCTTCACCTATAAAATGGTCCCCCAGGCTTTAGGGCAAGGAGTGTGCCAGGAAACCATCGACTCCAAGGTCAACTGCAAATCAACTTCAGAAACATTGTCTCACTGAGAAGTGCTAAAAAACAAAAGACAGGCAGCATAAAAGGCAAGAAAACAATGAGACAGGCTTCACTTTCTTCTATGCATGTCTTCAGAATCGAAACACTGGGTGGGTCTATTAGCTATTATCCTGCAAGATTCCTTCCTCCCACTCCTGGGTATAAAACATCAAGTTTTTAACTTTCTTCCCCAGCTGACACATACAAAAAAAAGAAGCAGCAGCACCCCGCATACATTTCTATGATTGTACCTGCAACTACACGTGAAGCTAAAAAACAAGAACACGGGTCTCTGACGGAGGCGGGTTTGGATGAGGAAGCTCTCAAGCAAAGCATGTGTCCCAGGCAAATGTCCCTCTGCTGGAATAATGTCCCTCATGACTACAGGCAAGACACTGACGGAGACCGGACCACCTGCCCGGGGGGGGCGGGGGGCAACTTCCCTGCAGAATGACATGACTAAAGTCCTTCATGACCAAATGATAACCTTACTGGCAATGTTTAAAAGTCAAGGGTAAGGGGCTTGGCAGCGTGGCCTAGTGGCTAAGGTCCTCGCCTTGATCCCATATTGCCGCTGGTTCTAATCCCGGCAGCTCCACTTCCTTTCTATCTCTCCTCCTTTCAGTATATCTGACTTTGTAATAAAAATAAAATAAATCTTAAAAAAAAAAAGTCAAGGGTAAGACTCATCAAAGGAGCCAACATGACACATCTATTTGTTTATTTATTTTTAGTTTATTTCCGATACACACAGAAAGACAGAGCTTCCATATACTGCTGCACTCTCCAAATAACCTGCAACAGCTGGCACTGGGAATTCAACCGAGGTCTCTCCTGTGGATGGCAGAGACCATTAACAATAGCCCTCTCAGGATAGGCTTGAGCAGAAAGCTGGATGTAGGGGCTGGAGTCAGTATTTGAATCTAGGTCATCTGAAGTGGGACACAGACATCTTAATACTAAGCTAACGGGCCCGGCGGCGTGGTCTAGCGGCTAAAGTCCTCGCCTTGAAAGCCCCGGGATCCCATATGGGCGCCGGTTCTAATCCCGGCAGCTCCACTTCCCATCCAGCTCCCTGCTTGTGGCCTGGGAAAGCAGGAGAGGACGGCCCAATGCTTTGGGACCCTGCACCCACGTGGGAGACCTGGAAGAGGTTCCTGGTCCCGGCATCGGTTTGGCGCGTACCGGCCCGTTGCGGGTCACTTGGGGAGTGAAACATCAGATGGAAGATCTTCCTCTCTGTCTCTCCTCCTCTCTGTATATCCGGCTTTTTAGTAATAATAAAATCTTTAAAAAAAAAAAAAATACTAAGCTAAACGTCTACTCCAAGTCCCTTATTATAGTTATATAAAAAGAAATTCCATTGCAATATAGATGCATCTCTCTCTCTCTCTTTCTTTTTAAGAATTTTTATTGCTGGTTGACTCCCCAAGCAGCCATAACAGCCGAAACTGAGCCAATTCAAAGCCAGGAGCCAGAAGCCTACTCCGGGTGTCCCACGTGGGTGCAGGGTCCCAAGGTTTTGAGCCATCCTCAACTGCTTTCCCAGGCCACAAGCAGGAAGCTGGATGGGGAGTGGAGCAGTCAGGACACAAAATGGCAACCACGTGAGATTCTGACACCTGCAAGGGAAGGATTTAGCCACTGAGACATCGTGCCAGGCCCAGCTCTGAGTTTTTTTATTTTTTAATTAATAATTGTCTTATGAATTGTTTAATAAACATGACAACAATTTAGGTAACAGGCCACATAATTCCAGGGAACGCATGTCCTTCATAACACAGGCAGTGGGCTTCAGTCAAGAGTCACAGTGTATTCCTTCCAGATCCACGCTTCAGGAATGTCTGCATTCTCTAACTATCCTCATCACACTGAGGCAGAAGTGGTCTTACGTCAGCTTCTCTGTTAACTCTTCTCACCTTAACAGGAATCTTCTGAGTTTTCAGAATTCATCTGGGTAGCTGCTACCTTTTCTCCAAAGCTCAAATTCATGGAAAATGTCTAGGATGAAAAAAAAGGAAAAAGAACTATGCATGGACTTCAAGATTTTGGACGCTGACATAAATTTAGTTTTTTCATACCACTTTCCATGAGATCTTTTCTTAATTTTACCCTATATTTTAAAAAGATTTTTATTTATATAAAAGGTAAAGTTTCAGAGAGAGACACAGACATACGAGAGAGAGACAGAGAGAAAGAGAAAGAGAAAGACCATCCATCCACCGGTTCACTCTCTAAAGAGCCAAATGGCCAGAGCTGGACCAGGAGGAAGCCTAGAGCCTCATCTAGGTCTCCCACATAGGCAGCAGGGGCCCAGATGGAAACTAGACTGGAAACAGGAAACTAGACTGGTAGTGAAACATCTGGGACTTGAAAACCAGTGTCACAGGCAGCAGGTTCACCTGCTACAGACCCATAACGTACGCTTATACTGGGGCCGCATTAAGGCACAGTGGGTTAAGCTGTTATGAACCCTACATACCTTATGGGTGCTGGTTCAAGCTCTGGCTGATTAAGCAGTGGGAGATAGCCTGAGTGCTTGGACCCCTGTGTCCCACATAGCAGACCTCGGTGCAGCTCCATGATCCTGGATTTGCCCTCGCCCAGCCCTGAGCTGTTGACCATTTGGGTAGTGAAACAATGAGTGGAAGATTTTCCTCCCTTTCTTTATTTAACTCCAGCTTTCAAATAAACAAATTTCTGTTAAAAATTAAGTGTTCTTTCATTTCTATTTTTCCTTTTATTTCACATTCAAGTGTTTCCTTTCCGCTCCACACACCATATGGGTCATAAGTAGGAAAACCCTTCCTATGAAAACAGCATGAGCTGCCCTGGATTTACTCACTAACCCCTTCCTGGCTTCTCTGGTCCTGGCTTGTAGCCATGGCAACAGCTAAGATGTCCTCTGGTAGGTGAATACATGAACAAACTGTAATACAGACAACGGAATATTATTTAGTGCTGAAAATAAATGAGTCTTTGAGCCATGGAAAGATCTAGAAGACACTGAAATGCATGTTACGAAGACTAAGACACTGTCCAGATGATACACTGGGTCATCCCTGCTAGGGGACTTTCTGGAAAAGGCATGACAGCAACAAGAAACAGACCAGTTGTCCTCAAGGGTCAGTGGAGTGGGGGGACAGATCTTTTAAGGGTGACCTTATGGCATGACATCATCACGGTAGAAACACGACATTCTTCAATTCTCAAGACCCACAGAACATACAGCACCAAGAGTCATCACTCGCGCCAAAACTAGACTTCAGTTCAGTTTTATTAACGCTGACATCAATGTCACAAACACATCTCACCAATGCAAGATGTTAACAATAGGGGAAACTGGGAAAAGGGACATTTGGGAACTGTCCATTCCAATCAGCATTTCTGTAAACCTCAAACTTTTCTACCTAAAGTCTACTAGAAAAAAAAAAAAGTTGATAAGCGAGTCTCAAGTTACAGAACCCAAAAGGAGTTCTGTAAGTTGCGCACCAGGTTAAATGCCCAGAAAACCACCTGTTCAGGTTGCTAAGCATGTTAACTTGACTAAAAAAGGAAAAACTAATACCATGACAACATCAGCACTTAGAAATCCTTCCCATCAAAACCCTATCTTTACCTGTGTGCGTGCCTTTGACTAGATGAATTTTCAGTTGACATGAAAGAGAAGAGGGTTCAGAATAGCTACACTATTCCCCGGAGAAATGCCAACAAGAACAGGTACCACATGACCTGTCAGCGTCAAAGGCTTCCATTTAAAAGCCACATTGAAATTGTTACTATTTCCCAAAGTTAAGGATTGGTGTTGCAGAAGCTCTCCTCCGCTCCATCTCATTTCTCTCCAAACGGGAGCTGAAGCTGACAGCTAGGACGGAGTCCCAGGCACCCACCTGGGTGGCAGAACACCAACGATGGAAACCCGGTCTGTCGGGGTCTGCAGCAGCAGGAGGCTGAGGTCAGAGGCTTGACAGCATCACACCCCCACACACTGACGCAGCTCCTGGAAGCTGGGACAAATGCCTGCCCCTGTGAATGAAGTTTCTTTTTCTTTCTTTCTTCTTTTGTTTTAAGCCCGAAGTGACTGTGAGATTTTTATGACCCCAAAGTGGCCAAAAGAGTCATGGGACCTGTCTGGGTTTCCATCCAAGGCAACAGAACTAATCACGCCAGTAATTTCAGGAGATCACAGGGAGGAAAAAGAGTAAGCAGCTTTCCAATCAGTCTCATACATTTTGCTTCTTCCACTAAACGGTTATACAAAGAGAAACATTGTGTAGGGATCTATCTACATATTTGTCCCTTGGTATTCAGAGAAGATTGGTTCCAGAACTCTCCACAGGTAGCAGAGTCTGCCGTTGGTCAAGTCCCCTCTTCTTCAGTGTACATGCGATGTGAATACTTGCTATACTTCATTGTTTAGGGAATAGTAACCACAAGTGTCTGCATGCATTCTGGACAGATGTAATTTATTTCTGACTATTTTTAATCTGTGGTTGGTTGAATCCACAGCTACAGAACGCATAGTAATAGACAGCCAATTATATCTGAAAAACTAACAAGGAAGAGACAGAGAATGGTAATCCCCAAACTGAAAATGAGGTTTCCGTTTGATCTGGAATGAGTTGACAACAAGATAATGACATTTAAAGACCCTGGAGCATCTTACACCTCAGGTTGAATAATGAATACATGCTGTTGGCTAACATTGATTCTTGCATATGATATACTCCTTGCATGAATTAAATATTTAATAAAATTTTTGAAGATACCCATATTGAGGATGGGTCAGATAATGCTAATCTTAACAACAAAAGTAATATAATGAGGTTAACAAGGTCCGCCAGTCGTTTGGCACCAGGGACCTGGGTTCTAATTCCTGCTGCACCATGGGTCAGCTCCATTTCCACGAACACATTACGTAACTCTAGCTTCAGCCTTACGTGTAAACAAAGGAGGAATAGCTGCTGTATTCATCAAGTGGTAGATGGGTTAGATAAGAACTCATTGTGACTCAGCAAAAAGAATAACAACAAACAGTGCTCATTCGCTGGTTCCGGTCCGTGTGCCAGATATCAGAGCAGCACCTTACGGGTGCAATGCCATTTAATTTCTCCAAAATCATGCATTAACCAAAAGATAGGATTTGAACCTATTCGTATACTAGTGCTAAGCTCATAACCACAATATGACAAGACATATGTATTTACTAGTGTTGTTATTATATTAACAAATACTCATGGCCAAAATTTTAAAACTTAGGCTGTTTACTATATATGCAATATTTGACACAAAAGCAATTCACTTGAAAAAGAACCTAAAGATATAGGGTCCTGTAATCTGAAAGCAATCTATCAAAAACACCAGGATTATTTTAATCTGGGCCATCTCTCAGAGCAAGAGAAGCAAGTCTTGTCCACCCCTCCCTAAACTCCTATATTCGTGAATTAAAGATACATCCAAGGGGCCAGTGCTTTGGCTCAACTGGCTAATCCTCTACCTCCAGCACCAACATCCCATAGCAGCTCCAGTATGTGTCCCAGCTGCTCCACTTCCCACCCAGCTCCTTACTTGTGGCCTGGGAAAGCAGTGGAGCATGGCCCAATGCCTAGGGGCCCTTTACCCATTCAGAGACCCAGAGGAGGCCCCTGGCTCCTGGCTTCAGATCAGCTCAGTTTCAGCTATTGTGGCCCTTGGGAAGTGAACCAGTGATGGAAGATCTTTCTCTTTGTTTCTCCTAAAGTGTGTGTGTGTGTGTGTGTGTGTGTGTGTGTGTGTATATTTAAAAAGACACGTAAAAAAATACATCCAGTTCTAACAATCACATCTTCAAATAAACAATCCACAGTTAAGATCAGACAAGGTTCTGCCTCTAGTACCCTTTCACACATAATAGAAAGATTCTGAGACAGTGATTTGAAAAAGACAATTTTTGGTGGCCAGTGTTGCACCATGACGGTTAAAGTCAACACCTGTGGCACCAGAATCCCAGATTGGTGCTGGTTCAAGTCCTGGTTGTTCCACTTCCTGTCCAGCTCCCTGCTAATGCAATGGAGAAAACAGCGTGTGACGGCCTGAGCATTTGGGCCCTGCACCCACGAGAAAAACCTGGAAGAAGCTCCTGACTCTTAGCTTTGGACCAACCCATCTTCACCATGGTGGCCATTTTGGTAGTGAACTAGGGGATGGAAGATCTCTCTGCCATTCTCTCTCTCTATGTAACTCTGCCTTTCAAATAAATAAAAAATATATATTTAAAAAGTGAGAAAGAAAAGTTTCAGAGAAAACATCATAACGGTTTTCTTGTGAAAGAACTGGAAACTTCTTCAACGCAAGGCATGATCTGTGGTAGCATAAATGCATAGAATGTGACTCTTTTTCATCCCATCACAGAAAATTCACTGATGATCAGAGCTGTTTACAGAACGAACATTCTGTGCAGCCAAGTTCACACTTCCCACCTTCAGCAGGGCCCAGTGGCTGTGAGCCACACACTGCAGATGGCGTGGGGGCTCAATTCCAACCCTGTGAGGTTTCCTTTTAACTTGAGGACTTCATGGTTCAAAGAAGACATAGCATACAGTCTGAAAAGACAGCCCTTTTAGGAGCAGCAGAAGAGGCCTTGCATCCTCCCTCCAGGAGAGGTGCCACATGCAAGGCCTACCAGTCACCATCCGACCACTCACTGCGGCCATGCTCCCTGAGCCATGCTGCACCACTGAAGCTCTGTCAGCTTTCCCGGCCCAAGGACAACACGTGGGACAGGCCCCCTCACGGCTGCCAGCCACGGCGGGACAAGGACAAAGAGAAAACATGACAGCTCACCTCCTTGCTGGACCATATGTCGAGTCTGAGGAAACCAAGCTCATTTATCACAGAAATGAAAAGGAATGATACTGCTGTAACAACATAATATACGAATAATGTTGTAATATGTAATATTGTAATAACGAAGTCTTTATGGGAGACTCCTTGGATTTTGTCAACTAGGTCTGACGGACTTAAGGATTTCAGGAGGCACCAGCTTTTGTGTGTCTGTTTTCACGTTTCTGGAATATCCAGCAAAGCAAAGCAGTTGTGAAACAGGCTTTGTGTTTGGTGGCCAGGGTCTTTCGATTGAAGGAGTTTAGAAATAAAAAAAGGTCTCCTTTCCAACTTGGGCCTTACAAGAGGGTTCCCACATCTGCCTGAGATGGCCCAGAAAACACACTGAGGATGAAGATCAGCCAACAAGCTTAACGCTTTGGTTGCCTTTGATCACTTTCAAAAATCTGCAGTCAGTGTGGGTGAGGACCAATTCAACCAAGTTGCAAAACTGCAACAGCAACCTCAAACCAACACACCAACTGAAAAAGGAAACAGAGCAAGGTCATAGGAGAGAACAAGTGAGAAAGGGAGGCATGTCAAGAACAGTAGTTCTGTTCTTAAGCCAGTTCCAGGAACCCCTCTGCGCCTGTGCGGAAGCCGGAGCCAAGTCCCCAAGGATACCCAAATCCATGGGTTCTCCAGTTCTTCATGTAAACATTTGAGTAGAACTACAGATTCTTCTGTATACTTTAAATCATGTCTGGTTCAGTTAAAATAGCCACCACCATGGAAATGCTATGTAAATATTTATTTATTATATATATTAACATTTTTATTTATTGATATCATATTGTCTAGGAAACACTGACAAGCAAAAAAAAAGTACATATATTTTACCCCCCAAATATTTTCAACCTGCTGTTGGCTAAAGCCCAGGCTGTTAACACCAATGACGTGGGGACCTACCTGGCAGCCACATTTGCTGCAGGACTTCAGTACAGCAGAAAGCTCTGCTATATGGGCCTCCATGCCTACTGACGGAACAAGGAACACAATGGCTTTCTAGTAATGCTGGTGGTTGGTGGCTCCTCTGTAATCCTTATCTATACTTTAAAAATGATCCAGAACACGGAACAAAGGCTAGGGGTGGTTAGTACTTCTTTGACTAGCATCCCAGGGCAGGTCTAACTGGTATACCCAGGGATTCTTTCATTCTTTCTCTAGGAGAAGGTAATTTACTATTTACTACTGCAGTGCAGGTAAGTGGCAGTTTAATTAGTAATTCTTTTGTACAACAGACATGCAAATAAGCTCAGAAAAGAACTAAAGAGGTTATGGCTTTGCTGCCTTCCGGGACGTAAGTACTAGTTATGTGTTCAGCTTGACCAATCCTTCCATATGCCTTTCCTGACAGCCCACATAAATCTTGACACCATCCTGCTGGCTCCCTCCTTCATGAACTAAAGAAGTCTTTGACAAATGTTTATCATGTATATTAAGCAGCCGCACTTGAACACTGTGAAAGGTTTACTTTGATATCTTACTTATCCTCAAACCGTACTGCTCTGTTCAAACCTGCCATCTTCACTGTTTCTTTCTGCTGAGTCTGTATTGAGTCAAAATTATTATCTCACTGAGAGGCGATACTCTTAACTCTTTTAATATATGGATATTTTAGATAGTCGAGCAGTTACGGAGGACTTAGCAAATTAAAGACTGGAAATTACAAATGGAAAAATCATTCTAATTAAAAAGCTATTTCTATCAGTGTCTCTTCAACTACACTACTTTCTACCACCTGCCACTTTTCCTCACAAAGTTGTACTGACCACGAACTGCCAGAAGTTGTACTCAACTGCTCCTCTGCATGAACAGGTAAGAACGAAATCCAAGATATTTGTAAGTGACCTGTTATCATTATTTGACTTTGATTTCAAAAGAACCATCGTTTCCTTCCACTGCATTTTCCACCCTAAGTGCTTTCCATTTTTCTGATATTAGAGAGAGAAATTTAGCTTCTACAGCTCTTAGGTAAGTCCTCTTTGCTCCATTCACTCTCCAGATATGCCCACGTAAAAAGCCCAGATGTGGTATGCTTGTCCTCGTGTCTGCTCCACATGCAACTCCAACAATCTTCATTGTACATACAGAGTCAGTGAATCCTAGAAACCCAAGGATACACAGGAAAAGTTCTGGGTGGGGCACTCACAGGATACCAGGATCTCACTGATCCTCTACCATACCACATTGCTTCCCAAAACCTCATCTAGTTCTAAAAGTTCTCCACGTGAACGTAGCATGCATGTCAAGAGATGCTTACAAAGGATGTACATGTTGGCCAAAATCATATAGCAAGTGTAAGAATTAGAGCATAAACTCGGGTTTCTGGCTGTGAAGCTCATTTTCAACAACTTATTCACAAATATGTGAGCACTCTGCCGAGGAATGTCTTTAACAGTACTTGAGGGCTTTTTTCCCTTTCCAACTCTTTGTATCTATACTTAATTTCCTCTATCACATTTTAATGCTGTTTCCTCAGATAACATCTTGGAGGGCATGGACATCTTTATGTTTTTCCTATCCCCTGGGGCAGGGATAAATGAGCCTTTATTAAATGATTGGATGATGTGAAAGGATGGTTAAAAAATATACTCACTCAGGACAGGCTGATGGAGCTCACCAAGCTGAAGTCACATGGGAAGATCTCAGGAAAATTTCCACATACTCTCTAACATGTTTTTAAAAACTCAGTGCTACATTAAGTCAAATGTTGGCATGTTATCTGAATTTCTTCGCGTCAAAGAATTTTTCAATTTATTATTATTATTATTATTATTATTATTATTGCAAAGGCAGATCTACAGAGACAAGGAGAGACAGAGAGAAAGATCTTCCGTCCGATGGTTCACTCCCCAAGTGGCTGTAACAGCTGCAGAACTGAAGCAAGGAACCAATAGCCTCCTCCGGGTCTCCCATGCAGGTGCAGGGTCCCAAGGCTTGGGCCATCCATGACTGCTTTCCCAGGCCACAGGCAGGGAGATGGATGGGAAGTAGAGCAGCCAGGACACGAAATGGCAACCACATGGGATTCTGGCATGTGCAAGGGGAGGATTTAGCCACTGAACCACTGCACTGGGCCTGGCATCAAAGAATTGAAATAAATGTAAGTAAAGCACTAAAACGTGCAGGTTTCCCCTGTGTAGTGGTCATCCAGATATTATGAAACACGCTCGTCAAATTTTTAGCATTTTCATAAACAAAGGCACAAATCTTACAAGTTTATCACAGTACCTGTGAATACAGTGCTGAGATTGCCCAGTCCTTGCAAGGGTTACTTATCATTAATCCAAAGCACTGCTTAAGCTCATAAATTTGACTCCTTTTTTCTCCCTTAAACCTTTCTAGCCAGCAAGTGAACTGGTGTTAATATGTATCTACATTAACCAATCTAACCCTGTTTTCTTCACCTTCTTCTCAAGGGAAGTGAAACTAGATATTAAAGTGAAGACAACAAATCAGTAACTTAGGAGACAAAGAAAGATAAAGATCCTAGGAAAAGCACTTCTGGAAGATCAGCATCTGAAGTAAGAATTTGATAGAACAGCTCATTGTTCCAAAGGAGTGTAGGTAAAGAGAATTTAGAGCCCTTTGACACTGCTGGTGGGAATGTGCAATTGTAAAGTCACTTAGACAGCAATTACATAATTCCTCAAAATAGTAAACATTCGTTATCGTATTGCTTAGCAGCTCTACTCCGGGGTAAATGCGTAACAGACCAAAAATCCGAGTACACATCAAACCCATACATTCAAGTTTATAAACAAAAGTATTTATAGTAGAAAGTAGAAACGAAGCAAATCTCCATCAACAGACACACTGAAGACAAAATGTACTATATCCACGTCATTGAACATTGGCCATTAAAGTACCAATACACGCTACAACACGGAAAAACCTTGAAAACATGACTCTATCACAAAAGGTCACCTATTGTATGACCACATTAATACAAAATATCCCAAGTAGACAAATACATACAGATAGAAAACAGATCAGCAGTCGCTGGAAGTTGGGGGCTGAGAGAGGACTTCTGCCAACAGGTGCAAGGGTTTCTTTATGAGGTATTGGAAATGCTCCGGGAGCACAAGGATGTACAACTCCAGTCCATAGACAGGTTCCTGAAAACACTCCCAGAAACGCACATTATGAAAAGCTATGCAGACATCTAAGAAATTTTGCATCCACGTATTTTAATTTCATTTTCCATATCCAGAATTACCAAAAAACGTTTAGTCGTTTTCAGTAACGAGCGTACATGAGTGATCTTCATGATATTTCAATTATGCCCAAGGTTGTATTTTACCAATTCCCAATGAATTTTGCCATTAATTCAACCATGCTAGATGCACTCTCTATTCCAGTAAACATCTTGCAACTCTTGCCTTTAGGTAAGAAAGCCATTACGAGCCCCTTGGATAGGCACAGATGAAATCACTGACTGTGTCTGCAGGTGAGGTCTGAATTCCACATACTCCTAAGCAGGTGAAATGCTGAATGGTGTATGACTCCACCATGGAACAAGCTGTGAGTATGAAAGGAGCAAATCCTTGTCTTTCAACAAGTGCAGCTGGCCAAACCAGTCTTTAGGCAAATAGCACAAGCACCTATAGTGCTCACAACACACAGCTACTGGCAGATCATATCAATGGCCAAGTTCTAAAACTTAGATAAGGAAGATACAACATCACTGTCTTTTAAAACTTCAGGGAAGGGGGCAGTTGAAGTGAGAATCAGTAATGCATTTCTGTGGTCCACGAATTCCTTTATTTTTTTTTAAGATTTATTTACTTTTTTTAATTGGAAAGGCAAATATACAGAGAGGAGGAGAGTCAGAGAAGAAGATTTTCCATCTGATGATTCACTCCCCAAGTAGCCGCAACAGTCGGTGCTGCACCAATCCAAAGCCAGGAGCCAGGAACTTCTTTACGGGTCTCCCACACGGGTGCAGGGTCTCAAGGCTTTGGGCCGTCCTCGACTGCTTTCCCAGGTCACAAGCAGGGAGCTGGATGGGAAGCGGGGCTGCTGGGATTAGAACCGGCGCCCATATGGGATCCCAGTGTGTGCAAGGCGAGGACTTTAGCCACTAGGCTACCACACCGCCCTGAATTCCTTTGTATGAACCCATGCGTGTGTAGGCATGCATGTGTATGCACCCACAGGACCCATTCTACTCACCTACCACCATTGACTTCACTCATCTGCCTGTGCTCCGAGACATTTCCAACCCTGCTCACCTCATCCTGCCCAGAGCCTGGGAAGTGGTCTCTGTAGTGACAGGCCATCAAGGGAAGAGGTTTACCTGCACAAACTTTTTCTTTGCTAGAAATGACAACCTTTGGGACACCTGTTCACGGCACATTGAAGCAAGTTGGTTTCTATGGACTCAGTTTCATCACTGTTGCATAAGCCATTCTGCACACAGTGTCACTGGACGAGGTCTCTGTTCCTCGGGCCCTCAGTGTCTGTGTGTGAAACCACCAGAGTTCACATAACTGGGGGTAGCAGAGATCATCGAGACACCCCCAGGACTCGGCATGGACGGCAAGACAGACTGGGAACATGGGCAGCTACAGCAATCTCCTTCGCAAACTCTTCTCACATCCCTAACTCCCGTTTGCATTTCTATCATTCTCAGAATTTCCTCCCTCCAGAAGTCTGGCAATGTGATAAGGCCCTGATGTCATATCTTACAGTGCACTGCCCTGGAACCTTCCACCTCCACCCTGCTTGTCAAGTGTCACTCCACCACCTAGAATGGTGCCTAACATGCAGCAGAACTCAACAAATACCTGCTGAGGGCGTGCACAGCTAAGTCACCCAGATTCTTCGGAGGGCAGTCACCTTCACGAGCCTCCAACGCCCTGACTTCAGGTTCCTCTTCTGGCTTCTAAAGTGCTGCTCTCAGCAGAATCTTCTCGTTCCATTCTACCTGCTTGCCATTTCTCCAGCCCTATTCACTCCCTCCTCTCCCCTGCCCATTCCCAAGGGTCCAAGCTCAGCGGGTCTCTCCAGCTTCTTGCCATGCCCAAGGGCCCACTGTGTCATCCACTCCACAGCTCCGGTTAAAGGACCCTAGCAAGAGGCAGGTGCATTCCTCCTGGAGCCAACTTTGCCTTAAACTTTCAACCAAGCTGAAACTGCTTCTCACAGCACCTCGTTTCTTGGTTAACGTCATTCACAGACTTGAGAATACAAATATTCCTCAGCTTATGATGGGCTCCATCCAATACACCCACCATAAGCTGTAAATATCAATCAAGAATGAGTTTCACACACCTACTTTATCTCCTGCACACCCCAGCTCAGCCACACAGCACAGCAGAGCATCAGTGTCGTGCCCTGGGACCACTGAGCAGCTCAGCATCTGAGCGCGAGTAGGACCGCACAGCACTAGTTGGGAATCAGTTAAACACAGCCTTCCAGTGTGCCGTCTCCGGAGTGCAGGCTGATCTAGCACTGCCATACGGTCAGAAAATCCTAAATTAAACCATCATAAGGTTTAATACACCACCTGTATGCCTTCTTCACCTTTCTCTTTCCTAGTCTCACCCCTAGAACCTTAGGGTCATTCTCCCCTGTCAATTTCCTCTTCCCCTTCCCTAATTTCAGACTAAGCTAGTTCTATGAGGAGGGATGCAAACATCGGCCCTGAAGGCCTCAATGCTTTTGTATCTGCTTCCCCTTTCCCACGACTCATGAAATTTACACCATTCCAGCCGTCCACCAATGAGCTGTGACCTCATGGAGTCTCACCTGAGAACCCCACCTACTAATCACCCATGGCTCAGATAATCTCAGTCACCAGTCCCTTGGGGCCCTTCCACAGCCCCTCCCAACCAACTCCTCACACCCCCACACCTTCCAGGCTCACCTGGCTTGTATACAATGAGCCTCCACGCGCCCTGTCCCTTTTTCCTGGCTCTCCCCTGTCCTCCTCCTTCTTTCCCTCTTCCCCTGCCGTGGCAGCCCCACACCCTGACACCATGGCAGGAGACATTTCCCTTCTTGTTCTCTCCCTCTCCTCCCCAACTCCCATTCCTACCCTGCTGGAATAAAGGACCTACTAAGACCCTTGCTGCATCTGGCATTTTGGCTTGTGGTAAACTTATCATGAAAAGAGGACCTCACCATGGGGGAATTAGCCGTGTGTAAGAACTTTAAGTATCCCTAAAAACTAATAATTTCTTCCCCAAGATCTGTTCTCATTTGTCCATTTTTCTCCTCTCTAACTGAAGCAGCGTGTCAGGAAAGGTACCCGCAATCTATACCCAGCTCAAGGGCATCATCCTTCGCTGGATGAAATGTCAGTCTCCCTAGCTTCTCCCTGTGTATGGATCCTTATTCCACCCAGTCTCAGAAACTATCAAGAACACACAGCACTTGGCGTTCTGAGGACAATAAGAAGAATGAAGAATCATTTCAGCTCATGTGACTCCTTCCCAAATGCTGTAAGTGGGGGAACAGGCATTTGATCTAGTAGCTAAGATGCACACATCCTGTATTCACCCTGGGGGAGGCAGCAAGTAGCTGTGTTCCCACCATCCACATGGGGAGTTTGGATTGGGCTTCTGGCTTTGGCCTGGCCCAGCCCTAGCCACCAAGACCACCGGAGAGTGAGCCAGTGAACAGCTCTGTCTGCTTCTGTCCCTCTGCTTCTTCAACTAACCAATTAAATCAACAAATAAACCAGAGAAAAGGAGGAAGAGGAGCTGACACAGGGGATGAAAGGACCAGGGGAGAACACATGGCAACTGACAGAGTCAAGTGACACAGACGTTGAGCACTGCAGAGAATCAGGCAATAGGAGCCACTGACTTGGAAATTATGTGATCATTGCTTAACTTACAATAAGTTTTCATCACTCTTACGAGGTGTACACTGAATGTAAGGGATCTAGAACTAAGTAATGGGTGAAGAAGAGGAGGGAGCTGTTTTTCACTTTCAGACTTGTACAAAGAAAAGGCAGAGTCAGAGAAGAGGAAGACTGCGTGAAACAAACCAGCAGCAAACTACACCCGGTCCGTGCAGATGCTCAGACAAGTGCACCTGACCATCAGGAGCTGCACCTGCCTCTTCCAACGCCAACAAGGACTCAGGTGGAACTGTAGGACAGGGAGGATTTGGCAAGAAAAGAAACAGGACTAACTGAAAGATAGAGAAGAGGGAGAGAAGGTGGGGAGGTAGGGGAGAAAGGCAGAAATAAATCTCCCATTTACTGGTTGACTCCCCAGATGCCTGCCTAAGGCTGAGGCAGGACCAAGTGGAAGCCAGGAGCCTAGAACTCCATCTGGGTATCTCACACGGTGGCAGGGAACCAAACACTTGAGCCATAACCTAGAAAGGGCATTAAGCAATCTGGGATTGGAAAGAGAACTGGGCTATGAGCCTAGGCACTCAGATAGGAGATGCAGGCTGCCCAAATAGCATCTTAACAGCTGTGATATTTCCCCCAGCTCCTTTCTTTGGAGAGCAAAGGAATTCATGAGTTCTGAAAGCTGAAAGTGCACAGTAGTGATAACACAGAGTCTAAAAGGAAGAGATAAACTGCTTTTAAAAAAATGTAGTTGCCTGCCAAATTGTCACAACTTGCAACCTGCTGTTTGCTTTGACAGCCTCCTCATGGAAAAGGATTCATAGAAGTCTCTTTGTTGGTTCTGCTCAGTTTGCACAAGCCTCCACCTAAACATGTGGCCCACACGAAGGCCTCTTTTAATGCCACCGCATACGAAGTGTGATTTTACCGCCACGAAATGACTGCTCGGTGAACTGGCCGATGGTCACTTCCTGAGGATACACAAAAGCCAAGTGCATTTCTATTTCCAGTTCTCCTCCTTTTTGGTCTTCCTAGCCTTCCTTCCTTCCTTTTCTCTCTCCATTTGATGGATTGCTTCAACAGCTCCACTGCCCATTTCAAACAAGTTTCCCTACAGTGCATCTCCTTCTAAACCCTGTATTTTCCATCCAGAAATGAATGTGCTTGCAACATGGCTGCATTTTAGCTTCCTGGAGTGGGAGGCTGTGAAATCCTAGAAGGTAATGAGCTTCTCCTTGGCTACCAGGCCCAGCGCGGTGGTGCGATTTAGATCCTGAAGACAAACTGGAGTGGTTTCAGCTGGATCAAGCTCACAGGGCATGGCTGCCACTCATGTTTTCTTTATTCCATCCTGGGATCCAGGGCACAGTGGTGTCCGCCAGGCCAGCCCTCTCCCATACCACCACCACCACCCCTTTTTTTTTCTTTAGCCCTCAGCAAACAAGTGCCACGGGACTTTACTGACACTTCTGGTCCTAGTCCTACTATGAACTCCTAGGCTGGCACAGCATCCACTTTTCCCCTAGCTACTCCAGATTTCTGATTTTCCACTCTCCCTTAGGAACTATCTCTGCACTGTGTGAGTACGTGAAGGGACAACAGCACTCCAGGTCCTCATGTAGCCAGGACCAAGCACCTGTCCTCAGGTGGGGGCTATCAGAGTTCATTCTGTGTCAACACAGCCAGGCCATGGTACCCAGCTGCTCTGTCAAGCGCCTGCTTCCAACTCTCCCAGAAGGCAGTTGTTACGCGTGATCAACAGTTACAAGTTGACTCTCAGTAAAGCAGGTGATCCTTCGAGACATGGGCGGGCCTCATGCAGTAGTGGACCGGCTGCAGAATGAAAACCGAGGTTCTTGGAAGAGAAAGGAATTCGGCCTCCAGAGGCCTGAGTGTTCCAGAATCCAAGATCAAGTTCTGCAGGAAATTCCAGCTTGCTGGCTTGCCCTGCTGCCTTTGAGTTCACCATCAGCAATCACGTGAGCCAGTTCTTAAAAGTCCTCTGTCACACACACACACACACACACACACACACACACACATACAGTATCACTTCCATGTCTCTGAGAATTCTAATACAGGGGCCATGAAGGAAAGCGAGTTATTTGTCGGTCCTCTAAGTTAAATCCAGGGACTTAGAAACCTTCAATAAAACACATCACAGGATTTTTTTTTTTTTTTTAACAACACATGGCTATTTGGTCAAATCCAGGATTTGCTTAAGGTTTCTGAAATGGGACCACAATAAAAGACTTATCCATAAGTATGATGTCAAAAAGTTAAAAGAAGGCTACAAATGGGTTGAAATTAAGGAGCAATTATTTTCAGAAGTAATGTCAAAACCGTACCTTACTTGGGCCCTTTTAAATCTTGATCTCTTGTAAGTTCTTTGCAAAGGTTTATTTCTTACTGAATGGCTCTTCAGATAGCTTTAGAATAAATTATAGCCTTGGATCAGGAAAATCCAAATTATAGGTTTCTAAAAAAATCATGCGCATGGCAGTACTTTGCTAATAAATAAAATCCTTTGTGAAAAAAGAATCCCTCATAAAGCAAGCAATAAACTACACAGAGCCTTTCACCTGCGCCGGGCACTACTGCAGACAAAGGCACTGATTGTATGGTCTTTTGTAACGCAAACCAGCATCTACTTCATGCCACAAACACTTGTCACAGTGGGGCGCACTGGTATTCATTATTAGGAAAGGCTTCTATTCAACTCCATGAAGGAGGGAACTGCCCTAGCTGACAATCAATACAATTAGCAGAGCAGGTCCCCTGGAGAAGCAAAAACATAATGCTAACACCCATGCATTTCTGCAAAGGGGCCAGTTCCCAATACCCGGCTTCCAAAGCATTCATTTGTCCCAAGGAACCACCAAGTTAGCTGCTCAGATTCCATAACAAAAAAGCCCTGGTCCCTTTTTGCAGTCTTTAACACTTGACTTTAAACTCAGCACAATTCCTAAATAATCGATTTCCCTTTAACTCTGATTGTCACTGAAGAGCCATTTTCTTTCAAAACAACAAACTGGACCCATCCTACCTTTACAAGTCCCCAAAATGCTACTGAGATCACATTGCAATAGGTATGGTTTATTTTAGGTCCGTCCACTTGGCAAGAGAGCTCAGACCACGAAATTATCAGAGCTTTGAACTTTGTCCTGCACAGAACACAAAAACCCACCAGCGGGATTTGGTAACTGCCTGGTATTAAGTTAATGTATAACAACAATCACATATCTGAGAGAAAAAAAAATCAACAAGTTAAATATATACTCTAAGGAAACCACAAGTGGCAACAACAACAAAATGTGACCACCTGCATCATCTAGCTGCTCTCTCTCCCCTCATCTTCTGAGCTCCTAACCAAGTAGTTCTTGACGGATGATAGAACCAAAAATTTCTCCCACAGAATTTTCTGGGTGAAATGTCAACATCCAAAGGACTCTTTCACATTGATTTTTCAAAAAAAAAAAAAGTCGTTCTCAATAAACCCAAAAGCCAGACATAGATTTATCCAAAATAAATCCTTCAAACACAGCCTTCAACACCGGCCGTGCATAAAGAAAGCAGGTACGGCATTCTAGGTAGTTCTCACTTGACACCGTAATTCCAAATGACTTCTCACGACAATCCTTGGAAAGAAGTCCACTTTTCTGGCCAATTTTGCAAAAGTGACCAACTCTCTGAACTTCACTTCCCTCCTTTAGTGCAGGAATGACATTCAGGCAACACGGTGGGTAGGAAGTGACCAACATGCGAAAGAAAACATGATGGCACTGTGGTTGGGGGAATCTTCTAGAACAGCACCCCAAAGGGTAAACCTCTGGCACTGCTTGGAAGATCCACATCTCACACTAGAGTGGTTGTGTCCCAAGCCTGGCTGAGCTCCCGCCTCTGATGGCTCCCAGGCCCTGGGAGTCAGTGGTGCTGGCTTAAGTAGTTAGGTCCCTGCCACCAATCCTGGCTCTAGGCCAGCCCAACTCCAGACATTTCAGGCACTTGGGGAGTGAAACAGCAGCTGTGGAATCTAGCCAGACATCCTCTTTTTCTCAAATAAATTAAGCAATTTTTTAAATCACACAAAAGTGAAATCAGGATGATGAATGCCCACCCAGTGCAGGCAGGAACCCAGCTCGCCTCTCTTCCTTTCTCCGTTTCAGAGGTGTCCCGGCATGGCCACTGCTGGCCTGCTGACAAGGTACCAGCATCCAGAGAGCCTTGTTCTGGACTTGTGGAAACACCTCCAACTTTGGGAAACTACACTTGCTTATAGACTATGTGTAAGCGTGTGGTCATACATTTGGAGATCTGCTATTCAATGTTGATTAGATACATGTGATGACAATTTTTGGAGGGAAACAACCAAAACCTGCATCTAGCCTAAAAGAAATGTATCTTTACTATATTTGACCTACATTTGAAAAATTATTTTCAAATTATGTGATCTTATACTTGGAAAACAGCCCTCTACGAAAAGCACCTCCACGTGCAAAAGAAGAGAGAATCAGATTAAAATAATAGATTTTCTAAGAAAGACAGTTTAGAAAATCACAGCAATCAAAATCCCCAAAAAGTTGTATTTACTTTAAGATCACTGAAATATATTTTAAACATTATCTTTTCCAGTCAGTTCCACGAATAAGGGATACAGGTAAACAGACGTCTCTTTTTACAGAATCTTCACACGCTCTGATCTCCAGCACAGCCATAAAAGCCACAGTGCCCCTGTGTGCCACTAATCCACCGTGGGCACCCGTGCTCGTACATGGTGCAATGTTTGGTTTTGCTGGCTGGTTTAATGGACCAGCTTTGTTTAACTGGCCTGATTAACGAAGCAGAGCCATGTAATGCCGATAAAATCTGCACAGTCCAATATATTTAACCCTGGAGGAACCAGACTACTAGAAACACCAGTTTGAAAAATTAACGGACACAGTTGAAACGAGGACAGATACACAGCCACTAAACCCCAATGTGGCAGCCTTGCTTATCCCCGTCTGCTAAGGGCACTGGCAAAGGAGTCTCCCAATTCTAAGACTCTCAACCTATCTAGAAATGGAGTTTCCGGGCTCGGCCGCGTGGCCTAGTGGCTGAGGTCCTCGCCTTGATCCCATATGGCCGCTGGTTCTAATCCCGGCAGCTCCACTTCCTCTCTGTCTCTCCTCCTCTTAGTATATCTGACTTTGTAATAAAAATAAAAAATAAATCTTTAAAAAAAAAAAATGGAGTTTCCATCTTCTCTATTCAGGCCTTCTCTCTAATGCAGGAATCCTTCCCACAAAGGGAGAAAAGAACAAAAAACAAACAAACAAACAAAAAACCATTCTGAACAGAAATCTTCCACAAGCAGTGTAGTCATTTCAACAAAGACTTTTACTCCAACAGTTACTGTGCACCAAATGTTCTATGCAGTCCTTTTTACAAGAAGTCAGAAGACAGCAACTTGCGAACAAGCAGTGCTCCTTGAACACTGGGAGCTCAGGCCAAGTGCTTATCATGGAGTCTCTGAATTCCCAGAAGAACCTTAGGAAGTGGGGACCGATCCTACAAGACAGATGAGGAAGTGGGGGAGGGAATGAACAGTCCAGCGCTGAGCTGGAGTGTGCAGCACCTGTCCCAGAGACCCATAACATTTTAAAGCCCACGATTCCTACGGCCAAGGAAAATGGCCCTCAGAAATAGTCTAAATAATTAAATGACAGTGTTAGCACTTCCAGAGATATTCTAAAGAATTAAAGGGACAAATGATTCATTTGCCAAAGAATTTAATAAGAAAAAAATGTCAGATAATCAGCTGCTAAATAACACTCCTACATCTAATAGTTTCAAATTAACAAGACTTGGAACCAAGATCAGAAAATTGGTAACACCAGACAAATATTAAAATATAAGAATATGATTCATCTCAGATTCATTTAAAAAATGAATCTACCTGTTGGGGGTTGGTAGTGTTGTGGTATAGCCAGTTAAAACCCCTGCCTGTGACACTGACATCCTTTGTGGGTGTTAGTTCATGTCCCAGTGGCTTCATTTCTGATGCAGCTCCCTGTTAATGAGCTGGGAAACAGCAGAAGATGATCTGAGTACACGAGCCTCTGCACCCAAGTGGGAGACACAAACGAAGCTCCTGGCTTTGGTGTAACCCAGAACCAGGGGATGGAAGTTTCTCTCTGTTTCTCTCTGTTCCTCTCTCTCTCTCTCTCTCTCTCTCTCTCTCTCTCTCTCCCCTTCCTCTCTGTAACTGCCTTTCAAATAAACAATTTTTTTTTATCCCAGCCTCCCCCAGGTCTGCGCTCCCGTGTACGTGAGTTCTCCAACTCAGCATGTTTTATCTTTTTTTCTCATAAAACGTAAATTTGTAGGCCCAGCGCGGCAACCACTTTGCATGCAATAGGTTCTAACCCCGGCAGCCCCGCTTCCCATCCGGCTCCCTGCCTGCGGCCTGGGAAGGTAGTCCAGGACAGCCCTGGGACCGCAGCCGCGTGGGAGACACGGAGGAAGTTACTGGCTCCATAAACAATTTTTTTTAAAGAAACTTTACTTACTTAAAAACGATGCCTGTTGGGAGCACATCCATGTGCCACATTAGAGCATGAGGGTTCCATATTTGGCTGCCTCCTGGAGGCAGTGTGGCAGCTGAAACTGGGTTCCCATCACCCTGTGAGACAGCCAGGGTCAGTTTTCCATGGATTGTTCTTACAGGTATTTGGGGGAGTGAACCAGCACGAGAGAGTTCTCTTGCTCTCTCTGCCCCTAAAATTTTTCAGTTAAAAACAAAAACAAAACTGGAACCATCCATGGGTCTTCATCATTTGATGAGCACCTGCTGGTACCAGACTAGAGAATGTGCATGTTTCATTTTGGCTGTCACACCAGTTTCATGTTATACTCATCTCTGAGTCAAAGGCTGAGGCAAGACTCAGCCCCCTACACGGAGAACTGGAGTTGAATCCCAAGGCTTCAAAGATGTTTCCAAAAGTTCACAGGAAATGGAATTAAAGGATATTTTGGCACAAAGAGGAATTTGAAATCAACTTTGTGAAGATCTTTTGTAGTGCCTATCAAGTTGCTTGCATCTCTACATAGGTCCATGCTTAAATGGACACAGTCCTGTGGGTATGTTCCTACAGACACATAACACACATTTCGATGACAAACCCATACATGAATGCGTAAATACATGTTCAATGAAGGTATCTATTGCTATTTATTGGAGTTGAAGAAACCCACACATACTAGGAAATCTTGAAGAAGCGATTTCAAAGCCTTTAAATGTAGGTAATGACATATAAGGTTCAACTCTGCATTACTCAGTGTGCTGGCTCCTTAGGCATGTGCTAGGTACACTCGAGAACACTCAAATGAAGCAGAAACTGCAGCCATTGCCCTCCTCAAGTTCACAGGCAGTGGAGCAGACAAAGAACAAGCATGAGATATCAGACAGTGCAATAACCTAGCACACCGGGAATTGCACTAATGGCACTTCGACATGAAAGTTCAGCAGCAGCCTTCCAAGAGGACATGGAATCCTACAACATGGCCATGGAAGATGAAAACATTAGAGTGGCTGCAGAGAAAGGCTGCTGTAATGAAATTTGAAAAAAAAAATCATTTGTCCTTTCAGGAGTTAAAAACAAATAAGGAGAATTTTGATCAATTCTTCACAAAATCTTCCACACAACAGAACAGGAGAGAATACCATGAAAGGTATTTCTCCCATGAAGCCAGAAATATGGACCAAAGGCACTCATGAACAGAGACAGTGAAATCCTAAACAAACCAGCATAAACCCAGTAACATGGATAACACGGTTATATACCACAAAAAGTAACATTATTCCAGAAAAGCATGATTAGCTTGACATCCAAAATCACTTAATGGAATACAATATAACAATAAAATATACCCAATGATAATCTCAAAAGATACATACACATTTTTAAAATTAAATTCCCCTTCAGAATAAAAGCACTCAAAACAAATGAAGAGTGTAAGTAGAGTTCCTCAAACTGAAAAACACATCTACACTACCACAGCCAACATCATGGTGCACGGTGGGGGGCGGAATGCTTTCTAAGAGGAGTAAAACAAGGATGCCCGCTGTCACCACGTCTCTCTTTCACTGTTCTGCAGGTTCTTTCCAAGACAGACAAACTTGTAAGTGAAATAAAGGCATCCGGATTGGAAAAGAAAAAACATTGCTAGTTTTACTTATATGCAGCAAGATCTTTTGTAGAAAAAAATGCTCAAGACCAACTGGACTAATACATGGGTTTCCAAAAGTTGTAGGATAATGGTAAATATGGGTATAAGTACATTACTATATACTTTCAATGAACAATACAAAAAGAGAATTAAGAAAAGAATTGCATTTACAATAGCATTACAGAGAATAAAAGATGTAGGAATAAATTTAGTAATCTAATACAAGTGGATTCATGAGTTGGAGAGACCTGTGTTGATATTATTAAAATGAGAATATGCCTCAGATTAATCCACACATTCAATGCAATTCCATCAAAATCCTAGCTGATCTCCTTGCATACATTTGTAAGCTGATTCTAGAACTCACATGAAAATTCAAGGGACCCAGAATACCTAAAACCCCTTGAAAAGAAAAAGTTAGAAAATTTCCTTTTTTTATTATTATTAGAAAGGCAGAATTACAGGGAGAAGGAGAGACAGAAAGATCTTCCATCTGCTGGTTCATTCTCCAAGTAGCCACAATGGCCAGAGTTGAGCCAATCCAAAGCCAGAATCTAGGAGCTTCTTCCGGGTCTCCCACGCAGGTGCAGGGTCCAAAGGCAACCATCCATGATTGCTTTCCCAGGCCACAAGCAGGGAGCTGGAAGGGAAGTGGAGCAGCTGGGACACAAACTGGTGCCCATATGAGATCCCGGCGCGTGCAAGGCGAGGACTTCAGTCACTGAGCCATTGCACAGAAGTTTTACTCTTTACAAGTTAAAACTTACTACCAGGCAGACATTGTTGCTTAGCAGGTTAAGTAGTCACTTGTGATAACATCCATTTTGGAGTGCTGATACATGGCCTGGCTACCATACTTCCAATCCAGCATTCCTACTAACATGCCTGGAAAGGTAACAAAGGATGTTCGGAATACTTCGACTTCGCGTGGTTGACCAGGATGAAGTGCTGGCTTCTAGCTTTCGTCTGGCCCAGCAGTGGTTGCTGCAGCACCTGGAAAGTGAAGGAAAGTTCTCTGTCTCTCCCTCTCTCTCTGTCATTCTGCCTTTCAAATGAACATTTTTTTAAGAGAAAAGAATATGTATTGTACATTTGTTTTCAACGAAGGTGCCAAGATCATTCAATGCTGAAAGAATCATCTTTTCAATAAAAGGTGCCAGGATCAACGTAGATCTACATACGTTTTGATCCAAAAAACTGGAAATGATCCAAGGAAACTGGATCGTTCCCTCCTCCCATATACAAATCTAACTAAAAGTGGACCATACAAGGAGCTGAAAGTATCAAACTCCTAGATAAAAAAATATGAGTTCAAGGCCTCAGCCTTAGGCAATAATCTTTCTCAAATACAACAGCAAAAACAAGAGAAAAAAATTGCTAAACCGAATTTCATCCAAACTAAGACTTGGTGCAAAGAATACCACTAGTAATCCTATAAAATGGGAGAGACACTTGGAAATCAAACTTCTGATAAAAATTTAATATCCAGGATATATGACGAATCCTTACGTTCAACGACAAAAGAGCAAACAATCTGATTAAGAACTGGGCACAGGACTTCAATCAGCGTTCTTCAAAGACACATCAATACTCAACAAGCGCGTGAAAAGATGGACACATCACCCTGTATCGGAGGATGTGAGTCAGATACCGGTTCACACACAGAGACAAGGCCGGAACTAAAAGGCAGTGAAATGAAGCTGCTGACAGCTGGGAGGAAGAGAGAGTGGGGAATTGCCCAAGCGGTACACAGCTCAAATTATGCAAGATGAAAACTTTTGGAAACTGGTAGCAAAACCATGTGAATATACATACTACTCACTGTAAATTTTGAGTTAAATGGCTTGTATTACCACTGTAAAATGCACACAGACGTGCTGTGAGAAAGCAGCAATCCTGCAGTGCTCACACGCTGCTGGTGGGAATATAAAAAGATACAGGCACGTTGGACAAGAGTCTGGCAGTTCCTCCAAAGGTTACATACAGAATTACCACATGGCCCCATGAAGCCATTCTTACGTACATGTACCTGCAAGAAATGAAGATGTATGTCCACACCAAAAGCAGTACAAGTATTCATAGCAACATTATCCATAATAGCCAAAAAGTATAAATCACCCAAGCATTCATCAACTGATAAATGAATAAATACAATGTGATTTACACCTCATAAGTAATGTAACTCATCAATAAAAATTAAATGCAGCATTGATTCATGTCGGGCCCAATGCGGTGGCCTAGCAGCTAAAGTCCTCTTCTTGAATGCACTGGGATCCCATATGGGCGCAGTCGGTACTAATCCTGGCAGACCCACTTCCCATCCAGCTCCCATCCTGTGGCCTGGGAGAGCAGTCAACCCAGCCCAAAAGCCTTGGAACCCTGCACCTGCATGGAAAACCCACAAGAGCTCCTGACTCCAAGCTTTGATCAGTGTAGGTCCAGCCATTATGGTCACCTGAGGCGTGAATCATCGGACGGAAGATCTTCCTCTCTGTCTCTCCTCCTCTCTGTATATCTGACTTTGCAATAAAAATAAATAAATCTCAAAAATGTTGATTCACGCCACAACATGGATCAACCTTGAAACACTGAGATAAGTGAAAAAAGGGATGTGATTACTAATGAATTTAGAATTGCTTTTGGGGGATGATGAAAATGTTTTAAAATGGACTCTGTTGGACCCAGCAGGGTAGCTCACAGGCTAAAGTCCTCACCTTGCATGCATAGGAATCCCATATGGGCACCGGTTCTAATCCCGGCTACTACCCCGCTTCCCATCCAGCTCCTTGTTTGTGGCCTGGGACAGCAATAGAAGACAGCTCAAAGCCTTGGATCCTGCACCAGTGTGGGAGACCCGGAAGAGCTCCTGGTTTCTGGCTTCAGCTCATCTCAGCTCTGGCCGTTGTGGCCACTTGGGGAGTAAATCATCAGACAGAAGATCTTCCTCTCTGTCTCTCCTCCTCTCTGTATATCTGACTTTGCAATAAAAACATTCTTTTAAATTACTGCTAATGCAATAAACATTCTTCAAGAGCATGCTCAGGAGTGGGAGGCGATGACCTTGGGGTTGAATTTGATCGTTTCTAATACCATCCATGTCCCTAAACCGTCTGAAGTATTTTACTTCATTTTATATGAAATGCAGAGTTACAGACAAAAAGAGAGGGAGTGAGAAAGAGATTTTTTCCAGGTCATAGTTCATTTCCCAAAAGTTGCAGTGGCTGGTGTGGGTGGGTCAGGCCAGAGCCAGAAGGCCAGAGCTTGTTGGATCTACCCCATAGGTGGCAGGGGCCCAAGTGCTTGGACCATCTTCTGCTGCCTTCACAGGTGTTTTAACAGGGCTGTGGATCAGAAGTGTAGCAGTTGGTCTTGAACTGTCACTCCTATGGGATGCCAGCATTAGACATGGTGTCCTGCTTCACCAGGACACCAGCCGCTTAGGTTGAAATATTAACTTACAAGGTAATGATATTCAAATGTGAGACTTTGGGGAAGTGCCTAGGTCATGCGGGAGAGCTTTTATGATTGAGACTAATGTTCCAAACACACACACACACACACACACACACACACACACACACACACACAGAAAGCAAGAGAGCTTAAATGGCCCACCATCTAAGGACCATGTGAAGGCACCACCTGTGAATCAGGAAGCAAGTGCCCACCTGACACTGACCCAGCCATAACCTTGATCTTAGGCTATCAAGCCTCCAGAACTGTGAGAAATAATTTTCTGCTGTTTAAACCACACAATCTATGATATTTTGCTACAGCAACTTAAAGCAACTGACAGAATGCATGCTTCCATCTACCCAAAGAATTTTTTTGTTTGTTTGTTTGTTTTTACTGGAAAATCAGGTATAGAGAAGAGGAAAGACAGGAAGATCTGTCCATTGATTCACTCCCCAAGCAGCCACAATGGCCGGAGCTGAGCTGATCTGAATCCAAAGCCAGGAGCCAGGAACCTCTTCTGGGCCTCCCACATGGGTGTCGGGTCCCAAGACCTCAAGCCGTCCTTGACTGCTTCCCAGGCCACAAGCAGGGAGCTGGATGGGCAGTGAAGCAGCTAGGACATGAACTGGCACCCATATGGGATCCCAGCATGTTCAAGATGAGGACTTTAGCTGCTAAGCTACCACACAGGGCTCTAACCAGAGACTGGAGATACTTTCTAAGATTTAACAGACTTCACGTAACAGTTGAAATGACCTGAATTCTCTTGGAAAATGTAGAAGGCTTGGGACTGTGGGGCCGCCTTCCTCTACAGGTGCTAGCGATGGAAACTCTGCATCAAGACTGTAAGGCCTCCCTTATCTGAATGACCCCAAGAGCCAATGGCAATTGCAGGAGCCAGGCTATCAGGCAAAGAAGAGACAGATGGACAGGCCACACCTCACAAGCTGCAGGAGCTCTCAGAGCAACAGGAGCTAAAGAAAACCCCACAAAACAGGCAATTCCAGCAATCAGGAGAAGCACTCATTTTTATTGTGTTGATAAGCAAGGCTCAGAGAGGTTACTGTGGCCAGCATCATGGAGCAGCAGGAGAAGCTGAAGCCTGTGACACCAGCACCCATTACGGGCACCGGTTCACGTCCCAGCTGCTCCACTTCCAATCCAGCTCCCTGCTAATGACCGGGAAAATCAGTGGAGGATAACTCAAGTGTTTGGGACCTGGCACCCATGTGGAACACCCAGAAGAAGCTCCTGGGTCCTGGCTTAGTGTGACCGGCACAGGTTGTTGGAGTCATCTGGAAAATGAACCAGCAGTTGTAAGACATCTCTCTCTCCCTCTTTCTCTCTCTGTAACTCTGACATTTAAATAAATAAGTAGATAATTTTTTTTTTCAAAGTTATCTGGGCCCGACGGTGTGGCCTAGCGGCTAAAGTCCTCGCCTCGAACGCCCCGGGATCCCATATGGGTGCCGGTTCTAATCCCGGCAGCTCTACTTCCCATCCAGCCCCATGCTGTGGCCTGGGAAAGCAGTCGAGGACGGCCCAATGCCTTGGGACCCTGCACCCACGTGGGAGACCTGGAGGAGGTTCCTGGTTCCCGGTTTCGGATCGGCGCAGCACCGGCCGTTGCGGTCACTTGGGGAGTGAATCACCGGACAGAAGATCTTCCTTTTTGTCTCTCCTCCTCTGTATATCTGACTTTGTAATAAAAATAAATAAATCTTCAAAAAAAATAAAGAAAATAAAATAAAATTAAAAAGTTATCTGACTTACCTAAGACAAAATCACGCCAGTCACTCTATCAGAAGCCTGTATTATGAAAGTATCTAACTACTTCCACTTATCTACGAAGAACGTATTTCCGCTTTTGAAAAAAAAAAAATGAAATCAGAAGAATAAAGCAGTGTTTGGATGATAAAAGAGTCATAAAGAAGTTGAAAAGGTAGCACAAATTTCAACTTGATTTTACACTCGGGTGGAAGGACGAGGCTGGTTGATAAAATGGTCCATATTGGGGCAGGCACGGTGGCACAGCCAGCCAAGCTGCAGCTTGGGCTGCCTGCATCCCTTCTGAGTGCTGCCTTGAGTCCTGGCTACTCCGTGCTTCCGATTCACCTTCCTGCTGATGCGTCTGAGAAGGCGGCAGAAGATGGCTGAGGTGCTTGGGCTCCTGCCATCCCTGTGGGCAATCAGGAAGGAGTCTCAAGCTCTGGGCTTCCTGTTCTGCTTGGCCCAGCCTCAGCCCTGGTGGACATTTGGGGGGTAAATCAGCAGATACAAGAGCTCTCTGTATCTCACTCTCTGCTACTTTGGCTTTCAAATAAAATGTCTTTAAAAATGTATTTTCAAATTCACATTTGTTATCTATTTATAACTAATAGTCTACCAACCAATCATATTATTATGTATTTAGATTGGGGGGGGGTGTCTTTGGAGAATTGCCAAGTCACAGAAAACACAGTAGATTCAATTGAACAGCCCGAGATGAAAGAACGAAGACTCAGGGTCATTTCAGGATTCAAGCCAGGACCACGTGTACACAACCTGTCCTTGGACTTGCTGCCCTCATTAATCCAAAGATCCGGCTTTCCGAGAAAATCACATGTTTTTGTGAGCTGAAACACTGATTGGAAAGGGAAATGATGATGTCATGGGAAACAGGAGAGCAAATACCATGATTTATATAGCAGCATTTTCTGACTTCTGTACATGTCACCTGCAAAGTAACAGGCTGAGGTCTGAACCGCCCTTCCACAGTTGGACCTGGTAAAACAGGTTGAACTCAACGGTGTGTTTACAAAACGACATGAGGTAACTTCAGTGTTGATTCCAGATCTGAGTTAGACAGTCCTCAACCAAGCTGTGTCATTGAGAAGACAGGGTCAGCCAACAGGCCCTGACAGTCCACGGCCCCTCCACCCGATAAGCGCAGAAGCACAGCCTCTTTAGGGGCCCCGGATCACACCGAATAGACAATATCCTAGGCCACAGGACAGATGTGTTGTCCCAATGTACATGGAGCCTTCCATTACCTAACCGTTCGAATATAATTCACAGATACAAAGCCTCAGAAATGTAGGCTCAGCTACTCTCTTGACAACAGATTTTAGAAAGAAGCCCGCAGGGTTGACCAAACCCAGATTCCCTGCACCTGTGCCTGTGGCTGGCATACTCAAGATGCCATGTTTTGAATTTACACTCATTCTGTAACCTAAGACATGGAGCAGTTTCCCTGCAAGGTTTTTCAAGTACCATTTTTCTTCTTTTTTAAAAGAAATTGCTTACTTAAATGTATTTGAAAGGCATAGAGATGCTCCCCAAATGTCCATGACAATTGGGCCTAGCAAAGCCAAAGCAAGGAACTGAAGTTTCGTCTGCGTCTCCCATGTGAGTGGCCGGGACCTAAACACTTGGGCCAACACCTGTCACCACCCAGGGTGCACATCTGCAGGAAACTGGATCCTAAGCAGAGCCAGGAGTTGAACCCAGGTATTCCACTGTGGAATCTGAGTACCCCAAGCACCACTCACTACCAATCTCACTCAGGTAATTGAAGCTGCGGCGTCTGAAACTAAAACAATCTTCAAAGTTGAGCTGACCTATGCTTTTTCTCAATCACGCTTTATAATACATATTTCTACATTTTTCTTTTTGTGGAAAAAAGAAGGATTCTTAGATCTGGCCTCTCTGGTCTGTGTTATACGTGAAGTAGAGGAAACACTCAAGAAATTGTTTAGAAGAGGTGAATAAGTGAGCATTTGTATTAACAACCCATTTCTCTATTCTACTCTAATTACCGGGCTAATGGCTGAATAAGTACTCAGTAAACATTCAAGTGGTGAACTCATAAACATTACTCAGTGAGAAGCAATCTACATAACCTTGAAATATTTTCCTCCTGTCCTTGTTGGCAAGTTTAGCTATCTGACCTCTGATTAGAAGGGCAAGCTGATGCCTTTTGGACTTCTAAATTTTAAAATGATGATAATACAAAATGGGCTTCTTTGGTATCTTTAATTTTCAATAGCGAATATAAACTCTGATCTCTCCTTGGTTAATTGTCTAAGTTGCCCCAAAGCAGCAATGTAGATCCGTCGTGTTCCTGTTCTTGCTAAGCAATATGCCTTCAGATCCTCTGCCGTGCAAACTTCATCATCTCCCTTCCTCTGCAAATAAAAAAACAAATAAAAACAAAAACCAACCTTCCCCCCATCCCTCCCTGCTTCCCGCTCTCCCCTGCTTCTGCTAACCACTATTCTACTCTCAATTTCTTTGAGGTCAATTTTTTAAGATTCTCCATAGAGTGGTGGTCGCTGGGGAGGAGGGAGAGGATCTGGAATGGGTTGGCTACTAAGTACTAAATTACAGACGGGAAATAAGACTTGAGGTGCTATTGCACAGCAGGGCAACTCCACATAATGACAATGTACTACTGTGTATTTCAACAAAGCTCGAAGGACACTGAATAGTTTTACTACAAAGAAGTGACAAAAGTTTGAGGAGACAGCTTTGTTTACCTGATTTTAGCATTACACGTCGTGGGCATCATTAATATGTACACATTAAACATTACATGCATAATTTTTTGTGAATCAATTAAAAATAGCCCCCCCCCAAAAAAAACCCACCACTATCAATATCATCTCAAAAACACTCCATTGCAAGATTAGCATGGTCAACCCACAGGGTTAGACAGTCCCAGAACTCTGCACCCTGCAACAGCAGAACACACAGTGCTTTCCCAAACTTGTGGAACACACACCAAGACAATCTGCTGGGCCACAGAACACACCTCAACAAATCTCGAAAGAATGAAATTATAGACAATGTACTGATCCATCCCAACAGAATGAGAACAAGAAAATCTCCAGACAACTGGAAAGTGAGACACACGCTTCTAAATAATCCACAGGTCCAAAAGGAAAACGAAAGGGAAATTTACAAAATGCATTTAACTGAATGAAAATGAAATATATCAAAACGCGTGGAACATAGCTAATGCAGGACTGGGCTGGAAATCTGTAGAACAAAATGTATATACCAGAAAAGAAGGAACCTCTCAAACTGACGAGCTCAGTTTCCTTCTCAGAAAACCCAGAAAAAGAGAAAAATAAATCTATAGCCTGCGGAAGGAAGACATAATTAAGAGTGAAGCCAGATCTACAAGAAATTGAAAGCGGAACCAAATTAAACAAAGAACTGCTCTTTGAAAAGACTGATAAAGCTGACAAGCAAAAAACAGGTTATCAGACCCTGCAGAACCCCTCCAAAATAAGGGACTACTATCAACAGCTCTACACACATCACTTTAACAATGTTGACACAAGGACTTGTCCAAAACAGGGACAAAGGGTTGGTGTTGTGGTGTGGCAGGTAAAGCTGCTGCCTGCAGCACCAGCATCCGAGAAGGCAAAGGTTTGAGTACCGGCCACTCCACTTCCAATTCAGGTTCAGCTTCCCACTAAAATGGCTTGGGAAACAGCGAAGGCTCATCCAGGTGTCTGGGCTCCTGCCACCCATGTGAGAGATCCAGATGAAATTCCTGGCTCCTGGCTTTGACCTGGCCCATGTCTGGCCATGGGGCCATCTGGGCAGTGAAACAATGGACACAGCGCCTCTTTCTGTCTCATCTCCCCCTCTCTGTAACTCAGACTTTAAAATTAGTACTACATAAAAGGAAAAGAAAAAGAGCCAGTGGAGTTTCATCAAAATGAACAGCTCCTGCTCTGTAAAAGCTTTTGTCTCAGGCAAAGCCTGAAAATGTTTGCAAAAGAGAATTTTTGCAAGCCTTGGATCTGAAAAAAACACTTGGTACCTTAAAAGACGACGCTAAATGAAAAAAAAAGTCAATTCCAAGCATTCTGATCTCATAATGTTTTTATGAAATGACAAAATCAGTTGGAGACTAAATGGGCGGTTGTCGGGGGTACAGGGAGAAGATGTGGGGGTAGGCGGGAAGCAGGTGTGCAACAGAAGGCCAAGTAGGAGGGGTGCCTGTGGTGATGGGGACCTCTGCATCCTGAGTGGATCAATGTCAAGGTCCCAACACATACCCTGGACCATAGGGATGGAAGATGCGTTCAGGGGCAAACTGAAGAATCCCGCCATGATCTCAGAATTTAAACTCTAAGATAGGATTAGGCAAGAATTTTGAGCACTGACTTGATGTAATTGCCTCAGACTCACAACAGAGGCCAACATCTGCCTCTCCGTGTCAGGGGCTGACTTTTACCATCGCTGTTTCAACTAGCGTAAACCTTCCAGGCATCCCAGGTTTGTCAGCCTTTGGATCTAGAAGTGCAAAGCGATTTCATGGAGATCTTTTCTTGAATATCCGAGTCTCACCACCCATACATGCAGGTTGAGGAGGCAAATCACAAACAAACGTGGAAAGCTATGGAATTCCAGCACAGATTCCCCAGCCAGCCAGCACATGTGGCCGCCTCCTCATTAAATCATGTTATCACTAAACCAAATTATCAGCCCTCTACATTGCTTGCTTTGAAAGCACGCACCCCACCCTTGTAGCCTCTCTGCTGCTTCCTGTCTGGTGCCGTGGAGAGATGGTGGTTCCTGTAGGACGGCTGCCCCTTACCCACGGTGGGCTACTTCCAGCAGGTGCCTGAAACTGCAGGTAACACCAAATGCTGCACATACTGCTGTCCCCTACCCATAGCTATAGTGAAGCTTAATGTGTAAACCAGACACTGAAAGAGATGAACAACAACAGAAGAGCACAATGACCGCAATACACTGTAATCAAAGTTATTTAAATCTCATGAATGACTTATTTTTGGAATTTTTCATTGAGTAGTTTTACACTGTGGATGAGTGTGGATAAACAAAACTGTCAAAAGCAAGAATTTCAGATAAGGAGACGTCTGTTGTTACCCAACTGTACAGGAGACCCAAACTGGAAGGCACCTGGTCTGCCTTCCCAGTGCCCACTGACCCCTTCTCCCCTCCACACTTCATGGGGAAACCGCAGGCCCTGCCCGATCCATTCTGTGGGTTCATCTGTGGGTTCACGACTTAATCACCTCCCTTACTCCCAGCAGCCCTGCGGCAACGCTTCCCAAATGCCTTCCTAGGACACCAAGCCCATTTCCGTATGAGTCGTAAGCCACCCAGGTGTAGGGTACCATCAGCAAGCAGTGCTATGCTGCAGCTTCTCACCCCTCTGGTACCCTCCCCATGGGGAAGCACCTTCCCTACTAAAATTCCACAGGAAGTGTGTTCCAAGCCAATTTTGCCTGAACCCTGCAGTGGTGAGTTTAGGGAAGGAAGGGAATAGCCAGGCACATGGATGGCCCGGTTCTCTGTGAAACAATCACATCAAAGAACCTCTTCCATTCAGAAAAGCAGCGACATGCAGTTTATTCTTTTCAATCTTCTCTTCAAACCAGACCAAAGTCTTCCCAGCTCTTTGTACCTGACCTAGAAGGACACCCAGAGATGGCGGCTATGCCAGTTCAGGGTGACAAGAACCTGAGAGCCCTTCTGCTGAGCTGCTCTCTGCTCAGAGCGCTCGATTTCTCCTAGACTGATCTGCAAAGATACCGATTATCTTCTTCCCAGAAAAGGCTTCCCAGGGACACAACGTATTCTTCAAAAGTCCCAACCCAAAAACAACAGAGGTGCACTGTGTGGACCAAGGCATAGCCTTTAAGGGGCCCACTTTCCAGAGAAGCCTAGGAAACAGTGCAGCTCCCTCCTTCCAGGGGTGGGGGACTTTTTGTCTGTCAAGGGCCACTTGAGCTTTTGTAACATTATTCACAGGCCATACCAAATTACCAAACTCAAAATTAGCCTGCTCTATAAATTTGCTGAATGTCCAGTCCCACTTGTGGTTGCCTCAGCAGGACCAGCCCAAGTTGTTCTGCAGGCCTTCTGCGACCCACAGGCCCGATGGTCCCCACTCCTGCTTAGAAGCTCCCCACTTCTGAATGAACAAAACAAAACAAAAACCACTGAAAGAGACTGCCAGGGTTTTCCTACAAAGATTAATATGCACACTGGACTCCTCCTAGTAGGACAGCAATAAAAATGTAATCATGTTCTCAGGGGACTCAAACTGGGTTCTCCAGCACGCACTGACACCTGATAAGCTACTGGGTTTTAACAGCAAGTGCTGCACCAGCAATGAGTTAATCTCAGCCAGCACTCCTTGTGATTAACTGCCTTCAGAAATTTCCCCAGGAAATGGTAAGAAAGTATGCTACCAAATCAGATACATGCAGCAATGATTCCAGTATTCATTACAGCGTTTGAGTCATTCACCTGTGCAGGGAAAATTGAAGACACTGCATTGCAACAGCATTCTAAAGGGCCAACTTGGAGGAAGATATGACATGTACCGGAAGGGTTAGAAAAAGCAGGAGGTGTTCTCATTGTCTTCTCCTCCTCCAAGGGCACCCCGGGGCACAGATGTGCAGTACGCTGTCAGCACAGAGGGCTGTCCTGAGAAGCACAGGTCGTCTGCAGGCAGAACTACCAGAGGTGAGAGGACCCCAGGGACTGATCAGGCCCACGTGTGTCCTTTCCTTGCCTCTCAAGATTCTAGCCTGGAAGGAGCGGTCTAGAGGACGTTATCCTCCGGAAAGTCAAGTTGAGACCGCATGAGCTGAGTGCAGCCCAAGGTACGAAGAAGCCTGGACCACAAGAATCTGTGGGGGCAGCGTCAAGCTCCAGGATGAGCTGGGAGAGGTTGGGGGTGGCCTAGACATTGGGTAGTGTCGCACAGAAGTTGCGGGACTGGGCCTCCATAGAGAAGGTGCCGGGCTTCAGAAGCCTCAGCATCTAGCAAGGCTGGTGCTAGCACCCAATGCAGCCATTCACAGTGCAGGAAGTCACTCTGAGAATGGTGTGAATGGCAGTGCCAAGACTTGAGAGCATCATGGATTGCACTCCCAGAAACTTAAACAGGACAGCCAATACTGCACACAGAGACTGTGCGGTCTATAGTGCGTTAATGCTATAGCTTATTGCTCCTAAGGCCGTGTAAACAAAACATGAGATTCAATCAAACATGAGGGAGAATGATGCAGTCAAGAGATGTGGGAGGCAAGCACAAGATGTAGGAGGTCACCGCCAGCGCACTCACAACATGTCATTCAACAGTAGACTGCAAAAGCACTGGACATCCCCCCGAGGTCCTACTGCCCACAGCCATCTTAGTCTAAATGCACTCTCCCAGGTTCTCTGACAGTCTCCTAAGCACACATTTCTAAACATGTTTCCCCATCATTAAGCCATGCACGACTGTGCAGCATAACCCAGCAAATCAGGTAAATTCCACAAGGTTGAAAATCAGTCTTCTGACTCACCCCTAAAGTCATGGAAAACCTGAAAGATTCAAGAGCATCGGTCACTTCTCTCTTCTGGGATCCCAGTGTCTAATGAGGTTTGGACTTAGGGGTAACTTGGCATGGGGAGCGAGCACAGCAGAGCAGATCCTTTGGGCTCCATCACCAACCAGCAGCCCCACAGCTCGCAAAGTGAGAGTGCAATCCTTTTTCTAGGAAAGGCAGGGACCCACAGATCTGGCCAAGTGGCCTGAGGCCACAGGCTGAACTGAACTTAGTCAAACAAACAGGATCTGCAGGAAGAGGAGCTGGGCCAGGGACCCTGGGGATACTGCGTTTGGTGCAGAAAAGGCAAAGGTAGAGAAAGCATAGAAAGCAGGTCTGGCAGATCATAAAATGTACCATGTTAAAGACCATGTGTAGCTTTGCTAAGATGGATTCCTTCCTATCTCAGGCGTTAAAACATGGGTTGTGTTCTGAAACGTTCCTCACTTAAATCTAGAATCCCTTCGGATATGACAGAAGCTGCAGATATTAATACACCCCCTTCCTTCTTTTTTGTTTCAAATGAGGGTTGGAGGGATGTTATTTCAGAAGGATCCACAGACTGTTCCAGCAGGGGCGCTTCTTTTGAAGGGCTGTATTTCTAAACCCCATTCAGCCCGTGGGTGACAATGGTAGGGCCACACAATGGAGGGTCAGTCTTTACCATAAAGCACTGAGCTGCCTCTGTGCCGGCTGCATGAAAGTTGTTCAGTGGTGGATTTTTGCTTAGGAGTTGGGCAGCAAAACAAATAGAGTGAATCAATTCTTTCCATCCAAATGTTTTAGGGCCAACCTCAAAGTAAACACCATGACCGGCAAAGACGGCATGGCCCAACAAAATCCACAGCCAAATCCAAGCTTTCCGTGGAAAGAGAACACATCACAAATTCCAGACGTGAGTTCACACATCCGTATTTTTCATTTATAGCTTTCATGGGACCACACTACCAGGGTGGCTTCCCATCCAAAGGCACAAACACAGTGGGTTGGGTCTTACCATCTCAGGTCAACTCAGTTTTAATAACTCAACAGGACATTTTAGGATGTGTTGCATGATTTAATTAATCTCGGTAGGGTTCCAAGAAGGCCCGTAAAGTCATCGTGGAAAATGTTGTTCGGATGTTAAATTATCACTAGTTGATTAATCATGTCCTCAGAAGAAACAGGTCTAGGAAAGGCTGCTGTTATAAACTAAAACTCTTAGAGACTTTCAAGAAGCTGATGAAAACAAACACATGGAATCACTCAACGGGAGTCTGGTTGAAGACAGGTGCTCATCGCTATTTCTTGAGTGAACAAAAGCAATGAATGCATACGACAAGAGGATACACAAAAACAGACTATTCTTTCCTTAAAACATTTTATTTATTTTGAAAGAGTTCGAGGGGAAGAAAGAGACAGAGAGAGAAATATCTTTCATTCGCTAATTCACTTCCTGGATGGTCACACAAATGGCCAGCTGGATCAGGCCAAAGCCAGGAGGTGGAAGCTTCACCCCTACATGGATGACAGTGGCCCCAAACACTTAGGCCATCTTCCACTACCTTCTCAAGGCCATGAGCAGGAAGCTGGATTCGAAGTGGAGGAGTCAGGACTAAAACCAGCACTTAGATGGGATGCTGGCATTACAAGACTTGGCTTTACCCGCTATATCACAGTGCTACCCCTAAATTACATGTCCTTTCAAATGATGTTTAGAAATCCATACCTTATAATGACATGTAAATCCCAGAAGATAAACTAGCTGCCAAAGCAAGATCAAGTCTAGAAATGGATTGCATGTATTGAAAAACTGGTGTTTAGGTTACAAACGATGGGATTAGCAAAGAGCTCCCTGGGCATCTGGTTGACCTGGACAAGCTCATGTGTGCAGTAAAGCTTTGTTCTTTCATGATACTAGAATTTGGTTATTTCACATCTTTTAGTTTTTACTATACAGAAGTAAGCGAAATGGTACTGGAGGTTAGGAAGGCTGGCAAGGTGGGCACCAGGTGGTCTGCCCGCAGCATCATCTTTTGTATCTGTGAATGGAGGGTGCACACAGAATTGGAAGGGGCTTTTATTTCCCAGGTCTCTGAACAAGAGGGGACCTATCACACAGACCTGCAATAAGCAAGCACGAAGCCTGCTTCCCATCCCTAAGCACCTCAGTCTCTGGTATCACCACAGAGACCCCAAGCACTTTTCCAGTCTGACAGGTACACTCCTCCAACACTGAGGGATCAACTCACGTAGTCCTCACACCAAGACCATGCCCCCCAAGCTTGACTGACAAACACCTGGGCTATTCAAGTCCCTTCCACAAAATGGCATAGCTGTATGTGATCTACACATCCTGCAGTAGACTTTAGATGATCTCCAGGTTACTTCTGACTTCTAATACAATGTATTAGAACATCCTCAGAACAACCTTAGTACTTACAACATCTAATAAAGTGTAAATACCAAGTAAACAGCTGCTATGCTAACATGGAAACAGTTTGTACACATCTATTATAGACGCGTGTTTTTCAAATCTCCAACTCAACCATTCAATCCCAAGGATGTGGAGCCCATGGCTATGGGGGTGACCCTCAGAGAGCTACCTAGCCCTTCCACCTCTCCCACCAAGTGAGGCACAGCAAGAAAGCCCTCCACAGACACCAAAGCCAGAGCTCTGAACTTCCCAGCTTCTAGGACTGGAGAAAGACAGTCCTGTTCTTCATACATTTTCTAAAGTATTTTGCTGTAGCAGAAGGAGGGGGCTAAGACAGATCCTATTCACATGTTTAAGATAGGACAACTGAGACATAAAGAGGTTTGAACCTTGCCAAGGTCAACAGCAGGGATGGGAAGCCAGGCTGACTGAGGACTACCCATTCCTAAGAAGTCACAGCAGCTAGAGGTGCTGTGGAAAATAACATACAGGCTTGTGCAACTGACCGGAAGCAGGGGTTACACTGTGGCCCAGTGGGTTAAGCTCCCATTTGGCATGCCTAGATTCCCTATCAGAGCGCCAACTGGAGTTCTGGCTCCTTGGTGATAACCCTGGGAAGCAGGGTATAATGGTTCAAGTACCTGACACCTTTGTAGGACACAAGATGGAGTTCCTGACTGCTGGCTTCCACCTGGCTCAGCCTGGCTATTTGGCCATTTGGGAAGTGAACCAGCAGGTGGAAGATTCTGTGTGTCTTCTCTCTGCACTCTCTCTCTCTTTCTCTCTCTCACCACTTCCCTTTCCCCCACCAATTCCACACCTCCTCTCACCTAGCCTTTCAAATCAATCAATTACTTTTTAAACATAAAGGGAAACCAATGATATGCTCCTAGCTTGGCAACAGAAATAGTACATCAGAAATGTGGATGGCCATGAGCTTGGGAAGAACCTCTACAACCCCAGCCAGGTGGAGGCAGTCAGGCCACAGTTGTCTCAGAGTTGACCCCATACAGGAAGCGTGTATTCCACCTTGCATTTGGCCTCGCATCCCAAATCAGAGTGCCTGGGTTTGATTCCCAGCTCCTGGCTCCAGCTTCATGCTGATGAATACAGACCCTGGGAAATGGCAGTGCTGGACCCGCTCTCTGGTCCCGCCATTTGGTGGGAGACCTGGAGTGAGCCCTGAACTTCACCTTGACCAGTCACAACCACCATGAGTACTCTAGAGGATGGGCATGCTCTCTTTATTTCAAACAATGAACATTTTTATCCCATGAAAGGACCCACGAGGTGTGTTCAGATACACACTGCTGGGCTAGCCTCCGTCCCCAACGTAGCCTCTGCTTCCACAGGTCTGAGGCTGGGGAGGAGCCCCGGAATGCATTTTCCTAACAAATCCTCCAGTGCTGTCAATGCCGGGACCACACTAAGCACTTAGAATCAGCCAGGAGTGACAAGTCGGGGCCTGGGGTCGCACAGAACAGTTGGGGTACCCCCACAGTCACAAGCTGCCATCTGTCCCAGTGATTCCCTAGAGGCTGCAGCACCTCCTCTGTCCCTCCCATCCTATCCTCCTCACTCCCTGCTGGGATTCAGCCAGGTGGACTGAGCTCCTCTAGGAAGCCTTCCTGGGTGTAGGCTCACTCAGGTGTTCTGACCATCACACAGTCCAAGTGACTCGGCTTTCACGTGTCCACCTCCCCACCACGATGTAAGCCTTTCATCCTCCCATCTTGAGCATCCAGCATATAGCCTGCCATGTTCCTGACACACAACTAAGTGTCAGGCATACACCTGTCCCCACACACTGCAGGAAAGTCTCCACCAACCCCACCTTGTGGTAGCAGCTCCCACCCCACCCCCAGGAGGCCTCACAATGAATGGGCTGATGCTCACACACTGGGAGGAAGGGGAAATCCCTGTGTTCATGCGACTGTATCATGAAAAACGAGGCTCACATATGACCTAAGCACATGGAGCCTCCAGGAAGGAAGGGCACAGCACACACACACTTCTCAATTTTCTCTCCCACAGCAAGAGTGCACCATACAAATCAGTCGTGTTCACAAGTGCAGAGTGCACTAATAGGACTCAAGACACCTTAATTTCTGTCTAGAACAGGGGCAGGGAAAATCATTTGGTGTGGCCCTGCCCAGGCAACCATAGAATTGGCTCGAAATTGGCTAAATCTATATAGCAGGCTAATTTTTTAAAAATGTATTTGTTTTTGAAAGAAAGATCTTTCACACCCTGGTTCCTTCCGCACTTGGGCACAATGGCCAGCGCTGAGCCAGGCTTACACCAGGAGTCAGAAGCTTCACCTAGGTCTCCCAGGTGGAAGGCAGGGACCCAAACACTGGGCCAGCTTCTGCTGCTTTTCCCTGGCCATTAATAAAGGGCTGGATCACAAGTGGAGGAGCTGGGACACGAACCAGTGCTCCATATGGAATGCTGGCATCTCAGGCGGCCGTATTACTTACTATGCCACAACACTAGCCCCATAGCAGGTTAATCTTAAAGTTGATAATTTGCATGGCCCATTTAAAAAATGTTATAAATCTCCAAATGGCCCCTGGCAGAAGAAAGCTCCTTCACCCCTGAGCTAGACAGTGCCTGGCTACCAGGGATGGAGGGCCTGACCTCAGAGACTTAAAAGAGACTGATTTATAATTTCAACACTCAAGGGCAACGGACGTGCACCGTTCCTTTCCCACAGACCAACATCTCTGCGAGCGGCTATGATCAAAGGTCCCATCTGCAACACCTGCGGAACACAGCTCCTCGCTGCCTCCTGCCCCACCTGCTGCAGGACAATAAAAGCTCAGATGCACCTTCCGTTGCACCTGCCCAGACGTGAGCCAAGACACCCCTGGCACAGGTTCCTGCTGTCACACCCTCCCTGGTGGCAAACGGGCAGGCGACCGGGAGGGTGCCTGGGACAGGGGAAGGATAGGGCTGAGCCGGAAATCCTGCAGGCTGCCTCCTTCCGCCAAAGCCTCTGAGTCCACCCACTACCGGCCACAGTCTCTTATCCTCCAGGAACACTCAGCATAATGTCCTTCGCCACCGTGGTAATGGGGGCCCGAGAAAAAGGCTGGCCCTTAACCCTCCTGGGTTAGATTCCTCTACAAGTTCCTCCCATCAAAGGCTGCACTCAGAGCAGGAAGACAGAGGGGGCTTCCCAGCCCCCTACCTGGTAGATACAGGATCCCTGAAATTACCACATGCACCCCAAGGACACAGGGCAGTCCTTCCTAGGGGAACGGGACACAGGATTTCTGGCAGGAGATGGGCTCCTCACGGTCCTGGTTAGGAGAGGCGTCACTTCTGTCTGGAACACTGTACGGAGCAGCAAGGATAAGGAGCTACCAGCACCCCCCAGTGCCGATGCCCGGCCACAGCCAAGTGCCACCACCACAAAGGAAACCCACGCACCACATCCTGTGTCCCACGGCACTGCCACCACTGGATGGCACAGAGAACTCAACACAGAGAGAAGGGAAGACAGTGGGAGTGGAGGGCGGCCCTGGAACTCCTCTGAGGGTTCCTAGGTTCAAGGCCCCTCTCCCACCTCTGGAGTCTTTGCTTCAGCTCAGCAGCAGGACCCCCACTCCATGCACGTCCCGGGTGAGGGGCTCCTGGAGGTGAGTTATGAGCAGCCTGGGTTCAGGTCCCAAGTCTTGTCGTTGGGTGTTTGGTGACCACCAAGGCGTCCCTGACTTCCAACCCCATTCGAGAATGGGGAGACCTCAGCAGCTGCCCGGTGAGACATTCCTGGTCTGAACAGCACCCCACACAGAAGCAGTTGTCCAAAGGTGCGCTCCCTTCTCCCAAGCCCGGCAGTGCTGACCCATTTCATGAGGCCACTGCATGCCATCAGACCTCAGAGCACAACGCAGGGCTACGGAAGGCACAGTCCCCAGCACAGAGTGAGCAGAGGCATGGATGCTGGTCTGGGGAGAACGGGTCCAATGGGATGCATGGGTCCAGCAGGGCCAGTACACCAGCAGCAATTATCCCGTGACTGTCTAGACACACTTTCCCCACTGCTGTTTGATTGGCAATGCAGCAGTAAAGCAAACCACGCTGCACACTAATACTTCACTCTCTCAAGCAGCACATATCCTTAAACATATCAACTACTGGCTTCAAAGCACCTGTAGGACCTGCAAGCCAGGTCCCTTGTGTGTTGCCCCCAGCACTATGGAAATAACGGTAATAGCTTCCTGTGATGGCAGAATTTAGACTTCTGTGACGTTATGGGACCCACGTACCCCATTACATATCTCAATAGCAAGCTTGTTTTTAGGTGTAGTTTTCACACATAAAATGAAGAAATCCATGGATGCTTTCCATTCTTAGTGAATCTTTTCCAACATCTTTCAGCTAAGGCAAGGAAGGCCAGGGAAGGTTCGTTGTTTTTAGCTGCAGGGGCCAACCCACCAAACTCCAGGACCAGGCGAGAGACTGGGCCCAGCTCTGTCTGCCCGCTGTGTACCCCTGGATGTTTCCTTTTTGGGGTTACAACTCCGTGGTTTGTGCAACAACAGCCCCCTTCTAGCTTGAAGCAAATGTGGGATCGAGACGCTAAGATTACACATGGAAATGGAAAAAAACAGGACTCATAAACTGCACAACTCTCAGGGATCCTACAGGCCTGCCAGCCAGGCAAAACCGAACGCTTAACTGGCGGGACGAGACAGCTGGCCATGGTCTTTCTCAGGACACTTTCTTCATGGACGCCTGTGCCCAGGAAGGGCCAGTGAAAGGCAGGGCCGAGTGTTGAGTGAGTCCAGGAGCCCGGGCCTTCTCGGGGACTTTCAGCAACACTTCCCTCCTCCCTCCACAGCACTGTCCACAGCTTCATTGCGTCCTCAAGTACCATACCCTGAAAACCAAATAAAGCATGCCATTCCCAAAGCCCAACTCCAGCCCACGCCTGAGCTGAGCTCAACAGGTTGGGGACCCTGAACCCCTGCCAACTACGGAGAAAGGGGCCCCCAGCAACAGAGAGCTGCAAGAATCCCCTTCCCCAGGCTCCTGCTTCTCTAAGCTGGGACACTGGTGTACAGGGATACGAGGAGGAGCTCACACGAGCATTAGTGTGTGTAAAGTCCTCGGAACAGCGCTGGTCGCTCACTGTCTAATAAAAGCTTCCACACTGCACAGAACCATCATTCCAGAGCTGCCTATCGGATTGCACCTGAGTGAGGGCGCAAACCGCCAAATGCAAGGAGTCTGCGAGCCAGAGCACTCCTGCGCCCCTCCCTGCCCACTTCCTCCCACGCAGGATGCGCGGAGTCCCCAACGTGTGCAGGAGAAAAGGGTGGCTAGAGAGGAGCAGAAGGCAGCCGGGGGGAGGATGGTGGAGGGAGGAACCGCCATGGAAGAACGCGGGCAAGGTATACTGTGAGGGCAGCTGGGGGCTGAGGGCGGCACCTGTCGGGACCCGTCTGGCAAGAGCCCAGAGAAGGAGAGTGCCCAGGGGAGGAACAGCAGGGAAGGAGGGCGAAATCCACAGAAACCCTGGCACTTGGACAGGGAGGAAGAAACAGAATTTGGGGGCCCCTAGGGGCAGATGTGGGAGGTTAAGAAACACGAAAGTGCAGAGGGAGGGGTGGGGCATGGGAACGAGGTTGAGCTCAGCAGCGCGTGGTGGAGGGCAGGAGTCACAGAACAATGAGGTGAGGGCCTTTGCAAGATGGGATAGGGGCTTCAGGAGAAAGGGGGCATTTGTCAGGACACGGGGAGGGGAAAAGGAAAAGGAGTTTCTGTGCCTCTTGGCAGATGAAAAGAAAAGCTGACCAAGGGACGAACGTTCAAGGGGAAAACAGTAGACAGAAAGTAGGAGGGCACCTTAGAAGGGGCAGGGAGGAGCCTTGCCAACACGTGCGGAATACAGCCCAAGTTTCTACATATAGTCACCATGGCCCCATGCTGGGACACAACCGGCCAGAGGATTGTGTTTGGGCCCTTTAGGGGGATATTTGCTCAGGCTTTGAAACTGTGCACCGCGGGACGGACGACTGCCAGCGAGGGGCAGCCTAAGTCCCCTTCCCAGGACCAGAGAAGCAATTCCCTCCCGCCCCCAACCAAACCAGGTCGCCCCCTCCGGGCCAGGGGCGGCCAATGTCCCGGTCCGAGTCTTTCTCCTGAAACGAGACCGAGCTGGGAGTTTGGGAAGCAACTTGCTATCGAAATTAAGTTCTCCAAACGCTATCTGTTGATGAAAGGGGCTTGCCACCCGAGCCCATTAACGGGGACCTGGCCACTATCAAGCTCCCTCAAGCTTTGTCCACTTTGTCAGCCCAGGGAGCGCGGGATAAAGTTTCAGGATAATCCCCGGACGTGTCCTGCTGGAAACGGTCTTTGGGTCTTTCGCAAGAACACCAGCCGCACGACTCCCCCGGGGGCGACGCGTTGGGCCGGCTGGGCGGCGCCGAGCAGCCCTAGGGAGAGGCTTAGCGCCCGCGGTGGCCCAACAGGTGAGTAGCCCTAGCCGAAGAGAAGTTGGGAACAGGGCGCCCCCAAGCCAAGAAAGCCGTCGCCTGGAGACCAATTCTCACCGAACAGACCGCGCCCCGCGCCCGCCCGGCAGAGCCACGCTTCCACGGCAAAGCCTCACCTAGTTGCAGCCCTCGCTCCGTGGAGCCTCCGAGGTCGGCGGATCCAAGTCGTTCCTGCATCCCAGGGCCGGCCTCCGGTGCTGGCGGAGCCCAGGAGCTCGCGGGCCCTCAGGAGCCTGCGTTCCGACGCGTACAGCTAGGAGGTGGCGGCGCGCTCGGCGGCAGCGGGAGAAAGCGAGGCGCGCGCTCCGGGCCCGCGCCAGGTCCCCGGGCCACGCCTCCGAAGCCGAGCGTCCCCGCCACCCCAGGACACGCCTCCACCCCGGCTCACCCCACTGAGCTCCAGAACCACTTCCCACCCACCCACTCCCACGCCCACCAGACCCCGCCACGTTGGCCACCCTCGCTCTCCGTCCCCCAGGACCGTTCCCAGTCCCCTCAGCTACACCTAGCTCACCTCCAGCCAACGTCCCCTCCCGCCACCACCCCACAGTCCAGATCCCCTAAACCCGACTGTCCCCACCACCCCAAGCCAACCTTCCAGCCCCGCCCAGGGCGGGAGGAGCCACCGTGTCGCCGGGGCAACCGCCTCCCGCGGCCCACTCGCCCCACCTCTGCCCGGGCGAGTTCACTCCGGGCAAAGGCTCTGTGGCTGGGCTTCGGGAGCAAAGGGAAACGAGGTGAGGATTTGCAAGCCTACCGATTTCCCCAGAGCCTGGGGCGAGTGTGGTGTGGAGAACCCCGCTCCAGGTCGGCTCGTGAGCGCACCTGAAACCACAGGTTGCACGCTGAGATCTGGGCCCCAAACATTCTTTCAGAAAGTGGAGTTTTCTAGACGATTGCTTTAAGCGGTTGTATACTAGAGTTTCTATTATTAAGCATGCATTATTTTGATCATCAGAGGACAATACCATTGTGGTTAAACTACACAGCGTGAAATTATTGCTACTCAATGAAAGTCAAAATTGATTTTATACCTTCTTTTAAATAATGAAAAAAGGACTATGATATTGTAGTCGATACATATCCTTTGCACTTGTGGAAACCGTTAGAATGTACCACAAGGGATAAACTTCATAGACGAGGGGCATTACTTCATCATGATGGGCCTAGAGGAAAGACTACACTTTTCTCCAAAAAAATAAAGTTTAATGAATACACTAATAATAAGCTTCAATGAACTCCCTTAGAAAATAAAGTTTCATGAAAATACACACCAAAATAGTAATCATGACTGGCTGAGTGGTGTAAATACAGGGAAATTTAATTTATTCCTCGAATTTCTATTGAAATTTCCACATTTTCAACAATAAGCATGTTTGATGTCTTGTTCAAAAAGTCTATGGGAAATGTATATTATGAAAAAAATATACATAGATTTTCAAAAATGTTTGTACCAAAGCAAATGTATTTTTTAATTACACTTTTTGAAACGACCTGCCTATATATAAAACAGAATAATATTACAAAATAAGCCCTGGAAAATTTTAGGGACACAAAAGGGGAGTCAAATATATATTCCTTTGTATACAAGGGTTATTTATTTATCTATTTATTCATGTGAAGGGCAGAGTGGCAGAGACTGCTTGTTCACTCCCCAGGTGATGACAATGGCCAGGGCTGGGCCAGGCTGAAGCCAGGAGCTCCATCTGGGTCTCCTATGTGGACCATCTGCTGCTGCCTTGTCAGGTGGACAGGAGGGGAAGCTAGAACAGCTGGGTGGGAACCAGCAGTCTGATACGGGATCTTGCAGCCTCCACACGTTGTATTTCTGCTTCATATAGCCAAATCTGCATGAAGCGATCATGAATGTTAAAGTGCAGTCTATTTTAGAAATGTTGAAAAACCACCACGGGCTAAACTGAAGGGGTTTTATTGTCTCTGTAGAAGTAGCACAAATTTGACACACAGACTTTCATTGAAGCCTTGGGCTAAGTTTTCTTGAGACACCCACATGCAGAGATCCTGGCTCCGCTGCTCATTTCAGCTTGCTGCTCAAGTTGGAAGGGAGGTGATGGCTCACCTGCTTGGGAACTTTCTGTGGACAACCTGGCCCGTGCTGCCTGCCGGGCATCTGAGGAGTGACAGCCAATGGAGCACGTCCTTTGATTGTCTGTACCTTGTTCTTCTTTCAAATAAACACATTAATATATTAAAAGAAAAAAGAAAACCAGGTTTGAAAGCATCATTTCTGCCTATTTGGAAATCACATTGATATTTACATACAATGCTTTTCCTAGGGAAATAAAAAGAATCACTATATTTGAAACTAAGATCTCAGGGGAACAACGCTGGCTTTCAGGTTTCTGCAGTGTTGTAGACCTGCCCTAAAGATTTCATCCTGTGTAACCCTGGACAAGCACTTTGCCTGGCTGGGAGTCAGCTTCCTCTTCAGTAAACAGGTGCAAGGGGAATGAAAACTTTTACCTATGTCTACACTCTTGGTGTCATTTTGGGACACAGTGATGTCTGATAATTGCTAGTTCCTGTCCTTCAAAAAACAAAACAAAACAAAAAGATTTTTTCCAGGGCTTCTGTAAGAACCATGGACTTCTGGGACAAAATATTATTTCAGGATTCAGATTAGAAACTTTGATTCAAGAGAAAAATCATTGATCTGACTTAGAGAGGTGCAATATTGTCACCCTAACTCTGTTACCAGCTGCGTGCATACCATGGGGAAGTCACAAACATCTCCAGTTCTCAGTCTCCTTGAATGAGAATTTAGAACCTTCTCTTTCCATCATTGCATGGGGAATCAGGATGTGACAGCTACGTTTTGTTTGCTTGCTTGTTTGTTTTTTTAATTGCCTGAGTTTCCGGAGATGGCTGCTCTCTGCCCAGATAGCCAGCATCACTCCAAGCCCTAATTATTAAGGCCAAAGTCTGCATGCTGTTGGTCCCTGTGGGTAGAATCTTGCAACTATCATTTTGACCTTTTTTCCCCTCTCTTCTGATCTGCTAGGACCAAGTCTTACTAACAGCAGTTAGTATCAATAGCAGCCGGTTCAAAACTTTCAGCCGAGACTCTTCCTAACAACCCTGGCACTTTCTACAGAACACTGGCTTTCACCAAGTTTAAGGCGCCTGTTTGTGTTTTACACAGTAACATCCCAAACGTTGTCTCCCCCAAATGAGGCAGTGTCTTTTTATTCATATTTTGGGACCACCTCATCTTCCTTGTCTTTCACAATCATTGCTTCCCAAAAGCCTCAAAGCAATGGTTGGACTTCTGGCACCATTCTCCTTTTGCAGGTGAGAAAATGAATTGCAGACAGCATTATGTGAAGTCACAGTGGCAGTAAGTGAGGGGGCCAGGACTGGAACTTCTGCTTCTTCATTGGAAGAAGCAATGTTGTGTTCTGTCTGAAGAAAGCCCTTTTAGGCAGGCTTTGGCAGGGGCTTCTCAGAAGGGCCAGGGCAAGGAAGAAATCTCCTTTGTCCTCATGCTACTTTCATCCTTTGTGGGTCTTCCACAAAGCAGCAATTCTAGCCTCTGCCCCACCCTTTACTGACTTGTAGGAAAAATGCCTTGGTTCATCTGTGTTGATACAACAAACCTAATTTATTAACTTATTTATAGCTCCCTAGATTCATTCTCTATTGCCCATCCCCCAGTCCAGACTACTGCAGGGAGCAACCTGGGGCCAGTGTTTGGACACTGTACACTAGGATTTCATCTGGCAGAATAACTAAGGTCCAGACCTAGCCAGAGAACCAGGGGGACACTCACGATTACCAACAAGAATGGTGCACACATTTTCCAATGCACATTTATCAGTAAGACTGCACGTGTCTTTATCTTCGTCAAGCAGTGCCCATTGTTGAGCTTGGTTGTGAAGCTGAGAAGGGAAGGAAGAGAGATTGGATGGCCCAAGATTGGCCCTGGAGCATCTCAGGTAAGGTCCAAGACACTAAGTCTCTTCTAGTCTCTTGCCATGTAGTTTCAGGAAGATCAACTAACCTCACTGTGACTGGATCCTTCTCTGTGAACTATCGGAGTGAAGATCAAGGGTGACAAGGTATGTCGAGTCCTTGCTCAGTGTCTGGCATGTGGTTAAATGTTCAGCTAAACGGCGCCTACCATCGACTAGGATGGATAAGGATGGTTTCTGTGTTTTGTTCAACAGTCTAACTAAGCAGACATAGTTCAGATTTAAAGCTTTCTGGGGTGACAGGACAGGGGCAGGCATTTATTAAATGACCTTCACCTATGATCATTTGTTCAGGCAAGAGTGGGAGGATCCCAATTCATTGAGGTAGAAGGAAGAAAACACCTTCCTCCTCTATGATCAGAACTGGGGCCTCAAGGCCAATGGCCTTAGACAGCACAGGAATGTCTGTGAGCCGGTGCAGGGTGTCTCTGGCCGCCCAGGCGGGGAGAGAGGCTCTCACACCTGGATCTGGAGCAAACAGGGCATTTGCAGGAAAGAGAAGAGAATGAACACATGATCCTCTCCCCACAATCACCATGGAAAACAGTATTGTGAGTTCTATAAAACTGAAAACAGAATCACCAAGTGATCTCGCCACTCCACTCTAGGGACACAGCAACAAGAAAGGAACAGACACTGTAACACTTACATTCACAACAACATCAGTCACAACAGCCACAAGCTGAAAACAACTCACACCTCCAGGGAAGGCCAGTGGATAAGCCAAGTGTGGTCCATACACACGATGGAACATTACTCAGGCTTCAAAAGGAACAGAATCCTAACATGCATGCCCCTTGAGGACACTGTAGTAAGTGAAGTACGCCAGTCCAACAGGTGTCTGCGGCCATCAAACATCTAAGAGAGAAGGCAGAGTGATCGTTTCAGGGGCTAGGTTGGGAAAGCTGATAGTGGTTTAGTGGGAAAATCATTTCAGTTTTGCAAGATGAAAAGATTGGTGGTGAGGTTGCCTCGCAGTATAAAGGTACTCAATACACTCACTTGTGAACTTAAAAACAGGTAAGATGGTAAACCTTGTGTATATTTAACCATCATTTTCTCTAACTGGTCTGCCAGATTTTGCACAAAGCCATTGGGATTGGGGAAAATGTCTGTGTCTGCAACTGGCTGATTCCAGCGAGATTTGGAAGCCCCGGTAGCCTCTTTGTAAATCTAGGATTAGAGATGCATGGACTAGTTTGGAAGAGCACTCTTCTAGAGTGATTTCCCATAAGCAATCTTTGCCTGTGCTTTAATCAAGTAACCCCTGACATCATGTCTTCTTGGCTACATTGTCATGATGGATACCCTCATCCATCAAGCTTTGGTTTACCACTTGGACCCTTTCTTCTTTACACAGGGTGCACTTAATGCTCTTACGGAGTGGACTCTGTCCCTGGGGATGGAGACGCACACAGACCTCCCATAGAATCCCCCTTTGACCCTTCACTGGCTGGTGGCTTTGTACAAATTGCCCAGCACCTTCAATTCTTTTTGTATAAGGCGGAAGTCATACGACTTGCTCTGCATGGCAACAGAGACTAGATGAGGTAATAATCAACATGAAGAATTTGAGCTTGCCTGATTTATCAAGTGTGTAATAAAAATGACTATCAAGAGCACACACACTCGCCTGTGTCTTACAGTTGAGGAGCGAGGTCTTCCATTGACTTACTTCAAGTTCACTTCATTGATGCCTACTCTGGTTTCCGCTGGTGTCATCAAGTACCTGGAATCCAGCGTCAACTTTGCAAAGAGATCATGTGCTGCTTGATGGTACTAATGTTTCTAAAACTTCATTTGCTTAGGGATCTTCCATAATTCTAAGTTTATAGTAGTGCTAGGTATTCAGTAAAAGTAATAGTCATAATAACATACTATTAGTTACATAAAGAGTGTAATAAACTAGATACTGAAACAGAAAAATAAAACTTATTGCTGAAACCAGAGATCTTAACAGTCTAGGCCGATACCCAGTTCCTTTTGACTGATTTTTTTTATGTTTCACATTGATACAATAATTCTTTTTAACTCTGCATTTCTAAGTACATCCCTAGTAACAACCAAAGCAGGCTACTGTCCTCTGAGATGTGGCATGTCACCAGCTTTGAGTTTCAGTTCAGACCAATCCCTTCCATTTTAAAGCCCAAATTCATGTTCCCTGCCCCCAACACCTGACTTCGGAAGTACAGAACAAATGGGAGAGAACCTGATGATTCACTGTTTGCCTGTGAGGAAACTTCCAATACCAAGAAGCAAACTAAGCAGACATGTTTCAGGTAGACTCAAAGCATTCACTAAAGCAATAGATGGTGAGCATTCGGATGTGAGTACAGGAAAGAAAAATAAATGCATGTGCTGGGAAAATAAGCTATTGTAAAGGAATCACCTTTTTGGAGTGCTTAAGAAAACAGTGCTGTTTTGATCTGAGTAGGACTTGTCACCCCAAAACTCAAGCAGATGTTTAAGGGCTGATATCTTAATTGGTTGATGTTTAAGGGTGGAGACTTAATCTAGTTGTGGAGGCTGGGAGGCTGGGAGGCTGGGCTGCAGCTGTTTTTGGGTCCATTGGGGATGCAGCCTCGGAGGGTGGAGCTCATGTGAGAGGGAGAATATCATTAGAGTTCATGTTAGGCCTAGGTTCTCACTCGTCTTTCTGGCATCCGGTGCAGTCATTACTCTCTGTCTTCCATGACCAGAATCCCCATAGCCCCAGCTAGAGCCCACCTGATCCTGAACTTCAGCCTCCCCAGAAAAGCTCCCTCTCTCCACAAAAGCTCCTCTCCAGTATTTGAGTTAAACAGAAAACAGACTCACACAAGTGCTAAAGGTAAGCACCTGACCAGAGTCAGTAGGCGTAGTCCTTAGGCCAGGGGTGGGGCACATCTGACTTGGAGCGTGGTATAATGCTGATGAAATCATTTGGCCTGACCCTGCAAAGACAACAGCAGATAGGACTCAGAATTCAAGAAATCTACAACAGGTAATTGCTACAGTAATAGTTGGGTACAGCCCATGAATGGTGTTATTAATATGCAAATGATCCTTGGCAGAAAAAAGGATCCCCTTTCCCTCCAGGATTAGACAGAAATATTAAAATTCTGGAATCTTCTCAGAGTTTCTGCATTGTTTGACATATACAAACTGCTTCCTGAACATGCTTCAGAATGAGACTGGTAATGTTTACAAGTCATAAAGCTGAAATGCTAGCTGTCACTCTAACAGGCGCCCTTCTCTCAGCCAGAGTACACTTTGGGCCCTGCCCACATCCATGCAATCTTTTGTAACATTCCATGTTTACTTTCTAAGGGACTGCCAGCCATTTTCTCAGAATGGCTTAACCAGCACTTTATCCCACCCTCGCTAATGCTTGATGATGTCTTATTCCCAGGTTTTTTTTTTTTGAATCAGAAAAATAAAGTGATACTATTTCATTCTCTTCTGAATTATTGTCTTTAATAATTATTTTATTTATTTGACATGTAGAGAGAGAGGGAGACAGGGAGAGAGAGATCATCCATATACTGGTTTACTCCCCAAAAGCCTAGAACTCAGGCCGGAGCTCCCATGTGGGTGGCAAGGATACCAGTGACCTGAGCCATGACCTGCTGCCTCTTGGGTGTGTATCACAAGAAGCTGCATCAAGACTCAAGCCCAGGCACTCCATCGTGGGATGCAGGCATCTCGGCAGCACCTCGACGGAAGTGTCAAGTGCCCACTTCCTGTCCAGAATCAATGAACTGTAATGGCGAAGTATTTTTGTTATTACTAGAATTATTACTGTCTCGGGTGTGATCAGTATGTGTGGGTACTGCACTGTGTGTTTCATTTTACTGTCAAAGCTACTCTATAATAGGGAAAGCTTAAAAAAAGATTTATTTATTTTTATTGGAAAGGCAGAATGGATTTACAAAGAGAAGGAGAGACAGAACAATCTTCTATCCACTGTATACTCCCCAAATGGTCACAATGGCCAAAGCTGAGCTAATCTGAAGCCAGGAACCGGGAGCTTCTTCAGGGATTCCCATGCAGGTGCAGGGCCCCAAGCTCTGGGCCATCCTCCACTACTTTCCCAGGCAACAAGCAGGGAGCTGGATGGGAAGCGGGGTTGCTGGGATTAGAACCAGTACCCATATGGGATCCCGGTGTGTGCAAGCTGAGGACTTTAGCCATGAGGCTACCGCACCAGGCCTGACAACAGGGTCTTTGCACACACTACACTATCCTCTGAATGTCTCCACTGAATGTGTCAGTGACTTTCCCACACCTATAGTTCCTTCCAGTGGAAGCTCTCCACTAAGCAGGTCAAGGCCATTCTGTCTCACAGGTTCAAGTCTGTGCTTCCCATCCTGCCCCTCCTATCTGTGGAAAAAAGCAGCACTCGTCCTTCTCCAGAGCTGTTTTTGGTTCATGTGTGTCTTCACCACCAGTGACCAAGCCTCTGGAGTTCCTGGTGCCTGGCATCACATCTGCATTCAGGAGGCACTTAAGAAAGACTCATTGGATCCCGTTGCACTGGAAGGGAAGGACTTCAGATGCAGAGTCAATTCAGCAGACTTTTTGGTTTGACAACTGCTAAGCAGCTGAGATTCAGGTCCAAGTGTTTTACCCCCAAATTCAGCATCCTTCCACAGCCACAGCTGCGACAGACGTCCGCGAGCGTTCACAAGCACCAGAGTCAGTATCTCTTTGAAGTCCACCCGAACCAGAATCAAACACAAAATCCTCGTGTTCTGAAAAGGCGGTGGCAGAAGATAGACAAAATGTTGGGATGTTTCTTAATCTTCAGATCACATTTTAACAGTAGGAGATGACTCTCACCTCTGAATACAGGAGACAGGATTTACTAGTCAGATTTTCACGATTATGATGAAATACCTGATGCAACACACGGTAAACAGAGAAAGGGGTTCTTCTTTAGCTCAGGCATCCCCTGGTTTTGGCTCTGCTGAGGCAGGTGCATGACAATGGCCAGAACTGTGAGAGGAAGGGTCGTATGACAGGCCAGGAAGTAGAATGGTTGGGGCCAAACTCAAGCTGTTCTATCAACCTTCCCAGGAGAGCTAACTACAAGAGCACGCCCAGGGAGGCCCCACCTGCCAGCACTATCATTAAATGAAGCCTCTACCCGCTGAGTACCATTAACCCATGACTTCAAGGTTTAAATATCTGCATGATTCAGAAACGAAATCATGTCCCAACCACAGAACACCAAGACACGGATGTAAAGAGAAATGACAAACAATGATAACCTTTACTTCATGACATGAATTCTCATATCCTTATCCTGCCTGAGGTTGGCTTACTCAGTTCTGGTAAGAACTCACTGAACTGATTTCAGGACCCACTGACAAGGCAGTGATCTATCTGAGTGTGAGATGATGCTGTATAACAGCAGGTGCAGACAGGGCACCCGGGCTGGTGTGCCTCCGCTTCCTCCTCTAAAAGCCTGTTCCTCTCAGCTAGGGATACTCTCACAGCTGCCTTCCAAGTGTACGGATGTTATTCTCCTGTTTCTGGCATGTTCTAATCATAGCTTCAAGCTTCCAGAAATTTCATTTATACCATAATGCTTGATATCAAAAAGGGACTCATTTCTAGTTTACTATTGCCACAAAAGAGAAAGTCCAAAACTCAGTTTTGGAAACTGCTCAGACCTAATTTCCCTGAAGACGAGATGGGTGTCCAGACCAAAATTACCAAGGTTGACCTAAGCCCTGGACCCCTGGGTGACACTTTGAACCCCTCACTTCCTCAACTACTAATGATGCTACTCTTTGGCCCAATGTAGCATGCATATTCTCATCGTACTTTGCTTGTAGATGGGGTTTACATGCCACCTAGCCTTGTCACTTCCCAGAGCCACAAAATCCCCCTGAATGCGGCACACTGGGTACAGCCATTCCTGGTAGCAGAAAACGCGTGTGAATAATAAACCAGGAGCTCTGCTGAAAGTCACAGCAACTCCTGTGTCCTTCCTCTGCTCGTGGCGCCCCTCCCTGCCTTCCTCAAGTTTCCAGATCTCTCTACACACACTGGAACAGAACAGTCTTGTTTCTGCTTTTGGCTGGTCTCACTTGTTTGGTTCATGAAGCCTTGCCTATGATGTCAGACACTGTAGACACAAGGAAATAGTTGCCAACACATGTTCCATGGACTCTCCCGTCTGTGACGGCCTTGGGTGTTAAACCTCTGCCCAATCCTGTTAGAATGGCAACGTTACACCGGTTGCACATAGGCCAAGTGTTTGTAGTCGTGCTTCAGGGCACAGACTCCATCAGCAGCCTTAGGGGGCACTGTTCCTGAGCAGGCACTGAGGTGGTTCATTTGTCTAAGGTTGCCAAGGTAATTCCTCAGCACAGCACAGCACGGAGGCACACCCCCAAGCCATTCCTATTCAACTCTACAGGAATTGCTGCTCTGGAAAAACACAGGAAACAATCCCTTGTGCTCCATGAAGGCACACAAGATCACGTAGACTCCCCCCCATAAATCACCGCCAACAAACTTTTTCCCAGGAACGCTAATGTTGCAGCAACAGGCTAAACAAAGTACTGCATATTAAGAAGAGGTGTTACTATCCCAGTAAAGAAATACCACAGCAAATAGAGGGCGTTAGCTTTTAAAAGGGTGGAAAAGCCCATGACTCAACGATTCTGAGTATCTGGCGAATTCAGAGAAGGCTCTTGAATAATTTCTGAATGTTCATAATTCACAGCACATTAGCCACAGAAAGGAAGACTCAGAAACAACCCAAGTGTCCACCGATGAATGGATAAAGAAAACAGAGTCCATACAGGCACACACAAAAGGGAATACCAGTCACACTTAAAAGCAAGGAAATTCTGATCAGTGCTGTGACATGATAAACCTCAAGGAGATTATGCAACTTAAAAGAGCCAGACACAAAAAGACAAGCACAGCTAGCCCTCTGTGTCAGTGACTTCGACACCCGTGGAGCCAAGCAACCTCTGAATGAAAATATTCCGGAAAAAAATTAAGCTTCTTTTGTATTGAACCTGCACAGACTTGCTTGCTTGTCATTTCCCCCCAAATAATACAGGATAATAACAGTTTGCCTAGTAGGCATTGTAAGTACCAGAGGTGGTTTAAAGTCTATGGTCTAAGGTCCATGCAAAGGCCTGGTATAACGGTTCAGTGGCTAAATCCTCACCTCATATACACCAGGATCCCAAATGAGTGCCAGTTTGTGTCCCAGCTGCTCCACTTCCCCTCCAGCTCCCTGCTTGTGGCCTGGGGAAGCAGTCGAGGACGGCCTAAAGCCTTGGGACCCTGCACCCGTGTGGGAGACCTGGAGGAAGTTCCAGGCTCCTGGCTTCGGATCAACTCAGCTCTGGCTGTTGTGGCCGCTTGGAGAGTGACTCATTGGACAGTTCTTCCTCTCTGTCCTCCCAAAGACAGAAGAGCTCTCTCTGTCTCTCCTTCCCTCTTTAATCCTGTCTTTCCAACAAAAAAATAAATAAATCTTGAAAAAAAAATTTAGAGTCCATGCAAATGCTACTTCATTTTATATAAGGAGCCCAAGCACCTGCAGGGACCTTGCCACTAAATCCCTCCCTCCCCTACACCATGGCCGCTGAGCACAACTGTGCAGTGTGATTCCTCTGAGATGACGTGATGGAGAGGGCAAACTCACAAAGATGAGAGATAGAATGGCAGTTGCCAGGAGGCGGAGAGGGGAGCACTGGCTCCTGCCTGCTGAGTTTCCTTCTGGACAGCTGAAGTGTTTTGGGGATGGGTGGTGATGTTGGCTGTAGAACAGTCGTGCATGCAACTCCCTCTTGAAACGGGTTGGTTGAGACATTTTATGTTCTGTGTGTCCTACCAAGGCTTTTTACAGAGTGTGTGTTGCTCCACTATGACTCAACACTGCTGAACTGCAAAGACAAGGGTAAAATGTACATGGACTGCGAGAGTGGAGAAACTCTCACTTCCTGGAGGGAGAACTCAGCAGGGAAGAAGTGACCCGTGACCTTTGTCGACATGGTGTCGCTTTCGGCTGCATGGGGCCCTCCCCACCCTGAGGCTCCGTTGGCCTGTCTGAGCAGGAGCAGGTGCAGGAAAACCGCTGCTGAGTATTTCCAACATTTTCTTCCAAAAGTTTGAAGGTTTCTGGATGTAGGTTTAGATCTTTTATCCATTTAGATTTGATCTTAGTGTATGGTGAGAGATGTGGGTCTATCTTTTTGTTTCTGCAGGCTATTACCCAGTTGTCCCAACAGCATTTATTGAACAGACCTTCCCATTTGCCTGGATTGTCATTTGTCTTTTTGTCAAAGATTATTTGGCTGTATTTGTGTGGGTTCCTGTCTGGTGTTTCTATTCTGCTGCATTGATCTTCCTCTCTATTTTTTTGCCAGTGCCAGGCTGTTTTGATAACCACTGCCCTATAGTACGTCCAGAGGTCCGGAACTGTGATTCCCCCTGCTAACTTCCTGTTCTTCAGGATGGTTCTAGCTATTCGTGGTTTTTTGTGTTTCCAGATGAACCTTTGGATCATTGTTTCCAGATCTGTGAAGAATGTTTTGGGCAATTTGATTGGGATTGTGTTGAATGTATATATTGCTCTTGGCAGTATAGACATTTTAATGATACTGATTTTACCTATCCAGGAGCATGGGATATTACTCCATCTTTTGAGGTCTTGTTCAATTTCTTTTTTAAGTAGTTTGTAGTTTAAATAAATAAATAAATCTTAAAAAAAAAAAAAAAAAAGAAAACCGCTGCCGCCAGCATCGCCTTCTGGGTTAAGCTAACTCACCTGGCAGAGACTCATTTGAACAAAGCAGACTCTGGCACAGCAGCACGGCTGAGTTGCCCAGCAGTCACCCTTCTGCTTTGTGTCCTGTCCGAGTTATTAGACACACTACACATCAAGATATCACCCTGCCCTTCAACCCGTGCCAATGAATCAGGCTTGAGGAACATCTTAAGGATCAGGTATTATTTTCCTACCCTCTGTGGGCATGGAGTTGTAAATTGTGGAAAATCATGAACTCATTGAGATCCTATGGGAAAATAATATATGCATGTAAATATATATGCATATGTGTTTATGTGTATGTGTACACACAGACACACACACACACACACACACATATATATATATGGAGAGAGAGATCAAGAATCACTGAAACATTTCTTTCCCTTTATTTCCACAGCTTTTTAGGAAGAAAACATTTCATGTTAGAGTAAGGTCTAGTAAAAAGCTGGAACTTTGCTGAAGTCCACAGAGTGCAGGCTGTGTTTAAGACTGCACTAAACACAGCCAGTCACAGCTGAATAGCTTTAGCTGCACAGACACATACTAATTAAATACCTAATGTAATCATGACCTCTAAAAATATACAAATGATAAACAAGAAAGTTATTAGCTATGCTTTCCATTTCTGCATACTTCTTGTAATTTATTATCTGAAAGAATGCTTTAGAGGCTATTGAAGGCCTAAATTGCTCTATGCTAATTGCCACACTGGATTGTGAATTATCTCCTGGTAAGACTATGTAGATAAGACTATAAACCGCTTAGCTATGTATCTCCCTAGCAATTTTTAAATTAAAAAACTTAACTAATTAAGCTCATTTGAGATGTAGAGAAACACAGAGAGCTCCTATCTGCTGCTTCAATCTTCATATGCCAGGAGCTGGGGACCCAAGTACTCGAGCCCACACCTGCTCCCTCCCAGGTGCACACCCAGGAGGTTTAAGGTCCATGCAAGGTTCCAATTTCCTATATCATGGGAAATTGAATTGAAAGCAGTTCTGGGACCTGAGTGAGATATTCAGATTTGGACTGCAGGTATCTCAGCTGAAGTACCAAGTGCTTGCCGCTCCCTGCTCCCTCCAGTCCAGCCTATGTGGAAGCCAGTAACAGTCACAGAATGACTGGATGGTGGGCTTGCAGAGGGGGACAGGGGAGGGAGGAGTTGGAACCTGGCTGGTTAATTGAGTCAGATTTGGAAAGTCTGATCCATTCAGACAGGTCCAGTGCCCATAAGCTATCTATCCGCTGCAGCTTGAGGAGTCCCTTCAAAACACATTTGGACATTCAATCCCCAGAGCCCCACGTTAATGGAAGTGGAAGGTCATTGGGAGGGGACCGGGATCAGATGAAATCATGAGACTGGGGCCCCTGAGATAGCATCCCTGACTTTCTGGGAGAAGGAAGGTGAGAGGACAGTGTTCTGCCTAGCCTTGAGGTCCTGCACAGCCTTGCCAGCACAAGGGCCTCGCCAGCAGCTGAACAGCCTCTGGATCCATGCCAGCAGACTTCTCAGTCTCCAAACCGTGAGACAAACAAACCACCTTTCCATAATCCAGCCTGCGGTGCTCGGATACAGGAACAGCAAGGGGACTAAGACAGTGTCCTTTCATAAAGGATCACAGACAAAACACAGAGAGAGGACCTGAGTTCACCTCCCAGCTTCCAGCGGGGGTCTCGAACTCTCTGTGAAGGAGTACCAACATCGCGTGGCGCTCTCAGAAAGCACTCGGTGTGAGGCAGCAGATCGTCTTCCCTGCTGCTCTCCCAAGCAGCCCATCCTGAATGGGGCAGATTTCACCGATATGACATCATCTTATCAACTTCAGGACACCCACGTGAGATAGATGTCATCATTTCCATTTTCCTGGCGAGGAAACTGGGCAAATAATCTGCCTAAGCCCAAAAGGCTGGAGAGCCGAGAGTTAAAGCTGTGTGATTTCTGTCACCTACCTACATGAGCCCTGTATCTTGGGTGCCACTTTGCTAGGTGGCTTGAAGCAGCCAGCCAGAGAGTTAGCTGCTGCATCTTACCTTTGTAAGATGTCTTTTGTGTTTTGTAGGGTGAAGTTAAGTGAAGATACTATCGAGGCATCCCCAACCTCAGGTACCCCATCCAGCTTTACAACTGATAGCAGAGTTGGTGTGGCTTGGGAAAAAAGATTACAACTCAGAAAAGAACATCTTTTCTTTAAAAAAAAATTGTTTAAAGACTTATTTATTTTTATGGGAAAGGCACATTCAGAGAGAGAGAGAGAGAGAAAACAGGAGAGAGACAGACAAACAGAAAGATTTTTCGTCTGCTGGTTCACTCCCCAAGTGACTACAATGTCCAGAGCTGAATTGATCCAAAGCCAGGAGTCTCCTCTGCGTCTCCCACGCAGGTGCAGGGTCCCAAGGCTTTGAGCATCCTCCACTGCTTTCCCAGGCCACAGGCAGGGAGCTGGGTGGGAAGTAGAGCAGTTGGGACATGAACTGGCACCCGTATGCATGCAAGGTAAGGATTTAGCCACTGAACCATTGCATCCAGCTGCTCCCCCCCCCTTTTTTTTTTCCAATTTAGAATGGATCTTTCAAAAAAAGGACTAATCATCAGTTGATTCAAAATGCAAAAGAGTAGATTAGAGAATGTGTTGCCATGATCAGGACTTGTGCAATACTTTATTCTGATTGCTGTCTACCAACCTCACTTCATCTACCACTTAGATTTTTAAACATTTTTATTCATGTATTTACTAGAGAAGTAGACAGAGCTAGCGCACATCCCCTGGTTCCCTCCACACAAGCCCACTGCACCCGTGGCTGGGTGGGGGGAAGCAGGGGTCAGGAACTCAATCCTGGTCTCTCCCACAGGCGAAAAGGTCCCAATCACTTGAAGCATCACCTGCTGCCTCCAGGGGTGTGTGTTAGCAGGAAACTGGAAGGGACTTTGTATTCAGGCACTCTGGTGTGGGATGCAAGCATCCTCATTGGTGTGTTTACTGCTAGGTCAAACACCTGTCCCATGGATGATAATGATTATTGGTAATGTTTACTATGACAGAGACTAAGAAAAGAAAAAGGAGAAAGGATGGAAAGGTAGAATAGGAAATGCTGTGCCCTTCCCCGATGACCTGCAATTGCCTTAAATACTAAAGTCTTTCTAGACTTGTGTTTTCATGCACCTGACATTCTCTGTAGACTTTGCAACAGGCTCTTAGGTCGGAACGGGAATGTTTGGCAGGTCCTTCATCCAGCCCCACTGCCTCTCCTTTTTGCTTCCCACCAAAGTAAATATCATAAGATTCAAGTTATCCTCTCATCAAGGTCAGTTTCTGCAGGCATCCAACCCAAACATTTTTTTCCTTCTATTGAATTTTTGATTTCATGGTACAATTCCATAGGCTCTGGGATTTCCTTACTCCCTCCCCAAATTCCCTCCCCACACTGATTTCCTCCAGATTATTACAATTGTATAGTCCTTAATAAGCAGTCATAAGTCCATCATTCTGCTATTTAAGTGTGTCCTGACATTGCTGATACAATGGCAGACAGTCCAGGATCCTAATGTCAATATATATCCAACAGTTTCATTAGGAGTCCATCTTTAATTTGGAAGTAGAGGTGCATACTGCATTGTATCTTCACATGTGGATGATAATCTCTATTACACAGTTACTGTACATTCCCTTAAATGAGAAACCATGAAAGAAAATCAACAACAGAAAGACAGATAAAACAAAAGATTTACAGCACCATGGAGTTAAGTAACACGCTACCGAATAACCAGTGTGTCAATGAAGAAGTGAAACCCAAAACACAAAAGCTTCTTGGAGAAAATGATGGTACTGTGTGATCTATGACTCAGTGAAGAACTTAATAAAAAACTATTTTGAAGAAATGAAAATAAAAGCAATATCAAAACCCAAGCAGTTTGTAACGCGCTAAAGGCAGGGGTTGGAGGGATCGTTCATTGGGCAATGAGGATGCCAGCTTAGTCTTCTCAAATTCTTGATGCTTTATTCCAAGATGATGCTGGCTCTTGCACTAGGCTTCCTGAATCAGGACCCCTAGTGCTCGGGCTTTGGAGTGATTACCTTAGTCCATTTTCTGTTGCTATAAAGAAATATCGCCACTGGGCATTTTATCAGGAATAGAGGTTTATTTAACTCACAGTTTTGGAGGCCAAAAGTCTGAGATCAGATGGTTCGGGGACTTGTCCCCGGATAGGGCCTCTTGGCAGAAGCCATCTCAGGGCTAACATGGCAAGACAGGAAGCCAGAGAGAAGCCGGGGTCAGGCTTGCTCCTTCATGACAGCCAGCCATCCTGAGTCCTACCCTGTCCCATGGCAGTGTCTGAGATGACCTAACCATCTCCTACGCATTCCCACCTCCCAAAGGTGCCACCATTCAACACTACCACACCAGGATGACGTTTCCAGCCTGTCAACCTCTGGGGGACGGAACATGTGGAGAGCAAGGCCTTGAGCTACAAGACTCCTGAGAAACACAGACTGTAAAATGCCAAAAAGAGAAGAAATAATTATCTCTTAATGGGGCAAGCCTAACGGTGCAGCCAGACAAGCCACTGCTTGGGATGCTTACGTACCACGTAAGAGTGCTAGGATTGAGTCCTACTTCTGCCTTTGCTTTTTAATTTTTTAAATGATTTATTTATTTTTATTGGAAAGGCATATTTGCAGAAAGAATGGGGGGGGGGACAGAAAGATTCTCCTTCTGCTAGTTCACTCCCCAAATGGCCACAACAGCTGGAGATGAGTCAGTCTGAACCCAGGAGCCAGGAGCTTCTTCCAGGTCTCCCATACAGATGCAGGATCCCAAGGCTTTGGGATATCTTCTGTTGGCCTCCTAGGCCATAAGCAGGGAGCTACACTGGAAGTGGAGCAGCAGGGGCATGAACTCATGCCCATTTCGGACCGTGGTGCTTGCAAGTGGAGGATTAGCCAATTGAGCCATGTAACTGGGTCCTGCTTTGCTTTTGATTCAGCTGTTGTTAATGCATGTCTTGGGAGGCAATAGATAACAGCCCAGTGTTTGGACCCCTGCTACCCACGTACGTGGGAGACCAAAAGGGAACTGCAGGCTCCTGGCTTTGATTTAGTTTTACATGTTGTAGCCATCTGGGGGAATGAAGCAATAGAAGATCTCCCTCTTTCTTTCTGCGTGTCCCCATTCCCACCCCATCCTGTGTCACTGTGCCTTTAGGATTCCAATAAATGAATGCATCTGTTTTTTCAAAAATGGGGCAGGTTCCAAAACTCTCACAGGAAATTCACTGAGAAGGATGCAAGACCCCTTGTGGAATTTCAGTTCCACAGAGAAAACTTCAGACCTACTGAAGCTGAGAGAGGGCACTGGCTGGCACTCTTCAAGGCATCAAGGCCTCAAAAGACAGGACAAAAGTGGAGGAGCTGTGGCAGCTTGCAGTCAGTCGCTTAGTTGACCATGGAATAGCGGATGGGGCCCTGACCAAGGAGGAGGACATCAGCCAGGACATGGTAACTCCCGTGCAGGGCCGGCCGGTCAGGGTGTAGTTCTGCATTGCTGATAGTGATCTAGCCTTGCTTACTGCCCTGCGCACAGGACAGATATTCCTATCGGGGCAGGAAGGGGAGGATGACACAGGAATCCTTCGTCCTATTTTTGCAATTTTTTTGTAAGCCTAAGATTATTTTTAAGTGAAAGCTGCCTTCCGGACCACCAGTCGCAGTCGGACAAAGCTTGCTGGATTATTTCTGGTAAACACACACACACACACACACACACACACACACACACACACACACACGGAATAAAGGCCAAAGGCGATGCCCAGCCTCCTTCTTGTAATCATGCAGTTCCATGCAGTATCTCCAAGTCCTGTGAAGTTTTATTCTTGGCAACACTGCTTCTAAGGGGATGTTTCTGGTTCATCTGCTGTGCCCTGGCAGAGAAGATGAAGAGTACCATGAAGAACTGCCTGCCAGTTGCAAGTCCAAGGAAAATAAAGGACAGCTTTGCAGGAAAGGAAAGCTCTAGACTTGCCCAAAGTGATGGTTAGTCCACTCTACAACAGCACATTACTGCCCTTGAAGGGAGGCATGAATGAGAGAAAATGTAACAATGTGCACCGAATGATCCTCTGGGTCTTGTTTTGTTCAATTGGAGGCTTCACAGCCATTAGTAATAAAAGTCAAAAGCTTTCATGGCTTGCCCTACTTTAGACTCATCTGGTGTACATTAACTGTCTTGTTTGTAGCAGGCAAGGATCGACAGGACTTCAAGCATTCCTTCATGAAGCGTTTGCATTGTCATGGTGCACACCCTGAGCGATTATTATATTGATGAGCCTTTAATCAACGGCAGCCCTAATAGTTGGATAACATGAGTAGAGAGGGATTAGATAAGGCTGGAGACATTAAGTAAGGCTTTGAGGAATAAGCAGATGCAAAGAGCAAAGTTGCAGGGGAGGAGAGAGAGAGAAATTTTTCATCTGATCATTCACTTGGCAAATACCTATCATAGCTCTTGCTGGGCCACGTGGAAGCCAGGATCCTGGAATACCATGTGGGTCTCCCACATGGGAGTCGGTGGCCTACGCATTTGAGCCGTCCTCTGCTGTGCATTAGCAGGAAGCAGGATGGGAAACAGAATAACTGGAACTCGAGTTGTGCTGTAAAATGGGATGCTGGCATTGCAAGCTGTGGTTTAATAACTTGCAGTGTGATAATACCAACTTTTCTGCCCTGGCAGAAAGTTGGAGTGAGGAGCCACGCTCAGGATGGCACCCGGACATGCTGATGCGGTAGGAACACAGATGTCTTAATCACCAGGCTACACATCTGCTCCCCGATGTTAAATGTTCACATCACTCAAATAATATTTAATGTTTGCATAGATTTTTGTATATTATGATGATTTGACATCTTAAAAAAAGAAGAAGAAGAAGAAGAAGAAGAAGAAGCAGCCCTTGAACCTTTCTGGCTGGGGAGAGACTGCTCCTCTCTTCGCTGGCCTAGTCTTAGATACATCAAAATCCCACCCCCAGGAGCATATCTTTGCCAGGCAACACAACCAACCAGAACCTAACTCCTGGTTCTGGCCCATACACCCCAGGATTTAACCTTCTCTTTCCTTGATCATCAGAGAGCCCAGTGCCAGGGAACTAGAGTCTGCTGCCATAGCCTAGAGCCCATGGGCATTACTTAAACCGGTCATTTCTAACCTTTCACCCTGGCCTGCCTTGCCTTTCCCATGGAAACACCAACAAACCAGTGACCTAAACCTGACCTAACTCTTGTCTTCTGCCTGCTGACCACCTGGGGTCTTTCCCGTGTGGCCCTGTGTGGTGAGCCCTGCCTCTTGCCTCCACAACCTGGGAATGTAATCAACTCCTTCTTTCTTCCCGTGGTTGCACCTGCCTGACTGTCTTAGAACATGATGTCAAGGTCATCTACCAAAAATTCTACCCTCGCTGTCAAAACTTATAATGCATGCTGTGTTTTACGACTCTTCATAATGAAAAATTCTTTCGCTGTTACATAATCCATTTCTCACTGAAATCACCAAGGCAAGTTTTGTTTTCCCCATTTTACCCAGGAGGAAATCAAAGAAGCATTGGACGACTTGAGCTGAGCTAATTGTTGGCCACCTCGGGGCTGGAGCCCACGCCTTCACACTCCGGATCACTGACCGTTCACCCCACCATGACACTAGGAAACTCTACATTGAGGACTTAAAAATCAACTTATAAATGAGGAAGCTGACCTGCCCTTCCCAGAAGTCTACACCTGTTTCTGAGCCACATGCCATATCGCTCATAAAACTAATGAGCACATTCAAAAAAAAATTCTACACACAACCCTCCCCCCTTTTTAGCATAAGTCTATTCAGGCATTCACTATTCCTTAAGCAAATATCTCTTGCAGGCTTGCTAAGTGCCAACCTTGTGTTGGGGGCTCACCGTGTCTAAGACTCCAGTAACAGCGGACACTATTGCTTTTACAGCTGGGCCCTTCAACTTGGCTTTGGGTCATCTACACTCATAATTAAGCTAAAATGCTTCCTGAGAGTTTTTCTCCATTATTGTTATTTGAAAAATACATGTATTTCTGGAGCTCTGGCACTGAAAGGTCAGTCAGGAACTCGGAGGAATCATGTCCTGTTAATAATCTGCTTACAGAAATTTCTCTCCCACACAGCAGCCCAACCAAGCTTAATGCTTTTGAAGCAACTTCGAAGGCTGACTGCTACTGGAACGTCTTCACCGGGCTCAGAAAAGTGAGCACTTTGTTTTGAGGAGACCAAAAGCTCTAAAAGGAAGCACCCCGACCCCTAGCATTTCTTCATGTTGGCAAATGAATTACTGCAGAAAACTGGAGTATTTACTCTCTGCTAATACCATTAGCATTTCAATATCTCAAAGTTGGGGAAAGGGAATGTTATCTGAAAGTATTTTAAGTGCAAAAGTGAAGCACACTGTGTGGTTTTCAATCTTATTCTTTCTTTCTTTTTTAAGATTTAATTATTTTTACTGAAAAGACATATATACAGAGAGGAAGGAGAGACAGAGAGGAAGGTCTTCGTCCGATGTTTCACTCCTCAAGCAGCCTCAACAGCTGCAACTGAGCCAATCTGAAGCCAGGAGCCCAAAGCTTTGGGCCATCCTTGACTGCTTTCCCAAGTCACAAGCACGGAGCTGAAAGAGAAGCAGGGCTGCCGGGATTAGAACCAGCGCCCATATGGGATCTCGGGCGTGTAAGGTGAGGACTTGAGCCGCTACGCTATGGCGCCGGGCCCTTTGACTTCCTTGTGGTATAAGGAAGTGAACTTCTGATAGATCATTTGAATCTTAACATTACTGTCCCATCCGACCTCGGCAAGTCGGAGGGAAAGAAGGGAAGGCAGTGTTTGCTTGCTTCTCGTTCAAGGCTGAGGGCGTTGGGGTCTTGAGGCTGCCTCCGGAAGGACCACAACCTTGTGGGGTTCTGCAGCACATGCTTCCTTTCTCGGAGTCCAAGGTCAAGTTGTGAGCAGGGCGTGTTCTTCCACGGCTTCCGGGGTCCGTTCCTTTGCTTGGGCTGGTAGATAGTTTTCTCCCTGTGTCTCCTCATACTTCTCATCATCTTTCTTCTGCACCCAAATAACCCTCATTTGGCTAGACAGCAGTTATTTTAGAACAGGATCCCCCCTGGTGACTATTTCCTAATAAGGTCACATCTTGAGGCTCTCGGTATTTGAATTTCAACACACAAATGTGTGCAGGAGGGCACATTCAGTGGATAACCATGGGCAAAGCCATCGTGAGGTCAGGAAACTGCTCCACAGGGGCTGGCATTGTGGCGCAGCTGGCAAGGCTGCTACATGTAATGCTGGCATCCCATATGGCTGACATTTCCAGTCCTGGCTGCTTCACTTCTGATCCAACTCCCCGCTCATGCATGGGGGAAGTAGTGGAGCATGGCCTGACGGTGTGCTTCTGCACCCACATGGGGACCTGCAACTGGCCTAGTCCTGGGGAGTGAACTAGGGGAGAGAAGACTCTCTCTGCCTCTCTCCGTTTTTTCTTTTTCCCCTGTAATTCCAGCTTTCAAATAAATAAAAAAATAAATATTTAAAAAAATGAAACCACTCAACAGAGGCCTCCTATCACAGACTCAGGGCAATGTTGGCTACTCCTGGCTACCACAGTGGGAAATACAGATTTTCTGCTCCAGCTTTACAAGGAACAAGCAGGGATTGAGGAAGACTGCTCAGCTCAGAAGGCCGAAGTCTTGCCTCTGCTGACCAGGAGCCAACAGGTGAGCTGGAAGGTATAATTTACATCTTACACAGAGCATCACATTTTACCAAGGATTTAACTTCTTATACCTTTGTCTTCTCAGGAAAACCTCACAAGGGTCTAGGATAGGAAAATTGAGACCTGGAGCTGCCAAGTGACCTGCCAAGGTCTTCGAGGGCCAATTCTGAATCTGCCATCCATGGCCTCTGCCACCCAGCCCTGCATCCAAATTTCCTCCTCCAGCTCAGTGGACTCAGTTTCCTATAGACTGACGAAACTCCTTCCAGCTGTAAATGTGATGTCACAGCTAACGCCTTGTGAGCCTTGGGTGGGCACCCGAGCAATTCTGCCATCCCTTCTTGTTCTATCTGTGTTGGGAAGTTGTGGGTCTGTGGGTGCAGCGAGGGTCTTCCAGAGTCCTCCGAAGCTCAGTCACATGGTGAGTGAGGGCGCATGCGGTTCTGGGATAAGACCGCTGGCATTCATCAGCTTCTCTTAGAAGTCAGTGGTCCCCAAAGGAGTATGAATAGCTGGGCTCTCAGGATGTGATAGTCAGGGTCTCTGTTGATACTTCCTTGCCTCCTTCTTCCCAGAAATGCTCTGTTCTCCTCGCTCTTGAAAGCATTTCTTAGGGGAACCCCTGGGTTGATGCAAGGCGTGGCCCAAACTACCAAAAACAGATGTGCCGTTCTGGGCATCAATCCAGCCACTCAAGGCAGCCAACGCCCTTCTAACTCCATCTGCCTCTGTGATAAAATAGCAGCTGAAAGGCAGCTGGGGCGGCGGGGTGGGGTGGGGTGGGAGTGTGTCCTGCCCCTGGGCAGCTCACCAGGGAATCCTAGGGCAGAGCTACCTATGGGAAACGATAGCTGGGGTTGGCAGTTTCTCCACTGGGGTTCAAGGTGCTTGGAGAAGCCCAGACCCCAGTACATTCATGCCATCAATTACCTCTGCCATTACTCCTTTCTTGCATCCAGGCCATGAGGTCTGCCTCCCAGCACCAAACATAGTACATGCCCTAGTGGGTACATGGAGCCAGCCCTTTCCCAGGCCAGGACATTCGCCTGAAACACACTCAGTATGATGTCTGTCCACTGGCTTGACATGGAGTTTATGACTGCTTCTGGAGGCCACAGGGCCAAGACAGCTCCAGTGCCTTCGTCCTTGATGTAATCAGTTGTCCTGTTCCTTTACCCATTTGAGTCATGCCTGTGTTTTCTTGCTGTTCTCCTACTGTCTGTCCCATACCCTAGCTCAGTGGGTGGGGCCAATGCCACTTCTCTAGCCATCTGCTGACTGCCCTGGGGCTCTTAGTCCTCCTGTGTCACACTCCACCCACCCACCTGTTAGGGAATCCACACTTCCACACCACTTCTTCTGCCTTCCACCTGTTGCTTGTCTCTGCCTATTGTATTCTACCTCCATGATCTGTTTCACCTCCCCTCCCAACTCCTTTGGGCATCTCCCGCATCTGCTGCAGCGCAGGAGTATCCAGTTCCACGTGCAACTGCCTTCCCTGTGTCCGCTGAGGTTAACCCTTCTGAAGCTGTGGGCATAAGCTCTGATATCCACACGCAGTGACACACACACATAGAGTTGTCTCTCACTATCCATGCAGGGTTGATCGTCGGATTGCCAAAATCCAGGGATGCTCACATCTATTCTGTTAAATGGAGTAGGATTTGCATGGAACTTATGCACATCCTTCTGTAGACTTGAAATAAACCTTACATAACTAATACCTAATGCAATACAACAGCTAGGTACAGAGTTGTTATACTACTTAGAGAATAAAGACAAGAAAAAGATCTGTGTGTATCCTGTGCATACTTTGTCCACATATTTTCAATCCACCATTGGCTGACTCTCTGGGTGCAGAATATGCAGATACACAAGGCCAACTCTATCTATATAAACTTCCGTTTTTATAATTGATCCCGAAGATTCCAAGACTGCTGTTTGTTTTTTTTTAAGTGGGAAAACACTTAACATGTTTACTGTGGGTTTATACAGTCTCTACCAGGTTAACTGTGGTTTCATTAGGATGGCAGATGCTCCATTGTTCAAGTTTGTCTTTCATCCTGTGCAGAGAGAAAGTTTCAGGAGAATGGTTTGACCCAGCGCTGTCTTCTAGTCTGCACAGGCCTCACAATCTCTCCATGTGGGTGTGTATGTGGGTACCAAAATGTCTTGAAGACACCTGCTACTGCACCCATTTTCCCACTGGGAAAGGCAGGAATTTACTGCTGTTAGCTCCTTCTCATGTCTCGGCTGTGACACCCAGGGGTACAATGTCCTCCTTGTTGCAACCCTGAGTCCCTAGGGGGCTCCCCAGCCCTCTGCCCACCCACAACGCCTTGTCATAACTAGAAGGATCTCTGGATCCCATCCAGAACCTGTACATTAACAAGGGAACCCAACACTTGCCATCTCTGCCCTAGACAGTGAACAAATAGGAACCAGGACTGGAGCCCACTTTGCCTTTGGGATCCATCCCCAACCCACTTGGAATCTCTTAGAGGCACCCTGTTCTTCCTAGGATAAATATAGCAGCTGGGGTATGGCTCCACGGGAGGCAGACAGACCCAGTGGAGGGGCCTCGGGAGCTGGAAGTGTTTTTAGACACCAAAAACAGGTGCTTCAACGACCCCAGCTGGGTTAGCAAGGCACCTGGCAAAAGTAAGGTTTCTGGCCAACTAGGACCATACTCCTTAGCCAATGACCAGCCTCAGGGCTCAAGCCCAGGGATCTACTGCCTACAACTGCAGATCTGTAAACTCTGGTTTCCAGGGTGAAGACAGCTGTCCTGCGTTTCTGAGAGAGGGACTTGAGAATATCAGACGAACAGAGAGCAGGGCTGCAGCCCAGTGGTGACCCCGTCTCCAGAGGCTCACTGGCTTGTCCACTCTCTGACCTTTCTCTGGCCCCTCTCCACCTTCTTCAGTTCCAAGGCAACCCTTCATCAGCTTAGTCCGGAGCACTGCTTTTGTTATGTCCTCTGCCCTGTTCGAGAAGTCGCAGGCGTCTCTTTAGTCTCAGATGCAACCCACATTCGTCCCCCTCCTCAGCAAGCTTACCCGTCCCCCTCCCACTCATCTCAGAAGACTTCCTCCAGATGCTGTTCCTTCTGTTAGGTAAGTCTGCATCGCCGCCTGCCTGTAATGCCAGCCTCCAGTTGGCTTTTCCACAGGCAAAGCTTTGATGTGAATGTGGGTATTACTATGCCACTTCACTTACAGAACTTGAATGTCTACAGATTTTGGTATCCACAGGGGTCCTGGAGCCAGTCCGTATGCTATGGAGGGATGACCAGACATTGATTTTCAAACTGAATAAGTGATTCACACCTAATTGTGTCAGGTGCAATAAAAATGAGCAGAATTGCAACTTTCTCTCTCCCCATCCCATCTTTTTTACTGCAAGCAATGTACAAAAATGTAAAAACTCACATACATGCTGTTCTTCTCAAAGGAATTATCTAATAAAGGGACCTTAATAATTCAGCCTTGGTTCAAAGCAATGTTATAAATCCTTTCTGGATTACTTCTACTTTCAAGGTTAAATGGAAGCCTTTTGAGAGGCTTCCGTAAAAAAAAAAAAAAAACAAAACCAAAACCTTGCCCTTATTTGTGTGAAAAAAGAAAATTTTAGGGCACTGTCAGAAGTTGATGAGAAATGAAATTAAAAGATGTTAATCTTGGTGCAAAATTTTTTTTGAAATCCATGGTAACTTTTTCCCTTAATCCCTTCCTCCCTTCCTTCCTTCTTTGTTTCCTTCCTTCCTTCCTTCCTCTTTCTGTATTTCTTTTATTTTCCTTTATTTGAAAGGCAGATTTTACAGAGAGAAGGAGAGTCAGAAAGATCCTCCATCTGCTGGTTCCCTCCCGAAACGGCCACAACAGCCAGAACTAAGCAGATCCAAACCAAGGAGCCCGGAGCTTTTTCTGGGTCTCCCATGGTGCGTGGTCCCAAGGCTTTGGGCCATCCTCTGCTGCTTTCCCAAGCCACAGGAAGAAAACTGGATTGAAAGTGGAGTAGCTGGGATACGAACCAGCACCCGTATGGAATGTTGGCTCGTTGCAAGACAGAGGATTAACTACCTGAGCTATTGCATTGGTCCTGGTAGTCTTTTTTTTTTTTAAGATTTATTTATTTTTATTACAAAGTCAGATATACAGAGAGGAGGAGAGACAGACAGGAAGATCTTCCGTCCGATGATTCGCTCTCCAAGTGATCGTAATGACTGGTGCTGAGCCAATCTGAAGCCAGGAACCAGGAACCTCTTCCGGGTCTCCCACAGGGGTGCAGGGTCCCAAAGCTTTGGGCCATCCTCCACTGCTTTCCCAGGCCACAAGCAGGGAGCTGGATGGAAGTGGAGCTGCCGGGATTAGAACTGGCACCCATGTGGGATCCCGGGGCACATTCAAGGTGAGGACTTTAGCCGCTAGGCCATGCCACCAGGCCCCTGGTAGTCTTTTAACGCACATTTTCCATGATTTTTTAAAGATAGGGTATATGAATTTCAATGATGTTTGCCCCAAAATGTTCTCTTCTAAATTTGTTATCAACTCTGCTTTTGCTTGCATCTCTGTTTTCTTGCCCCATTTCTCTTTTCTGCTTCCTATTTCTGCCCTACTGGCTGGGTCCTGGGCCTATGGTTTGATAGTGCTAAGCAGTCTCCTTTGGAACCAGTGAAAGGCATGTGGCCCCATTGGTTCACAAAGAAAAGCCAAAGGATTTCTCCTTTGGGCTAAGGAGATGTAGGCTTTGCCCATTGAGTCACCAACACCTTGTCTGTTGGTGTTGAGGGTCAGCTAGGGGCTTCCAGGAAGAACGCCTGCATCTGGGGACTTGTAGCTTCCCTGGCATGCTCCCTTCACACACAGGGGCACAAGGCAAATAGGCCTCTATCCAGGACAGTCCCTCAACCGGGGGATGAGGTCAGCCCGCGCTTCCGGGCCAGCCCTGGGCAGCCCTAAGGAAGAGGCAGGTATTGGGGGATGGAAGTGGAGCTTTCCAGCCACCTGTCTTGCTCACCTCCTGGCACTTCCCAACCTCCAGGGCCCTGAGGTCACTAACCCCAGCACCTTCCCACACACAGGGACTGTGACAAAATCTCCTCCCAGCCACACTGGAGCCAGGCTCTGTTCCTTTCAGGCCCATCTATGCACTTCCCTATAAAATCCACCTTTGGCACAGAGAATCCCACTAAGTCAGTTTAGCAACTGGTCACCCTCCTCATTGTATCAGCTTCCTCGACCCCAGCTGTGTCTCAAGGGCTAGTCTGCAGCAGGAATGCCCCCACTCCTGATGCTTCCTCTTGGGAGCTAACCATCCCCTGCCTCCAGCCTTCTGCTTGGCTGTCAAGTCCCAGTCATCCCTGCTGAATTTGATGCTAAGTCCTTTCTCCCCGACTGCCAGACCCCATTGCAGGGGTCCCGGTACCTACCACGGTGATCCCGAATGGAGTCGGCTTAAAATGGAGCTTGAACAGACCCCACTGGGCAAGACCCTCTTCACATAGGGTTGAATTTAATTCCTAGGGGTCATTTGGGGCTGAAAACTTCTACCCTCCAAAAGTGTCTTAAGTCCTGAAGAAAGAATTGGTCTTATGGCATAGTGGGTAAAGCCGCCCCCTGTGACATGGGCATTCCATATGGACATAGCATCCTGGCTGCTCCGCTGCCAGTTCAGCTCTCTGTTGATGTTGCTGGGCAAAGAGCAGGGCATGTCCCAAGGAATTGGGCTTCTGCACAACTTGGGAGACCCAGATAAGGCACTCGGCTTCTGGCTCCAGCTAGACACCACCTAGGTCCTTGGCAGCCACTTGGGCTAGCATCAAGACTTCACTCTGTCTCTCTCTGTGTGTTTGTAACTCTTTCAAATAAATAAACAAACCTGTCTTTTCTGAAGTTCTGAATGATAACTACAGGTGCTTCACACAGCCTTCTGCATGCTAACTGCATAAAGCAGAAGCTATGAGAAAGCCTACCCAGGGATCAGGAGCCACTCCCCAGCTCTTTGTTCCCTTCACCCCCACACAGAGGCCCCCCATCTCCCCCTGCTTCAAGCAAATATCTGGCAAGTAACAAGCCTGGGACTTCTTAATTTCAGGGTTTGTGCCTTCCACCGAGAGACACATCTGTGATTCCCCAACTCTGCCCTCCGTGGGAAAGTGGAGGGCCGTGAGTGCCAGCCCGGTAAGGTGGATCCGGGAAGTGTCTCCAGACTAGACCTGGGCCGTGCTTTCAGTAGCTTTTCTAGCCTGGAGCACAAAGGTTAAAGATAGGCCATGGAACTAGATCTGGCTTCCCACCTCCCCTCACTCCCACAGAACAGGCAGCTGCAAAGTGAGCCTGGGCATCACCGACTCTGAGGAACTTGAGGTAGAAGATCCACCACATCCAGCATTTTCTGGGGAGCAACCTGTTAGGCTGTGATGGCAGCGTGGCTGTAAAGAGACTAAGATTTGAGTCTGAGTCCCTCCCTTTCTCATTCATGTCCTTTCTTTTTATCTTTTTATCTTTTTCCAAATACTTTTTAAATTTGCATGTTGATTTCCTTCCAAAATATCTGTTAATACTGGGGTTATGCCAAGGCCAAAGACTGGAAACAGAAACCCAAACCTGGGTTTCCCAAATGGGTGACAGAAACCCGGTGACTTGAGCTTTCTTTCATACTGCCTCCAGGGTCTGCAGGCCAAAGCAGCTGGAGCTGGGAGCAGGTCTAGGATGTAACCAGCTACTCCAAACTATAATGCAGGTTTCTGAGCCAGTGTTTTTGCTGCTAAGCCAAACACCTGCCCCGCTCACCAATGGCACGGACAGCTGTCGCATAGACCAAGGCTGTACCCTGTGCCTAGGTACCCCTCCTGGACTCACTCACAGGTTGTATGTAGTGAAGGATCCCTGTGTTTTCTGCCTACCTCACCTCCTCCCCAGAGGGAGCCCTGTTTAAGCAGAGGAGGCTTCATGTCTTGGATGAAGGCTCGTGCAGCAAACGGGATGGAGGATGAAGCTCGCCGCCTCTTGTTGGCTGGGTTCAGGGTGGAAGGGGAGAGGTACCAGACTCTCACCTGTTTGACACAGGGTTCCTGATACAAATGCCTTATATCCACTTCTCCAACAGGCACTTGAGTCTTGCTGCTCGTCCCTCACCTTCCCAGTGCATTCC